>NC_083884.1:60200400-60810400 GCF_032452875.1 Bos javanicus | reverse complement strand
TAATGGGTCTACCAAACTGCCCCTGTATTGGTTGTAACCATGTACCCACTCCCCACCAATGTTTCCCACACCCTCATTAGCGCTGCAAGTTAATTACATGTTTCATTTTTACCAGTCTTCTTATAGGTTTCTAGCTTCATGAATACTAGGCAATCGATGACTTAAAAAAAAAAAAAGAACTCATCAGCTAGCTAGCTGCTCGGGTCATTCCAGAAAGTCAGACTTGCAGAGCATGTGCTCAGGAAAATGAACAAGGATGCTGCTACCAGCATTTCTTTCCTTGAAGCCAACCTCCTTGATTGACATGCAGGCGCACCCATGTTTCCCCATTCTTAGAAGCACAAGTTCCCGGGGAACCTCTCCCTGCATGAGGCTGCGATTACCCTGGTATTGCCACTGGCCCAGAGATGTCAACATTTTCTCCCTGTCTGGTCTGAATTGCAGGTTGAGTTTAAGGCCTGGGAGGAAATGACCTCTTATTAATAAGGAAGCTTTGGAAAGGTGGGTGGGGTGGAGGCTACTTATGGGGGCACAATGGTCAGATGTTAATATTCTCATCACTTAGGGGAAGGGGCCAGAGTGTAGAATTCTTACACTCTTTGTCAAACCAAAGGAGTCAAACGGTTGGAAGATGAATGTTGGTGACTTTGAACAGCATATTAGGGAACATGAAGGTTTTCATTCAGGCATATTTATGGGGTTTATATTTACCTAATATAACAATGGATGAACAGCTGTTGAGAAGAGGGAGACCTGGGCTCAGAGGGGAGGAAAAAACAATCTCACATCGAGGAAGGGAGTTAGGTGGTCTCAGAAAGATTTTAACATTGGGTGGTTTGTTGTCTTCTTGAAATTCTTGCTAACTCTTGGCAAGGTTTTCTCCTGGGTTCTCAGATCACACAAAGATGGGAATCCAATGGGCAGCCCAGATCTTGGTGTGTACATTTGCCTGATAACACACAGGGTGGACTGCTGATAGCTGGATATATACTTATTTCTTTTTACCCTGTCCAAGTGGACAGTCCCGTTGCCTATGGAACGTCTGAGTTCTTATTAATCCTCCAGCTCGCTTCTCCTCTACAGTACACTGGGTCCTGGAAAGGTTGGTGCTAACCAAACGCCAGGGCTTCTGGGGGCTGTTATTTAAGTGTCTGCTTCCCTGCTTCTGCTTTTCTCCAGGCCAATGGGACCTGCTTTAGTTGGATTTCTTGTAATCAAGAAAGTGTAAGTTCAACTGCTGCACATTCCAAAGTCCCCAAGAAGTGGAGAACCTAAGTACAAAGGAAAAAGGAGGGAAGGGGGAAAAGTAATTTTTTAAAAAGAGGAGAGGGTGAGGAACAAAAGGAAATGCAAAATAGTTTAAATAATGAAAAAGACTTTACAAAGAAGGGGGAGTGTGAAAATACCTCCAAGGTGAGGACTAAAAGAAGGGAAAGAAAAAAAGAAAGATGACAGGAGGGAGACAGGGAGGGACTGGGAGGAGAAAAGAGGGGAAAGAAAGGGGAGGGGGGGAGATAAGACCTGGAGGAGAAAAGAAAGAAGAGATCCAGAAAAAGCTAAGTGATGAGAAGTGAAGTCAAAACAGCCCTGTAACTGAAATGTTGCCGAAATTGTCTCCAACACGCTCCACTTTTGTAGTCGAAGAGACATCTAAAGGAGAGTTTGCCCATCGCTAGGCATAAAAAAGTATCTTGGATTAAACCTAATTTCAGCAAGCCGAGCTAAAAGGTATCTCCTGCCAGTGTGGGGTTCCCGGGTGGGTCAGGGAGGCAGGGCCCCAGTTCCGCGGTTCTGGCTGCGAGGCCTGACGGCCTCGGGCGCCGGAGATCCGCCTGGTCTCTTCCTCTCCGGCTGGTGAGGCCACCCGGTTTGGGACACCGTCTTTTCCAGCGCCCTGGCGGCAGGGCTGCCGCGCCTGGGGATGGAGTCCGCGAACGCCCAGGGCGCATTGGCGCGCGTCGCGCCGGGCTCGGAATCAGCTTGGAACCCACAAACCCGCCTTTCTCCAGCGACGGAGCTTAGGCCTCTTTACAACACAAACCTATAATTTACACATTTTGATGCCGCCTGTAATTTCACCCTCCGAGCTTCGATGTCATAAAACTCGTGGGGCCAGGCAAAGGGACCCCCAACCCCAACCCCCGCAAGGCACCCGCTCTCCCAGAAGTTCCCTGCGCTGCTACAAATAATCGCGTGGAAAGCGGCCAAGAATAACTAGAAAATAAACGCAGCTCCTCGAGCCTCTGAGAGCAGGCCTTAGTAGGTCCCTCCCCGTCGTCCCACCTGGCTCTCGGACCCGGGGGAGGCAGGGAGACTGTTCCGAGGGATCGGGGCTCAGCCCTACCCGTCACCCTAGAACCATTCCTGGACCTCGGTTCAAAACTGGTGACCCGCTGCCTGGCCTTTGTCCCCGCCGTCTTTCCTAGCGAGGAAACTGTCTGACTTCTGACCTCTGTCCGAGGGGAAAAAAAAAAGAACCACAACAACAAAGAACCAACGCAGACCCCAGAGAGTTTTTTCCTCTAAACCTTGGGCTTTTCCTCGAGAAGATGAGAGACCTGGACCTCGCTCGCCTCTTAACAGCTTGAGGTCTGCGCGTGTGCGCGCGCCAAGGGCGGCGCAGAAGCGAGATGGCTGCGGGTGTGCCCTAGTTTGTGTGTGTATAATGAAGTGTATACGTGCTAACACGCGTGCAAATAATTGTGTGTGCCCCAAGACGATTCTGTCCACAGAGATAATAGAAATATCCGTGCCAGGAAGTGCAGAAAACATAGGCGAATGATTAAGGATGTGACAATAATTCCATGCCCACGCGCCGACGCTCTCGGATCTGGGGTGCATAAGTACCTCTATAGGGGTATGATTCTTTGGGCAAATTGTTCAGTGTGCCAGCGATTTGGTGTTCTCGCCATGCTTCTACCGCCACAAACATGTGGGTGCCTTTAAAGGGCCAAAGAAAAGGTTCCCCAAAATCATTTCTCGATGTTGGTCAGAGAGAACATCCGCGGGACTGGCCACGTCAGGAGAAGCCGCGCGTAAAAAAAAAAAAAAAAAAGCCTTGCTTCCAACCTTGTCATCTCCAAGCAGGCTCTGCCGGCTCCCGGCGCGGATGGGAAAGCAGAAAGTGGAAAGAACGGGTTGGTGTATTTTCAGGTCCTCTCTTGGCCGCCCCCAAGCTTCACCGAGGTCGGCGCGATCCCGGCAGCGGCGGGGGTTTGCATAGCACTGCCTCGCGCTCAGACACAGATTCCCTCCGACGCACGATCTCCTTGGTGCCCGAGGGCTACTGGGTGCCACCCAGAACGACCGGACGCAGCCAACGATTCCCGGCGTCCGGGAGCCTCCTGAAACCTTGCCCAGGCTGGATGCAGCCGGCTCAGAGCAGCGCCACACGGTGAAAGCGAAAGTTCCTGCGTTTTGCCAAGCTTCGTGAGCGCGCGCTGCGAAACCCCAGCTGGCAACAGCTGGAGAAAAGGTGGGAGAGCAAGCCCGTGTCCCCTACGGGCACTGCAATGGCGAAGCACGTCCTGGCTAAGGCAGTCCGTCCCTCCCAGCGCGCACACGTGTGCCCAGGATTATAATACAATATAACACATCGTAATATCGCATATTATACCGCGTTTACCTTCCATTAGGATGTGTATATTGTTAGGCTTGCTTATGTGTTTGTTACGACGTGCTGTGATATTGTATCTCTCAATCTCACTGCCATGTGCCAGGCACCTACTTGTTTGATCTGCACAACCACCCCCAGGCAGGACTCACTTCTACTGCGCAGGCGAGGCACAGAGAGTATAAGGCAGTTGCTCAGAGTTACCCAGCTAGAAAAGGGCAGGGCTTGGATTGGAACCTACCGCTTAGCACTTGACAGGGGGAAGCAGACATCCACCCATACAGCTGAAGTAGGAAGATATCCCCCACCACACACTGTTGTTTCTGGAATAGCCCATCAATATATATTTATTTTAGTATGTTGGCACCATCTGGCCAGGATGTGCACTGCCAGCATATCCTCTGAAACCTCCAGCTGAAACTCAGCCATCAGACCTGATGGTGGTCTGGCTATTCCCTCCTCCTGCCCCCTTCCTTGGCTGGTTCCTCCTAACAGCCGTGTGAAGGAGGCGTTGTTATCGTTGTTATCCTGGTCACAGATGAGAAGGAGTTCAGAGAGGTTAAATAGCTTGCCCACAGTCACTTAGCCAGTAAGGAGAGTGATACAGTTCAGGTATTCAGACTGTAGAAGCCTGGATTTTGATAACTGCATTCCCAACCCCACACAGAGGTATTTCAGTTTAATTGGAGTTTGTAGGTAGATGGGGAACAACTGGTGGGAAACAGATTCTAGTTTAGGGTTTGGGAGCTGGGAATATCCTTGGGATGCAATAAAATCTCAGCATCTTCTAAGGGGACGGCGATCTATGAACCCCAACTATAAAGTCTCTAGAACCCCAGTAATGATCCAGGGCCACATCTGTGACTTGGTTAACCTTCACAGGCTTCCTGCAGACAGTGAAGCAGTGGATAACCCCTTACCACATACTAACCTTCCCTCCTCTTTGTGTGCTGCTGGCTGGGGCAAGGGGGACAACCATAGACATGGTTTAATCCCCTCTTTCCAGCTGCAAAAGTCAAAGGACCACTGTGCCCTCAAAAATGTCCCCCCACAACTGGAGGACAGTAACCAACCCCCGATCCTCAAGGAGCCCCAGAGGAGGGGACTTCTAAAAGTCTTGACTTTCAGACTTCCCTGTTTCCAAGCAGAGATCTACAGCTTTGAGATGAATGAAGACCTAGTGCCCCCAGACTGTTCCATCCCCTGCACCCCAGTGTGATGGCGGTTTTCCTTTCCAACTATCCAAATTGTTGGGGAGCCCCTGTGCTTTGCTAGTGTAGACCCGGCCTCTATCCTTGGGCTCCGTCAGGGGTACAGAGCTGCCAAAGAACCCCTCTAGCCTAAGGGAGGCCCTCCAGGAAACGGAAGAATCAGAAATTGGCGCCTGGGCTGCTGCAAAGCCACATCCGCTCTGGGTGAGATCTGACCATTTTCTCCCGAAGCTGAAAAACTGACCAAATTGTCCCATACCCTGAGCCGGCACTCCCACTGCCCACTCGCCTCCTCTGGGTTTGAGGAGCTCTAGGCTGCTAAGTGAAGGGAGAAAGTTGTTGAAAACAAACACACACTTATGGGGGAAGGGGTTTGTTTGTCTTTTGCTTTTCAAGATAAAAGGTGTCTCTACATCTTCCTTGAAAGAACGAGCGAAAAGAACTCAGAAAATTATTTTGAGATTTTAGCCTTAGTTTGCCCTCTCCCATATACACTTAATTATCTCAGTTGTTAGGGAAGTTTTAGAGAACTAATTTCTGGACAGCCAGAAGGAGCACTTTAATTTTCTATGTCTGTATGTACAAGGGGTGGGGGGGGGTTGTGTATGGTGTGTGGGGAGGGGGTGGTACATCCATTTCGAAAACCTGGCTCTGAGGCCCTTTCCTAGGTCGAGAGAGCACCCTGAAACCCCACAAGCTCTGAGAAGAGGTCAGGATGAACCCTCCTCATCAGCCTCCACATCGCATCCATTTTTCTCTCCCTCCATCCCACCCTCGGGGAGCCCTGGAAATTTGGCAAAGGAAGACATTCTCGAAGCATCTGGAAAATTCAGGAGATTGTGTAATCTTCAGAGTCATAGCCAGAGGAAGGGACTGCTCACTCTTGCTAATACAGTCTGGACAGTTGTCCCCATAAGAACAGTTTTGGATCCCCTGGCAAAATCAGTAAATTCTGGAAGACTCAGGGTAACATCTGGATACTTGGCAATTTCGCCGGGATAGTTTAAGAGACATAGGGTAGGGGAATTTGTAGATTTCTAGCCACAGTAAAAAAAAAGAAAGAAAGAAAAAATTTTTTTGGTTGTGTTTCGTTTTGTTTTAATTCAAAGAGCGCGGTTTGAGCTGGAAAGTCTGCCTCTGGAAAGTCTGCTTCGGCCACACTCGAGAGGCACTGAGAACATGGTCCTAGCGAACACTTTTTCTCAGAGGCCAAGGTGCACCCCACCCCCCATCCCTGGGGAGGGGGCGCGTAAATCCCTGTCTACACGGGGGCCGAAGGGGGGAAGGTTACTCCGAAAAGAAGGTCGCTGGGCGCAAGCGGAGAACATTTGCCCGCGCGCACCAAGAAAAGATGACATAAGTGGCGGAGACGAGAGCTGCCCGGCCTAAATAAAGGGTCCTCCTGAAGCGTGGGCCGGAGGGATTGCCTCACACTTCGGAATCGGGCCCAGACACGTTTAGAACTGTTTTGCTGGACGCCTGCCCTGCTAGGGCGACAGCGGCAGCCGGCGGCCCGGGCGAAGCTGCGCTCCGGGTCACAGGCTGGCGCTCAGCGGCGGCCACAGAGGCGTCCTCCGTGGAGGGGAATGTCCCCAGCCTTTG
Source organism: Bos javanicus (assembly GCF_032452875.1). Classification (NCBI taxonomy): domain Eukaryota; kingdom Metazoa; phylum Chordata; class Mammalia; order Artiodactyla; family Bovidae; genus Bos; species Bos javanicus. The sequence goes on along the minus strand of NC_083884.1, from coordinate 60,803,974 downwards.
CGGGGTTTTCTTTTTATCTTTTTTTTTCTTGGCGACTTCCACGTTTGCGTGCCTCGTGGGGGCGGGATTCTGTCCGCAGAGCGCCCCAGCCGTGGCCAGAAAGGCGTTAAGGAAATGCGCGGGCTAGACTTTGGCACCAAATTAGACACTGTTCCTCTCAACGGTCTCTACTAGTGATCAGTGGGCTGGAGGATAGGACGGATAGCTCTCCTGGTCACAGCTGGGTCCCCGGGGTTCAGAACGGAGATCGAAACTAATGGGCTATTTATTGAATCAATGAATGAATCCAGAAATCAGACTTTTAATCTTTAGTGTATCCTAATTCCCTCCCTCCGGGAGACTACGTCCCTTCCGTAGAATAACAGGGCAGTCTTGTGGCCCCTGCCAGGCTCTCACAACTCAGTCCTAACAAGTGAAAACCACAAAAACATCTGCCACTCATTGATCACCTACGCTTTTCATCGAGCTTTATATTCATTTATTGGGGGTAGGTGCTGGTTATGTTCCCATTTTACAGACGAACAAACTGGAGCTCACACAGGCTAATTAACTCGGGCTGCCTAGTCCCTGCAGGTCTTTGATGACGGTGTGAGTCTTTTACTCTGGATGTCGGCATCGCTCCAGGGTAGGACGCGTGCTTGGGTCCTGGGCCACCCATTTCTTCAGCTTGCTACAGTTTTACACAAGTCCTTCCAACCACTTGGAGGGTCCACTTCACCCCTAGCTGAATGTCTGAAGCTGAATAGTGCAGCCAGACTATGCCTAGAAACTTGAAGGAGCCGTAACTAGCTCTAAATGTCCAGATCAGGCCTGGGACCCATAACTGCTTGGGCATTCGTGTTCCTTCTCCGTTACGAGAAGGGAAAGGTTCACTTGCGATTCTGACCAAGGCCGCGCGCTTAAATATGCTCCTCAAAATTTCTAGCGCATCTAAGAATCTAGAATGTCTGCAGGTAACGGCCGAAAGGGTCCTGAGAAAGGTCACACCAGGGACGGATATGACCGATCTGAGCTCCTGTGCCTCTGCGCCGTGCGCCCCACCAGCGTCTTTACGCACAGGCACAATTGCGCCCCGCGCATATGCGCAAACCAGGGTCCTGCCTGCTGGTCTCCAATCCCGCCAGACTTCGGCCACTGCACACTAGTCAACGTAATGAATGGAGAGAGAAAAGAAGGGGCGGGGAGGGAGGGGACATTGGGAAGGGGGTGAAATATCTTGGAAATAATACACCGAGAGAAGGAAATATGGACAACAGTTTATCAGCACCCCCGCCCCCATTGCCCGCATGTTTAAAACCCATAAGTAATTTTAGATTGTGTCTTCAGTTAATATATCTCTCTCCCTTTCCCGCGGGCTGACAGGGAAGCGCCGGGGCTGCAAGATGTCTGCAGAAAAAGGGTCTTTAAGAGTTTCCACATTGTTTAGCTACACAAATGTGTTTGTGGTTCCAGAGGCCCTCCCCCTCCCCCACCCGCCTCCGAATCTCATTTCACTTTATGACTCCAATTGTTTGAGGATGCCCGCGCCACATAAATCCTGCTTCGAGATTAATCTCTGCTCGCTTGCGCTGGGCGCAGTGATTTTTTTTTTTTTTTTTTTTTTGAGTTCTTTAGAAGAGGGCGCCGGGCGGAGATTTATTAACAAGGAAAAATAGTTTATTTTTATAGTCGACCTCGGAAAGGTGGGGGGTGGGAGTAGGCCCGGGGCAGGGGAGTCGTTCAGATGGATAAACAATGAGGCTAAAGGGGCCTGGGTGTTAAAGACCACTTCAGCTGGCCGTGGGCTGGCGACTTGAACCTTTTTTTCCTGGCGACCCGCAACTTGGATGTGGGTACGGAGCCAGGAGTGCGCGGAATCGCTCCAGTAGTTGCGCCGTGTGCCCATGGATTGTGTCTGTGTCTACACGTGTGTGGATGAGTATCCCATACATTCCCCGGGACAAGCCTCTTCAGAGAGAACGTGCTCCGAGGGGGTCCCCCAAATCCGCCTTTCTCCAAGGCTGTGATCAGTTAAAATGAAGGTTCTTAACATCATTACATGGGTGACGGTCAGAGATCTGCGGAACACTGGATACTATTGGCAAACTTATGTGTTTGCCAATAAAAAACATTGGTGTCTTTTTCTGGAGAAAACTCAGTTTCCATTAGTTTCTTGGTGGATCCAAAAGGTAAAAAATCCTCTAATTAAGGAAAGAGCTAAGCTGGGTCTTTCGCTTTCCTGTTCTGATGGCAGCTGCTCACTCCACCCGAGTTTTTTCCTTCAAACCAGGTTAGCTTGCCCCATTAAAGGGTATCAATGACCAGAAGCCACCTCCTTAATCGCATGTTGGAGGCGATTTGGCCATGTAGTGTACTCATGACACTCAGGATTCTTAAAGCTTTAGATTAAGATCCAAGGAGGCTGAGCTTTGCTTCCAGCATCTAACTGGCTGTCTGACCCTGAGCCACCAGCAAAGCTTCTCTGAGCCTCAGTTTCCCTTTAAACTTTTGGAAAAGACATATTTTTTTTTTTTTAGATTGTGCGTGTGCGCCCGGGCGCGTGCTAACCTGTGTCTTCTCTTTAACAGTAAACTGATTTTGAAGGTATATATAGGAGAACACAAAATCTATAATGTTCCACCTTGCATCCAGAATAAGACTTGGAGCTCTTGATGGGCAAGGGTGGTTCTTAACCTTTGGGGGTCTGTGAATCCCACTGAGAAGCAGATAAGAGGATGGACTTCCTCCGCACCAGGAAAGAGAGAGGAGGGCGGGGAAGCATTCAAATAGGCGATTCTGCATACAATTTTTCGGGGTCCCTGGGCAGGTGAAAGTCCCTGGCTTAAAGCGAAGAGACGGAGCGTAAACACTGACCAGTGCCCTAGGGAGGGACCCCAGGACGCCACGGGGCTTGGGGGCCACGTGAGCTGACTCTCCGGAGCCTCAGAGCAGAGAGGGCCAGCAAAGCAGGGTGAGAGGGTGAGAGGAGTTCGCCCGCCCCTCCTTTGATTCGCGGACCGGGCGCAGCCGGAGACCGCCCGGCACCGCGGCGTCTGTCTGTCTGCGCGTCTGCCCGCGGGTCTCCGGCTGTCCCGAGTGAACTCGACACGCTCCGGGAGCGCGCGGCTGGCCCCATGAGAGGGCGAGCCTTGGAGACCATGCGCTGGGGACCAGGCTTTGCCCGCGATCTCCCAGGGACCCAGTCCCGAGCGACTTGTTTACGATGCTGGACTTAGAGGCTTGGGGATGCATTTGGTTGAAGTCTGGCACCCTTGGTGGCGGATCTGTGCTTCCCGCCGCCATTCCTCCCAAACTTCTTTCCCCGGGTCTGGGGACACCTGCTCAGAGCAGAAGCAGGCCAGGGTTCTACCTGTTTATTCCCGCCCGGAAGTTCCTTCCGGGGGAGCATTCATCCCAGAGCCGACTGACTCCCAACACAATGCCCAAATTTCCGAATAATAACTGAACCCCCAAATATGTTTTTCTTTTCTATTTTATAAGGATCTTACAAATCATCTTACTATTAATAAACTCCAATAACTCACTTAGTGGCGGTTAGAATGTCTCCTTTCACGATGAAGGGGCCGAACCCAGAGAGGTTAAGCAGTCAGCCCAAGAGCGCACAGTAAAAAGTGGAGAACCTGGATTGAAACTCAGGGCTTCATACCCCAAATCCCCGTCATTTTTTATGCACCATGATTAGCCTCTACTTTAGGGCCTGTCACCCCAAAATCACAGGTACCCCAAAATGCATGCTGGCGCACAACTGAACACGGCATCGGCGCCCGAACCCAGGAGTCTTTGACCAGCTGTGGGAAAGCACATCGGAGGTCGGGTACCCCAAGCAGGCGGCCTCTTACTGACAACTTGGGGTGCACAGCGTGCGTCCCAGCACTGTCGCTCCTCTCCCTGCGTTCATGACACCCCCACACTGAAGCCCAGGTGCTCCGAGGTTGCACCGGCCCCTGGCATCCCCGCTTGTGCTCTCAGCCTCCACATCTCCTCCCCAGCTCTCCCGTGTCCATAAAGCGCCAGCATTTCACTGGCCCATAGCGAACACTGCCCGGAAGCCGAGGCGCATCCGTCCCTCCCCACCCACCTGGTCCTTACCTGGCTGCCGGTGGATAGACGAAGGCCTGCGCGCGGAGTCTAAAAGCTGGTGCCCGCGCACCTCGCCACAGATCGCTCCATGAAGCATCCCCTGGCCTCCAGCCGCGTTTCCGGTTTCCAGCACAGGGCGCCCCCGGAGTGGGCCCGATAAGCTATCGGCGGGCCGGGCCCAGGAGAGGCGCTCAGCGGCGAGCCCCGGGCACCTCAGGCCAGCTCCCGGCTCCCGGCCCGGCTGCCTGCCAGCTGCCGCTCCGGACAGCAGCGAGATGCCTGCCGAGGTGTTTCTGGTTACAATCACCTCACACACAGGCCTGCATTCCGCCCCCCGCCCCCCCTCGCCCCCCTCATCCTTACCATTATGTCTGAAGTCACACCTTCTCCTGGGGACTGGGGAGCTTTGCCGGGGTGGGGGCGATGAGTGTCTGAGTACTGGGCCAAGGTTGTTAATCTATAGAGCCCCAGCAGGTCCGTAAAAAGGAGTATTTTTGGTGGTCAGAAAATCAGCATTGGATAGATATATCACCTCCTTCTATCCACCGGGAGTTAATTTCCAACCAATTTATCCAGGACTGCTGTGTGTTCCTGATTTTCTGCAAGGGCTGAGTCTTACTGTGTTGTGGACTGATTTCTTTTCTTTGGGGGAAAACCGGCAGTTTGGGTGCTAGGAGAAGACTCTAAGGAGGAAGCTGATCTTGGGTCTTATGTAGTCTTAATGATGAGGGCGGCGATGGTGGTGTTATAGTAGCTACAGTTATTGAGCACTTTTGTGTTTTAACCCTTCAAAAAAAAAATGCCTACGAGGTGCGAACTCTTAATCTACCCATTTTGCAGATGGACCATTGGAGGTTTCAATGAGTGAGGTCCTAGAGTCACTCAACTGTAGGAAGGTCAGCCCCACATGGCCCTTGCTGTGGCTCATGCAGGCGCACAGAATGCTCGCAATAAAAGTCTGTTGGGAAGTCTGACCCCTGATGGAGGGAGAGGTTGCTTTCACTAACTTGTCTTGGGGACCAGTTTGCCACCTGAAGGGCAAGCAGTCAGATCTCAAAAGGCACCATGTCATTTCCTCCCCACCCTATGAAATGATTCGTGCCCTGGAGAAGAGTTCCAAACAGAATGGCCCTTGACTCACCCTGGGAGTGGGATACAGAGGAGTCCAGCCTGACTCGCTATGAATATAGAATGGAGGCTGGTGCTTTCCCCAGCGCCGTTAAGAATCAAAAGCAAACTACTCGGGTTTCTCTGCTTAGCCCAGTGTCCCAAGGGTGAAAACGTGGTCCCCAGCCACCCCAGTCCAGGCTGAGAGTCTTGTGTCTATTGGGTCAGGCCTGCGGGCTGGGGCCTCATCCGTGCCTCTGGGGTCACTCCAGGCCCTGTTCAAACTCCTCTCATCTGGAGAACAGGGCTGCCTAGCATCCATCGAGCAATTAACCTCACCCACCCACTCCCTACCAGTTGCTTTAAAATAAATGTGACAAACGTGAGCCTAATGATCTGGGGGGAAGATCTATATGCTTCAGGATCGTAACACATGGCTCCCTCCCTCCCCAGTCGGTAGAGCAGGCAGCCCTACTTCAAAGAACAGCCAGTGGGTGCCATTACAGGGGTTTCCTGGCCTTCAGGAAACAAACAAACAATCAACCAGGGTCTTTGTGGGCAGAGTAACAGCCACAGACATGAACACTAAGGATGATGGTGATGATGATGGTGAGGGTGATGATGGTGATGGGGACCATTTATTGACCACACGTGCCAAGTTGATGCTAAGAGGTTTGCACGCTCTTAACTGTTCTTTATAACAACGGGGCAAGGCAAACAGCCCCATTGCCCCGTTTTACAGCTGACATCTAGTGAAGTCACATACCCCATCCTCACAGCTAGTAGAGCAGGATTCAAACCAGGGCCACGAGGCTTTAAATAATAATAATGACAACCACCACCACCACAATAATAACATATTTTTTAAATGAATGCACATAAATGCAATAAAAAAATATCTAACAGGAGAAGAGTCTGATATGGAATGACCCCTCACTAGTCCTCCTCTGGTTTCTCTCCCCACCCCTGCCAGGGTCCAGGTTCGTGTTTTACATAGCTTTTTATATTCTGCCACCTTTTGAATCGCAAATGGAGCTCTCAATGGAAACCGCTCTTAACTTTGCATTTTGATGAAGCATTTGAAAGGTATGGGTTTTTCATCACTAATCATAGGACGCCCCCCCTCCCCAAAGGAGATTTGGCACTTGAACAATAATAACAACAACAAAAACGGCCTCGGCAGGGTTGCTGTCCTGGGGGTGGTGCAGGGTCAAGTTTTGCTCAGGGTCATTTTAGCTGCTTAGGACAGAAATGGAGGGAGGGAGAGAGAGAAAGAGGATAAGGAAGCTCAGACAGCTCTTACATTCCAATCAGAGATAGCACACGTCCCAGGGACAAAACACGCTCATCCGCCCTTGGCACGGGGGTGTCACCAGACTGGCGTTTCAGAGCTGGAGGTTTTCAAAGCCTTAAATGGTCTCCCAGAGCCCTATGGTCACTCTCTGTTTTGTGTGGAGGGGCAGGCTTTCAGGATGGAGGGCTGGGCGACATCGGACCCGCCGGACAAACAGGAACCCGGGGATGAGATGAGGCTCTTCTATTTTTGGTCCTGGCTCCCCGTGTGGTCTTCCCTGCCAGGGTGCAGTCAAGTGTAAGGAATCATCCTCTCAATCCCATTCCTCACCCCCAGCCCGCCCCCCAAGAGTCACCACGTAATTTTTATAAATTTCCCTTGTATTTGTTTTCCCAAAACGGTATTTGTGTTTATAAACACAGAGCATCCTCTTGACAAACTGCAACGTGAAGGTTTCTAGGATGTCTCCCCCAGGGACAGGCGGGCAGGGCCTGTGGAATCTGTTCAAGTGGGGTGGCCAGAACACCAGGCAGGGTGAGCAGCTCGGTGAAGGGTTCTTGGACCCACAGGATCTCCTTCTTTTTTAGAATAATAATGACCAATGGTTTCTGCTGCCTCTCACTGTCTCCTTCCCTGCAGCTTCTAGCAAAAAGACTAATCACCCCCCATCCCTTTTCTCTTGGTCTCTTCCATTTCCCACCTTCTTTTAATCCCATCTTCTCTTTCCCTGTCCCTGTATGATCCATCCTTACCCCCCTCCTTCCTTTCCTCCCTCCTTCTTATCTGTCATTCTCTCTTCCTACTACACCCATCACCGTTTCTCATCCCCTCTTTTCCTCTCTCCTCAGAGCTCTCTTATTTAGGGAAGGAAATTTACAGTGAGAACTATAGGCCAAGTCTCTGGGCCCTTCAAAGTCAGGGGCCTCAGGGAACTGATTTTAACTGAAACAGCAAGCTTTCTTTGATAATATTGGGGGGGACTGTAAATGAAAACACCCCCCTTGGAGGTGCTTTGGCAGTTTGCAGTTTATTTTTTAAAGTGCACACAATGACTGTTCTACTTCTAGAAAAGTTTTCTAAACAACTCCCCAAAAGGGCTTCCCTGGTGGCTCAGTGGTAAAGAATCCGCCTGCCAATGCAGGAGACATGGGTTCAATCTCCGGTCCGGAAAGATAACTACATGCCGAGGGTCAACTAAGGCCATGCACCACAACAACTGAGCCTGTGCTCTAGAGCCCGGGAGCTGCAACTGCTGAAACCTGCGTGCCCTGGAGCCCGTGTCCCACAAGAGAAGCCACCACAGTGAGAAGTCGACACACCGCATCTGGAGAAAAGCCTGCATAGCAACAGAGACCAGCACAGTCAAAAATAAAATAATTAAATAAACAAAATTATTATTTTTTAAAAAAGAAGTCCCCAGAAATATGGATAAGTATTTTTATATAAAAATGTCCATAGCCATGAAACATGTAATAACACCAAAAACATTGAGAATTTCGATGTGCCAAAATGGGAGACTGGTAAAATGATGTTTTAGCTATAGATGGAATACTACACAGTCACTAAAAATCCAATTTTATAGGAGGAAAGTAGATTTGAAGTAGCATATATTTTAAGGATTCCATTTTCTTTATGTGTATGCGTCTGTGTGTGTGTGAGTTACATACACATTAAAACAATGCTGTGTTAAGAAGTTAATACTGGGAGGCAGAAATACAGAGTTTGAAGGGTTTGTACTTTTCTATCTTCCTCCTCCAAAGGTCGATGTTTGAAGCTGGGTAATAAATAGGATGGATAGACAACAAGATCCTACTGTATAGCACAGGGAACTAAATTCAACATCCTTTAATAAACCATAATGGAAAAGAATATGAAAAGAATATATATATATGAATAACTGAGTCATTTTGCTGTACAGAAGAAATTAACTCAGCACTGTAAATCAACTCGACTTCAATAAAATTAAATATATAGATATGAAGGTGAGTAATGAAATCGCCATGTTTCACTGTACCCTCCTTCCTCCTTCTGCATATGTTTGAAGCTCTTCCATAACAAAATATTAATACTTTCAACGTTTGCAGTGATGCATGGCTCTTCCATTGGCCGAGAGAAAAAGATGTAGAGAGTTAAAGTCCACGTCCCTTTCAAGGCTCTTGCTCTAGAGCTCCCCAGAAGCTTTCTTTGCTCTTGCAGCCACGGTTCTGGATTCCGGGGGTTCATAAACCCAGATGACACCCTGTTCCCCCTGAGCGGGGCCGCAGTGAGTGAGCGGGGTGTGTTCTCCTCTCAGAATTCCAGTTCTGATAATGAGCTGCCTAGGACGAGTCAGCAAGAACAGCGAGTCTGGAGAAATCAATTAGGTGGGTTTGCAATGAGAGGTTGTTCCAAAGGGCCCGGAGCTAATGTAGACAGCCTCGTCGAAAAGGGGAACGAGAAAGAGGGCCTTTTAGGCCTGGGGGACATTTGGTTGCTATTACGAATGAACAAATCCAGCGAAGCTGAAACAGGAAAATGGCGAAACTGGGCATCTCAGTGGGTTTGAGAGAGGCCCAATGACCCTGGGGCTAAGTAATTCCAAATGGCCTTTGAAACCTTCTGACAGTGGGGCCACTGAGACCGGGGGCCATGGGGAAGGGGAGCCAGAGGTCCCATTACAAAGGGGCTGAGGTTCGGGCCCTGAGCCATTGTAGAGAAGGTTAATTATTGCCCTCCCTTGCCAAAATCCTTACAGGAACCACCAGAAGTAGGTGTTCTTATCCACGACTAGCCTGCAGAAAACCTGCAGGCTGGCTTCGGAGAGAAGGGAGAAGTCAAAACTTGTCACAGCTGGACACAGAACCTGTTGGCTCAGTCTTCAGAACCGCAGCCTGTAGTCCCTGGGGTGGGCCTTGCGTGGATTCTGCATGGCCAGCTCCTCTGCAGCGCCTAGAACTCACAGGCACCAGTAACTCCTCGATGGATGAACAAACAAATCGATTAATTCATGAATACTTCTTTGGCCTCATGCCAAACAGCTCCACTTTTATGACATTACTGCCCCAAGTGGGTGTCTGGGGTCATCTGCTACCCTGTCATCCAATGGATGGGTCCCGAACACTGAATCCCAAGCTCCAGCCTAACCGTATGAATCAGAACCTCTGACCTGTAGCATCGGCAATTTTAATACTTACCCGGATCATTCATATGGTCACTCACAATGACAGCGCTGCTGGAGGCATACCTGCCACTCACTCCTAGAAGAAGCTCCTAAAGGCACACAAGTCCTGCAAAGTGACGTCATCATAAATACTATTATGACCTTTTGTGTTTCTTACAGGTAAACAGCACAGGTAGATATTATACCTACCATTTGTTTCACATTTATCATGTGTCAGGGACTTCCCTGGTGGTCCAGTGGTTAAGACTCCTCACTTCCATTGCAAGGGCCAGTTGTTCGATCCCTGGTTGGGGAACTAAGATCCCACATGGCCTGCTGCCTGGCCAAAAAAAAAAATATGGAGACTGCTTATCATGTGTCAGACACTGTGTCAAGAAGAACTGTGTATGTATTATTTCATTTACGCCTGAAACAATCCCTTCAAGTAGTTAGTAAACTTGTTTTGTGGGAGAGGAACCACATTGCCTAGGAAGTGAAACGATTTGCCTGAAGCCACAAACCTTTCAACAATATCGATGGCAACAGTAATAGTAGTAATAACGTAACCCAAGTCTCCTGTGTTCTCCTGCATTGCAGGCAGATTCTTTACCCACTGAGCCATCAGGGAAGCCAAGAATCAGAAGAGTGAGTGAAAGTCGTTCAGTCATATCCGACTGTTTGCAACCCCACAGACTATATAGTCCATGGGATTCTCCAGGCCAGAATATTGGAGAGGGTAGCCTTTTCTTTCTCCAGGGGATCTTCCCAACCCAGGGATCAAACCCAGGTCTCCCACGCTGCAGGCAGAGTCTTCACCAACTGAGCTACAGGGGAAGCCCAAGAATACTGGAGTGGGTAGCCAATCCCTTCTCCAGCAGGTCTTCCTGACCCAGGAATCGAACTGGGGTCTCCTGTGTTGATGGGATTCTTTATCCGCTGAGCCATCAGGGAAGCCAACTAAGAGATGACCCCACCATAATTCAAGGCTAATATCCAGAATGTTACTGAGGGCTTCCTGGGAGGCAGGCAATATGCTAAGTGTCAATTTATTTTTTGGCTACACTGCGTGGCTTATGGGATTTTAGTTCCCCGACCAGGGATCGAAACCAGGCCCTTGGCAATGAGAACTCAGGGTCCTAACTCCTGGACCGCCACAGAATTTCCCAAGAATTGATTCTTAGTTTTTCTTCATTTAATCCGTGTCATGTAACTTTACATGGATTATTCAATTTCCTTCTCAAAATTTTATAAGGTATGGATCATTATAATCCCTGTTTTACAGCTGAGGAAACTGAGGCCCAGAGAGACCCACTCCCCACGGCCACAGAGCAAAGAAGCCGTGATGGTGGGATCTGACTCCTAAAAACTCCAGGAGGGGATGAGTTGTTTCCACTGATTCCAGAACTCTCTACCCATTCTCTCCACATGGCTAGATATTTTTAAACCTTATACTGGTTTTGAGTCTAGTAGAATGTGGAAATAAGCTCCAAGGCTTCTGAAGAGTAGAGCTGATGTAGAGCAAAAGTTAGGCATTCTGGATGTTAGCCTTGAATTATGGTGGAGTCATCTCTTACTTGGCTCCCCCGATGGCTCAGCAGGTAAAGAATCTGCCTGCAATGCAGGAGACACAGGTGACTTGGGTTCAGTCCCTGGGTTAAGAAGATCCTCTGGAGGAGGTAATGGCAACCCACTCCGGCATTCTTGCCTGAAAAATCCCACGGACAGAGGAATCTGGTGGGCTACAGTCCATGGAGTCCCACAGAGTCAGACACAATTGAGCGACTAAGCACGCACGTCTCTTACTCAGTTTACCCACCTGTTAAATGGGGAGATTGGCAAGGGCTAAATAGGAGAGTCAAGGAACCACTACGGGAAAGTGAAATGGACTAAGTGAAGAACTGGGGTCCCGGGACTTCCCTGGTGATCCAGTGCTTAAGGATCCCGGCTTCTATGCTGGGTCAGGGAGCTAAGATGCCACGTGCCTCCCGGCCAAAATACCAAACATACAAAACAGAAGCAATGTTATAACAAATTCAATTAAGACTTTAAAAATGGTCCACATCAAAAATATCTTAAAAAAAAATAAGTAAAAAGAACTGGGGTTCTGATTCCAGAGCTGACCCCAATTCATCATGTCCAGGATGACCCCTCCCTGTCCCTGGGCCTCAGTTTCCACGACTGTACCATCACTCTAAGACCCTATGTTCCTGAACCCCACCTTTCCTAACCTTCCAGTTTGGGATGTCTATGAGCCCTTTCTGCTAGCTCAGAAGCTCAACTCTTACAGAAAGAAAAAAGCATACATATATATAAGAGTCTGAAGACCAAAAATGTCCCGAAGTGGAAGTGGAAGTTTTCCCAGTCATTAAAAAGGGAAAATCAGCCTCCCTAAGAAAACAAAGTCTCCTCTCACTGTAAGTGCGGGTTATCAATCGGAATTCTGATGACTTTGGGGCCGACAATTTTAACAACCACTTAAGTCTCACCCTGCTCCTTTTATCTGAGTGCTACACAAACATTGTTAAACACACAAGCCGAGGCCAGGGAAAAAGGTATCATCTTGGAGTGAAGAAGACCCCAGGAACTGAGGTGTCCAAGGCCCCTCCCCACCACTCTTCCTTCCACAGGCCTAATCAATGGCCTGGCTCGACTTAGATTTAATAAGTCTGGACTCTTGCACTTTTGACCTAGCTGGTAGATAACAATTCCTTTAGCTGAGCCGCGGGTTATTAGGCATGAAGAGTCCATTTGATAAATAGATGACATTTTATTTATCTAAATTTCTGGAGGAAGGGTGTTTATTTTAAAAGAAAGGAATGTCATTTATAAATAATTTATTTGCCCAGTCTGAGTTAAAACATTGAGTCTATTGGAGGAAAAAAATGACTCAAAAGGATCTCTGACACTTTATTGAGTTAAAAAACAAAACAAAAAAAACAAAACCGGGCTCTTGATACCTGGGTTCTTTTCATTTTTTTAGTCTCCTTAATGCCTAATTGAGTGACGTTTTGATTCATTGCTCTATTTTGCATGGAATCTCATGGTTGAAAATGACTTTCTTGTTTGCCACAAAGTAGGTGTAATTCTGCAATGATTATTTAATTAGACAGTGGCGAAAACAACCAATCATTCCCAAATTAAGGATGGGTTAAAACAAGGATACGTCTGCAAAATGAAACATGCCTGACATCCGTGATGGTGCAGAGCTTCATTCATTAATTTTCTCTCAGTCTCTGTCTCTCTCTTATATGTGGGCACACACACATCAAAAGGTTTAAAACAAGGTTACAAAATAGTTTGTGAATTTGTGAATTTGCACAGCCATGCATCTACAAGATATTTTTGGGTTTTTTTTTTTTTGGCTGCACTGCATGGCAAGTGGGATCTTAGTTCCCTGACCAGGGATCAAACCCCTGCGCCCTGTACTGGAAGCTTGGAGTCTTAACTGCTGGACCCCCAGGGAAGTCCATACAAGGGATTTTAAATACCCAGCTGTAGGGAAGTGGTTAGATAAATCATGATTTAATCCAAGAGTGGAATACTATGTGGCCATTAAAAGGAGGAAAAAGGAACCCCATTTCTGAGATACATTACTAAAGAAAAAGCTAAGATTCATAGCAGTGGGTCTAGAATATGTGTAGAAAAGGAGAAAGGTACCAAAGGAAGTGATGACTTTGGTTGCTCTGGGGTGGGGAATGGAGTTGTAGGGACAAAAGTAGGAGGCAAATTTTTCATTCCTTATGCTTCTGTAGCTTTGAATATGGGAACCATGTGAATATTTGCCTTTTAAAAATAAGTGAAAATAATTAAATTATTAAAAATAAATTGTCAAAGAATACCTGTGAATCTCTACGCAGAGTAACATGCTTAAAATGACATTTAAACTTTTAGAGTTGGTCACCTCCTTGGTTTGTGGATGTTTTTACACATTTCCTCTTTTGCTTTCCACATTTTCTGATATTTCTGAAATGCACATTAAAAAGAGCTCTTCTGTACATTAAAAAAAAAAAAAGAAGGAAGGAAGGAAGAAAATGAATTTCCTGTCTTTACTCTCAATGGCAAGGATTCCTTTATATATATATTAAATATCTCTGAAGTCATCATTGTAAAATGAATGGGGGTGGTGGGGGACATGGAAAAAGAGTAATAAAAAGAGGTTTATGGGCATTTGGGTGGGATGAGAAGGAATTCCAGATGGATGGAAGCCAGATTTGAGAAGAGGGTGAGGAGGCCCTAAACCAGGATGGAGTGTGATGGACTTCAGAAATTTATGGCTGCCCTGAACCTTCGTGCTAAGGGACCCCAAATGCCCAGCACTCATAATGATTACCCCGTGGAAAATGGAGAGAGGGGAGAGGAAGTCAGGATCCCCTTTTAACGAAGGAGAAATTTGAATGTTGAATAGGGCTCCTCAAAGGCCACTGAGGACCAGAGAGAACAGATTCTGAGTTAAGCCCCTTCCTTTGCAATGATAAAGATGGCAAGAAGACGGGACCTCCCTGGGGGCCCAGCGGCTAAGCCTCTGAGTTCCCAATGCAGGGGGCCGGGGCTCGATCCCTGGTCAGGGAACTAGAGCCCACATGATGCAATGATGCAACTAAGACTCCACACAGCCAAATAAATAGATAATCTTTTTTTTAAAAATGACAAGAAGAATGTCTAATTGCAGTCAAGGGCTCACTCCACGCCCGACACTGGGCAAAACACTCTGGTGTTTTTATCTTGTTGAACCTCATGGATTGTGGGGAAGATTGAACAAGGCAACACCTCCTGGGCTGTGGACAGCCTTGGAACTGACCTTGGTTAAACTCTATCCTGTCTGGTCAGTAGGCTGGATCTAAGAGGTACCTGGTCGTCTATGTATAGTGACAATGTTTGTGACGATCCCTGTCACATCTTCGTTTTCAGCGTGCTGGTTGAACTTGCAAAGGCCAGCAGTTGAAATTCTTTGGCAGGAACTGTCTGTAGCCACTGGAGCCTGTTCAGCTTGCTCACAAGCAAACTGAAATTGTCAGAGAATTAATGTCCCGCCTTCCTTGCCCCTGGGTGGGTTACTCTAGGGTGTGTGGTATACAATGATTCCCATAATTCCCCAGTGGAATTAAGCCCCAAAGCCCACCCAGGAAACTTGTTTGACTAGGTACCCTGTGCTGCCATCTACCTCCCTTCCCTGCCTCGCTTTCCCATGCTCCTCCAGGTTTTCCCAAGATCATCTCCCAAAGTAACTACTTGTACTGGAAACCTTGTCTCAGGATCTGCTTCTGGGGACTCTGCCTAAGACATACTCCCTACCTACTGTAACCCACGCTGCGGTTTAGCCGCTCAGTCACATCCAACTCTTTGCAAATCCAAGGACTGCAGCCCTCCAGCTCCTCTGTCCATGGACTTCTCCAGGCAAGAATGCTGGAGCTGGTTGCCATTTCCTTCTCCAGGGGATCTTCCTGACCCAGGGATCGAACCCAGGTCTCCTGATTGCAGGCAGACTCTTTACTGACTGAGCCTCCAGGAAAGCCCATGCTGTGCCCTTTCAAAAACTACCTACTCTCTGCTGCTTCCTCTCCCATCAGTAGAGCCTTGGATGGGTTTCAAACCTCATTCACATCTCTTATCTCAATTGAACTTCCCCTGAGACAGATATGCAGGCCTTCTCACCGGACCCTCCTTTTATGAATAAGGAAATTGAGAATTGGAGATGTGGCATCATTTCCTCGAGAACACACACAGCTGGGAAGGGGCGGAACTCAAATCTCAGGCTTCTGATTCTCTCCCTCACCTTCAGACCATAAGATCATAAGAATATCTTGTATTTATATATCAACGTATACATTTTTCTGGATAATAGCTATTTAAATGAATGAATGAATGACTTTTGGCTGCACTGAGTCTTTGTTGCTGCTCAGGCTGTCTCTAGTTATTGCGGGCAGGGGCTACTTTCCAGTTGCAATATGCGGGCTTCTCATCGAGGTGGCTTCTCTTGGGGAGCACGGGGTCTAGAGCACGTAGGCACAGAAGTTGTGGGCACGGGCTTAGTTGCCCCACGGTATGTGGAATCTTCCCAGACCAGGGATCAAATCCGGGTCTCATGCATTGGCAGGCAGACTCCTAACCACTGGACCACCAGGGAAATCCCTGGATAATATCTGATTGAAACTTCGTGACAGCTCTGTACTTTACTATTATCATTTATGGATGAAGAATTTGAGACTTGCAGAGGTCAAGCCATTTATCTAAGAATGGCCATTTGTCTATCACCTGGCTAATGAGAGGTCTTTGGACTTCTGGTTCAAGTTCTCATCCAGGCTACCTGCATGCTCCTCTCAGTTGTCTACCTTATGGTTCAGGCAGAGGCAACTGTGGACACAGGAGAGCATCACAGGAGCCCAGCAGCTAAATCGGTTTTTGGAAGAGTCTTTAACAGTAAGCTGGTCCATCTCACTTAGAGGACAACTTGAACCTAAGAAAAAAATTTCAAGACAACCTTGCTCCAGCCGCAGTATATTTTACGGCAGAGGACTGGCCAAAGTTCAGAACTGGGCTCAGTCCTCAACTGTTGATTCTCTAGTCCATCTTGAAAGGAGATAAGAAGGTGTTTGGGTTTTGGGGGAGGGGATGTGTAAGAACCAACCACAGTGAATTCATAATAGTATGGGAAAAGCAAGGGTCAGGCCGCCCTGGCGACTCCGCATAATACAATGATGTTGACCGCTTATCGTGATCCATCCTGTGGTGTGATGGCTCCTCTTACTAACCCCATTTTCCCAAGCAGTGATTGGTTGAGGAATGGACCTGTGACACAGTTCTGGCCAATGACATATAAGAAGTTTGCTAGAAGGAAGGGGGCTAGTTTCCAAAGACTGCCCCACCCCCCCCCACAACCACCAATAAACCAGACTTCCCAGTATTCATGCCTTTGTGTTGTCTCCCCCACCCCTTGAACTTGGGCTGGCCCTAAGATGGAATTTCGATTCACAGATACAGTGACAGTGATGCTGTGTGACTTCTGAGGCTTGGTCATGAGAAGCCTTACGGCTCCCACCTAGATCTCCTGTTCTGGAGGAAGCCAGCTGCCTTGTAAGGTGTCTGATTACCCTGAGACTGCCATGCTGTGAGGAAGCCCAATTAAACTGCATGGAAGGGATGGATGCATGTAATGAGAGAGATGCCTGGCCATCCATCTTCCAGCTGCTTAATCCTCCCAGCAGAAGCACTAGACAAGAAGCTATCTTGGACACTGAGCTCAGCTGTCATTCGAATGACTACAACCCCAGCTGTCATCTGACTGCAATGTCTCAAGAGACCTGCCCCCCCCCCCCACAAATGACAACTGCCCTGCTGAACCCAGTCAACTCAAAGAACCGTGAGAGAGAAGAACTTCTGGGGAAAGCTGTCTTGCTGTGAAGAGATAGAAAGATGTCCCCACCTTCTTTTCCCTGGGACATGCCAGGTCTAGATGCAGCCAACTAGGACACAAGAGATGTCATTGTTGAAGGCAAGGACCACACACAAAGGATGGCAGAGTGAAGAGAAGGAAAGAATCTGAATCCCTGATGGCACTGTGGCACTGCTGGATCAACCCAGCCCTGAAGCCCACTCTACCTTGGACTTCTTGTTGAGCAAAATCATGTCTTCACTGTTGGCACCAGTTTAGGCTTTATATTATTTGCATTAAAAGCTTCCTAATTCATCTCTAGAGTAGGGAAGCTGATCTGGGCTAGGAGGCCGTAGAAGAGAGAGGTTAAGTAAAATCCACACGTGTTTCAATACAGGTCCTGCTACTTCTTGGGCTTCCTTGGTGGCTTAGATGATAAAGAATCTGCCTGCAATGCAGAAGACCTGGGTTCGATCCCTGAGTTAGGAAGACCCCCTGGAGAAGGGAATGGCAACCCATTCCGATACTCTTGCCTGGAGAATTCCATGGACAGAGGAGCCTGGCGGGCTACAGAGGATCCCTGGCAAGGGATCGCAAAGAGTCAGACGCGACAGAGAGACTAACACTTCACTTCTGCTATTTCTTAGCTGCGTGGCCTTGGCAAGCCTCTTAACTTCCCTCTGAGCCTTATCTTCCTCATCTGTAAGGTGGGGGAAATAATTCTGCCCACCTCTTGGAGCTGCGATAAAGAGTCAATGAACAAATGTACGTAAAAGACTTATGCCAGATGACTGACCCATAGAAGACATGGATTTGTAAGCCATGACTACCACTAAGGCATGCTTTGAACAGTTCTTGAGTGTCC
Organism: Bos javanicus; assembly: GCF_032452875.1. NCBI lineage: Eukaryota > Metazoa > Chordata > Mammalia > Artiodactyla > Bovidae > Bos > Bos javanicus. Next base: position 60,786,120 of record NC_083884.1, on the reverse strand, counting down.
TGGACCTGTCGGCATCTGACATCCCCCCAAAAGGGGATGGCTTGGCACCTGCCCCAGAGAACATTAGATGGAAGGTCTCCCCAGAACCCCATGTTTTCCCATCACTGTCCTGGACTTCCAGAAGTCTAGGTTCCAGCGCGACACATCAGGACCCCAGATGCTTGCCCTCAGCAAACCTGCTTGTTCACTGGCTCCAGGGCAAAATTTGCTTTGAAGTTGGCCTGTCACACCACCTGCTCCCAACTGGTTTGAGACTGAAGTTTAAAACCAACCCAAAGTTTCCTCCCCTTCTCCTTAATGTTCCTCGATAAACAGGAGCTCACATTCGTTGCACTGGCAGAGGGGCAGGCGAGAAGGGAGACTTGGAGATGCTCATCAGGCTTCATTTAATCAGAACCAATGATGGCTTTCCTGCAAGTATATTGCCCTGCTGTTAAGTCGCTTCAGTTGTGTCTGACTCTGTGCGACCCCATAGACGGCAGCCCACCAGGCTCCCCCATCCCTGGGATTCTCCAGGCAAGAACACTGGAGTGGGTTGCCATTTCCTTCTCCAATGCATGAAAGTGAAAAGTGAAAGTGAAGTTGCTTAGTCATGACCGACCCTCAGTGACCCCATGGACTGCAGCCCACCAGGCTCCTCCGTCCATGGGATTTTCCAGGCAAGAGTACTGGAGTGGGGTGCCACTGCCTTCTTTGCCATACTGCCCTAAGCTGTTGCAATTAAATGGATGTGTCATTCATACAGAGGTAGCAGCAATGTTTGGCGGCCTTATTGGGGGAAGGGGAAAATGAGCAATCATTTGAGAAGTGTTTTGTGTCTGAAAGCAGGTACCCCAGATGCAACCGGATCCTAAGATTTAAGTTAGGAGTAGAAGAGGGAAAAGCCAGAGCTGATGATGAAACTTGGCATGAGCTCATCCGAGGGTATCTGTTTTTATGAGCAGCATCTGGATTCACTGACATCCCTGCTGTATCTGTTGTTAAATATTTTGAAAACTGTTCGTGGGAAAAAGTCTTTTCAAAGACATCAGCAATCTTCTGTCTTTAAAAATGGAAACTTTGATTTGACTCTGGGCTTTGGGAGAGAGAGATCACCAAAATGGGTGAGAAAAGAGATATTGATGGGTGTGATTAAGCTGGAGCTGTGTTTTTTAAATTAATTTTTTAATTGGAGTATAATTGCCTTACAATGTTGTATTAGTTTGGAGCTGTGCTTTTAAGGTCACTAACCTCTGGGCTAATAGAGGTGTGTTCATGTTACTAAGTAACTGAGCTGTCGCATTGTCCGGTAGGGAGGGATGTTTTTGAGGAGGAAATTCTATGTTTGAGAGTTGCCCGAAAAGGATGAGGATGGATAGAAAGCAATGAAAAGTGCTACGGTAGGAAGGTGGGTTACTCTGGGATCAAGCAGCATTGCCTGTGGGCCCAGGTAACAAATATGGCATAGAACTGGGGCAAGGACCGCCCCCCACCCCCCAGCCACCTCTGCTCACACACCATGAGACCTTGGGAAAGCGGAAAGAGGATTATCTTGGTATTGACCACTTTCCCAGGAGCCCCTGTCATCAGAGCAATGGTGGAGTCATCTCAGGACAGAGGTGTTCTTCCCAACCAAGGGAAGACATGCAGAGTTTGGTGTCTGTATTAGATAAATTGGTGTGTGAGCAATCTGCTTTTTTGGTACCCTCAGCAATACTTGGTATCCATCAAGAACTTGTACGGTTGCAAGTGACAGAAATTAAACTCCAATTGTCTTAGCCCAGAAGGAATTTATTGGCTTAGAAAATTGGAACGTCTGGAAATTTCCCTGGTGGTCCAGTGGTTAGGACTCGGTGCTTTCACTGCTGGGGCCTGGGTTCATTCTCTGGTTGGGGAACTAAGATCCCGCAAACCACACAGTGAGGTGGAAAGAAAAAAAAAAATAGTGAGAAGGCCAGGAATAGTAATGGCTTCAGGCACAGTTTGACTCAGGGGCTCAAATTATATGGTCAGGTGTTTTTGCTTTCTCTGTCTCCCTGTCTCATAAAACATTAAAAGTGAGAGATGTGGATTCAGGCAGTGATGATCAGTGGATAAGATCATTAGAGGAAAGGCTGATGAGGAAATTTGCAATGAAGAGTTCAGGCTGTCATCACCTGAATTCCCTGATCAATCGAAGCATTCAGTTAACAGTGGGACAACCAGACATTGTGAAGCCTCTGTGATGGATTCTTATGAAAAGCTCGAATCTGAATCTACTTAAGCTTTGTGTTAGTTTGGATTCCCCCTGAAGCAACCCGAAGATGAAAATTCAAGTACACATAATAAATTTTGGAAGTATTCCCTGGAAATGCTGGTAGTGGAATGAGAATATGAGACAGGGAAGGGAAGACAGCCAGTAAAAGCTGAGTTATCTAACAAGTTACCACTGTGGGTGATTAGAGCTTAACTCTGAAACCCTCAACCTAGGAAATCAGCAAGCCAGTGTAAACTAGTCCTTCAGAATCATCCCACCCAAGGGATGGGTATCCTATATAAATACAGGAGTATTTATATAGCAGTTCTTATAAGTCACTGGTTAAGGGATATTCCTGGTGGGGGGAGATTTGAATCTCTAGCGCTTCTGACCAGTGGATCCTGGTAGCTGAGACAATCTCCAGGTACAGAAATGCCAAAACTGTCAGTTCATCCTGAAGTGATGCAGGCAAGAGGACAGGCAGGGGCCCAGTGTCTACTAGGACTCTTTAAAGCTCTCTGGTATTTACAAGAAACACAAGGGATGGGAAACAAGTTAAATGATACCATGGGAACATTACATAATGACAAAGGGGTCAATTCTCCAAAAAGACTAGTAATCCTCAACATGTATGCACCTAACAACAGAGACTCAAAATACACAAGGCAAAACCCATAAACCTTCAAGGAGAGAAAAAAATACATATCCAATACACATCCAAAAATACACATCCAATATTACGGTTGGAGAATTCAGCACCCCCTATCAGTAACTGACAGATTGAGCTGGCAGAAAATCATTACAGCACCATCAGTCAACTGGATATAACTGACATCTATAGACTACTTCATCCAACAACAGCAGAAAATATACTCTTCTCAAGCTCACTGGCAACATTCACCAAGACAGACCATGTTCTGGGTCATAAAACACACCTTAACACACATAAAAGAATAGAAGCCACACTGTATATGCTCTTAGACTATGATGGAATTAAACTAGAAATCAGTAAGTGAAAGATAATTAGAAACTCCCCAGATTCTTGGAGATTAAACAGCATATTCTAAATAACACATTAATAGCCTAATAGATTAATCTAATAATAGATTAAACAACACTTCTAGACAACACATGAGTCAAAGAAGTCTTAAGAGAAATGCAAAAAGATTTCAACTAAACAAAAATGAAAATACAACTTTTCAAAATGTGTGGGATGCCGGGAAAGCAGTGCTTAGAGAAAAAATTTATAGAATTGAGTGTATATTTTAGAAAAGAAGCACGCTCTGATATCAATAATCTAAGGTTCCACCTTAGGAAACTAGAAAAAAGAAGAGAAGAATAAATCTAAAGTGGACAGAAGAAAATTTTAAAAATTAAAGCAGTAATCAATGAAATTAAAAACAGAAAATCAACAGAGAAAATACATGAACCTAAATGACACACAGGAAGCAGACAGTCAAGTCTAGAATGTGGGACATTATCTATGACTTGTTTCTGCAACAAGTCAGTGGCATGAGAAAGATGCTGGAGACTGTCCTACGTGAAAAGACAGCTTAAAGGTGCACCAACCAAATGTAATGTATGTGCTCGTTTGTACCCTAATTAGAACAAGACAACCATAAAAGACTTTCCAAAGACAATTGGGAAAATTTGAGCCTAACCTGAGTCTTAGATGATAGCAAACAATTATTGTCAAGTTTGTTAATGTGATAATAGCACTGAAGTCACGTAAGAAAAACGCCCATGTTATTAAGAAATGCCCGTGGAAATAAGGCTGAAATAACACAATGGCTGGGATTTCTTTAAAATTCTTGGGACTTGCCCAATGGCCAGATGGCTAAGACTCCATGCTCCCAATACAGGGGATCCAGGTTCGATTCCTGGTCAGGGAACTAGATCCTGAATGTTACAACAAAGATCCCATGGGCTACAACTAAGACGCAGTGCAGCCAGATAAACAAATAAGTATCTATAAAAAATAAAATTCCTCATGACTATTTTAAATAAAAACAAGGTCTAACCCTGCCCTTCCTTCTCCTTATCTTAATCCTGGACCTGTCAGAGCCTTCATCTCTTTAACATTTAAATAAAATTTAAAATGATAGATTACTTGGCACTAATTCTCATATTTTAAAATATTGCATTAAATGGATACATGTATACATTTGGCTGAGTCCATTCACTGTTCAGCTGAAACTATTACAACAGTGTTTGTTAATCAGCTATACCCCAACACACAACAAAAAGTTTTTTAAAAAAATTTAAAAACTTAATTGTATTCTATACACAGAAATAAGTGGAAGTTGGAAAATATTGCATTAAAATACTATTTATCCTGATTACCGAGTTTGGGGGGCAGCCCCTTAAATTCTGTGGGAGGGAAGCATCAGTCCTATCACTGTACGTAATTCAAGTCACTCTATTCCTTGCCTAGGGGATGCCCTGCCTAAGGGTAACCAGAGCCGGTCACTGTTTTCCAGGTAATTACCCACGGAAGGTTTTCCCACCTTCCATTCTCACCGCATCCACATATTTTACACCCTCTTCCAATGTTCAAGGAGCCACAATGGGGGACAGAGTCCAAATTTAGGACACGGTGGCTTGTGGTTAATTAGGAGCCTGGCCAAGTGGGAACACGCTATTTACAATCCCTGCCTTGATTGGCAGATCCACACTCTTAGGCTGCCTGGAGTCTCATTAGTGTTTTTAAAGCAGCTTTTAAATGCCAACCCAAGTGCTTGTACCCTGTTCACACTGCCTTCTTACTTTCACCCATTTCTAACCTAACGCAAGCCTCAGTCTCCCACCGCTCCCCCCATCCCTAGGTGGACACCTTATGGAGTTTCTGGGATTGTTTCTCTGTCCGGTTCCAGCAGGAAACAAGGACAAGATTTGAGTCTTTGTCTGACTGTGCACACACGCGACAGTCCCTAGCTCTTAGGTGCAAGAATCCTTGTTCAATGCACAGAGTTCTATTTCACACATTCCTCAGACCCTCTTGGAAATGAATAAAATGTCACACTTGGAAGAGCCCTAAAGAATAACTGACTCCCAGGCTTCTAAACTCTTTTTATGAGGTACGCAATGAAAGCTCTAACTTCAGGGGGATCTGGGGTTAAACTCCAGCTCCAGTTGCTGTGGGTCTTTAGACTAGTGACTTAACCTCTCTGAGTCTGAGTCAAATAGGAATAAAAATTATTTGGGCCTAATAGGGTTGTTGGGCTTCCCTGCTGGCTCAGACAGTAAAGAATCTGCCTGTAGTGCAAGAGACTCAAGTTCAGTCCCTGGGTCAGGAAGATCCTCTGGAGAAGGGAATGGCTACCCACTCCAGTATTCTTGCCTGGAGAATTCCATGGACAGAGGGGCCTGGCAGGCTATAATCCATGGGGTCACAAAGAGTTGGACACGACTGAGCGACTAACACTTTCAGTTTTCAATAGGGTTGTTGTGACAGTAAGTGAGATGTCTGTGATGTGCTTAGCATAATCCTTGGAACAAAGTAAATGCTTAATACATGCTGGCTGCAACAATTATCTGAAGGGTCACCTGTACATCTTTGAGAATCTCCAAAAAGCTATGCAAGACCCTTCAGGAAAATATACATAAAATGTTTGCATTCCTTTACATAAAAAAGAATTAAGTATGTTTTAAAAAATTAATCCATACAGACATGTTACACTGTTATTATGAAATGTATCTTATGAAATATTCATTATTATGAAACAACATATCTTATGAAAAAGAAAGAATAATAAAAATCCTATATGAGTATTGAGTAGAACAATTTAACAGACAATGTGAAAAACAGAAGGAAATCATTCATTTCCTACCTCATCTCTGAGAAGCAGTTCCCAGCATCTCCTCCATCAAGGAATGTTCATGACTCGTTTGTTATTGTTCAGTAGCTAAGTCATGTCCAACTCTTTGCAACCCCATGGACTGTAGCCCGTCAGGCTCCTCTGTTCATGGGATTTTTCATGCAAAAATACTGGAGTGGCTTGCTGTTTCCTTCTCCAGGGGATCTTCCCGGCCCAGGGACAAAACGCGAGTCTCCTGTAGCAGCAGGCAGGTTCTTAACCACTGAGCCACCAGGGAAGCCCTCGTTCACAGCTTTCATTCTTGCCAAGACAAGAGAAGCCATGAAAGATGCACTTGGTTATCCTGTTTCACTTACTAAAATATAGTCAATTCTTTCCCATGTTGTCACATAGACTTCCTACGTATTCATCTTAAAAATCACTGTCTTGTTCTGATCATGGAATTGATATGTGTACCATGGATAAGTAAATTGAAAAATCATCTCTCATAACTCAACCCTGGAGATAAGCGTTGAGAGACTGGTGTATATCCTTCTGGAATGGCTCAGTGCAGATACTATACATATAAGTACCCATATGCTGAGCTTGGTGGGGTTTCTAAGGGAGACGGTTCGTTATATGGCTGCAGGTACGACCCTCCACACCTGGGCTTGGGTGTCCTTTTAATGTCTCCAAGCCCCATTGCCTCATCTAGAAAGTGGGACAAGCAATAATACCTAGCCTGAAGAATTGTTGCAAACATTAAATAACCCGACGCACGTGTAGCTGTAAACAAAATGTTTGGCACTATTGACATTTTGACTGGAGAATTCTTTGATGGGGGAGTCTGGGGCAGGGGGGAATGTCCTGTGCATTGTAGGTGTTTTTTATTATTATTATTATTATTATGGCTGTGCTGGGTCTTCATTGCAGCGCATGTGTGAGCTACATGATCTTAGTTCCCCCACCAGGGATTGAACTGGTGTCCCCTGCACTGGAAGGCGGATTCTTATACTGAACCACCAGGGAAGCCCCTAAGATGTTTAATAGCATCCCAACCTCTACCCACTAGATGCCAAGAGCATCCCCCCAGCACCTCCACCAGTGATGCCAATCAGAAGTCTCCAGACACAAGCACACCCACCCTCACCGTAAGTGCTCAGTAAACTCCTCTCCTTTATATAATACTATCATCATTGCTGAACCTTAAACCATTCCATTGCTCAATTAGGACAAAAATACAAACCTACTGGTATTTTAACCGGCTGAGAAGGAGTCCAGTTCTTGTTCGTATTCACAGCCCTTCCAGAACAACTCCTCAGTTTAACCTCAGACACAAACTTTTCCCTGTAAGAACTTTTCATCTGTGTAACATTAAAATACTGACGAAATACTGCGTCCAGAACGATAGGACTTGGCCATTTTTATTGGCTCTGTGCCTCCGATCTGTCCTCCGTCTCCCCAGCCCCCACTCAGGTGACAGACAAAGCCGAGTCTGCAATTAACAAGCTGCTTCGCCCGGCCTTAAGTACCTACTTTCTCCTGCCTCATTTTGCATCGAGGTGTTTTTCCACTGAGCCCAAGGAGGATGGGATTATACGTGCGCATGCGTTCATTCGCAGGCCAGTTAGGATCGAAACCCCCAGGGATACACTTGGAAAACGACCGAATTAATCACTTATGATCTGCATTCGGTGCACATTATCATAATATTGATATAATACACACACTGTTCTTTGCTTATTTCTATATTGAGAACTCGCCCTGCAGCAATTTTGAGGAAATTTGAGACCCCCGCACCTGGCTAAATGCTCTCTCTCTCTCTAAATAACCCGGGGTCTCCTGGTTTGCAAGGATCAGACTAAAATGAGTTACAGTTGCCAGAACATTTTTAAGTAGGGAAATAAATTAGAGTAGTAATAATCATAACAATTATATAATAAATGGTAAAAATCGTAGGTTCCCCAGCGTCCTTCATAACTTTATTTTGGTGGCGGTGGAGGGGTGTGTGGAATTTCCATCGTCCGCGTCTGGTGACATCACCAGGCTGAAGAGAGCGGGCAGGTTTCTAAATTCCAAATGTCACTGAGGCGGTGAATGAGGTGGCATTTCGACTTTGTCGAGTTTGCTGGGCTTGAGTTATGAAAGACATTGCTTGTAAAATGAAATTTAGGACTTCAGGAGCATTTCTGGGTTTCTCTCTCTCTTCCACTTTCTCTCTCTCTCTTATTTTTTTCTCTACATCAAGGAACCCAAAGCAGCCATACCTGTACAAATTATATACATGCCCACACTTCCAATAATTCCTGCATCTCCACTTGCAGACTGAAGGAAAAGAGGACTGAAAGAAAGGATGCCTATCACCAAACCAAGACCCTTCTAGGAAGCCCTGATGGCTAGAAACCATGTTTAAGTGCCCTCCCCCATTGCCCCAGCCCCAGTGACCAAACCTGTGTTCTGGGCTGTAGGGTTTGGTCTGAGATCCGTCTCTTCAATAGGCAGATGAAAGTGAACGATTCAATCAGTGCAAATGGGACACAGTTCACAGCAACGCTAGTCAGCATTGATACGCTACGTGTGCTACCTCTTCGCTTGCATCATCTCACTTTTCCTGTGATGGGGACTGTTGCTTTATGCCCATTTTAGAGATGTAGAAACCTGGGCTCAGAGGCTGTAAATCGCTTCCTCAAGCTTACAACAGCTTTAAGCAGGAGGAGTAGGTCAAACCCAGATTCTGGGAGACTCCAGAGCCCCTACTCTTTTTTTTTTTTTTTAAATTATTTATTTGGCTGAATCAGGTCTTAGTTTCAGCCTAAAGGCTTCTCTGTTTGTAGGGTGCAGGCTCACAGTTGTAGTGCAAGGGTTTAGCTGTCCCTACGGCATGTGGGATCTTAGTTCTCTGACCAGGGATCGAACCCTTCCTTGTCCCCTTGCATCGGAAGGCAGATTCTCAACCACTGAACCACCAAGGAAGTCCCGTGAGCCTATACTCTTAACTACAGTGCTATGTTACTAAGACAAGGCTGTGTCCCGCATGATTCGAGGTTTTCAAATCCTGAACTCCATGCCTTATACTGCTCAGCCATTCTAGGGGCAAAGTTTTCAAATCCTAAAGGCGTGCCTGCAAGTCTGACATAGTCATGCATGATGTGAACAAATTCTAGCATAACCAGAATACAATTGGTGTGGAATTTAGCCCCAACAAGCCACTAAATGAGTTCTCTCCATGACAATTTGAAGAGTCCTTAAGTCAAAAATTAATGCTGCATCTGTTATCAGAGTGAAATGAAAGAGGAGAGTGAAAAAGTTGGCTTAAAACTCAACTTTCAGAAAACTAAGATCATGGCATCTGATCCCATCACTTCATGGCAAATAGATATGGAAACAGTGAGAGACTTTATTTTGGGGGGCTCCACAATCACTGTAGATGGTGATTGCAGCCATGAAATTAAAAGACATTTACTCCTTGGAAGAAAAGCTATGACAAACCTAGATAGCACATTAAAAACCAGAGACATTACTTTGCTGACAAAGGTGCATCTAGTCAAGGCTATGATTTTTCCAGTAGTCATGTAGGGATGTGAGAGTTGGACTGTGAAGAAAGCTGAGTGCAGAAGAATTGATGCTTTTGAACTGTGGTGTTGGAGAAGACTCTTGAGGGTCCCTTGAACTGCAAGGAGATCCAACCAGTCCATCCTAAAGGAAATCAGTCCTGAATATTCATTGGAAGGACCAATGCTGAAGATGAAATTCCAATACTTTGGCCACCTGATGTGAAGAAGTGACTCATTGGAAAAGACCCTGATGCTGGGAAAGATTGAAGGCAGAAGGAGAAGGGGACGACAGAGGATGAGATGGTTGGATGGCATCACCGACTCCATGGACATGAGTTTGAGCAAGCTCTGGGAGTTGGCGATGGACAGGGAAGCCTGGAGGGCTGCAGTCCATGTCGTAACAAAGAGTCAGACACGACTGAGCAACTGAACTATTATCAGACTTAAAGACCCAAAGTGGAGTTTACCCCTTGGCAAGACAGCTCTCCCTTTTCAGAATATGACCAATAGACCATCACATGAAGTAATCTCCCATACTGTATTCCCCATCTTGTTGGGTCACTTGTTTCCCAACCTCCTACGAGCCTTAATACAGCATTCGGAAGCCCAGACTTGGGTTAGACAGTCCTAGGTACGGAAGCTGACTTCCCCTCTAACCAACTCTGTGATCCCAAGCCAGGGACTCCACCTCTCTGAACCTCAGTGTGCCACCTGTGAATGGGAGAGCTGCTCACTGCTAGCCCATACTGTTGTGCCTTTGCAAAATGAGGAGAAGGTACTTCTTCCTCCGCTTCCTCAAGTCACCTTACTTCCATGTCAGTAATTTGTCATAGTACACTACTTTCATTGAAACCAGACACTTTACTGCCATCTGCTGGAAAGCTGTTGTAATAAATACACATGGGCACAGACCAGGCTGCGAGTGCCAGCCTCTTTGTGCAGTGCGTGACCTGAACAACTGTACATGGTTTCCCAAGAATTCCTCACTGGACTGTTGGGAAATTGGATCCCGCCTGCCAGGTGTGTTTACTTAGCACTTTGGTAGACACGGTCCACAGGTCCTCAGTAAATGTTGGCTGCTGTGTCAAGCTCTGGGCACTCACTGAGAAATCTCAAGGAGCATCTGCTTGAGGGGTGGTGTTTCTCCAGTTCATCTCAGCCCATCTCTGAGCACTTACCACCTTTAACTCCCAACCCATGCTTCCAAGCAACTCTGGCTGCCCTAGACAGCAGCTTTCAGTTCCTGAACATGCCTCCTCTCTAGCTTCCCGGCCAGGAAAAAGGAACTGAGAGAAGTTTCTGGGATTGGCTCCGAAAACTCTTTCTGATATTCCTTCGATGCTTTGAACCTCTGAGGCTCCTCAGAGAGTCTTATAAAATGTTTGGTATGTTCCATCAGTTTTGCCCCTGGCCCGGAGATTCCTGAAATGGATGAAAAACATGGTGTCTGCAGTTCAACAAAGAAAAATCTGAGTGTGAATCTGAGCGTGAATCCTAGCTGTTCCATTTACAAGTTGGGTGTTCTGGTGTGAGTATTCTAACCTTGCTGTGCTTGGGTTTCTTTACAGGTGAAAAGATCTACTAATCTATCACCTGGAGGTACAAAGAAAAAAGAAGAAAATGTGTTTAAAGCCCTTAAGAGTAAGCCCTCTATGAATCAAAGTAATCATTAAGAGCCGGGAAAATATTTCAGATTTTTAAAGGGCTGTACATTCCCAGCTGCCCATCTGATCTTTAACAACCTTGTTTACTAAAGTAAAAGCTAGAACCTCAAATCTGGCACATCTTCCCCCAAATGCCTGCTTCTGGAGGTTTATAGGAAAAGTCTAAAACTCGAATCACATTTCCTTCTGCATTTAAGGCATCACACAGAATCACATGTGTCCCAGCTTCTGTGGGGCACAGAGTTGCTTCACTCAGGAAGTGTTTTTAACATCACAGCTGTTTCTTCTTCAACAACAAATACTCTTGAGATATGAATGGCCACTAGCAGGGGACCATCGACATAGTTTCCCCTCTGTGGTGCTCAGACTGCCTATACCCAGTCCTTTAATCATTAGGTCTTTTTTTTTTTTTTTCTTTCCTGGAATTTTAGGCAAAATCAGAACATTCTCTGTTTCCCAATTTCTCCTCTTATGTTTGCTGTCTGGTCCACCCCCCATCCCTGGCTGCAGACTTCCAGAGCCTTCTCACTCAGCCTGAGAATCTGTGGCTTATTGAAACAGCTCTGGTACACAGAGTACATGCCTAGGTTGTTACTGGCTAAAAAACAGCTGTTTTTGGATGATGGTTTAGTTCATTCTGGGGGACATGAGCAAGGCAAGGACGAATCGGCTCGGAAGGCCAGTCTACGTTCAGATGGTCCAGAAATGCAGGTCCAGAGGCAGCTTCTGCAGTCTCCCTTGGCTGTGTGACCTTGAGCAAGTAGCTTCACCTCTCTGAATCCATTCATACTTCCTTTGTCCTGAAACGTCTTTAAATGCAAATATGGCAGAACTTTCACAAACACCATAACTGTGAAGAACTGAGTCTTTGGCTGGAACCCACCAGGTCTCTGAAGTCCACCATTCAGCTGCTGTGTGACCCTGTATCAATTGCTTCCCCTCTCTGAGCCTCAATTTCTTTGTTTATAAAAGGAGGATAAAAGATAGTTTCTATCTCCTGGATCTTGTTGTGAGGATTAAAAGAGATAATGTTTGGAAAGTGCTGGCAAAGTGTCTGACCTGGGGTGAATGCTCCGTAAATCTTAGCCATTATTATAAGCCTTTTAATAAAATAGGAGCTTTCTGGGGATTAAAAAAAAAAACACCAACTACTCATGAGCCAAGAAGCATTTTGGAAAACTGCTTTATTTAACATGTTCTGAATGTATCTGGCTGGACTTTTCCACTTAAAAAAAAAAAATCCCCCAAGGAGACCACAGACTCGGCACAGCACACAAACCTGCCCCAGGCCACACAGTAAGCTTCATTTGGGCTCCCAGGAATGAAATCCAGGCCTCTGACCCGGAGTCAGATGGTCCAAGCTCCCTGCTCTCAATCACAATCAGAGATGTCACAAGGAACCCGTGCCACAACCTAGGGGAGGAAAAGGAAATCTTCTCTTGCCTTGATCTGGTCCTGGGGTTCCAGTTTGGGGTGGGGAAGCAGGGCAACCTCAGCACTCTGGAAATCTCTCCTCTCTCCCTTTCCTTCTATTCTGGAGTGCCCTTGCCTCTCTGCAGTACCCCAACACCCCACCCCCACCCCCCGCCCCCGCAAATTTCCAAATCAAGACTGGGCCTTTTGAGATCCTTCAGCTGCCCTGGCAGCAAGGCGGAGACTAGAGCAAGGCTTCGTGAGCAACACTGAAGACAAGGCCAAATAAACAGTCATCAAGATAAATAATATTTTAATGCAGTAAAAAAAAATGCAAAAAAAAAAAAAAAAGCAGTTCACGATGAACAAAATGTCAGCATTTTAAATAAAGAAAGCAGCAGTGACCACAGGAGCCCTCGATCACCTGCAGTCCACAGTGTAACACAAAGGAGTGAGCTTAAATTCGGCATCCACTTTCCCTTAGCCCCACCCCTTCGAATTTCCTGTAAGGTCCACAGCCATAAATTTCCACCTCTCCTCCCTGTGCGCGCCCCTCTCCCCACCGAGGTGAGCTGGGGTGAAGCGCACAGAGGCTGTTTGGAAGGCCGGAGCGAGAAAGAGGATTTGGGTGGGTCATTCCAACTTTCCATCTTGGGTTTAAACTCCATCTAGGCTCCTCTCCTTAATCAATAAAACAGGAATTAGAATTTTAGCTCCAGGAGTCGCTTCCTGTCGTCCAGTTTATGACCTTGGCCATCTCGCAGCCTTTTAAAGTCGCCAGGACTGGCTTCCTCAAATACCTGAGGTCGCAGAAGCAGATTGGGGGGCTTCCTGCGGCTCAGTGGGCGGGGCAAGTTCAACGACCCCACCCCGCGCGTTCTGGTTGCGCCGCGCGCGCTCGCTCGCTGAGAATTTTAAACCTTTTTCTTTGATCGTCTCTTTTTAGGGGGTTGAAGGTGGAAGGGGAAATGAGGTGCTGAAGCAAAATTTTTCTGCTCTCTTGCCGCGGGCTCTCAGCTCCGCCCTCGCCCAAGGGGGAGGACTTTGAATTCCAGACTCGGAATTCTTCTCTTTTTTGAAATTGATCGATTTTATCCGGGAGCTTCAAATCGAAACCAGGAGAGGGGGCTTTGAAATGTCAAAGAAAAGTAGCAAAAGGAAAAAGGGGGTGGGGTGATGGGGGGTGGTGGGCAGGCAGAAGTTTCCTTTCCAACTGAAAACCGCCTCTCTGGTACCTTTGTAAAGATGCTTAACCTTTTCACCCTTTCCAGCGGTGGTGGTGGGCTTCTCGGAGCTCTTTGAAAATTTGATGAGACCTGTGGACCTTCTCCCTGGGGGAGGGGGTGGGGAAGGCGCTTTAAAGACGTGATACGTTTGTATTCAATTTCTGGAGGCTCCGGGAGTCCGGATCGGACCGTTTTTTGCGCAATTCGCGGAAGTTTTTGCAAAACCCTCTGCCCGGCCTTTTGCGTTGGAGTGGAACGGTTCCCAATTAAAAATTGGGACGAGACATGTTTGCCAGGAGTAATCGAGACCTAATTTTGAAAAAATTTTTATTTGGAATTAAAAAAAAAAAAAAATCCAGCCATGTTCTGGAAGAGGCAAGAGCTGGTGGGCACGCTGCCTTCTAGCTGGAGACTGGGGTGTGGCCTCAGACTCGGAGCCTGGAAACCTGGGCCCACTGAAAACGTCGCTGCTGCCTAGTTTCCTACACGGCCACCTCCTAACGCTCCAGCAGCGTCCCAGTCGTTTTCTTCTGGTCCCCAAGACCTACACTCCCTCTGCAGGGTGCCGGTCAGGGGTCGTCTAAACTTGGCCATCTCGCTCCTTTACCTTTAGGATCAAGCATCAACTCCGAAAGACCCCTGGTGCCCCCTGGTACCTCCTTATCCCCTCTGCTTCAGGTGGGCCCTGGGACCAAGAGGATTAAAATAAATATCTTAGAAGTCGTTGAAAACCTCCTGCGAATTGTTTCTAATTACTATTTTGAAGATTTCCTAATGACAAGGCACCCCAGGGAAGGACAGGAAGAAAATGGGGACCTGGCTTAGCCCTGGCAGGGCTGAGCCCATTCTGCCCTTTACCTCTTTAGCAGCCCAGGGCTGGAACTCCATGAGGAAGGGAGGAAAAGTGGGTACAAAGGGTTCTGGGGTCACAGAGGGCATCTGTCCCAAGAGGTGGACTTAGGGGGAGAAGGCATTGAGGTTTATCGGCTTAGGACAGATGGAGAGTGCCATGGAGAGAGATGTACAGCAAGAGAGAGAGAAAAAAAGTATCAGAAAGAGACAGAAAGGAAGAGATGCATAAAAAAAGAGGAAAAAGACTTCCCTGGTGGTCCAGTGGTAAAGAATCCACCTGCCAATGCAGAGGACACGGGTTCGATCCTTGGTCGTTGGGGCAACTAAGCCCGTGTGCTGCGACTAGTGAAGCCCTTGTGCCCTAGAATGAGACCGCAAGGGAACCACCGCAATGAGAAGCCCGCTCACTGCAACTGGAGAGTAGGCCCTGCTCGCAGCAATGAAGACTCAGTGCAGCCATAAATAAATAAGTAAAAAGAAGACAGTGAAGTAGTGAAACAGAAGCAGGTAAAGCAGAGGAGGAATGATAGACCATCAGAGACACACCCAGAGATGTAGAGATAGTTACAGGTAGAGACAGCCTCCTGAGTCCGGACTGTGACCCACAGCCCAGGGATCCCAGGGGCCAGGCTGCCATATGGTGGCCCAATGGCCTCATGACAGTCCCTGTATCTCCTGGGTCCTGGGTTGTCTGTGTACTCACCTTGTACAGTGAGCCCATATACCCCATGTGAGACGTAGGAGAGCCATCCAAGCCTCCAGTGATTACTTGGCTCCTGCAGTATAAGCCTGTGAGAACTTTGGGCATCATTGATGGCTTGTTGGCAGCTGCATGGCTGACCCAACACGAAAAGAAGCTGCTGACTTCTGAATACCTGGGACATCTACATGCCTGAACAGAAAGTACCATTGAAGAAGGATGGACTGGTGTCAAGAGATTGCTAAACCTCTCCCTACTGAGACTTCTACTGCTGGTGAGAGAGTCCTTCCTTATAGGGTAAACTGGGCTAACGGGGGTTCCCAGGAAGGATGCAGAGAGCTTCCCAATGCAAGGTGGGGCCAGCTGAACACCTGGGATGTGGGAGATGTGCCCCTGAGTGTCTGCTGAAGAATCGGGGTCATCTGTCCAGTACCTGATCAATGCTCATTTAGTCCTTGCAAAATCCCATGAAGGCATTGGTCAAGAATCTACCTGCCAGTGCAGGGGACGCAGGTTTGATCCCTGGTCCGGGAAGATTCCACATGCCACGGAGCAGCTAAGCCCACTCCCCACAACTACTGAAGCCCGCACACCCAGAGCCCAAGCTCAACAAGAGGAACTGCCACCGTGAGAAGCCCAAGTACCGCAACTAGAGCGTAGCCCTCGCTTGCCGCAACCAGAGAAAGTCCGCGTGCATACATGAAGACCCAGCACAGCCAGAAATAAATTAATTAAAAAACAAACCTATGAAGAGATAGCTTCACTGTTCATTCTGTCCCTGGGTTCACAAGGGGTTAAGTGAAAGCACCATATCTCACAGAGGACAAGTCAAGTTTGAGGCTGTACCGTCTGCCCTTGAAATCGCTGGATTGTTCCTCTGCTTGGCTCACAAGCCAGAAATCCTGTTCTTTGGGCAGCCCCAGTCAGGTGCCATTCTCAGCAGAGGGGACTTCCAGGCTTGGAACCATCCACACTCCCCAGCCCACACTCTGGGCAAGCTGCAAGGACCCATGCTTGAGTTCTGGTACAGTTTGGTCTCTCCTGGTTTCCCCATCCCCGTTCCTCTGTAGGCACAGGTTCTCAGCTCTAAAATAACCAGAGCTACTATTTAATGAGCCCTTATCCAATATAAAACAAATTCAATACAGTGGGAACAGAAAGGTCACCTGTTCCCTGGGGGCTGCACAGTGGGTGAGCTTTTTTTTTTTTTTTTTGCCTTTGAGCTCCTGACCCAAGATATCTAACTGTGCCTCTGAGCTGCATCTTTTAGGCAGAGAAAAAAGAACCCAGTGGGTTGCGGCACCCTCGCAGACCCATCTCGAACATTCTGGAGCCCTGGGGCAAGGGCACAGATTGAGATCCCCATACTGTGATTAAGAATGTCAGAGTTGGGCTTTCCTGGTGGCTCGGCGGTAAAGAATCCACCTGCTAATGCAAGAGACACAGGTTCGATCCCTGGTCTGGGAAGATCCCACATGCCAAGGAGCAACTAAGCCCGTGTGCCACAACTATTGAGGTTGTGCTCCAGAGCCTGGGAGCCACAACTGCTGAAGCCTGTGTGCCTACAGTCTGTGTTCCGCAACAAGAGAAACCACCGCAAGGCGAAGCCTGCGCATCACAACCAGAGAAAAGCTGTGCAGCAACAAAGACCCAGCACAGCCAAAAACAAATAAAGGAATTGTATAAATAAAAGAACTTCAGAGTTATAAGTCAAGATAACAAACTGATACAGAAAATGTACTCTATCATCCTGCAAGTGGACAAGTGGACCTTTCTAATAACCTGGAAAGTCAAAGTGGACTTGAGAATTCACTGGTCCTTATGTTCTGCCCCAGAGTCCAGTGACACAGAAGAGCTGTCCTTCCGCCTCCAGCCCCACCCCTTCACAGCTCACCTGGGTCTGTATCTACCATAAGGGGCTCTGTACACATGTGTGGACACCCCAACCTGCACACCCGTGCCTCTTCCACATCCCCTCCTGCAAACAACCACCACTGGGCCATCCCCCAGGCCCCAGAGTGAGCACAAGGGTAGAGGGATTTACCCCCCAAAGATGCATCCAAGGAGTAGGACCAAGTGGGCCTGGATGCAGGCTGGGGTGCAGGTGCACAGAAGTCTCTGTCTGGGTACCTTGAACATGGGAGTAATCAGTGATACAGTGATGGAGCCCTTGTCCTGCAAACCCGTGACCCTGTGATGGGATAGGCATAGGCAGAAAAAGGCAGAGAGGAGCCCACTAAAAGCACAGAGCCTGTCTTGCCCTAGACTAAGCGTCCCTCTGCCCTGGCATGGCTGGGTCCCACCTTGGATGTTCCCAGAGCCCCTCAGGGCTAACCCAGCCATGGTGCTTTCTGATACCCACAGCTTACCCATCCTCCGAAGCCCCAGCCACACTCAGCTCCTGCTGACTCTGACGTTTCCTTTGGGAGCACATTCGGCAGGCAACTCCAGCGGCTGTGTGCAGAACTACAGGTTGTTCTTGGCTCCAGCCTCGTCCTCACTCCCGCTGCAAACACAGACATCCACAGAAATCAGACCGGGCTGTGCAGGAGCTCCACGGGGTTTGGGTTATGTGTGCCAGGGAAACTGACCTCTCCTTTCTCCCTTGCCAGAGCTGGAATCCTCCCAGGGCCAAGGAGGGGAAAAAAAAAAAAGGCATTTAGGAGCAGAGTTGGAGGGAAATCTACCTCTCCTTCTCCAGTTTTCCCCTGGTGCTTGCCTGGCTCTGCTGAGAAGACCTCTCTGCCTCCCTTCTCAGATCAGAGAATATCTAGGGTTCTCGAGGGCTTCCCAGGAGGTGCTAGTGGTAAAAAACCTGCTTGACAATGCAGGAGACCTAAGAGGCACAGGTTCCATGATTCCTAGGTCGGGAAGATCCCCTGGAGGAGGGCATGGCAACCCACTCCAGTCTTCTTGCTGGAGAATCCCATGGACAGAGGAGCCTGGTGGGCTACAGTCCATTGGATTGCCAAGAGTCAGACACTATTGAAGCAACTTAGCACACATGCAGGGTTCTTGAGTTGGTCCCTGCGTGCCCTTGAGCATCCTTGAAAAGGTCACCCTAAGATTGTTTGTAATACTATATAGGGCTATTCCTCTACTTCTTCATACCTGTGTGTGTCTGTCTCTATACCTCTGTCCCTCTGTTTCTGTGTATGTGTCTGTGCATTTGGGGTAGGGGTTCAGCTTTCATCAGATTATCCGAGATATCCACCATCTCCAAAGAGTTTTGAACTCCTGGGCTTAGGGGTTAAGGGTTTTTCAAGGGCAAATGGACCCCATGTTCACCAGGATAAATATGTGCATGTGTGTTAGTTGCTCAGTCATGTCCAGCTCTTTGAGACCCCTTGGACTGTAGCCCACTAGGCTCCTCTGTCCATGGGATTCTCCGGGCAAAAATACTAGAGTGGGTAACCATTCCCTTCTCCAGGGGATCGTCCCGACCCAGGGATCGAACACTGGTCTCCTGCATTGCAGGTGGATTCTTTACCATCTGAGCCAACAGAGAAGTCCCAGGATAGATACAATTACCTTCATTATTACTGCTAAGAGCCTTACAGTGGAAACAATCGAAATATCCATCAACAGCAGAATAGATGAATATCATCAGAAGGAATCCTATTCTGCAGTGAAAATGAATGAACTACAGCCTCCTGAAAAATGTGGGTGAATCTCTCAAGCACAACATGGAATGAAAGAAGCAGATGCCAAAGAATCCTAGAGTGAAGATTCCTACTGCTGTCGTGTTGCACGCGAGGAACCTGGCTGAAACGGAATCCTGGTTTGTCTCTCCCTTTCAGACTCCAGAGGGCTAAACTGTTTAAACTGCTCTGCTCTCTAATGATCCCCAGGAGTTTATAATGGAGAACCTGTCCTTCCTGTCATGCTGAAGGAGGCAAGGACAGAGAACAGAGTTGAACAGGACTGCGTCCTGTTTGCTGAGACAGTGCAGAGAGAGGGGCAAAGGAGCACTTGAAGCTTGGAAAATAATTATTTTCCAGCTTCTATTATTATTCCTTGGAGCCCATTAAGGTTTGAAATTCAATTCCAACCATTGCAGAAGGGATACTTAAAAGTTTGGCTCACCTTCATTATATTCTTCCTTTTAAAACTAATTTAAATAGAACAAAACCAAAAAATCTTATGATTCCCCCATCCACCTCCAAAAAAGTCCACAGTCTGACAATATGGGCGGCATGACTGATCACAACTTGCCCAAAGAGATTACCCAAATAATCCTTTGAAGTAAAAAATTTGCTTTCAATCTTGCCAAATATACCAAATAGCTATATATATATTCCCCTCTGTTTTTTCCCCTCATTAAATTCCTTAGATGCAGGAGCCAAAGGAAGCCTCGTGCAAGAACCAAATTATCTGTGTTCCACATGTTTAGTTTTTAATAATAAAGTAAAATGAAATGAAATCCAAAGGGTGCAAGCTTTCCAACCAGGCTTTTATTACCTGATGGGGACGCACGCCTCCAGCCATGCCTGAGGGAAGGGGGAGCTTCCTTCTCAGACCCCAGCTGTCCCAGGAAAGCCCTTATCTTGTCCCTGAATCCCAGGCCGCTCCTCAGTGCTCATTCCTCAGGTCTGGCCCTTCTGAAAGGGCTGTGGTTTCTTCTGGCCGACGGTGAGCCTTGGCTGAGAAATAGCCGAGCCTGGAAGTAACTCAGTTTGGGATTCAAAAATGAGTTTTCTTGCAGTTGAGATCACTGCATCTGGTGGCCCAAGCTGCTTTGTTTTCCTGTTGATTAATTCCAGCAATGTTTATTTTCAGCATCTATTATGTGCACTCGGTGTGTGAGATTCAAGATAAAACGGTGAACATGATGGTTAGTATCCCTGTTTTGGGGTGTCTGTGGTGGCTCAATTGGTAAAGAATCCGCCTGCAATGGAGGAGACCTGAGTTCGATCCCTGGGAATGAGCAAGCACAGCACAGCACAGGCCATTCTAGAGGAGGAGACAGAGACGGAAAATAAGCAAGTGAAAAATAGATGTGTCTGTGTCTGTGTAGTTTTCTGCATAGAACTTAATGATTTCTAAAATTTTACATATATAAAATTATAAATAATACATAATTTTTATATACACATGCATATCCTCAGCCACCATAAATTATTTCTCATGAGTTTATTTTTTGCATAGTACTCAATAATTTCTAAATTATATATATCAAAATTTCATATTTTCTCACATGATTTTCTTATTTTTTGCATAGTACTTAATGATTTCTAAATTATCTATACTTTCACACGTTATATGCAATTTCATTTAATTTTATGAATATAATTGCATATATAAAACTTTAAAAATCATTAGATGTTATGCACAAAATAAAATCACACGAGAGAGAATTATAGTGGGGGAGGATGTTATTAGATCCAACGGGGCTGGAAAATTCCTCTCTAAAAAAGTAATTTTTAAAAAGACAGTTTTATTGCAAAAATGGTGCAAAGGAGCTTATTTACAAAACAGAAATAGACCTACAGACATGAAAAACAAATGTATGGTTACCAGAGGGGAAAGGACAGGTAGGGATAAATTAGGAGTTTGGGATTAACATATACATGCTGCTATATATAAAATAGATAGCCAACAAGGGCCTACTGTATAGCACAAAGAACTATACTCAATATTTTATAATAGCCTATAAAAGAGAAGACTCTGAGAAAGAATGTATACACACACACACACACACACACACACACATATGTAAGTGAGTCACTTCGCTGTACACCTGAAACTAACACAGCATTGTAAATCAACTATGTTCAATGAAAAACAAATAAAATACAGTTGTACTGAGTTAAATTTACATACATTAAAATCCACCCTTGATAACCATGTAGTTCAGTGACTTTTGACAAATGTGCACACTTGTATACTGACCACCGTAATCAAGGCGGAGAATGTTTCCCTCACCCCCAGATTCCTTTGGATCACATTGCAGTCAGTCTCCTGGCAGCCAGAGACCTATTTTCTGTCCCCTAGTTTTGCTTTTTCTGGAATGGCATGTAAATGGATTAGTTAGTATGTAGGGTTTTGTGCTCGGGTTTTTTTTCCCACTTACTCTTGGGGTTCATACATTGTGCTGCAAGAGTCATCAGTTGGCTCCTTTCGACTGCTGAGTGGCATTTCACTGAGTCAAGGTACCATGGCTGGTGTGTCAGCCCCGTAGTTGATGGACACACGATGCTGCCTCCAGTCTGGGGCTCTTGTGTATAAACCTGCTATGAACATTCATGCGTATGCCTTTGCATGAACATATGTTTTCACTTCTCTTGGGTAAATACTTAGGCGTTTAATTGCTGGCTCATATGATAACTCTGTTTGTAACTTTATAAGAAACTGCCAAACTGTTTTCCAAAGAGGCTCTTCCATCTTGCATTCTCAGCAGCAACATAAGAGCATTCTAGCAGTTCCAAACTCACTGTCGTCACCTTTTTACTGCTAGGCATTTTAGCATTGCCCTGATGCCTTATATTGTTAACCGTCTTTTCAGGGGCTTTTTGGCCATCATTATGTGAAACATTTAATTTTGTATATTACAGGTTATACTGTAATTATATATTATTTACATGTTTATAACCTTGCGTGTGTGTGTGTGTGTGTGTGTGTGTGTGTGCTCAGTCGCTGAGTCATGTCGGACTCTTTGTGGACTGTAGGTCGCCAGGCTCCTCTGTCCTTGGGATTTTCTATGCAAGAATACTGCAGTGGGTTGCCATTTCCTTCTCCAGGGGATCTTTATAACCTTATAACATATATATTATGTTGCACTTGTTTGAATTAATTCAACACTGATGGAAGAAGGCAGCCACGTTGTGAAGAGGTGGGGGAAAAGTGTTCTCAAGAAAGGGAAGAGCAAAGGCCTGAGGTAGGAACCAGCTAGGGATGGATGACTGAGGAGCAGTCGGGTGTATCAGAGTGAGAGGGGATGGCAGGAGAGGGGATGGGAGGTGGGTGCTGGATGCAGGGCTGTGTATTTTACAAAAGAAAAAAATTCAGCTCCTTAGGCACTATTGTGACATAATAAACTGTCCCAAGACATCACAGCTTTGAAGAACCACTCTTTTACTGTGCATGTAGATTCCAAGAGTCAGACATTTAGACTGGGCAGAGTAATGATGGCTTATTGCCATTCCACAATGTCTGAGGGGTTTTTTGCTTTTTTTTTTTTTTTTAACTTTTGGTGTTTTTCAGTCTTTTTTTTCCCCCACAATGTCTGAGATCTGAGCTGGGAAATTTCAAATGACCAGAGGTGACTTCTTGTCTAGGGCTAGAATCTTCTGGAAACTCCTTTCCTCATAGTTTAATGCCTGGGTTGGGACCCTTCAGAGGGTGGGCTCACCTGGGACTGTCAACAGGGCGTGGGGCCTTTCTGCCATCGTGGTGACTGTAGGGATCCAAGCAGAGGTGGTCCAGGGAACAAAGCTGAAGTAACATTGACATTTATGTCCCAGCCTTGGAAGTCACCCAACTCATTTCTGCCCCATCTTCTTGGTAGAAGCAGTCACAAGCCTTCCCAGGTTTAAGAGACTGGAAACTAGACTTTCGATAGGGAGTGTAAGGTTACTCTGCAAAAGATGACGGAGAATAGGGAAGACAGTCGGCTCAGCCTTTGGAAACTAGAATCAGCCACAGAGCAAACCCTTGTGGTGATACAACTTGTTCTGTTCAAAAATGCTTCTGAAGGGTGAGGAACAAGCATGTGGACAAAAAAGACCCACTCTTTAAACTTGAGAAATCCCCAAGGCAAGGGGAGGAGATGGAGACATAAATAAGAACCATACTGTACGGACTTCTACAGCATGTATCACATTAGATTGTGAAGTCCCCAGGAAGCAATCCATATTGCCTGGGACGTGGATGGTGGCTTGGGCTCTGAGAGGGTCGGGCAGTGTGCAGGGGTTTACCAGTTAGGCAAGGACAAGGTGCACATTAGAAAAAAGAGGATGACCACACAGTGGCGGTTCAGGTAGGAGAGGAGATTGGAGATGAGTTTGGAAAGGCAGATTAAGCCCAGGTGAGGGGAAGGGGTTCTAAATGAAGACTGGGAAGTTTGACTCCGGCATATAGAGGAATTGAGGGCTGTGACTGGATGCATTCTTTGGAAGGACACTAGGGAGGCTAGAATGGCAGATGGATGGACCATTGACAAGGGATTGTGTTAAAAGCCCAGAAGCCAGTAGGGAGGTTTCTGTAGCAGCCCAAGTGAAAAGTGACAAGCATGCTAACTGGGGCCAAGGATCAGAGAATGGAGACGGAGTTAAGAATATCTGGGTAGTGGGTTCAACAGGTCTCCGGAGAATAGGGAGTTACTAAGGGAAAGGAGCATGCTTGTCCTGTGAGCAACTGTGGACATTATCCATTCACTCAACTTTCACTGTGCACTTAACCATCTGGAGGAATTTTCCCAGCTAGACCTGCTTGAGCTTCACACCAAATCAGCTCCATCAAAACCTTAGGGTTGGCACCCTATCACTGGTGTTTAAGAGTGATTCTCATGTGCAACTGAGTTTGGAGATGGCGGGAATACATGATGCATTTCCAAAGACCCTTTAGAGCAGGGGTCCCCAACCTAACCTCTGGGATCTAATGCCTGATGGTCTGAGGTGGAGCTGATGTAATAATAGAAATAAAGTGCACAATAAATCTAATGTGTTCAGATCATCCCGAAACCATCCCCTCTCTGGTACGAGGAAAAATTGTCTTCCACAAAGTCAGTTCCTGGTGCCAAAAAGTTGGAGACCGCTGATTTAGAGAATTTCCAGAATGCTGGCTTGAACAGAACAAGGAAAGAGAAATGATTTTGATTTGGAACATGCCGGGTTCATGACAACAAGGATTTGAATCCTTCTCCAGGAGACGTGACATAGTTTCATACAAGTTGGTCAAGCCATAAAAAGAGATTAAATGGCCTCTCTCACAGCAGTGTTACCAAGAAGATGCTCCATGCTTGGAAGCTGCAGAAAACGTTTATCATAGTCCTAACCATCCAGGCAGAGTGCTAGATGTGGGCTGTCCCCATAATAGCTGTTATCATCACGCCCATTTTACAGAGCTGGAAACTGAGGCTCAGACAGACCCAGTAACTAACCCCAGGTTATGCAGGGAGGAAGTAAGTGGCAGAGACCAGAGCTAAACACAGGCAGTCTGTTCTCAGAGGCAGAGGATCCATAGCTCACCCTTTGCACGCCTTACACATCCGCCTATCCCCAGCACTGTTACAATGACTGCCTTTATGAAACCCAGTCTTATAATTTCCATCACCTCGGTGTCATCACGACTCCCACCAAAAACTCTCCTGTTCATCACTATTGCCTTTTCACTCACATGGTCCTCCAAACCCCAAGGAGAATTTAACAGAGCCTCCCAGCATACCATAAAACGAAACCAAATGCTTTCTCCACCCACCCCTCTCCGCCCCCCTTTCCCTGAGTATCTGTCAAAGCCAGCAGAGAAATAAAAACCAGAATCTCCAAACAATACACTTCCCCACAGATAATAAATAAAATCTCCAAAGAGGGGAGGGAAAGAGCAAAGAGTCCCATAAAGACGAAGGGCTTGGGTGGATGGGCACATGGTGTGCATTGGGCTGAACAGCTACCAGCAGAATTGGGGTAAGGAATCAATTGAGATAAAAAATGGCCGTCCCTGTTACACATGGCACGCTCACAGAAGTGTGTGGACACCGGCAGGGAACGCAGTCCCCATCAGCCCTTCTTGCTCTTTTGCACACAAATAAATACACATGTTGCCTCGTGTGGAGCAGACGCACCATAAATTTTTAGGCAATGCATCAGAGGACCAATCTTCGTTTGTGAATTTTTTTTTTTTTTTGCAAGTACACATGCTTATGGGCAATCACTTCTCCCCTCTCACAACTGTGGAACCCAGCAGGAACTTTCAGAAAACTTTTGTATTTGTGGCATGCGTTCGGTTAAGCTTTCCTGTGTGTTGCATGTGGAGAAAGATTGAGAAAGCAGTGATCCAAAGTGGCAAATGTGGGCACCTCTGGGCATTGGAGGAGAAAACAAAGCAACAACCTCTCATTTCTATTTCTTAGATTTACACGGGATAACATTTTGCTAATGGGTTTGTAACCATTTTTTTTCATTGCAAGAAATGTTTCTAATGAGCCCTTAAGATCTTTATGGACGTGATAAAGTCCTTGTAGAAAATGAAGTTGAATTTTTAACTGTTTTGAAGTGTGTTGCAGGGACACTGACAAAATATGGAAGTGAAGTGGACCCACCATTCTCCGTGGTGATTAATCAAATATTTAAGTTTCCCTTCTTTCTGGTCTCCGCATGATCGTGATTTTCCACGTGTGATTAGATTATTTGATGTTGTTCAGTCACTAAATCCTGTCCAACTCTTTTGTGACTCTATGGACTGTAGCCCACCAGGCTCCTCTGTCCATGGAATTTCCCAGGCAAAAATACTGGAGTGGCTTGCCATTTCCTTCTCCAGGTGATCTTCCTGACCCAGGGATTGAACCCGCTTGGCAGGCAGACTAATCAGAGTACAGATGACCATTAAGAAGTGTGTCTCTAAGCTCTGTGGGTGAGCTTTATGCTTTATGCCTTTAGCTGATGGAGGCTCCTGGCTCATATCCAGATACATAGCTATATGGAGAGGCTTGAGGGGAACGGAGCCTGCCCTGAGCATTAGCCCTGGGAGAGTACCACTCTGTAACCCCTCCAGCCACATCCTTCTCAAGGGTGGAGACTTCTGAGCCAAGGGGCATCCCATCCAGAGACCTGGGTGGGATGTCCTGAAGTTGGCAACTACTGAGTACTACGTAGATGCTTAAGCTTTGCTGGCATGTGCCATCTGTGTGGGATAGACGTATTTATGTGCTGTAAGGTCTTCAAAATGAAATCTCCCTGAAACATCATCTCTGTTCCTTCCCTAGTTTAGGGATGAAGCTAGATTTTGTTTTCTGGTAAAAAAAAAAAAAAAAAAAAAAAGGAGGTCACAGTTGGTCATTACCTGAACTGGATTCTTTCTGTGGAGTGTCACAGCCCTGGAACTTGGCTTAGAGATGTGTGTGTGTTTCCGTGGGCAATGCTGGGCAGCTGGGGAGGAGCTATTTGCCTCATGAATCTCAAGGGCTGCCAGCTTCTCTGAGTAGGTTTGTGTGATCACTGTGAATGGTGGGAGTCGAGATATTAGGAAGGATAACTATTCCGTGATCTGAGCCCCAGGACCCCAGACCTGTCTTTGCAGATGCCCCCTGGAAGTCTCCACGTGGCCCACTACCTCCAGTTCAACATGTTCCAAATTGAACTGGTTTTCTTCTTTCCAAATGAGATTTCTCCCGGGCTCCTCATCTCAGCAGACAGCTTCTCTTTCCACCAACTCTTCCAGATCAGAAGCTGGACATCATTCCCGTCTCTTCCTTCTCTATCACACCAAGAACAAGCGCAGAAGCATGAAACTGCCAGGACCCGAGTGCCTGCTTTGTCCTCACATAGATAGCATCACTTACTTCTCCCACTAACCATTGCAGTCAGTGTTGTCATTACCCCCACTGTACAGATAAGAAAACTGAGGCTCAGAGTGACGACGAGCTCCCCAAGGATACCCTCTGACAAAACCTAGTTTCTAACCCAGTCGGTCAGAACTTTTCCTTCTGCCTCTCTGGTCCTCTCTTCCCAGCAAAGTTCTTGGAAGGTGCTCAGTAGGTGTTCAGAAAAGACGTGTTGGATTAAACGGAACTGACCTAGAGGCCGTTTCTCCACCCCATCGGGTAGGAGACTGTTGCCAAGACGAGGTCCTCCTTGGAGGGCAAGGGAAGCAGGCTAAGCGTGGGGAGAGAATGGATGGCGGACTTCAAAGGGAAGGAAAACGATTACTGGGAAATCTGTTTATAGAGCCAGTGAGTGATGGTGAGGGGGAAACGCTGAAAAGCCAGAGGAGGGCGGGGGAGTGCCCGGTCCACGAATCCATCACCAGCCCTTTTTCATCTGCTGGCCAAAGCATGTGCCCCTTTGAAAGTCTCCTCGTCCCCTAAGCTGTGCAGCCAGCACCCGACCACTACCCAGCCCCAGCATGATCAGAGCATAGCTTGAAGGTCACCTGGGTCTGCCTGCCTGAGTTCTGAGACACGGAGTGCTCCGGCTTAATTAGAAACAGCCTCAGTGGGCACTTTTAGGAGCACTTACTATGTGCCAGGCACAATACTAAGTTCTTCAGAGTTTTGAAAATCCTCGTGACAATGTTATGAAGGAGGACTATAATTACGTCATTTTTTTAGGTGAAGAAACTGAGGCGCAGACTGGTGGGGTTGCCTAAAGCCACATAGCTGAGAAGAGGTGTGTGTGTCTCCAGAGGGGACACTTTTAACCCCTACACTCTGTGCCTTCCTGTCAGGGAAGCCCTGGGTCACGAGTTCAAGCCTGCTGCTCCCAGCACTCCACAGTGGTGGGACTTTTGCAAGCTGCTTCCTCTCTGAGCCTCAGTTGCTGCATCTGTGAAATGGGGACAATAAAGCTAACTGCCTCAGAGTGCTGCTGTGATGCTCCTGAGATAATCTACACCCAGCTAAGGAGGACTTAATCTTATCCATGTTATTATTTCTAACCAAACAGTGGGAGCCTCATTTTTGTGTCCAGAATTTACAGAGAAGGTTGGAAGGGCTAGGAGGGGAAAATAAACCTTCCTTGCTCCCCTGAGACAGCATTTTGGGAAGAACACAGGACATATGCATGAAGGTAGCAGCTTTCTTTCATTTGCCTCTTGAAATATTTCAGGCACACAAAAGAATAGGGAATCCTTTCATAAACACCCAGGCTTCCCTGGTGGCTCAGCTGATAAAGAATCCGCCTGCAATGCAGGAGACCCTGGGTTCAATTCCTGGAGAAGGAGATAGGCTACCCACTCCAGTATTCTTGGGCTTCCCTGGTGGCTCAGCTGGTAAAGAATCTGCCTGCAATGCAGGAGACCCTGGGTTTGATTCCTGGAGAAGGAGATAGGCTACCCACTCCAATATTCTTGGGCTTCCCCAGTGGCTCAGCTGGTAAAGAATCCGCCCACAGTGCGGGAGACTTGGGTTTGATCCCTGGGTTGGGAAGATCCCCTGGAGAAGGGAATGACTACCCACTGCAGTATTCTGGCCTGGAGAATTCCACAAACTATACATGGAGTTGCAAAGAGTCGGACATGACCGAGAGACTTTCACTTTCATAAACACCCATGTGCTCAATACCCAGCTTAAGAAATCAAATCTTTCAGATACTGTTTCTCCTAAGTAACCCTCCCTAATTGCATTCTTTTGCCTCCATCTCCAAGAGTAACCACCTTCCTAATCTTGAAGTTTCTTTTTTTTTTTTTAAGTTTATTTTACTTACTTGGCTAAGCAAGGTGTTAGTTGCAGCACATGGGATCTTTTTTTAAATTGCGGCACGTGGAATCTAGTTCCCTGACCAGGGATCGAGCCTGGGCCCCCTGCATTGGTAGCATGAAGTCTTAGCCACTGGACCTCCAGGGAAGTCCCCTGCAGTTTCTCATTTGTATGCACGTCTTTACACTTTCACCATTTATGTACATATGTGTCCTTAAAGGATACATGGTATTTTTAGCACATGATATCGCTGCACACATCTAAAACCGTATAAGTAGTGTTATACTGTCCGTATCTTAGTGCAAATTTTGCCCAATGCTGTTTTTGAGATCACTGGATATTGAGGTATGCATTTCTAGTTGACTATTTTTAACTTCTGTAGAACATTCCACCAAATGAATGAACCTCCATTTAGTCCTTTGTTTTCCTATTGATGACCAGGTAGGTGGTTCCCAGGATTTTAATAGCATGAACAATGTTGCAAGGAATATTCCTGTGCTTGGCTTGCTAGCATATGTGTAAGAGTTTCTTCTAGAGACCAGAACAAGTGTTGGGCTGCTGGCTTAAAATGTTTATGTCCCTTAGAGCTACTTGGCACTTGCTTATTAGGTCTCCAACCCAGTTGTACCAT
This sequence comes from Bos javanicus, assembly GCF_032452875.1. NCBI lineage: Eukaryota > Metazoa > Chordata > Mammalia > Artiodactyla > Bovidae > Bos > Bos javanicus. Next base: position 60,756,717 of record NC_083884.1, on the reverse strand, counting down.
TTTATCCTGCTGTAAACAGTGGCTGGGTGGTCCCACTGCTCCACACCCTTGCCAACCCTTGATTTTGTCAAGTGGCAACAATTACAGTTGAGAAGCATTCCTATGAAGAAGACCACACGATCTCTTTGGAAGCCAAGGATTTTTGGGTGTTGACAATTCAGCCAGACAAGCGATTCCAAGTCTTTCCCCAAAACAAGTCTACCAGAAGCCTCAATCTTCTCTTCCAGGAAGCCTTCCATGATTCCTCAGAATCTGAACGAGGATCCCCTGTTCTATGAATGAATGGGCAAAACAGCCAAGTTCCATAGGAGATAAAATAACTCCAGCACTAAGGGAGGATGTTGTATTCATTCATTCATTCAAGCATTCACTTCTTTAAAGGAAAAAAAAAAAAAAACACTTAAGGAGACCAAGAAGATGTGGGTTTGATCCCTGGATTGGAAAGATCCCCTGGAGGAGGAAATGGCTACCCACTCCAGTATTCTTTGCCTGAAAACTCCCATGGACAGAGGAGCCTGGTGGGCTATAGTCCAAAGGGTCGCAAAGAGTCAGACACAACTGAGTGACTAAGCACATAATGAGTACCTATTACATGCCAGGACCATGGTCCCCACCCTTAAGTATCTCACACGGTGTCATTCTGCACTCTGGAGGATGCTGGGACACAGGTAAGCACAGAGAAGGGAAACTGAACCAAGTTTGGGATGGGAAACAGCAAAGTTCTCCAGAGAAGATGCTATTCCCTGAGATCACCCCCCATCTATCATCCTCTCCCTGCCCCATCTCCCGTCCATCTCCTGAGAATCCCTCCCCACGCTTCCCCACACTGCCTACAAGGTCACATTTGGTTGCTTTGCCCTCAGTTTCCCCCAAACCAAAAGTCAAAAGGTCAGCATAGTTGAGGTGTGAGCTGAAGCGCTTCTGCATTTGGTCCAGGGGGGCTGATGAAGAGGTTTGCTTCTTTCTTTGGTTGTTACTCAAGAAAGACAAAATGGGGAGGCAGGGGATTGGGTGGGAAGAGTGACTTGGTGACCCGGAGGATGGGGTCTGGAAGCAAGAGGGAAGGAAACATCCTGAGAGAGACAAAAGCAGGCTCTGTGATATCCCGGGTTTGGGGTCCAGAATCCAGCATCTCAGAAGCTCACACCTAGGCATCTGCCAAGCAGGCTTGCAAATACACCTCTCAGCTTCGGCACAACTGTAAACCAGCCAGCCAGCACCCCTCCCTGCCTCTACTCTGATAGCTTCTGGGTGTATTTACCCAAAGAGAGGATGTGAAAGGCAGCTGTGGGCACAAGCCATAAGTACATCCCAGAGTCCAGGCGACATTGTCCCAGACTCTTCCCGGTGCTCCATGCTTTTAAAGTCACTATGTCAGCAGACATCTCCTGGGTGGGTTGGGCGGACAGCTCCAAATTTATTTGACCTACTTCATTGAGGGTTTTCCATTCCACTTTTGGGGTGAAGAGTTGGGATGAACTCTTTCCACTTGGAGAAAGTTTATCTACCTCCTCAACTTACTTATTTGGGGTTTCCGGAGGGAGAACAATTGTTGTTCAGTCACTCAGTCATGTCCCGCTCTTTGCAACCCCGTGGACTGCAGCACGCCATGTTTCCCTGTCCTCCACTATCTCCCAGAGCTTGCTCAGACTCGTGTCCATCAAGTCGGTGATGTCATCCAACCATCTCATCCTCTGTTGCCCCCTTCTTCTTCTGCCTTCAATCTTTCCCAGCATCAGGGTCTTTTCTAGTGAGTCAGCTCTTGGCATCAGGTGGCCAAAGTATTGGAGCTTCAGCTTCAGCATCAGTCCTTCCAGTGAAAATTCAGGGTTGATTTCTTTTAGGATTGACTGGTTTGATCTCTTGAGAACAATGATGCTTTGCAAATAACAGGGAAAGCGGATGGGCTTGAGGATCCACTTCCGGTCCATGATTTAAAGGAGCCAGGCTAACCCAGGCAAACTTAAAAAGTAGCCCCTCTTTTGGGTGTGGAGAGAAGAGAACCCTCCTACGCTGTTGGTGGGAAGGCAAATCAGTACAGCCACAGTGGAGAACAGTATGTGTGTGTTTAGTCGCTCAGTCATGTCTGACTCTTGGCAGCCCCTTGGACTGTAGCCCGCCAGGCTCCTCTGTTCATGAGATTTTCTAGGCAAGAATACTGGAGTGGGTTGCCATTTCCTCCTCCAGGGCCTCTTTCCCATCTAGGGATGGGACCAGTGTCTCTGGCAAGTCCCCTGCACAGGCAGGCAGATTCTGTACCTCTGTAGTGCCACCTGGGAAACCCAACAAGGAGAACAGTATGGTGGTTCCTTAAAAAAATTAAAATAAAGCTACCATATGACACTGCAGTCCCACTCCTGGGCATGTATCCAGAGAAAAACATGATCCAAAAGGATGCACACAGCCAGTGTTCATTGCAGCACTGTTTACAATAGCCAAGACAAGGAAGCAGCCCAAATGGCCTTCGACAGAAGAATGGATAAAGAAGATGTGGTACATATATACCATGAAATATTACTCAACCATTAAAAAGAATAAAACTATGCTATTTGCAGCAACATGGATGGACCTAGAGATTACCATACTGAGAAAAGTAGGTCAGAGAGAAAGAAATATATTATACGGCATCCCTTATATGTGAAATCTACAAAGAAATGATACAAATGGACTTAACAAAACAGAAAGGGACTCACAGAATGAACTTACTGTTGCTGTGGCGAATGGGGGGAAGGGATAGTTAGGGAGTTTAGGATGGACGTGTACACACTGCTATATTTAAAATAGATAACAGACAAGGACCTCCTGTATAGCACAGGGAACTCTGTTCAATGTTATGTGGCAGCCCGGATGGAGGCGGGAGGTTTGGGAGAGAATGGATACATGTATATGTATGACTGAGTCCCTTCACTGTTCACCTGAAATTATCACAACATTGGTAATCAACTATATCCCAAAACTAAGTACAAAATTCAAAAAAATGTATCCACTCTCACTATGCAGGCTTTCTCTTTAGTTAACTCTGCAGGGTGAAGATTTCTACCTGTTCTATGTCCCCAGTGCCTGACACATAGTTGGACTCATTCATTAAGTGAATGAACTATTGATGCAAGGTATTGATGAGTTTCCCTTCTAACTGAAAATATCAGCTAATTTTGAAATTCTTTAGTTTTGTAAAACTTATGGAGTAATTTGTACTAAGGAGTACAGATGGGTCAGCCTTTCTGGAGAGAAAATTTGAAACCTGTTTCAAAAAGCTTTGAACCTCAGTCATTCCACTGCTAGGAATTCATCCTAAAGAAATACTCAGAACTCTTTCAATATTTAGATTTAAGATGTTCAAGGCAGTGTTATTTACGGTGGAAAGACATTGGAAAGAACCTAAGTTTCCAGCAACAGAAAACTGGTTGTCTAGATTGTCATCATACTGAATGTCTTGGAAAATTATCGCCAAGAGTCAATGTGTGTGGTCTGTTTGTAGGTTGGGTGTTGGTAGCTTATAAAACAGTATATACAGTAAGACCCCAATTTTATTAGAAAAACTATGCATTTATGTGGCTGTATACTAATAAGCTTACACAGGTTATCTTTGCACAGTGGAACTAGGTTGTTAAAATTTTCATCATTTTATTTTATTCCCCTGTTTCCTACAGTAAACATAATTCAGTTGAAATGTTACGAAGAAATCTTAGGATGAGGAACTACAGTCAGGGAAAGGTACATTTACATACATTTACAGGCCCAGCACAGGAGGAGTTCCTCTAAACAGAGGGAGTATGTTAGTTGTTCAGTCACGTCTGACTTGTTGCAACCCCATGGACTGCAGCCTTCCAGGTTCCTTTGTCTGTGGAATTCTCCAGGCAAGAATACTGGAGTGGGTTGTGATTTCCTTCTCCAGGGGATCTTCCTGACCCAGGCATCAAACCTGGGTCCCCTGCATTGCAGGCAGATTCTTTACCACTGAGCCACCAGTGGAGGGCTTAACAGAGGGGCTTGTTTTAAAGGTACAGGGGGTCTGAGAATGAATTCTCCCAGATTAAATGATTGGTCCTAATTATTTGATGGTCCCCCGGGGCTTCCCTGATAGCTCAGGCGGATTGCCTGCAATGCAGGAGACCCCAGAAGATCCCCTGGAGAACGGAAAGGCTACCCACTCCAATATTCTGGCCTAGAGAAGCCCATGGACTGTATAGTCCATGGGGTGCAGTCAGACACGACTGAGCGACTTTCACTTTCACTGGGGCGACACTACACACGGGCGCCTTTACTGTGGTCTCATACTACATCACGTAGGTTTGGCCACCTGACTTGTTTTGACCAATGAGATGCTAGTAGATGTGAGGCACACACAGGCTGGAAATGTGCCTATGAACTTGGCCTTGCTGCCTTGCATGAAAGACCAGCCCACTGTAGCCAGGGCCCCTTCAGAACGAGACACACAGGGAAGATCACATGTCCTGGATGGTCCAAGGAAACTGGACTTGGAATCAAACTGAAGCCTGAAGTCCAGCTGAGGGGCAGCTGACCCACAGACCTATGAGCTCGAGAATGCACTGCTTTAAGACTCTCAGTTTGGGGAAAGTTTTGTTATCCAGCATTATTGTGGCAAGAGCTGACTAATACCCAAGATGCCTTGGTTGTGTGGGGAGGGGGGAGTTGCTGAAGAATGTACATAGTAAGCTCTCATTTAAATATAGATGCATTTGGTTGTACATGTGTGTTCATGTGTGCATGTGTACAGAAATCTTTGGATCAGATGTTCATGATGGTTTTTCTAAGAGGATGGGATTTTTTCAGGAACTTTCACTGTATAAATCACACACTGTTGTAATGTTTTGTTTCTTTAAAAAAAAAACATAATGTTTTTGTAATCACACAGTAAAGACTAGTTTTCTTTATAAGAATTAATATGTTCTGGTCACTAATGGATCTGTCAACAGGAAGTGACTTAGCCTTGAGTGAATATACAAGTATTTCCTTAGGAGGACTTTTCCCTCGGCTAACCAGATTCCACCGGCCATGTGATATGAAGTTCCCTGAAAGCACCCAGATGAGGGATGGGAAAAAACAAACAAGGGATGATTTCTTCAGAAGAGCGGATCTCAACCGGGGGTGAGATATTCCCCGGGGAATATCAAGCAATGTCTAGAGACATCTTCAGTTGTCACCACTGGTGGGAGGGGAAGTAGGGGGAGGGTAGGCAGGGATGGAGAGAGTGTGGGGAGGCTGCTGGCATCTAGTGGGTAGCGGACAAGGATGCTGCTAAACACCCTCCCAGGCACAGGGCAGACCCTCACCTCCTGCAAAGAAGAGTTTTCCAGCCCCAAATGTCAATAGTGCTGAGGCTGAGGAGTACTGATCTAGAGGCTGTGTGTGATACCCTCCCTGGTTCCCCATCTGTGACAGGCTGGTGTATTCAGTCCTGGTGCCCAGGGACTCAGCTTGGTGTCTTCAGGGTTAACCCCAAGCTTGTCCTGAAAGGAATAAGATGCAGAGCCTGGTCATTCTGAACTTTAGGACAGAAAAGTGAGCAGGGCAGGGGTTTAGGGAGCTAGCCTGGACCCCAGACAGGGCTGATGTCCAAGACATAGACTGTGGTGGGTTCACAGGGTAGGAGCATCTTTGCTAAGAGTGCTTAGAGGGTAAAAATTAGACCTCTTATAGTACAGTTTTATATTCTGAGCATGCTTCTGTGAAAATGGCAGAAACACAATCTTTTTCATGTATATGTATGTATGTATAAAGATTTTATATGCATGTGCATGGAAACATATAGATAGATATAGATTTGATGTGTGCACACACACACACATATAATGCATGTATGTGATGTACATTATATGTATATAATGTATGTGTATATACATTATACATACATACACATTCGTGTACATACATGTACACACATGTACATGCATGTGTGTATACACACATTTATCATGCATAGTGTGTGTATATATAATGTATATCATATATATTTCTAGAAAAAGTTAAGTATATATACTAAGCTACAAGTAAAATAATTGAGGAGAAAAGGTATAGAAAATAGATGAACTTTACTTTTTTACTCCACATTTCTACAGTCTAGAATTTTTATTTTTTTACAGCAATGATGCATTAGTGTTATCATATTTTATCAAAAATAAATGATAATTACAAGTATGTAATAGAATAAATATATTTCAACATGTACTGCTGCTAGGAACATAGAATACTGATCACAAAGGTGGAAAGGACAGTAGTCGGTCTTTTCTAAGTTTCAGTGAATTTTATAGTCCATGAAATTGATATAGTTTAAGTGTAATTCAATACCATTTCAGTAAGTTTATGGATTTATGCAACCTTCTCTATAATCCAAATTTCGAACATTACTCCCCAAAAGGGGCCCTCGAGTCTATTTGCAGCCACTCCCCATTCTGACACCAGAGCCAGGCAAAATCTTTTTTCCATCTCCATGGGCTTGTCTTTTCCAGGCATTGCACATACATGGATAAACTCTGTCATTGTCTGCTACTGACTTCCTTCAGGTAGCATAAGCTTTTAGCAACTCATCTGCGTAGTAGCATATATCAGCGTCCATGTTTTGTTCTTTTTCATTGCTGAATAATATTCCACTCTACGAACACACTGCACTTATATATCCACTCACCAGTTGATGGTTACTTCGATCGTTTTCCCTTTGGGGCTCTACCATATGTTTTGTTTTTTTTTTAATAAACATTTTATTGTATATTGGAGTATAGCCAATTAACAATGTGATAATTTTAGGTGGACAACAAAGGGACTCAGCCATACATATACATATACATGTATCCATTCTCGCTTAAACTCCACTCCCATTCAGGCTGCCACATAACACTCAGCAGAATTCCATGTCAGTAGGTCCTTTCTGGTCATTCATCCTAAATACAGCAGTGTGTACATGTCGATCCCACACACCCTAACTACCCCTTCCCCCATATGAAAATATATTTAATTGTACTTTGAAAAGCACCAGTATTTTCTTTTATGCATACACAACTCAAAATATAGCGATTTCTTTAAGTATGTAAATGCTATAAAAACATATTCTCTACCATCTATTTGGTGTCTCCACATTCTCAGGAAAGCCTAAGCCCTTTAGAATTCTTTGATGTGGAAGCCATAAAGTTGTTTAGTTAAGAGGACTAAAGGCAGAATATACTAGATACATGTGTGCTTAATAGTAGCTAACATTTATTAAATGTTTATCCCATGCTTAGAAGCTATTAACATGCTTGATGAGTATTAATTCCTCTTATTCTCTTGACCAGGCTATGAGGAGGATAACATTATTCTCCTTATTTTACAGATGAGGAAACTGAGGAGCAAACAGATCCTTCATGTGCCCAAGGGCCCGTGGTTAGGAAACAGGATTTAATACCAGGGAGTCTGGTTCTCACTTCATATTGATACATAGCATCCCAACTGCTAATGCATACACTGATTTTTTTCAAACAGTATATATCACCTTACTTATTAGAATTTGCTTATTCCTTGACTTTAAAGTACCCATACCAATATAAGCTAAGCCATTTCATTTTGCCTTAATGTGCTACGGTTTAAGCTTTTTGATCATATACCCAACCCCATGTGGCACCTAAGACCGTGGGCTCTTGAGTCCCACCCTTCAGCAGTATTGTGCAGCCTTGAGCAGGTGCCTCAGGCCCTCCAAGCCTCGGTCTCCTCACCTGTAAATTGGGGGATAATCCAACTCGCAGGGTTGCTCTAGTATTAAAGGAGATGAGTATCAGATGTCCCCCACAGAAAAAGCAGGGATTAGCGTTAACGAGCGCAACTGGTGCTCTGCGTGTGCTTCCCACCAGTCACGTTCACATCAGCTCTTTGCAGGGATACGCAGCATCCGCGGCTGGTTTTACACGCATCCATGATGATATTTACACGTCAAGAGGCACTCATCTGGAATTACGAAATAAATCTCAGGGCAGCAGGGGCAGGCTCCGCACTGACAGTCTTTCCAAGGCAAGCAGGGGCAATCTTTGCTCTGTGTGGTACCCACCAAGCCTCAGATGCATGGGCAGCCTTCACTCACCTCCCCAACCCCCTCAACTTCATCATCTACCCATCCCCCCCGCCCCCCCCCCGCCGCCCGCTTCCAGCATTCCAAACTGCAGAGGCTGACCCTGTCTCTCTTGATGATTTAAGTTTTGGAGAAGGACCGGAGAAGGATTTGTTTTGACATTTAAAGGCAATCCAGGTAATGGATGACAGGGGCGGCATCCACCTCCCCATCCATATATCTGCACAACAGTATCTATTTTTGACGTAGCTGACACACCATTTCCTTTGGCAGCACAAAGAGGGGCTCATCTTTAAATTAAACGCATCTCCAACCCCTCCGATCTGCAGCCCATTCATGGTCAGAAGCTGGCGAGGGAAGCAAGAAGGCTGGGGGCAGCCTGTTGTCAGTTGGTGATGTATGGTCCAAGGGACGGTGTACTGTGAGCTGGACCCGAGACCCTCTCAAGCATTAACTAATGAAAGAGGATGCCCCCAAGTCTCCTAATCACCTTTCATGCGCACATTTAGATGCGGACTTGAAAGCAAGCAAGATAAGCAGGTCAGACAAACAAAGAAAAGAAAATCGTCTCATTGTCTCTAGCTGGCTTGAGATGGGAGGATGGTGATACACTTGATGAAGAATTAACTATGGTAAAGAGACTCTTAGGCTTCCTTGAGAGTCTTTGTCTCAATAACTAGGTGATCTCTCCCATCCCAACCCACTGCCTAGAGGTTCCAGAATTCTGTCCCTAAGAGCAAACTTGGTAGAGCAGAGAGAAAATGCTCGCATCCAATCCCACAGGCACAGTCCAATTCTGCCACTTGACTAGCTGGGGGTTTGGGGGGCATGGGCGGCGGTCTTCTTTCACAAGGCTCAGTTTGCTCATCTGTAAAAGGTCCCATATGTCCTCTCAATGCAGAGAAAGAGACAGAAAGATAGAAAGAGAGATGGAGAGACCGGGCAAAAAACAAGGAGAGAGAATGTATGGGCAAGCGATTTATAAACTGCTTCAATGGACTTTCCAAATGTTGCCATTATTAGATAATGATGAGGAGACAGTTGAGGTCTGTGTGGGGAAAAAAAACTATCCAAAGAAAAGAAGGTATTAAGCTCATGGCCTTCTAAGCCACCTGGACCTGTCTCTCCATGCTTGGCCACGATTCTGCCCTCCAATCCCTTTCCCTTAAAGTCCTGAAACTTTGATCTTTTACTTAAAAAAAAAAATTTTTTTAAAGCTAGCCAGGGGGTCTTAGAGCCTGTATGATCCCTTCTGATTTACACCTCAAACGAAACAAAGACCTCCTGGAAAATACCATCCCCAAGTTGGCTTTTCTGCTATTGGGTCAAATTTTCCTTCTGTCAAAGCAAAGAGAAGTGGGGTGAGTGAGCATGTTAGTTTGGGGCCAGAAGAAGCCGCCGTCACAGGCACGCACACCCATCCTTCATCCTCTAGCCCAGAACTCTTAGGACGTCGAACTTGGGTGGAAAATGATTCTAGTTTTCACCGGGCCAAAGTCCCCTTGGATCCTGGCATTGGCTTCTGTGGGATGATGGAAGATGTGTCTCAAGACCCAGAGACAGAAACGATAAGGAACCTCTTTCCAGAAAGCTACTATCTACCCCAGGCTTTCTCTCTGCTGGCAGCTGTTACTGTAACTATGCCCCTGGGAAACAGGGAAGCAGCCTTCAACCTCGCCTCCTGCAACCAGACGGCTGGATTCCTGTGTCCCTGTCTCCTTGGATCCATGGGACCCCAGTGCCTTGCCTCAGAAACACAGAATGTTTTAGTTGCCCAGGTAGAAATGAACTAGGAGTCTGGAGTGGTCCATACCCTTCTGGTGGATGACCTCCTTTTTCATGATGTCTATTGACATCTCGTAGAATTAGATACCCAGGGGATTTACTTTGGAAAAACATCATTTCAGTGTCAAGCTTTGTCCTTGAATCATCTCTGTCTATTTTATTACTGATAATGACTCTAAGGTCTTCCCTGGTAGCTCAGCTGATAAAGAATCTGCCAGCAACGTTGGAGACCTGGGTTCGATCCCTGGGTTGGGAAGATCCCCTGGGGAAGGGAATGGCAATCCACTCCAGTATTCTGACCTGGAGAATTCCATGGATAGTCCACGGGGTCGCAAAGAGTCGGGCACGACTGGAGTGACTTTCGATTGACTTTACTTTACTTTATTGACCCTAAAGACATCTTTGTTCAGAGGTGGCATCAAACTGGAAAGGATACCTCAAATTTGGATGATTTTTAAAAGTATCTAAAATTCTCCGCCTGCCCATGCAGGAGACACCGGTTCGATCTCCGATCTGGGAAGATCCCCCAGGCTGTGGAGCAACTAAGCTCGTGTGGCACAGCTACTGAGCCTGTGCTCTAGAGCCTGGGAGCCACGACTACTGAGCCAGGCTGCCACAATTACTGAAGCCCGTGTGCCCTGGAGCCCACGCTCTGCAACAAGAGAAACCACCACAGTAAGAAGCCTGCGCACCATGTCTGGAGAGCAGCCCCAGCTCGCTGCAACTAGAGAAAGAGCCCGCCCAGCAACAAAGACCCAGCACAACCAAAAATAAATAAGTAAATAAAATTATTTACAGAAAGGAATATAAATTCTAAATATTTTTAGACAAACATCAAAGGATGTCTTTCAATTCACTTTTTTTTTAAACCCAATGCCAAAACATAGGATGGACGAGTGGCTTGATCACAGTTGATGTGACTGTGACCTGGGGATTCGGGTTAGTAAAACCCACTGATAATACATGATGCCCAATTAATTCAGGGGGATACAGCCCAAAGGTCTATTCGTCAACCAATGGATAAATGCCATCTGTCCATGCACTGAAGTGTTATTTAGTTGTAAAAAGGGATGAAGAACTGACACATGCTACAATGTGGGTGAACCTCGAACCCCATAGGCTCAGGGAAAGAAACTGGATGTAAAAGACCACATATTATTATGATTCCTTCATATAAAATGTTCAAGACAGGGATAAGGAATGATAGCCAAAGGCTCCAGTATTTCCTTCTGAGTCAATGAAAATATTCAAAAATTGACTGGGATGATAGTCAGGAAGATCCCCTGGAGAAGGAAATGGCAACCCACCCCAGTATTCTTGCCTGGGAAACCCCTTGGACTGAGAAGCCTGGCGGACGCCAGTCCATGGGGTTGCACAGAGTTGGACGCAACTGAGCATGCACACATTATTATTATAGTTGCATATACCTTGAGTAGACTGAAAACCACTAAATCGCATGCTTTAAATGGGGGTGAGCTGTATGGTATGTAAATTGTATCTCAATTAAGTAGCTTTAATTGAACCCCATAGATGGTTGGATGGCATCACTGACTCAATGGGCATGAGTCTAAGTAAACTCCTGGAGTTGGTGATGGACAGGGAATCCTGGCGGGCTGCAGTCCATAGGGTCACAAAGAGTAAGACACGACTGAGCAACTGAACTGAACAACTGAACTAAGTGGTTTTAACACATAACTCAGGGTTGTGTTAGGTTTCATTCATAGAATAGCATCTCAGCCAAGGTTCTGTTCGATGGGAGCACCAGCAGGATTCAGGGCTGGGGTGCTACTGTTTGTGAGGGATGGGGGATACCAAGATGGAGGGGTCCTGGATCCTGGAGCAAACAGATGGTGTTGTTTGTGGCTGTTAATCCTGGGGACAGAAGGTGACAGCCCACAGACATGTAGAGTTGTGTTGTTGAAGAAAAAAGACCCTCATCCGGTACAGTTGATGAAGGTGACAGGGGAATCAATTGAGATTCAACTTGTGATAGAGAATGAGGTGGGTGAAACTGGAGTTTATTATACAGAGTGAAGTAAGCCAGAAAGAAAAACACCAATACAGTATACTAACGCATATATATGGAATTTAGAAAGATGGTAATGATAACCTTATATGCGAGACAGCAAAAGAGACACAGATGTCTAGAACAGTCTTTTGGACTCTGTGCGAGAAGGCGAGGGTGGGATGATTTGAGAGAATAGCATTGAAACATGTATATTACCACATGTGAAACAGATCGCCAGTCCAGGTTCGATGCATGAGACAAGGTGCTCAGGGCTGGTGCACTGGGATGACCCTGGGGGATGGGATGGGGAGGGAGGTGGGAGGGGGGCTCAGGATGGGGAACATATGTACGCCCGTGGCTGACTCATGTCAATGTATGGCAAAAACCACTACAATACTGTACAGTAATTAGCCTCCAATTAAAATAAATAAATTTTTTTAAAAAATTTAAAAAGGAAGATAAACACACACACACACAAAAGAGATTTTAAAAGCTAGACTATTTCTTTTGGCTGTGCCATGGAGCATGCAGGATCTTAGCTCCCCAGCCAGGAATTGAACCTGGATTCCCTGCATTGGAAGTGTGAAGTCTTAACCACTGGATCACCAGGGAAGTCCCTAGAGTACTTTAAAATATAGACATAAAGGAGGGGTTTCCTGTGAGAGGAAAAGCTCCCAATGAAGGCAAAACTCAAGACCTAAGTGGGGACCATCTGTCTGGGATTCTTGCAGCAGGGAGAGTTTGGAATAGAAGACTGCCATGAATGTGTACAATTCTTAAGTGCCTATGATTCTAGAAGACTTGACCCCAGGTTCACTAGAGTCTTGGTAAAGCAACATCTGCTTTGGGACAAGAAGACTGAATTATACAACCCACTAGAGGACCGCTTTTAAGGCTTCTTGATGTATCGTGCCTGTGAACAGTATTTCCGGGACAAAGCTAAGGGCCATCCTCCGGAGACTGTATCATACATCAGATCTCAGCACAACCCGAGAGTCAGAGACCTGGGTTCCCATCCTGACTCTGCCACGTCTTTGCTGTAGGTTGTCGGGGCAAGTGACTTCAACACACAGTTTTTGCGTTTACAACATCAGAGTGATTACATCATATACATCATAGGCTATGAAAGCTTTAAAATAAAAACATTTATTGGGATCCTAAATTCCCCTCTATCTGCAAAGATAAAATCAACGTGTAAAACCTTCATGTAAAACACAGTATTATAAACCTGTCCCCAAATCTCACCTCCCAGGTATACTTGCTAATTCCCCTTTATACTTCAAGGTACTTTCTATTTTGGTTCAATAAGAGTTTACTGTTTGAATACAGTAAACATGATACACTAACAATTAAAGCCTGACAACACAATATTCTGTGTTTTCCTATGAGTCATCTTTTGTGTCTAATATCCTTGGCTAAAATACAGGCTCCAGTACTAAGAGTTGAGTGCCAGGAAAATACAGCTTTGGAATCCCATCTCCATCTTCCATCATCACCTCCATCCCCACCACTGTTATTACCACCATTATCGCCACCAGCTCCTCCACCATAACTTCTGCCCCCCAGCCTTTGTCACACTCACTATGAACACCCCGACTGTCACCACCACCCCGAACACCACCACCGTTGCCACCAACATCACCATGGTACCACTTCCACCATTTCCGTCATCAGCATCATCGTCACATCACCACCATCACCACGAGCAATTATGAAGCACCCTTGGACAAGGCACTTTGGCTCTCCTGATTCTATGCCAGCATCTCAGGTCTGTCTGTTTACCTTTAATGAAACGTCTACCTGACTCCATAAGTAATTTTAAGAGCCTTTCCTTAGGTCATTTTTACCAGGGTCCCTGTGGACCCTCGTGGGCATTCAGTTCTAGGTGTCAGCTGCTGAACACACACAAAATTGTAAATTTGAATTCAGATTCTCTGTAGCCCGTGACTTGGGAACTTCTCTGTCGAAAGCGTTGACTATCGGGTTCTGAGTCTCTAAGGCCAGTTTTCTTGGAAACTCTAACCACACACACACATCCAAGAAAAGAGTGGGAGAGGAGCCAGGACCGCAAAGATGGCTTCCTCTGTTCAGTGGCCGTGAAGCCCAGTCTTCTGGGCAAAGTTCTCCCAAAAAATCTGGGCAGCCTTTGATTTTTCTGGACTCCCTCCTTGACCCATTGCCTCATAGCAGAGTGTGTTTCTGAGAGACATGATCAAGACATTCCAATGAGTGACACTACATACAAATATCAGACGGTGGCTTTGAACTCCCCCGACAAACCACAAGCCTAGGAACTAACACTGACATAACACTCAGCCGATTCAAAACACTGGGTGGGGGGAGAAGGGGAGGGGGCGTGGGCCAAGGCTCTTTGATTAAATGTGTTTCTTTCTCTTTGTGCTCTAATGGGGTCTCCAGGCACTGCCTGGCCACTTCAAAATTTCCCCGCTTGCTTTCTTTTTCTTAAAAAAATAAATAATTGTATTTATTCATGTTATGTTTGGCTCTGCCGGGTCTTCCTTGCTGTGTGTGGACTTTCTCTAGTTGTGGCGAGTGGGGGCTACTCTCTAGTTGAGGTGCACAGGCTTCTCATTGCGGTGGCTTCTCTGGCTGCAGAGCACAGCCTCTAGACGCGTGGTGTCAATAGTCGCGGTTCCAGGGCTCTAAAGCACAGGCTCGGTAGTTGTGGCCCACGGGCTGAGTTACTCCGAGGCATGTGGGATCTTCCCGGACTAGGGATCGAACCCGGGTCTCCTGTATTGGCAGGCCGATTCCTTCCCCCTGAGCAGGGCTTCCCTGGTGGCTCAGATGATAAAGAATCTACCAGCAGTGCAGGAGAAGTGAGTTCAATCCCGGGGTGGGAGAGATCCCCTGTAAAAGGGAATGAAAACCCACTTCAGTATTCTTGGGAATACTGTATGCCCGGGAAATCGCATGGACAGAGGAGACTGGTGTGCTCCAGTCCGTGAGGCTGCAAACTGACTGAGCGACTCACACAACAACACCAGGGTCGCCCCCCTGCTTGCTTCCTGAAGAAAACCTCTAGCAAGCTTTCTCTCAGAAGTTTCCAGCCAAGAGCAACAGGAGAGATTTGTTACTGATTTAAACAACCAGGCCTTTTCCATGGATAAACATTCAAACAAGAAAAGGAAGACCTAGAGGAGAGATGTCTTGTAAGAAAGAAAGGGACGTGAAGCAAAAGCAAAGTATTCGCCGTCAAAACATCGCACACTCCGAAGAACCAGGCTTATCTTTGCCCAGAATTCCCTTTGTGGGAATGACTGTCTAACCTCTGTGCCACGTTTTTAATCTCCCCAAACGGGTTTTAGTTTTTGCCAAGATGGATGTCGGGTCTGAATTAAAATTGGAGTCATTTATCTTTGCCAAGGCATTTTCTTCTTCCACGATGGAAAGTTGGGAAGATGGGTACCTCCCATTCAAACTAAGTGTTCCTCGCCCAAAGTTATCAGGCCGCTGTGGTCTGCTGATAACCAAAGAGACTCAACCTCAGGGGAGCAGAAGCTCCTTGAGGATAAATGAGGAGACCATTAAAAGAAAGACATACGACTTTGCAGCCAAGGGGCAGGAAAAACAGCCTCTTTCTAGGCAGGTATTTTGTTTGCTAAGAAAAGAGGCTTTTAAAAGGTTGTACACCCCGATTTTCCAAATCTTGGCTCAAACACCTTTCTTTGCACCTTTATTTAGGCTCATTTTTGGGGAAAACAGTAGAATTCCACGCATCTTTTGTTTTGTTTTGACTTTTTACTTTTTATTGGCGTATAGGTGATTAACAAACCATGCTGTGATAGTTTCAAGTGGACAGTGAAGGCACTCAGCCATCCATATACATATATCCATTTTTTCTCCAAACACCTCTCCTATCCAGGCTGTCCAGACACCTTTTCATTCTTTTTTTTTTTTTTTTGATGCGGGCCATTTTAAAAGTCTTTATTGAATTTGTTACAATATTGCTTCTGTTTTAACCTTTTGGTTTTTTGGCCTGAGGCATGTGGGGTCTTCGCTTGGAGCAGGAATAGAAACCCCTGTCCTCTGCATTGGAAGCTGAAGTCTTAACCACTGGACCACCAGGGAAGTCTCAGGCACTTTTCCAAGAAAGAAAAAAAAAAAGCTAGAAGGAAATTCTGCCATTTGCGATGACACAGTTGGAACTTGAGGGCACTTTGCTAAGTGAAAGAAGTCGGACAGAGAAAGACAATGGATGGATGATCTCATGTATATGTGGAATCTAAAAAGAGAGAGAGAAAGCTCCCAAATCAAATTCATAGGTTCAGAGAACAGATTGATGGTCACCAGAGGAGCAAACTGGGCACTGGACAGAATTCATGAAGGTGTCAAAAAGTTGCAAGCAAAATCAGTCCTGAGGATGTCATGTATATCCTGGTGACTTCAGTGAATGCCATACTGTATACTTGGGAGTTGCTAAGAAAACAGATCCCAGAAGTTTCTCATCACAAGAAAAACAATTTGTAATGGTGTGAGATGATGGATATTGATTAAAATTCTGATGATCATTTTGTAATAGATACATTCATCAAATCATTGTGTTGTATGCCTGACATGAAGACAGTTTTATATGTCAATTATATCTCAGTTTTTTATGGTAAATAATTACACTGAAAAAGCATGTAAAAAAAAAAATAAAAAGAAAGCAAGCTAAGAAGCAATTTAGGGACTTCCCTGGCAGTCTAGTGGTTCGGTTTTGGTGCGTCCATTGCTGGGGCCCCAGGTTGGGTCACTGGTTGGGGAACTAAGATCCCGTAAGCCGTGTGGCCGAAATACAGACACACACAGACACACACACACAAATATAAGAGACAAAAAGCAATTTAAAGCTGATGACTGATTTCATCCCCTCACTCAGGAGATAGATTCTGTTTGAAACCTGGTCTCTGTCCAGAGAGATTCTGCTCTGTTTGATGTAGGATAAACCTCGGAGGATGTGGTGTCTTCCTAGGAGGAGAATGCAACTTGGCGAGAGACCCAGGACTAGGGTCTTAAGAGTGGCAATTAGTAAGGCTACTTTTGGGGGACTCAGAAAGGACCCAACTGTCTCTAATCCTTTGCCAAGCACCACCCATCTCTCAGCTTCTATTGGCCTGGGGACTTGTGGTTTCTTTTCAGAATCTAAGACCCTGAGCATCATCACTGTCTCATAAACACTGGCAGCTGCTCATATAAATTATGAAAAATTATGGACTATTCCACTTACAGGCGCTATGACATTTTGCCTTCATTCTGGGCTGTCGATGTTATTAAATTCCTTCGAC
This sequence comes from Bos javanicus, assembly GCF_032452875.1. Classification (NCBI taxonomy): domain Eukaryota; kingdom Metazoa; phylum Chordata; class Mammalia; order Artiodactyla; family Bovidae; genus Bos; species Bos javanicus. The sequence goes on along the minus strand of NC_083884.1, from coordinate 60,739,580 downwards.
ATGAGGGAAATAAAAACCCAGGACGCTTCATCAGAGGCCAAATTGATGCAGCAAGAGGAAATTAATGAGTGGTCTGTCACTCAGTGATACATCTTACTTATTGGAAGTGAGAAAAAATAATTATGAAGTTAAACAAATATATTTTAATCATAGCCTGTATTTTTCTCTCTGATGCCCACAGGCTTTCTTGCAAGGTTCAAGTTACCAGCTGTTTCACAGAATATTCAAGTTCTCAAGGTTTGGAGGATGGAGGACCCCACCCAGCGAGGATCCTGAAAGCTCCAGGCTATTGCCTATTAGAGAGAGAGGATGGAAGGGAGCTAACTGGACAATTAACTCCAATTCCAGCAGGGCTGATACTGCCTGGAAATGTGTATTGTTAGTGCCCTCTAGTGGCCAAAGCTTGGATGAACTTTAAAAGAGATTTTTCACCCTGAGCAGGGGTGTTGAGTGCTTTTGAAAAGCTATTTTGTAACTTGTCTGTTGCCTTGGTGCTCTACCAGGAATGTCTTTCGACTCCCTGACTGGTTCTCTTCTTATTAGCTGTCTCACATCCTCTTGGAGGAAGTTCGTGCGTTTGAACTAAACTAAGCTTTTTGAAAATGGCAAATTGCAATTTTTCTGAGGAAATCTTGTAGCCTCCCAAGTAGCCCATTCTGTGCTTGCACGATTTCCTCTTGGTTGCCTATGCCCCAGAGCAAAATCTTCCTATTTACTTGTCTTTTGCTGCCCAAGTCTTTGACACAATCATTTTTCTTCTTCAGGCTAATTATGTGTCTTGCAAAGGCTTTAAAAATCAAGCCATTCCTGTTGACCTGGCAATACCACTCCTAGAAATTTTTTGCTAAGCAATCCATATGAATATCAGTAAGAATGAGGATAAGCTATTTGTTGAAGAGTTAATAATACAGAGAAAAATCCCCACAACCCCCTAAATATCCAACAAAATAGAATTTGATAAATCACAGCTCAGGCAACTGCTGAAGTGAAATGTTGCAATTAAAAGCCATGTTACGGTGGAGAAGATCCTTTTTGCTAATGGATGGGGCAGAAAGGACTAGACTGGATGACTTTCCTAGCATCTTACACAAAATCTGGGTGAGGGGGTTCACCCAGATGGATGTTCACTTCGTGATAAGTCATTAAGCTGTACATTTTCTGAATAAGTGCATATTGCATAATTTTAAAAGATTAAAAAAGGTATTTTATACAGGGCAACAATGGAGACACAGATGTAGAGAATAGACTTCTGGACATGGGGAGAGGGGAGGAGACGGTGAGACGTTTGGAAAGAGTAACCTGGAAACTTACATTACCATATGTAAAACAGATAGCCAAGGGGAATTTGCTATGTGGCTCAGGAAACTCAAACAACGGCTCCTATCAAGTTAGAGGGGTGGGGTGGGGAGGGAGATGGGAGGGAGTTTCAATAGGGAGGGGATATATGTATACCTACGGCTGATTTCAGGTTGAGGTTGGACTTCCCTGGTGGCTCAGACGGTGAAGCGTCTGCCTACAATACAGGAGACCCAGGTTCAATTCCTGGGTTGGGAAGATCCTCTGGAGAAGGAAATGGCAACCCACTCCAGTACTCTTGCCTGGAAAAATCCCATGGATGGAGGAGCCTGGTAGGCTACAGTTCATGGGATCGCAAAGAGTCGGACATGACTGAGCAACTTCACTTTGACAGAAAACAGCAAAATTCTGTAAAACAATTATCCTTCAATAAAAATACGACTGAACGACTTTCACTTCACTTCACTTCAATAAAAAATAAATTAATTTTAAAAAGAGATATTCTGACAACTAATTTGACACTTTTTCTGACACTGTTCTGCTCCTGGGGAAGAAAGGTAAACGTACAAAAGAGGAGAAACTGGAATTGTAGCTTCTTGTAACTAGATTTTAAAATCGTAGTCATCTGTGTCCTGGAACGGAGAAGGCAATGGCACCCCACTCCAGTACTCTTGCCTGGAAACTCCCATGGACAGAGGAGCCTGGTAGGCTGCAGTCCATGGGGTCGCTAAGAGTCAAACACGACTGAGCGACTTCACTTTCACTTTTCACTTTCATGCATTGGAGAAGAAAATGGCAACCCACTCCAGTGTTCTTGCCTGGAGAATCCCAGGGACCGGGAAGCCTGGTGGGCTGCCGTCTATGGGGTCGCACAGAGTCGGACACGACTGAAGCGACTTAGCAGCAGCAGGAGCAGTATCCTGGAAGGGTGGGAGGGCTTGGTCCCAGGACACCTGAAGATTCCAAAATCTGCAGAATTTAGTTCCTCCCTTTGTGTCTGCAGGATTCCACCAACCCAAGAATACACACGGAGGCTGACTATATTTAGAACATTCAAGACTAGATTTTCTTGCAAATAGCTTTCTCTGTGGTGAATGGGGAAAACAATGAGAAATGCCATTCAGTTGAAATTTTTAACTTGTCAGAGGTGTGGGGGGAAACGATACACTTAAAATTCTTGGCTCTAGAGCTTGGAGATTATCAATGCATTTCGCTAATTCTGTCTTTTTATTGCCATTCCAACTGTGAATTGCCATATCTTTTGCTGTTATTTTAAAAACCCATTGAATGTTTAGAGAAAAACAATTTGCCAAAGTGTTTAAGGAAATATAATTCTTTTCTATGATTCCTTATCAAAAGCTGAGAAATGATGAGTGAATTTGAAATTACATTTAATAAGTACTTATTTTGTGTTTGACACCTTGAAACAATAGGGAGAAACAGCACAATCCTAGACCTCAAGGTGGGCTTCCCTGGTGGCTCAGATGGTCAAGATCCACCTGTAATGCGGGAGACCTGGGTTCGATCCCTGGGTTGGGAAGATCCCCTGGAGAAGGGAATGGCTACCCACTCCAGTATTTTGGCCTGGAGAATTCCAGGGACTGTATAGTCCGTGGGATCACAAAGAGTTGGACACAACTGGCAACCCACTCCAGTACTCTTGCCTAGAAAATCCCATGGACGGAGGAGCCTGGGGCAGGCTACTGCCCTAGGAGTTGCAAAGAGTCGGACACGACTGAGCAACTTCACGTTCATGTTCACGAGTGACTTTCACTTACATTTACGTAGACTTCAAGGTACCTTTAGTCTGGCTGGGAGGAAGTATTACATCCATGAAAAAAGAAGAGAGACCTATATAAGTAAGTGAATGAAATGATACTTACTGTGTAAGTGTCATAATTGTGTGGAACTAAGTCAAGCGTGAGACACTTTGAGTCAGACTGATGTAAATGTATGTCTGTAAGGACAGGTGAGTTAAAACCTCTGTGGTTCACGCTGTTAGCACAGGGAGCTCAACGTGGAGCTCTGTGATGACCTAAAGGGGTGGCATAGGGGTGTTGGGAGGGAGAGTCAAGAGGGAGAGAATGTATGTTTACGTACAGCTGATTCCCTTTGTTGTACAGCAGAGATCAACACAACACTGTAAAGCAATTATGCTCTAATAATTAAAGCATCAAAAAAAAAAACCAACCCAAAAAATCCCTGTGGCTCAGTTTCTTTACCCATAAAATGGGGCATTACTACTATTGGAAAGGTAAAATTAAAAAATTCACTTGGCTAGAACATTAACTGCTCAAACATGTTAAGAGAATACTAATTATTATTAAGGAATATCTTTGAGCCTGGCCGACTACACAGTCCGAGGGGAAATGTTCAGTCTTTGTGTTAGGCAAGGAGTACAGGCTCAAACTTGAGGAAATAGATTTTCAAGCTGAGAACACAAAGATGACTGAGAAACCCCCGTTTCCACGTCCATTGCCATTTTCCCTCCGTAGAAGGCGCCCCTGAGACATCTCTTCACAGGGATTTCCCCACCCCCCTCCCTCATGCCTGGGAAAGGGAATCAGCTTCTGTGCCAAGTACACGTTCGGGGAACAAGATAGCCAGTTTAGCTAATAGCTAAAGATCTTAATGTCCAAACGCTGTCACTGCAGAGTGTATTGCATAAGGAATGAGGCTATGTTTGACTACACGGGAAGCAGGAAGCCCTTCTCTCCCTTGTCAAAGGAATTGGGCCATTTGGGGGTTTGAGGGCAACTGAGTCAGGGTTGCCTGCTCTACTTCCTTTTGCAGGGTCCTGCAGGCTGGAGGAAGACACCCGAGTCCTGGTGCCTGAAGATCAGGCTTTGAATCCTGGCTCTGTCTGGAGCTCACTGCGTGACCTCAAACTTGTTACTTGCCCACTGAGTCAGTTTCTTCCTCCGTAAACCATAACACCAGCGGCGACTTCCCTGCTGGTGCAGTGGCTAAGAATCCTCACTCCCAGTGCAGGGGGCCCAGGTTCAATCCCTGATCAGGGAACCAGATCCCACATGCCACAGCTCAAAGTGTGCTGCAGCCAGATACCTTTTTTTAAATATCTTTAAAAAGTTGATTTTCTAAAAGAAACAAACAATAAAAAGATAACACCAGCGGACCTCAAACTCCATTGGCGACACAAATAAAAGCTAGAATCTGTTACCTACACTGTTCTAAGTGGTTTATCTGTATTAACACTTTTTCGCTTACACAGCCCTAGGAGATGGGCATTTATTAGATGAGGAAACTGAGACGTGCTGCAGTGAGGTGACTTGCCCAGGGTCACTCCTCTAAGTAAATGACAGAGCTAATCTTTGACCAAGGCAGTCTGGAGCTCCATTTCCCTATTTGGGAGAACCCACTACTCACAACTCCATCCCCAGGCTGGACCATGGGGTGGTATATTGGCTTTCCTGACCTTTAGCCAGAGTTCCGCTGGCTCAGATGCCAGGATAAGCCTGTTTTTCAAGCTCTCAGGAGATGCCTCCCCAGGGAATATTCTAACCAGAACAGGAGGTGTCGAGCTCTCTGACAGACTTCTGTGCACAGTGCCAGGGAACACAGAACAAGTTGCGTGACTCGGAGACGAGACAAATCTGCCAGGCAGGAGAATTCCAGATAATATATGTAAATACGCTGCCATCCGTTTGGTGGAGCATGACTCTGTCCCTTGAGTGTGGTCTAAGCTGAGTGACTTGCTTCTGAAGATGACAGTGAGGAGCAAGGAAACGAAAGGTAACTTTGGGGACTTCCTCTATGGTCCAGTGGCTAAGACTCCATGGTTCCAAGTTCCATCTCTGGTCGGGGAACTAGATCCCGCATGCAGCAACTAAGACCTAGGCAGCCAAATAAAAATAAACATTTAAGGGGAGGGGGGGAATAAAAGAGTAACGCTCCAGGGAGAACCTGACAAATAGCACCTCAGCCAAGTGATCTGGGTCCATCACCAACCACGGAAGTCATTCCATGAACTCTTTTTCTTGTCCACTTTATTTTTAATTTTTATTAAAAATTAAAAGAAACATTTGTATACAATTTAAAGATCACTTTCCATTTATATTGTTGTTCAGTCACCCAGTCGTGTTTAACCTCACGGACTGCAGCACGCCGGGCCTGTCTGTCCCCCACCATCTCCCGAAGTTTGCCCAAGTTCATGTCCATTGCATCTGTGATGCCATCCAGCCATCTCATCTGCTGATGCCCTCTTCTCCTTCTGCCCTCAATCTTTCCTAGCCTCAGGGACTTTTCCAATGAGTCAGCTGTTTGCATCAGATGACCAAAATACTGGTCAGTATTTACCACTATTTCCTGTTTATAGTTTTACTAAAACTTGGCAGTATTCCTCATATTGTACAATACATCCTTGTAGCCTGTTTTATACCCAACACTTTGTACGTCCCACTCCCCCACCCCTATATTTTCCCTCCGCCTTCCTCCTCCCCACTGGTAACCACTGATGTGTTCTCTGGGCTTCCTTGGTGGGTCAGCTAGTAAAGAATCTGCCTGCAATGCTGGAGACCTGGGTTCTGTCCCTGGGTCGGGTAGATCCCCCGGAGAGGGAAATGGCAACCCACTCCAGTATTCCTACCTGGAGAATCCGGTGGACAGGGAAGCCTGGCGGGCTACAGTCCATGGTATCTCAAAGAGTTGGACATGACTGAGTGACAGACACACACAGTGTGTTCCCTGCATCTGTAGGTCTGCTTCTTTTTTGTTATATTTGCTAGTTTGCTGTATATTTTAGATTCCGTATCTAAGTGATATCATATTGTACAGCCTTAAAAAACTGGCCTCTGCCAGCATTCTAGTAAGAGAGATGGACATTAAGTAAAGAATTCATAAACATAAATATGTATAAAAGTTTAAAAATAAAAAATATGTAAACTAGGTTTCAGTCAAAGTTGAGTTTACCTCCCAGGGGACATTCAGCAATGTCTGGAGACATTTTGATTGTCACAACTAAGGGGAGAGGGACATGGTACCGAGATGTAGTGGGCAAAAGCCAAGGATGCTGGCAACATCTTAAAATGCTTGGATCCGTGCCCACATCAGATGATTATTCAGCCTCGAATGTCAGTTCTGATTACACATTAATATTATATTATTGGTGTGGAAAAGAAGAGGTTCAGTTCAGTTCAGTTCAGTTCAGTCACTCAGGCGTATCTGACTCTTTGTGACCCCATGAATCACAGCACACCAGGCCTCCCTGTCCATCACCAACTCCCGGAGTCCACCCAAACTCATGTCCATCAAGTTGGTGATGCCATCCAACCATCTCATCCTCTGTTGTCCCCTTCTCCTCCTGCCCTCAATCTTTCCCAGCATCAGGGTCTTTTCAAATGAGTTGGCGCTACGCATCAGGTGGCCAAAGTACTGGAGTTTCAGCTTTAGCATCAGTCCTTCCAATGAACACCCAGGGCTGATCTCCTTTAGGATGGACTGGTTGGATCTCCTTGCAGTCCAAGGGACTCTCAAGAGTATTCTCCAACACCACAGTTCAAAAGCATCAATTCTTCGTCACTCAGCCTTCTTCACAGTCTAACTCTCACATCCGTACATGACCACTGGAAAAACCATAGCCTTGACTAGATGGACCTTTGTTGGCAAAGTAATGTCTCTGCTTTTTAATATGCTGTCTAGGCTGGTCATAACTTTCCTTCCAAGGAGTAAGTGTCTTTTAATTTCATGGTTGCAGTCACTGTCTGCTGTGATTTTGGAGCCCCCCAAAATAAAGTCTCTCACTGTTTCCACTGTTTCCCCATCTATTTGCCATGAAGTAATGGGACTGGATGCCATGATCTCAGTTTTCTGATTGCTGAGTTTTAAGCCAACTTTTTCACTCTCCTCTTTAACTTTCATCAAGAGGCTCTTTAGTTCTCCACTTTCTGCCATAAGGGTGGTGTCATCTGCATATCTGAGGTTATGATATTTCTCCAGCAATCTTGATTCCAGTTTGTGCTTCATCCAGCCCAGCTTTTCTCATGATGTACTCTGCATATAAGTTAAATACACATGGTGACAATATACAGCCTTGACGCACTCCTTTTCCTATTTGGAACCAGTCTGTTGTTCCATGTCCAGTTCTAACTGTTGCTTCCTGACCTGCATACAGGTTTCTCAAGAGGCAGGTCAGGTGGTCTGGTATTCCCATCTCTTTCAGAATTTTCCACAGTTTATTGTGATCCATACAGTCAGAGGCTTTGGCATAGTCAATAAAGCAGAAATAAATGTTTTTCTGGAACTCTGTTGCTTTTTCCATGATCCAGCAGATGTTGGTTACAAAGAAGAGGTTACAAAACAGTATTACAGCATAATCTCACTTTTTTTTTTAAATAGCTTTTTTTTTTTGGCTGCAACACATGGCTTAATGACACGTGGGATGTTAATTCCCCAACCAGGGATCAAACCTGTGCCACCTGCAGTGAAGCATGGAGTCTTACTAGTCTTGTGGTTAGCCCACTGGAAATCCCTTACTTTTTTTTTTTTTTTTTTGACAGTGTGCATTAAAAAGTAGGACAGGAGGGAGTTGGAAGGGATGTTCAAGTTGGAGGGGACATGAGTAAACCTGTGGCTGATTTATGTTCATGCTTGGTAGAAACCAACACAATACTGTAAGCAATTATCCTTCAATTAAAAATAAATAAATTAAATTATTAAAAATTAAGAAAGTAGGGCAGTGAAGTCACCCAAAACTTAACTGTGTAAAGCCTGCACTGATGAAACTATCTGTGATTTTCATTTTGATTCTTTCCTGGGCTTTCTCCCCCCCCCACCCCCATAAGTTCACAGTATAAACACACTGTACTGTTTTAAAACTTTAGAGAGAAGTGAAGTCACACTGTGAATTAGGGACAGTGCCGAGATGATAAAAGCCATGGCCCAAGTCTCTCTCTTTGTAAGATCAGCAGCTCATTGCTTGCTGAGTAGTTATGCTTCCAGCAATTAAAAGCTTCCATTAGAAAACATTTGTCTTTACAAGAAGATATAATATGCTGTTTAAAATGGAAGCGAGTATCTCTTAGCACTTGATTCTAGGGTGATGGCTTTCGAATTTGCTTTAAGGGACCCTGGAAGGAAGGAAAAGAGGGACAGCTAGAGAAAAAGAGGATGGTCCAGACACAGAACTGGAAACCGATGAGGAAATGGGGTGGAACCTGGCAGGCGCACAATGAGCACACGAACCTTGCCTCTGGGGAAAATATCTATCTCTCCCACAAGGTTCCATCTAAACCACAATTCACGTCCCAACAGGCAGATACGACAGTTCTAAAAAACGTGTAGGATCGAGGTGTTACGGCGTGTGTGTTTACTGCCTTAACCTTCGGACACCATCCCCTTTCCCTGAGTATCTCAGGTCCCTGGATTTGCACAATGTGTACTGAACAACGACTTTGGAGAGCTTAACAAATGCTCGGGCTGGTAACAGACAAGGAGGCGCAGCCCATAAATGCTTCATGGAGTTTTCTTTGTATTATTTATCATTCGCTCAGCAGTTCTCTCAAGTGATTAACTAGAAGCCCTGAAATTGGTCTCTGAACGGAAAATATCTTTCGATTTCTCCATCCTAAATAAACGACAGCCTTTTTTTCCTTGCTGGGAAGGCAAGAAATGAAACTCATCTCTGTCTTTTGAAAAAAGTCACTTGTTCTTTGAGGAACAGGATATGGGAACTTGGGAGGAAAGAGAATTGGGTCATAGAAAGAAAGGATAAGGAAAACCAAACTTATCCTTACAGAGATAATAAAAAATGTTTTTTTCTCCAACATCTAAAAACCTGGACCTCGTTAGTTCTCCCTAGCAATAAATTCCCTTTCTGTCTCTGTCTCTCTCTCTCACTCTGTCTCTCTCTCTCTTTGTCTGTCTCTCTTTCTCTTGTTTCTCTCCAGAAGTTAGATAAAATTATGCCCACAAGAATCAGGAGATTTGCTTCACAAGTAAATGGAAACAGCTATGTGAATTTCAACATATAGATTACATTTATCTATTGATATGTTACAACCAGGCCAGTCTAATTTTTCTATTTGGGAATGGTTATCGAAGGATTCTTTCAAAGCTGATGAAAGCTTTGTTTAAATGAAATTCCTCAAAAAGACCAAGATGGGTAGTCATCAAGATAAGAACTGCTAGAATACTGGTCAAAAATGAAAAGGAAAAAAAAGACATCCATATCTCCAACCACCTGGATGCACCTCAAGGGAATTACCCTAAGTGAGAGAAAGCACATCTTGAAAGGCGGTATGCCACATGATTCCACTTATATGTTACTCTCGTTCAGTCACTAAGTCGTGTCCGACTATTTGCAACCCCATGGACTGTAGCACTCCAGGCTTCCCTGTCCTTCACTATCTCCAGGAGCTTGCTCAAATTCATGTCCATTGAATCGGTGAGGCCATCCAACCATCTCATCCTCTGTCACCCCCTTCTCCTCCTGCTCTCAATCTTTCCCAGCATCAGGGTCTTTCCAAATGAGTTGACACTTTGAACCAGGTGGCCAAAGTATCAGAGCTTCAGCATCAACACCAGTCCTTCCAATGAATATTCAGAGTTGATTTCCTTTAGGATTGACTGATTGAATCTCCTTGCAATCCAAGGGACTCTCAAGAGTCTTCTCCAACACTACAGTTCAAAAGCATCAATTCTTCGGCACTCAACGTTATGGTTCAACTCTCACATCCATACATGATTATTGGAAAAACCATAGCTTTGACTAGACAGACATTTGTTGGCAAAGTGTGTCTCTGCTTTTTAACATGCTGTCTAGGTTTTCTAGCTTTCCTTCCAAGAAGCAAGAGTCTTTTAATTTCATGGCTGCAGCACCATCCACAGTGATTTTGGAACCCAAGAAAATAAAATCTGTCATTGTTTCCACTTTTTCCCCATCTGTTTGCCATGAAGTGATGGAACCAGATGTCATGTTCTTCATTTATTGAATGCTGATTTTTAAGCCAGCTTTTTCACTCTCCTCTTTCACCCACATCAAGAAGCTCTTTAGTTCCTCTGTTTTCTGCCACTAGAGTGGTGCCATCTGCGTATCTGAGGTTGTTGCTATTGCTCCTAGCAATCTTGATTCCAGCCTGTGATTCATCCAGCCTGGTATTTCACACAATGTACTTTGCATGTAAGTTCAATAAGCAGGGTGACAATATACAGCCTTGATGTACTCCTTTCCCAATTTTGAATCATTTATATAACATTCCTAAAATGGCGAAACTGTCGAGATGGGGAGCAGATGAGTGGTTGCCAGGGGTTAGGGAGACCAGAAAGGTAGGGGGTGGTGGTAGCTATTACAGGATTGCACAAAGGATCCTTGAGATGAATGTTCTATATCTTGTCTGTGGTGATGACCCAGATCTCCATGTGATAAAACTGCGTAGGACTACATACACATACACGCAATCATACAAATGAGTGCAGGTAAGGTGGAGAAATCAGAGTAAGTCCGTGCATGGTAACAGTTGGCCCTTGACTGTGACATTGCACTGAGGCCACGCAAGATGTCACCACTGGGGGACACAGAGTGAAGGGTATATGGGATTCTCTGTGTTACCTCTTGCAATTGCCTGTGGATCTATAATATACTCAACAAGCAAAGCCCTGTCCCAGGACTTTTCAACTGGGAACCGGAGAGAGTGAGTCTTGGTCTCTCTCTGATGGGGAGGTTATGAGATATAGGCATAGAAGCAATTAGTAGACAACTTGTGTGTTGAAATCTGGTCTGAATGTATGAAACCAATGAACAGAGTCAAGGCAGTTATCAAGTTTTCAATATGGTTTGTCCCCAACACTTATCTGCTTCCTGACCCTATTACTGCCCAGTGACGTGAGGGAAGGGAATGTGTCTTTTTTTTTTTTTTTTGGTCTGATCTATTTTAATAAGGCCTTGACTAATACACCCTGTCCATCTACCATGCAAATAGACTTCTTTCCAGGTCAGCCATAACCAATTTCTGGGCCACGGCCAGCTGTGAGCTTCAGAAGGAAACAAACCCCCCTGCAGATAGAATAATGGAGCTTTAGATAATAACCACTGATTCAATGGACATGAACTTGGGCAAACTCAGAGTTGGTGGGGGACAGGGAGGTCTGGCATGCTGCAGCCTATGGGGTCGCAGACAGTCGGACGTGACTTGGTGATTGAATAACAAGAGCAAAATGATAATCTAGTTCCAATTTCTCATCTGGAGGTGGAGTAAATTATGACTCCCCCCAAAGTAGGTAGGATTTTCTTGAGGTGACACAAAGTTAAAAAGGTACAAACTTTATCTCTCTTGAATTTAGGATGTACCAACAGAAAAGATGAGACAAACGAAGCACAGACATCTGGTCACCCACAAGGTCTTCAGGGAACACACAACTCAGAAACTTGTCCTCCAAAATAAGAATGACCAACAGGTTGAAAGTGTTGCCTCTAGAATGGCAAAGGTGGAAACATTTTTGCACAATCTGGTGATATTTAAAGTGCACAAAAATGAGCATATTCAAACATCAATAGTGGGTGTACAAATGGAGACACATCTTTCTTAGAAGACAATCAGACTTTACTAACTTGTTTCTAAAGTTCACTTAATATAAAATTTAATAGTTTGAAGAAGTCAAATCAGGCCGCCGAGTGGTTTATTCTAACAAGGAGATAATTTTTCAAATTAAGGGAAATGTTTTATAGGAAAATGGTCATCATTGACTGTTTTGTGTAACAGAAATGTTAGAAACAATCTAAAGATCTGACAGAGGGAATCACTTGAAAGAGTGATGTCATATCTTCTTGTCAATGAAATGCTCTGTGATTATTAAAATTTGCATGGAGAGGGATGGAGAAAATTCTGGAAGAGTGAACACCAATATGTCAATAGAGGTTCTCTCTTTGGGGTTGGATTTTCTGTTGTTAGGATTTGTGTTCATGTGCGACTTGCCTTTCTCTTTGCTGTTTGACTTGTTTTACCTCTACCCCAAATCTGCACTCCAGAAGACTGTTTCCGATGTAAGCAAACACCTGGTCCTCCCCGTGTTTGCCAAGGATCCTAATCTCAGCAATGAAATGATAAATAACAGGATATGAGGTGGTACCCAGGCCAACTTGGCTCTCCTGATGACCTTGGCTCTGAGAACATCTAAGCCCTTTCCACACAAGAGTCTGCTCATCCTTACACCTTTTGGCTGTAACCCAGGTTGGGGTGGCAGAATCAGCCAGGGCTACACTGTTTCTTGGGAAATTCTTGTTTGTTTTCTATCCTGCTTCAGCTTTCTCAATGGGTTCCCTCATTATCTAGTGCTTCAGTTTTGTCTGATTCTTTGCAACTCCCATTTTCTAGCTAAGTTTAAAATTTTCCCAGATACCAACATTTCGAGACAATGGCAAGTTTCCAGTTTCTGGTTCCAGGTGTCAAATCATACCTGGGTTTGAAAGAGGGTGACTGACCTGTCTTAGGCTGTCATGAATTCTACTGCCTTTAGCATGGAAAGTTTAGCACTTAGGGAAAATTCCCTGGTGATTCAGTGGTTAGGATTCCACACTTTCACTGCCTACCAGAGGCCTAGGTTCAACCCATGGTCAGGGAACTGAGATCCTGCAAGATGCATGGCATAGCCAAAAAAAGAAAAAGAAAGTCAAAAAAAGACAGGTAAGCATATGGGAAGACTGTCTCTGGCAAACCAGTGTGACTGGTCACTCCCGCTTTGAATCTGGTCTCTTTCACTTTGGAGCAGATTTCACCTCTTCAATCCCAAGCTACCTCAATCTTGAAAAGGATACACCTTTCCTGACCTTGGGGATATAGCAGTACCTAGACAGACCTGAGCTCTTCCTTCTTAAGGTTTTCAGTCTAATGGAAAAAGCAGACATTAATAAATCATAAGCAGGATATCGGTGGAGGACAGAATTGGCATTGGCATGATATTACCATGTATTGTGTGTCTAATATGGGTCATACCCCATGCTGGGAACTTTGTACATGCTTGGCAATCAATCCTTGCAGCAAATCTGTGGAGCAAACGTACCGATAGACATCCCACACGAAGAGACAGAATGTAAAGCAATCACACCGTGGAAAAGATTTGAAGCTAGAATTTGAATTATAAAGGAGGGTTTGGTGGGACTTCTCTGGTGGTCCAATGGTTAGGACTCTCCACTTTCACTGCCAGAGCCCCAACTCCAATCCCTGGTCTGGGAAGTAAGATTCAGAAAACTGAGAGTCCTTTAGCTATTTCTTTAAGCCCTACTACGGGTTTTCCTAGTGGCTCAGACGGTAAAGAATCTGCCTGCAATGCAGGAGACCCAGGTTTGATCCCTGGGCTGGGAAGATCCCCTGGAGGAGGGCATGGCAACCCACTCCAATATTCTTGCCTGGAGAATCCCACGGACAGAGGAGCCTGGCGGGCTGCAGTCCATGGCATTGCAAAGAGTTGAACACAACTGAAGCGACTTAGCATGCACAAACACACACCAATTTGGCAAAAAATTTGATAAATATTTATCACTCCCAAACTCATGGCCAGATGGCTAGGCGAATGCAATAGGAGCTCACGTCCAGCTGTTAGATCAGTAAGTGATTTATGACTAAAATTAAAAAAAAAAAAAGACAGTATCTAAGTAAGTGTGAAAGATGCCTCCAACTCATTTTTGTAGCCTGAGCTTCATGAAAAAAACTTCTAGAATGTTCTGGGAAGAGAAAGTCTGATGCACCTACCTGCTCTCTAGGGACAGATAAGAACAACTTTCCATCAAGTTGATGTATGACAGAAACCAGCACAATAGTGTAAAGCAAGTCTCCTCCAATTAAAAATAAATAAATTAATTTTTTTTAAAAAGGAACAACTCTCCAGACTGACAGAGGGACTTGTAAATCTTATTTTTTCCGTTTTATAGAGCGTGTCTCAGAGGAGTTTTCTCTACCCGAGTAGGGCTGCCCCACCTGTGGGTGTGCAGACCCAGGGCAGTGGGTGGCCATTAGGGAGGTGGCATTGCCCAAAGTAGGCGATAAACTGCGTGGAGACACACAGGCCAGTTCTTCCTCATCCTCACGCCTCCAAAGCTATAAGCCAGAAACAACCAGCTCCTTAGTTGGAGGGAGCCACCCCTAGACTGAAATAGCTTCTTACGCCCAGAGCTGGCCTGCCACCCCTTACTCCACCTCCAGCCCCCACACAGAGAAACAGACCTGCCAACTCTGAGCTCCATCTTGGCTGCGCAATTCTAGACACTCCCCTTTCCCAGTAGAGAAGAAAGACCTCATCCCTCGCCACTCAGAGACATCAACCCCTGACATGCTGCCTCACCAAGGAAGTTTTGGGAAGTCAAGCGGAAGGGGTGATGTACTCTAGAGCCTGTGAGCCACAACTTACTGCTGCCCATGTACTTAGAGCCTGGGCTCCACAATGAAGAGTAGCCCCTGCTCACTGCAAGTAGAGAAAAGCCCGTACGTAGCAACAAAGATCCAGCACAGCCAAAAATAAAATAAATATAAATAAATTAATTTTTTAAAAATCACATGGGGTGAAGAACATTGAGATTAGGAAAGATAGAAGGGAAAGATGGAGACAGGAAGGAAAGGAAAGGAAACTCAAGTAATTGACTAATAAGCCCATTGTGTGTGTGCGTGCTTAGTCTCTCAAGTTCGACTCTTTGCGAGCCCAGGAATGTAGCCTGCCAGGCTCCTCTGTTCATGGGGATTTTCCAGGCAAGAATACTGGAGTGGGTTGCCATGCCCTCCTCCAGGAGATCTTCCCAACCCAGGGATTGAACCTAGGTCTCCCGCATGGCAGGCAGATTCTTTGCCAACTGAGCCACCAGCGAAGCCCAAGAATATTGGAGTGGGTAGCCTATCCTTCTCCAGGGGAACTTCCCCAGCCAGGAATGGAACCAGGGTCTCCTGCATTGCAGGTGGATTCTTTACCAGCTGAGCTACCAGGGAAGCCCAATAAGCTCATTGCTTGACAATAAAAAGCACACTATATAAATATACAGAATAAGTGAATAAACTAACACATACATAATGAATAAGTCAAAGGTTCTTTCACTTAAGTTTTATAAGCGATAAAACTGTGATCTTCTCTGAATGCTTTAACAAACAATTCAGGAGAAGTGCCAAATAAAGTTTTACCTATTTCTTAACATTAAAGCACTTCTTGGAATTTCATTTTTTTTTTTTCTCCTCTGCACTGTGGTGACGATATAATGACCAATAGCAATGGTAACACCCTTAGTCATGGGCACTTGAGAGGAATAATGCAATGAACCTTTGCATAAGAGAACTCTTCTCCTGGGAATTTTTGTGGGTGATGGTTATTAGAACAGAGTTGTGTCGCTACAATGATAGGAAAGCATCATAGTAATTTTCCAGTTGGACTGTCACAATGACTGTGCTTGCCACATAGTAGAAACTCAATTAATGATGGATGAATACATGGGTGATATCAACAGGTGATTCTTATCTCATTCCTGTCTTTCTTTCTTCTTATTTTCTTTCTTTCCTTTTTTTTTGGCTGTATCTCATGGCTTGTGGGCTCTTAGCTCCCCAGGGATCAAACTCAGGCCCTTGGCAGCGAGAGTGCTGAGTCCTAACCACTGGACCACCAGAAAATTGCCTAAATCATGGCTTTTATTGTCCATTAATTTAACTCCCACTAAATATTTTACACTAAATGTTTTATCGGGGCTTCCCTGGTGGCTCAGACAGTAAAGAATTTGCCTGCTATGCGGGACACTCAGTTTGATCCCTGGGTTGGGAAGATCCCCTGAAGAAGGGAATTGCATCCCACTCCAGTATTCTTTCCTGGAGAATGCCATGGACAGAGGAGCCTGGTGGGCTGCAGTACAAGGGGTCGCAAAGAGCTGGACGCGGCTGAGTGACTAACACACAAACGGGTGGTCAGACAGATGGCCTATCCTATTAGAAATACTGATACCCACCCACCTTCCTCTTAGATTTCTCCTTTCAAGTTTGAAATGTGGCTGAGCTTTAGGATTCAATCCCTGCTTTCACACAAATCTATTATTACGTCTCCACTTGTGTATGTGTTTTTCTCTGACAGGTAACTGGAAGATGTGATTGAAGAATACTGTTTGCCAAGGGTCATGGAGAAAAATATAAGTTTGCAGGCTTTTGGTGGGAGCTTCTGGGTACACTGATGCGTAAGCCTCATTCCTAGGCAGTGAACGCAGGCGTTCGGATGGTGTAAATGTTTATTTTAAGGGGGGAGTCATTTATTTTTCAGGCAGAAAGTTTATACAGCTTGAGAGAATTATTCGAAAGGAAATGAAACCCATGGCATATGATGCTTGTGGGCTTTATCTACCTCCCTGCTCCCCGCCGGGCTATGGAAATGAGAAGGTCGACAGCCCCTTACCCCTCCTCTCCCAGCCCCCGGCGCACCCAGGTCTCACCACCACCAGCTTGACAATAGACTGGATGCAGAAGTGGATGTTGTTGGAATGGGCACCACGTTGCCGCCTCAGTGGTCCCCAGCGAAGGATAAACTTTAGCAGGTTTTGTGAATATAATGAGGCTGGTGCTCGAAGGAAAGGGTCTGGAGATGTGGTTGAAAATATAAGCCATAGGTGTCTAAGCCACAACACCTGGCCTGAACGGTATCACTCATCTGGAATGGAATCTTGGGCCTCAGTTTCCCCACTTATAAATGGCTTGGAGGATCAAACCAGGCTTTCCAAGATCCCTGCCAAGTCTATTGTGATATTTTATATTATTTTTATTTTTTAAGTTCTTGCACTGATTTGTAAAATTAAGGTTTAATTCTATACAATAAAATTCACCCTTTATAATATACAGTTTTGTGGGTTTTTTTAAAGTATCTTATTTATCTTTAAACTATTTATTGATTTGTCTGTGCCAGCCCTTAGTTGCAGTACACAGACAGGATCTTTAGTTGATGCATGTGGGAATCTAGTTCCCTGACCAGGAATGGAACCTGGGCTCCCTGCAGTGGAAGTGCACAGTCTTAGCCACTGGACCACCATGGAAGTCCCTATAATGTACAGTTCAGACAAATAAATTCAGAGATACAAAACAGTCACATACAAAAAACACATACACACGTGGAGACATAATAATAGATTTGTGTGAAAGCAGGGATTGAATCCTAAAGCTCAGCCACATTTCAAACTTGAAAGGAGAAATCTAAGAGGAAGGTGGATTTGGGACAGCTCCAGCATCCTCAAAATTGTGCTGTGTCTTATTGTAGTCATACAATTATCTTCATATATACAGAAAAAAAGTCTTTGATGAAGTTCAACATACGCACATCATAAATCTCTACTATGATAGGTTAGCTCATACTGCACGTATTTCCTTACAGCTCTGCCTGGTGAAAGCTGTTAACTGTGTCTTCTATTCTTCTCTGGGTCCCATTTCTCCTCAAATTCCTTTTCCCAACTGTCATTCCTTTATCCATTCATTCAAACAAAAATTGTATTGAACACCAATTGATAGGCCAAGCCACGAAATGGACTTTGGATTATAGTAGTCAACAAGGCAAGAGAACTTTCATGAATGGAGTTTCCATTCTGTTGGATAAGGCACATGATCGAGGAAATCAAGTCGTAGCAGATCATTATTCCTGCTAATCTAGGGCAATAGAGCAGGGTCATGCTTGAGTACCAATCCTCACTGATAAACTGTGGGCAAGTTAATTGACCTCTCTGGGTCTCAGTTCCCTCATCTCTAAAATGAGGATGATAATATATCTGCCCTAATGTTGTGGAGACATTAAAGGAGTTAACACAGAACATAGCCTATATAAGCCTCAGCTACTTTTTTTTTTTGGCTACACTGGGTCTTGGCTGTGGCGTGTGCTCCACAGCGAAAGAAACCACCTCAGTGAGAAGCCCTTGCACCACCACGAGAGAAAAGCCCACTCAGAAATGGTGGCCGACCCAGCGCAGCCAAAAATAAATACAGTAAATAAAATCATTTTAAAAAATCAAAATGATTTTTGAAAAAAAAAAAAAAAGAATCTGCCTTCCAATGCAGGGGACACGGGTTCAATCCCTGGTCAGGAAACTAAGATTCCACGTGCTGCGAAATGTGCTCAACAAAGAAAAGAAAAGAAAAGTGAAAGTCGCTCAGTCGAGTCCGACTCTTTGTGGCCCCATGGACTATACAGTCCACGGAATTCTCCAGGCCAGAATACTGGAGTGGGTACCCTTTCCCTTCCCCAGGGGGTCTTCCCAACCCAGGGATCAAACCGAGCTCTCCTGCATTGCAAATGGATTCTTTACCAGCTGAATCACAAGGGAAACCCAAGAATACTGGAGTGGGTAGCCTATCCCTTCTCTGGGGGATCTTCCCTACCCAGGAATTGAACTGGGATCTCCGGCATTGCAGGAAGATTCTTTACCAGCTGATCTGCACAAAGTGTGCTCAAAAAAGAAAAGAAGGAGGTCATAAAAAGGTCACAAGAAGGCATGGGATGATAATACACCTGTAGGGTCCTGTTGACTTCTAAAGAAAAGAGAAGGGATCATTATTTACCAATAACCTACCATTTCCTGGCAATTCCCAGTGCCCTGTAGCACAGCGCTGGTTCAGTGGCCCCTGATAGTTAATATAATGAAGAGTCTTATGGCCCCCGAGGATTGGTCACCCAGGAAGAAAGCAAACCCGTGGGCAGACAGGAAGATTTTATTTTTCTCACTGATTCACTCCCCAGTTTTCCTCTTACTGTCTGCTAAGCACCCAGTGCCTGAAAATCTCCCATCTCCTCATTCCTGGGGAGCCCTTGGTCAGACTGCACAGGTTCATGATCATACTGTGATGGGCCTTCTGCCAGCGGAGCTTTCAACGCCCCACCAGAAACACACTCTGACCCCCTTCCCAGGCAGCAGCTTGAGTGGGGAATATCCATTCACATCAGGCAGTGTGACGAATGTACTCACTAGTCATCACAAGCTTAATGCAAGTGCCTTACACAGAATGTCTTGTTTTACATACACAAAAATCCCACGAGGACCCTGTATTTATTCTCATTGTACCAAAATAGGACATGAAGCCCAGAGAGTCCCAATAGCAGCATAGTTAGTAAGTGGGCTGTAGGTTTTTAAACCCCAAGTCTGTTCTGTCTCTTCTCTTCCTCAGCCTTTAAAAAGCTTTTTTTTTCTTATTGGAGTAGAGGTGATTTACAATGTTGTGTTACTTTCTGCTTTATAGCAAAGTGAATCAGTCATATGTATACATATGTCCAGTCTTTTTTAGATTTTTTTCTCACATAGGTCATTACAGAGTACTGAGTCCCTGTGCTATACAGTAGGTGTCTATTAGTTATCTATTTTATATATAGTAGCGTGTGGATGTCAATCCCAATCTCCCAGTTTATCCCTCCCTCTGACTCCCTGCCAGTAACCATAAGATCGTAATGATGTAAATCTTTCTACTCTCTGGACCTCCAGTTTTCACTGGAGTTTCACTCCAGTTTTCAGATTGTCAAAATCTGAAACTCCAGACAAACAGGACAATTAACAGAAGAGAAGCTGCATGAATGTGTATACACCTCTTTTGTCTATCACAGAAGTAAGTGGATATATCTTCACAAATACTTGAAAATTGAGCTCAATGAGTCTCAATGAACAGCAATTTTGATACAATTACTTTGCCAACAAAGATCCATATAGTCAAAGCTATGGTTTTCCCAGTAGTCTTGTATGAGTGTGGACCACAAGGAAAACTGCTGCTGCTGCTAAGTCACTTCAGTCGTGTCCTACTCTGTGCGACCCCAGAGACGGCAGCCCACCAGGCTCCCCCATCCCTGGGATTCTCCAGGCAAGAACACTGGAGTGGGTTGCCATTTCCTTCTCCAATGCGTGAAAGTGAAGTCGCTCAGTCGTGTAGGACTCCTAGCGACCCCATGGACTGCAGCCCACCAGGCTCCTCCACCCATGGGATTTTCCAGGCAAGAGTACTGGAGTGGGGTGCCATTGCCTTCTCCTAGGAAAACTGAGTGCCATAGAATTGATGCTTTCAAACTCTGGTGCTGAAGACTCTTGAGAGTCCCTTGGACTGCAAGGAGATCAAACAAGTCAATCCTGAAGGAATCAGTCCTGAATATTCATTGGAACGACTGATGCTGAAGCTGAAGTTCCAATACTTTGGCCACCTGATGAGAAGAGCCGACTCATTGGAAAAGACCCTGAAAAAATTGAGAACAGGAGAAGGGGGGCGACAGAAGATGAGATGGTTGGATAGTATCACTGTCTCAATGGACATGAGTTTGAGCAAACCCCAGGAGATGGTGACGGACAGGGAAGCCTGGTGTGCTGCAGTCCACGGGGTCCCAAAGAGCCAGACACGACTGAGGGACTAACACACACACACACACACACACACACACACACACATGCCAGCTACATGCAACAGTATGGATGAATTCACAGACATTCTGACAGAAAGAAACCAGCCACAAAAGAGAATGTGCTCTGTGGCTCTATTTATAAACAATTCAAAAAGAAGCCAAAGGTTCAGTGGTGATAGAGGGTAGGATAGTGGTCAGCTTCGTGGGAAGTGAATTGACTGGCCGGCGGGGGTTGGTGTACGGAGGGAGGGGTATATTGAAGACTGCATCGTGGGGGTGTTGGGCTGGATGTAGACAGGTGTAGACACCCGTGGGAAAGTAATGCAGCTGCACACAACACTTGTGCATATTGATGTAGAGAAGTTATAGTTTAATATAAAGAAAAAGAAAATGGAATATGCAGATTGCAGAATGGTAGGGACATACGCAATAGTGAGTCAAGGATTTATTAAGAGAAAATTAGGAAGGGGACTTTTTGCAGCATCTCAGGTACAAAACAGAGGTGTCATACTCCCTCGTCAAGTCCCGATTCTCCAGTTCTGATGAGATCAGTGAGAAAGGCTGACCCTTCTGTGGCCCCCAGCATCCTCTCCCCGACCCCTCCTTAGAGCAGACATCCCAGGCGCTTCCGGGGGACCTGGACAAGCCGTCTCCTCTGCCACAGGACACTCGGTCAGAGAACTCTTCCTGCTCACTCTGGGGAAGGTTAATTGCCGGTCCCCTGGCAATAATTACACCCACAGTCGGTACATGAAGCAAAGCAACAAATTTCAACATCGCAGGGTGGAGAGGGCAAGGGAATGAAAAAACCTTCCAAGCCCAAAGTCTCAATCCGGACAATTTATGGTGCATCCCAGGTGGCTCAGTGGTCAAGAATCTGCCTAAAACACAGGAGACGCAGGGTCGATCCCTGGGTCAGGAAGATCCCCTGGAGGAGGAAATAGCAACCCACTCCAGTATTCCTGCCTGGAAATCCCATGGACAGAGGAGGCTGGTGGGCTACAGTCCATGGGGGTCACAAAAAGAGTCAGACATGACTGATGGACTAAACAAGCAACAGTTGAGGCTGCAGAGACTGTTCCTGTCTGGAGCAGGGACTGAAGCCGTAGGAGAGAGAGGTGACGGAGGCTCTGGAAACTCCAAGGCTGTGTCTGTCCACACCAGGTCATCCCATACCAGGGATGTTGACAGTTGAGAATAACTCTATTTTCTTTCCTTCTTTGCCAGCTGTTAAAGAAAGACTCCACTATTATTATTATCATTATCATTAATAGCAGTATTTAATATCTGTTGGGATTTGCTTCAAAATAATCTGGATGGGGGTTCATCTTTTTTTAAAACTCATTTTTTTTTTATTTGGCAGAACTTTAAAATTTAAAAAAATTTTTTTAAGTTTAAAAAAATATTTTAAAAACTCTTCTTAACATTTTATTGGATATCTTTCTAGCTTTTTCCATATATGTTTATAATTTCTTCTTTTATTAAAATGTTATTTTTTAAATTTTATACTGGATGATGAACAATGTCATGTTCATGTCAGGTGTACAGCCAAGTGATTCAGTTATTCAGTACATGTATCTGTTCTTTTTCATATATTTTCCCAATTAAGTTATTATAGAATATTGAGTGAGTTCCCTGTGCTATACAGCAGGTCCTTGTTCGTTATCTGTTTTAAATACTGCAGTGTGTATATATCAGTCACAAATCCCTTGATGGAATTGTAGATAACCACAAGATTGGCCACGAGTTGGTAATTTATGACTGGAGGGTGGAGTTAGACCTTAACTTTTCCCTCCCTGGCACCAGGGGCCCATCAAGTCTCAACCTTTAATCAACTTTTCTGTTAATACATCGACTTCTGTTTTTTGCCTCTACAGATTTAGTATTTTCCATTAGGTCACGCTGTAAACCTTTGTACTGAGCAGACAACTATTAATACTTCTGTCATGAAGAGGCAGTATGGTGTTATATTTAAAAGCATTTATGCTTGGGTCACACTGTCCAGGTTTGAATCCTGGAAATCCTACTAACCAGCTGTGTGACACTTAGGCGAGTGGCTTACCCTCTGAGCCACAGTTCCTTCATCTGTAAAACAGGAGGAATAATACAGTCTATAGGGTTGTCGTGAGGATTCAATGAAATGAAACATGATGTGCTCTGAAGGGATGGCCTGGCACTTGGCAATGACTCTACAAACACGAGAGACGATTATAATGACTCACTTATCGAACACCTGCATAGTGGGCTTCCCAGGCGGCGCCAGCAGTAAAGAATCTGCTTGCCGATGCAAGAGATGTAAGAGACACAGGCTCAATCCTTGGGTTGGGAAGATCCCCTGGAGGAGGAGATGGCAACCCACTGCAGTATTCCTGCCTGGGAAACCCCATGGACAGGAGGAGCCTGGCGGGTACGGTCCATGGGGCTGCAAAGGGTCCAAAACCACGGAGCACGTAAGGTGGTTGCGACACAGCAGGAACTTCTCATGCACCATTTGCAATTTTTTTCAACTCCTCCACAAAGTAGGTGTCATTTATTTCTATCCTACAGATTAGAGAATACACATGTAAGCCTCAAAGAGGGGGTGGATCTTAAGACTTGTTCTTTCTTTGCTGCTGCTCTTTAGTCACTAAGTCATGTCTGACTCTGCAACCCATGGACTCCTTTGTCCATGGGACTTTCCAGGCACTTGTCCTGGAGTGGAATGCCATTTCCTTCTCCAGGGGATCTTCCCGACCCAGGGTTCACACCCATGTTTGCTGTATTGACAGCTGGATTCTTTACTGTTGAGCCACCAGGAAAGCCCTAGATGTGGTAATTTGTATTTCTCCCCAAAAGGCCATGGCAATATTTCTGGTCACACATTCTCTTCTAGAGCCTTGGCAGCCCCCCATCAAGAGGTAGAACTATTTCCCCTCCTCTTGAACCTGAGCAGGCCTTCTTGCTTTTGGGAAACCCACTCTACAAACCCAGCAGCCATATTGTAAGGAAGCGCAAGCCACACCAAGAAGAACATAGAAGTGTTTTGACCACTGACCTCAGTTCGTCTGACTCTATGATGGACTCTAGGCCCATCCACATCTCCACAAATGACCCAGTTTTGTTTCTTTTAATGGTTGATTACTATTCCATTGTATACATGTACTGCATCCAATTATCCATTCATCTGTTGATGAACATTTAGGTTGCTTTCATGTCCTGGCTGTAAATAGTGCTATAGTACATATGGGTCATGTGTCTTTTTGAATTATGTTTTTCTTCAGAGTACATACCCAGTAGGGAGATTAGCTGGGTCATAGGGTAGTTTTATTTTTAGCTTTTTAATGTTGCTATTTTAAGGCACTACACTTTCATGTGGTTTGCCCCAAAGCCATAAATACCTGGAACACAAGATATCAAGCACTTGGCAAAGATATCAGCTAATTTAATTTTTAAACAACTGCTATGCTAGGTATGTATGCCTGTGTTATAGATGTCAAGGTAGGGCTTGAGGGGGTAAAATGACAAGTAAGATCACACAGCAGGTAAGTGGAGAAGTCAGAATTCCTGCTCAAGTCTCTGGTTGCAGAACTCACATGCTTTAAACAAAATTTTTTTTAAATTTAATTTCTTTATTTTTGGTTGCACTGGGTTTTCTTTGCTCCACACAGGCTTTTCTCTAGTTGGGAACAGTGGGGGCTACTCTCTAGCTGCCGTGCTCAGTCTTCTCATTGCGGTGGCCTCTTTTGACATAGAGCACAGTCTCTAGAGCACACAGGTTAAGTAGTCGTGGTGCAGGGGCTTAGTTACCCCTTGGCATATGGGATCTTCCTGGACTAGAGATTGAACTCATGTCCTCTGCATTGGCAGGTGGATTCTTAACCATTGGACCACCAGGCAAGTCCTGAACCCACATGTTTTTGATGAGGAACACCTACCCAAGATGCGACTGGGAAGAATCAAGATTATTCAGGGCTACAGTACCCAAAGGAGAGCCCCCCAAACTAATTAAGCAGACATAGATGTTTCACTGTATGAAGTCTTTATTTTCCAAAATAAGAATCCAGCATGCTGTATCTTGCAAAGCATCCCTCCACAGTGGGACTCATTCACGTGCTTTCCCTACAACTGTATTCCTCGGAGAGGCCCAGGATTGTGGGAAGAGGATGTGCTGAGTGTGGGAAGATGTTTGTTTGGAGACCTAAGGTTTTATGGGAATTCCTTCATCTCTGGGGATGAATGGTGGCTTATGCTGAGCCTCTGATATGCACATGCTGATTAACCTAGCTTGAGGTTTATGATGGGAAAATTCAAACAGAGCTTTTCTTCCAACTCACCCACTCCATTGAACACTGACCACAACCTTAAACACATACCAAGAAATAACCTCACAAGACAAAGTATTAAAGAATTCACTAACAATGATTGCGAACTTAACACTTGCCATGGTATAATGTGATCACACTAATCTCATGTAGCCTGTACCCTTATTATGTCCAACTGATGGTGAGAAATCCGAGACTTCGATTTCTGAGTCAAGTCAACGAGCTAAGAAACAGAAGAGGTGGAATTTGAACTCAGTTCTGTCTGACTCTGAAGCTGCTGTTTTTTATATTAATGACTGCTAGGCTAACTCCCTATATAAATGGGATATGATGGTGGTGCTCAGTCATGTCTGACTCTTTGCTACCCTGTGGACTGTAATTTGCCAGGTTCCTCTGTCCACAGGATATTCCAAGGCAAGAATACTGGAGTGGGTTGCCATTTCCTACTCCAGGGGATCTTCCTGACCCAGGAATTGAACCCAAATCTCTTTCATCTTCTGCATTAGCAGATAGATTCTTGGCCACTGAGCCACGTGGGAAGCCCAATTTGCAGGCAGATTCTTTACCGTCTGAGCCACCAGGGAACCCTATAAATGGGGAGGGGAGGGGAAACCATGTGGAGGAAATTGTGAGCAAAACAGAAGACACTAAGTAAAGGCACATCTGACCTTACAATTCTATAGAATAAAACATAATGATGATGTAAAATGCATTTACCATAAAGCGACTAATTTCACCGGGGAGGAACCCAAGAAGGGTTTGCAGAGAGGATGCTGTTTGAATCTTGAAGACTCTCTTAATCAGCTTGGGCTGCTATAACAAAATATCATAGACTAGGTGGCTTGAACAATAGGCACTTATTTCCTGAAGCTCTGGAAGCAGGAAAAATCCAAGATCCAACGTCATGGCGGATTCAGATCTGGGCAAGGGCTCTCTTTCTGGCTTGCAGATGGCCACCTTCTCTCTGAGTCTTCACACAACCTTTCCTGAGTGTGTATACATGGAGAGGGAAATCTATCCATCTTCCTCTTCTTAAATGGGCACAATTCCCATCATGGGGGCCCCACCCTCATGATCTCATCTAATCCTGATTACCGCCCAATACCATCACACTGGATGTTAGGGCTTCAAAATGCAACTGGCCCAAAGTGGGCTCTGGAGGAACACATTTAACTCATCACAAAAACCATGTCAAATGCCAGCACATATGAAGCCATAATGATCAATAGTATATTGGTGGCCATAACTGTTATTTCTGTACATCCATTGGTAAGGAACATTTTGGTTGTAAATGACAGAATTCCAACAGATAGCTTAAGAAAAAATTAGGATTCACTGGTTGCCGTATGGAAAGAGAAAAAATGAGATGCAAACAATATTAGCTGGTCTCAACTCTTTTCCATCCCTCTCCTCTCTGCATTAGCCTTGTTCTCATGCAGTTTACCTGGCTTCTTCCAGGGAACAGCATCACCCCAAAAAGCTTTAGGCTGGGCTGACATCATCCCAGCCCTGGGGAGCTAAGAGAAATTTTTTTCTTGCAGCATCCAGAGACACTATTGCCAGGAAAGGATCTGATTGGTTAGACTTGGGTTTTATGGCCTTCCCTGAGCCAATGATGGAGGCTAGGATGTGGACAACTGTGATTGGCTACATCTGAATCACATGCTCCCCTCCTCATTCATATCACACAGTAAAATGACCTCCTTCAAAAAGCTGATGTAAGCATCAAATGAGTTGTTCGCAAGCTCGGAGAAGAGTGCTTGGCAAATATTAAGTGTTCAAAACACATTTAGTCATCAGTTTAAGTCTTTTTTGCTCCCTGAGGCGATCTCAAGCTCCTTGATTGCTGAGAGAGGGCCTCATATACCTCTATTTTTAACAGAACCATCCACTTACGTAGCACCAACATATTTGCCGCCTTGTAAGCAATACGTGAACCATGAACTTCCAGATGTTCAAGCTGGTTTCAGAAAAGGCAGAGGAACCAGAGACCAAATTGCCAACATCCGCTGGATCATGGAAAAAGCAAGAGAGTTCCAGAAAAACCTCTATTTCCGCTTTATTGACTATGCCAAAGCCTTTGACTGTGTGGATCACAATAAACTGGAAAATTCTGAAAGAGATGGGAATACCAGACCACCTGACCTGCCTCTTGAGAAATTTGTATGTAGGTCAGGAAGCAACAGTTAGAACTGGACATGGAACAACAGACTGGTTCCAAATAGGAAAAGGAGTACGTCAAGGCTGTATATTGTCACCCTGCTTATTTAACTTCTATGCAGAGTACATCATGAGAAAAGCTGGGCTGGATGAAGCACAAGCTGGAATCAAGATTGCTGGAGAAATATAACCTCAGATATGCAGATGACACCACCCTTATGGCAGAAAGTGAAGAGGAACTAAAAAGCCTCTTGATGAAGGTGAAAGAGGAGAGTGAAAAAGTTGGCTTAAAACTCAACATTCAGAAAACGAAGATCATGGCATCTGGTCCCATCACTTCATGGGAAATAGATGGGGAAACAGTGGAAACAGTGTCAGACTTTATTTTTCTAGGCTCCAAAATCACTGCAGATGGTGACTGCAGCCATGAAATTAAAAGACGCTTACTCCTTGGAAGGAAAGTTATGACCAACCTAGATATCATATTGAAAAGCAGAGACATTACTTTCCCAACAAAGGTCCGTCTAGTCAAAGCTATGGTTTTTCCTGTGGTCATGTATGGATGTGAGAGTTGGACTGTGAAGAAAGCTGAGCACTGAAGAATTGATGCTTTTGAACTGTGGTGTTGGAGAAGACTCTTCAGAGTCCCTTGGACTGCAAGGAGATCCAACCAGTCCATTCTGAAGGAGATCAGTCTTGGGATTTCTTTGGAAGGAATGATGCTAAAGCTGAAACTCCAGTACTTTGGCCACCTCATGTGAAGAGTTGACTCATTGGAAAAGACTCTGATGCTGGGAGGGATTGGGGGCAGGAGGAAAAGGGGACAACAGAGGATGAGATGGCTGGATGGCATCACTGACTCAATGGACGTGAGTCTGAGTGAACTCCGGGAGTTGGTGATGGACAGGGAGGCCTGGCATGCTGCGATTCATGGGGCCACAAAGAGTCGGACACGACTGAGCGACTGAACTGAAGTATACTGTGAAAAGTTGTCATTTTTGTCCCATTGGAGAGATGAGGAAACTTTGAGGCTCAGCATCTGATTTGAGACTAAGAGCAGTGGGTATAAATCAATAAATAGCTTTTGCAAGAATGCCTTGAATGGAAGAGGAAACAAGAGTTTGAGAGAGCAAGGGACCTGCTCACATCTTGTCGATATCAGAGCTAGGACCGCAATCAGAATGCTGACTCTCGCCATTTTGAATTTGCAACTCTGATCCTCAGTCTTTCGATTTACTGACTGCTTCTTAAATACCAGACCCTGAGCTTCACTTGTATTGTTCACTCATCCTGTTTTCACATGAACATCCAAGTGATCAGGTAACTGCTTCCTCAAGTTCTTGAAAATATTTTCTTAATAATTGTAATATTGCTAGTGATCTTGTCTAAAGGGTGTTAATTCAACTACCACCAGCCCCTGTTAAGAGTTGTTATTGTTTAGTCTCTAAGTCATGTCTGACTCTTTTGTGACCTCACGGACTGTAGCCCGCCAGTCCCTGGGATTGGCCAATCCCTGGGCTCCTCTGTCCCTGGGATTTCCCAGGCAAGAATACTGGAGTGGGCTGCCATTTCCTTCTCCAGGGTTATCTTCCCCGCCCAAGGATGGAACCTGACCATCTAAGCAATGAAAGGGCGTTGCCACCAGGGGGCAGCAGAGCTCCAGCAGAAACGGAGGCCTTCACCACCTCCAACCCGGTTCTG
Source organism: Bos javanicus (assembly GCF_032452875.1). Lineage (NCBI taxonomy): Eukaryota > Metazoa > Chordata > Mammalia > Artiodactyla > Bovidae > Bos > Bos javanicus. The sequence continues at coordinate 60,710,808 of NC_083884.1, read as the reverse complement.
GCCACACTTGTTCAAGAACCTCAGTGGAATCAGCCTTGCTTTGCCTGGTTTGATCACAAAAGAAAACTGCAAGTACATCTTAACTTTTAAGCTAAGTAAGTTGTTTCAGAGACCCAGACTTCTGGAATTATAATAGATAAAGCTGACTGTGTGACTTTGGTTAAATCAGTAACCTTGCTAAACCTTGGTCTCATCTTCAAAATATGGGTAATAACAGTATCCACCCAATGGCACTGTTGTAAAAAATCAAATGAGAGGATGTCAAGTGAAGAATTCCAGACAGAATAAGGGTGCAAAAACAATCAATAGTCATTCAAAATAGCTATGCCCAGACTATTAGCTAACGATAGTGTATCGTATATTTGAAAGTTAGGAGCATAGATCTTAAAAGTTCTCATCACAAGAAAAAAGAATGTAACTCTGTAAGGTGATGGTGTTAATCATGTGACAATTTATACATAAATTATATATAAGATATATATATTATGCTGCTGCTGCTGCTAAGTCACTTTAGTGGTGTCCGACTCTGTGTGACCCCATAGACAGCAGCTCACCAGGCTCCGCCGTTCCTGGGATTCTCCAGGCAAGAACACTGGAGTGGGTTGCCATTTCCTTCTCCAATGCATGAAAGTGAAAAGTGAAAGTGAAGTCGCTCAGTCGTGTCCGACCCTCACTGACCCCAAGGACTGCAGCCTTCCAGGCTCCTCCGTCCATGGGATTTTCTAGGCAAGAGTACTGGAGTGGGGTGCCATTGCCTTCTCTGATATATATTATATCTTATATATAAGATATAGCAAATCATTATGTTGCATACCTAAAATTAATATGTCATATTTCAAGAAAATAGAATAAAAATATACTGTTATAAAAATTAAAAATAACCACACAATGGAGAATTTTATTAAAAAGTTTTAAAACTTAAGAAAAACAGTATTTACTTGTACTGAAGAACTTATTGGAAGGTAAAAGCAAAGGCCTATATAAAAGGATGTTCACTGCAGTGTTGTTTATAATAGCAGCAAAATTTGGAAAAATTAGAAGTCCAGGAATAGGGAAGACCAACCAAAGGTAAACTAAAGAGTGTTCCTATATAGAATGTGCTAAGTAACCTTTAAGCATGGGGTGGGTGACCTTGACATTAACGTGAAGAAAGAACAGCAGTATATTACTGACTAAAAAGTACCTGTGACAAGCCAGTGGGACAGGGAAGCCTGGCGTGCTGCCGTCCGTGGCGCTGCAAAGAGCGGAACAGAACTTGGCGACTGAACGACAAGCCGGTGTAGTGCAATCTCATGTGTGCAATATTCTGTGTGTGCATATGTATATAAGTTCTTAAAGGATTGTGTAGGAAGTTAATGAGATATAAACACTGGCTACTTTGTTTAGTGATATTTGGAGGTCACTTCTAGCTTTTTATTTTGAAAAAGAAATTCAACAAAATGAAAAGGCAACCTAAAGAATGGGACAAAAATATTTGCAAACTATGATGAGAGGTTAATATCCAAAATATGTAAGGAACTCACACAACTCAGTAAAAAATCATGAAAACCCAATTAAAAATGGTCAGACGATCTGAAAAGGCAGTTTACCGAAGAAGACATACAAATGGCTAACAGGTCCATGAAAAGATGCTCAACATCACTGAATCCTCAGGGAATTGCAATTCAAAATCCACAATGAGCTATCACTTTGCATCTGTTAGGATGGCTGATATGAAAAAGACAAAAGACAATCATTAGCTTCATAGCATCCCCGTGTTCATTGCAACACAATTCACCATAGACAAGGTACAGAAACAGCCTACGTGTCCGTTAACAGATGAATGGATCCAGAAAATATGGTATCTACATTCAACATAACATTATTTAGCCACTGCTGCTGCTGCTAAGTCGCTTCAGTCGTGTCCGACTCTGTGTGACCCCAAGACAGCAGCCCACCAGGCTCCCCCGTCCCTGGGATTCTCCAGGCAAGAACACCGGAGTGGGCTGCCATTTCCTTCTCCAAGGAAGTGTATTTAGCCACACACACACACACACACACACACAAAGAAAAGAAAATGCTGCCATTTCTAGCACCATAGATGGACCTTGGGGGCGTCATACTAAATCAAATGCCAGACAGCAAAAGACAAATACCGTAGGGTCTCGCTTGTGTGTGAAATCTTGAAAAAGCCAAACTCATAGCAAAAAAGAGAGTAGACTGGTGGTTGCCAGGACGTTGGCGTTAGGAGAGATGGGGAGATGTTGGTCAAAAGCTACAGCTTCCAGTTATGAGATAAATAAGCTCTGGGGACTTCCCTGATGGTCCAGTGGTTAGGGCTCCAACCTTCCAATGCTGGGGGCCCAGGTTCAATCCCTAGTCAGGGGACTAAGAGTCTACAAGATGAGTGGCGAGGCCAGAAAAATAGATAAATGAAATTTAAGAAAGAAGATGAATAAATTCTGGGAACCCTACATACAGCGTGGTGACTGTAGTTAACAAAACTAGACTGTATACTTGAAAGATGCTAAGGGGGTAAATTCTCAATGTTCTCAGGACACACACACACACACACAAAGTGGAAATTTGACTCACAGAATACATTAACCTCATTGTGGTAATCATTTTGCAGTATATACATGTATCAAATCCTCACCTTATATGGACAAAAGCTTTCACAATGTTATATGGCAACTGTACCTCAATAAGCCTGGAAGAAAATTCATATTTGACAGAGAAGCTGCAGGTAAAGTGCAATGAACCCCCATATTCCTTTTAGCTAGCTTAGATCTTGCTAATATTTTACCATATTTGCTTTATTTTTATATATTTAAAATTTTTCTTCATTATTGATTTCGTTTTTGGTTGTGCTGGGTCTCTGCTGCATGCAGCCTTGCTCTGGTTGTGGAGAGCGAGGGGTACTCTCTAGCTGCAGTGCACAAGCTTCTCACTGCCGTGGTTTCTCTTATTACGGAACACAGGCTCTAGCCACACAGGCCTCCGTAGGTGCAGCTCCCAGGCCCCAGAGTGCAGGCTCAGTAGCTGTGGCACATGGGCTTAGCTGCTCTGTGCCATGTGGAATCTTCCCAGACCAGGCATTGAACCCCTACCCCTGCATTGTCGGGTGAATTTCTATCCACTGAACCACCAGGGAAGTCCCCACATTTGCTTTATAACTATGCCTGTGAAAGGGAAAGAATTAGTGGCTCAGTTGTGTCTGACTCTTTCGGACCCCGTGGACTGTAGCCCGCCAGGCTCCTCTGTCCATGGGATTCTCCAGGCAAGGATACTGGAGTGGGTTGCCATTCCCTTCTCCAGGGGATCTTCCCAACCCAGGGACCGAACCTGGGTCTCCCACATTGCAGGCAGATTCTTTACCCTCTGAGACACCAGGGAAGCCCCTATACTTACACCTGTATCCATACCTACCTCTATCTCCATCCATGTTATGATTATTATTTTTGTGGGACCATTTGAAAGTAAATTTCTGATACCAGGATGTCTTACATCTTAATTCATCAGCATGTATCTCCTAAAAACAAGGACATTCTCTTACATTATCACAAGACTGTTCTTTCTATCATCTAATATGCCATCCACATGCAAAGTTTTACCAGTATTGTGTATATCTGCTGCCGCTGCTGCTGCTGCTAAGTCGCTTCAGTCATGTCCGACTCTGTGCAACCTCATAGATGGCAGCCCACCAGGGTCCCCCATCCCTGGAATTCTCAAGGCAAGAACAGTGGAGTGGGTTGCCATTTCCTTCTCCAATGCATGAAAATTAAAAGTGAAAGTGAAGTCGCTCAGTCATGTCCAACTCTTAGTGACCCCATGGACTGCAGACTACCAGGCTCCTCCACCCATGGGATTTTCCAGGCAAGAGTACTAGAGTGGGTTCCCACTGCCTTCTCCAATTGTATATATCTATATATATATTATATATATGCTTGCTCCTTGGAAGAAAAGCTATGTCAAACTTAGACAGCATATTAAAAAGCAGAGATGTTACTAACAAAGGTCAGTCTAGTCAAAGCTATGGTTTTTCCAGTAGTCATGTACGGATGTGAGAGTCGGACCATAAAGAAAGCTGAGCACCAAAGAACTGATGGTTTTGAACTGTGGTGTTGGAGAAGACTCTTGAGAGTCCCTTGCACTGCAAGGAGATCAAACCAGTCAATCCTAAAAGAAATCAGTCCTGAATATGCATTGGAAGGACTGATGCTGAAGCTGAAGCTCCAATACTTTGGCCACCTGATGCAAAGAACAGACTCATTGGAAAAGAACCTGATGCTGGGAAAGATTGAAGGCAGAGAGAGAAAGAGATGACAGAGAATGAGATGGTTGGATGACATCACCGACTCGATGGACAAGCGTTTGAGCAAGCTCCAGAAGTTGGTGATGGACAGGGGTTAGGATGTGTGCTGCAGTCCATGGGGTCACAAAGAGTAAGGCATGACTGAGCGACTGAACTGAACTGAACTGAACCAATTATATATATACACACTCACACAAACACATACACCCACATATTTCTCAATGGTGATGATAATTTTTATTTCCCTTTTAATACTTTTTGGAGGAGTACAAAAGTTCTGATTTTTTTTTCCTCCTGAGATTGTAAACATCATCTTCATAATTAGGAAGGACCTTAAGTATCTCCATGAGAGAAAAATGATAAAATACAACTCAGAGACTGGATAAGTCCTCTATTATGGAGAAAAAGGGGAAGCCCCAAAGCAATTTTCCTTTCTAAGGCACCAGAGGAGCTCAAATGCCATTCCAGCCTCACTCAGATACACATCAAAGACAAGAAAGACTCCATCTTTTCCTTCCATCCCGCACACCTGCCTCTGGCAGATCAACAGAAAGCCCCTCGGGCAATTTGAGATTATAGACTAGAAGTCTGCTTTCTCTTTCTTCTTTTTTTCTTTATAATGGACCTTTGTGAAGAGATTGAGACAGGATGGAGAAGGAAACTCTTGATACCTCCTATTCTGCCCCAGGAGACCAAGATTGAAAGCTCTTACCATCACATCAGGGTGCTTCCCTGGTGGCTCAGATGGTAAAGCCTCTGCCTGCCTTTTGGGAGACCCCAGTTCGATCCCTGGGGAAGGAAGATCCCCTGGAGAAGGAAATGGCAACCCACTCCTGTACTCTTGCCTGGAAAGTCTCACGAACGGAGGAGCCTGGTAGGCTCCAGTCCGTGGGGTCGCGTAGAGTCGGACACGACTGAGCGACTACTTAAGTAAGTAACCATCTCATTAGAGGACAGCGTGTTGAGTATATACATACCCCGCATTCTGTTAGTTCCACTTTGAGGGTGATGCCCTGGAGAAAGTCAGGTGCACTTGCACCAGGAGGCGTTGCTAGGAAGGCTGTTCACGCATCATTCGAAGGATGGCTCCAGGCTAGAAAGAGCCCCAAGACCCACCAAGAGTGGAGTGGAGACAGGGCGGCAAATGCATACAACCAACTGCACAGCAGTAAAAACAGATGGTGGGACTTCCCTGCTGGCTCAGTGGTTAGGACTCTGAGGTTCCATTGCAGGGGACCCAGGTTTGATCTCTGGTTGGGGAACTAGGATCCTGCAAGCTTCATGGCGAGGCCACAAAGAGACGATGCACTGCGGCCCGGAACAAAACAGACGTATCTCACCGACGGAACGTCACGGGAAAGAAACTAGACCCAAGAAACTCCATGCATGACTCCATTTATATAAAGTTCAAAAGCAAAAGAGGCAACATTAAACTACATTGTTTAGGGATGCTGACAGAGGGGTTAATACTAGAAGAAAAGCAAGAGAAGGATTAGCCCAAAATCTGGGGTTGTGGTTACTTGTTTGGGGAGGAAGTGGTGCTCAGGGAGATGCGGGGTACTATGTCCTGCGGGTTACTAACATTGGTGTTTTCTTTGTGAGAATTGGTTAAACCGTGTGTATCCTATGCAGTTATGAGTCATGAAAACAAACATAAAAATGAAACTCATGTTATAAAAGAAAAGACCTGGGGCTTTCCTGGCAGTCCAGTCGTTAAGACTCCATGCTTCCAATGCAAGGGGCTCGGGTTTGATCCCTTATAAGGAAACTAAGATCCCACAGGCTGTGTGGTACAGCCAAAAATGCATAATAAAATGAAATATCTAAAGCATCCTATGGAGGCTGGTTCTTGCAGCACCACGAGCCTTCACATCAATTGCCCAGCTGTAAGGGGCAGCACTTGGGTTCTTTTAAGGTGACTCGATGAACCATTACAGAGAATGCACTGAGCTCCAGATCTAGGGCTAAGTGCCGAAGCTGCCAAGAATGAGGAAGACAAGACTTATGCCCTCGAGGTGCTTAAAATCTAGAGAGGGACAAGCAAGCAGGCAGGCACCACAGGGTCACGTGATGAGACCTCTGCTGGGACAAGCGCAAAGGGCTGGAAGCAACACCCAAATGAGAACCAACGGGCAGGTAAGATGAATCAGGGGCGGGAGAAAACCAAGCAAGTTCTGAGAAGAGAAAAGGCAAAGCCCCAGGGGCAGGGTGCATACCAGGGAGGGTCGGTCCTTGATAAGGCTGTGGAGTGCAGGCTGCAGCCCAGGAGGGAGATGAGAGATGAGGTCACAGAACGCAGTGTCCAGATCAGGATGCACTCAAAGCAAAGGCCATGGGGAGCCCTAGAATGATTTAGAGCAAAGGTTTAGAAGGAGCAAGAGGGAACAGATTAAAGGCTGTTTGGGTGATTTGGATGAGAAATGACAGAGGCCTGGTTAAAAGCCATGGAAATAGACACGGAATCAAGGGACACAAATCAGCGACCAAAACCAGTAATGAACACAATTCTATTTCAGTAGGGAAGGCAGGTTGAGAATTTGCACGTTTACAGACTTACCGGTAAGGCTTTACTGCTGGTCCGTGGATTATACTTTGAGAAGCAGCAAGGTTCTACATGGCGCCGGGCCAGGCTGTGTCTGATCATCCTAAAGGTGTCCTGAACCTCTGTACATTGTCTGAATTCAATTCACACCCTGGCTGCCTCATTGCCGACGAGGTGGCCCAGGTTAACTCTCATTGTCACCTTCAGCCTCAGTGTCCTTGCCTGGAAAAGGCGTGAGATGGTACCAGTCTCAGTAGGGTTGCTAGGCAACTTAAGCAAGGCCAGCAGACTTGACCAATGAGAGCTCAGATCTTCGTTTCATCTGCTCTAAATGTCCCATCCCCGACTGATTCTTGGCTGCCCGGTTGCCCCACCAGGGTTGACAAATGGTAACAACAGATTTCTCATCAGGCTGAGCCAAATAATCAGGTTAACAAACTATCACAGAATTGACCTCAGAGACAGGGGATTCATTTGAGATTTTTGACTGTGGGGGAATTTTCTGTAGTGCTGTTTTTCCCCACGAGTGCAGGCATTGGGCGGGCCAACGGGTTCGTTTGGGTTTTTCTGCTACAGCCTATGGACAAAACCTGAAGGAAATTTTGGCCAAGTCTATCTATTTGTTAGAAACTGGGTTTTTTAGAGTCAGGTCTGAGCTTCCAGGCTTTTCTGCTTTAGCTACTGAGCTTCTGCAGGACCTCCCCCAGGCATTAGGTGGCCCAGCTGGAGCTCGTGGCGGTTAGGACGTTGTGTAAGGGGAGAGGGGGAAGGTACTTTCTGATAACCTTCCCCCACAATGTTTTTAAAGTAACATTTATTGGCTTTGATCTTCTTTTCATGTTAAAAAGAGAAAGAGCACGTTTGATGAAAAAGATAATGACAATTGCTGCCATTTATGGGGCTCTTATTGAAGCTCTTTGTTTTCAAGTCCTTATCTCTTTGAACCATTCCAAATTTTTTCCATGAGGTCTTTGGCTGGAAGATGACCTTCCTTGTCTAAAGTGGCAGCTAGTGAGTCATGGAGCCCAGGAATGATGCTGGGTTGGTCCCATTCTGTGCATGAACATCTAATGCATCACCTGAGAAGCCCTGCAAGGCAAAGAAACCAAAGGAACCCTCACAGGGACAACCCTTGTGACATTCTCCTGTATTTCCCTTAAGTCTTTGTGTAGCTATTTGCAAAAAATAGTTTGGAAAATAGAAGTACCCTGTGAACCAGCAATTCCACACCTGGGTATATGTTCGAAAAAACAAAACACCAATTCAAAAAAAATACCTGCACCCTAAGGTTCGTAGTAACATCATTTACAATTGTTAAAGTATGGAGTTGAGTGTCGGTCAACAGATGAGTAGATAAAGAAGATGTGATACACACACACACACCATGAAATATTACTCAGCTATAAAAAGAATGAAATTCGATGTTTGGCAGGAACCAACACAATTCTGTAAAGTAATTATCCTTCAATTAAAAAATAAGTAAAATTTTTGAAAAAAGAACTAAATTTTGTCATTTGCACCCACATAGATGGACTTGCAGGGCATTTTGCTAAGTGAAATAAATCAGAGAAAGTCAAATACTGTATGATGTCACATAAATGGACTCTAACAAATTCAACGAACTAGTGAATATAACAACCAAAGCAGCAGACTTGGGGAACTTCCATGGCTGTCCAGTGGTTAAGACTCCATGCTTCCAATGCAGTGGGTACAGGTTTCATCCCTGGTGGAGAATTTAAGATCCCACACACCTCCAGGCCAAAAAGCCAAAACATAAAACAGAAGCACTATTGTAAAAAATTCAGTTAAGACTTAAAAAATGGTTTGCATCAAAAAAATATATTTAAAAAATAAAAGAAGCAGACTCACAGATACGGAGAACAGACTAATAGTTACCAGTGGGGAGAGTGAAGGGTGGAGGAGCAGGACGGAGTAGGGGATTAAGAGGTACAAATTCCTATGAACAAAATAAATAAACTCCAAGGATGTGTTGTACAGCACAGGGAATATAACCTATATTTCATAATAACTATTCATGGAGTTTACCCTTTAAACCAGCTTCCCCAGTGGCTTAGCAGTAAAGAATTCTCCTGCAGTGCAGGAGATGCAGGAGACTCGGGTTCGATCCCTGGGTCGGGAAGATCACCTCGAGGAGGAAACAGCAACCCACTCCGTTATTCTTGCCTGGGAAATCCCTCGGAGACAGGAGTCTGGCAGGCTACAGTCCATGGGGTCGCAAGAGTCAGACGTGACTGAGCACTTCATGTATGCTTTAAACATTGTGAATCACTGCACACTTTTAACATACAATATTATACACCAACTATATCTCTCATAGCTCAGTTGGTAAAGAATCTGCTTGCGGTGCAGAAGACCCAGTTTCAATTCCTGGGTTGGGAAGATCCCCTGGAGAAGAAAATGGCAATCCACTCCAGTATTCTTGCCTGAAGTATCCCATGGACAGAGGAGCCTGGCAAGCTACAGTCCATGGGGTCGCAAGAGTTGGACATGACTTAGCAACTAAACTACTACTACTACTACTATACTTCAATTTAAAAATGGACAAAATTAATTTGAGAGCAACCTATATACTGAGCCTTATTGAATATTTTAAAATGTATTTACATTATAATAGTAGCTCATACATTTTTCTTCTTTTCAATTCTAATAATACATAAACATGTGCTGATAAAAGAGAAAACTCCCTAACCCCACCCTGCCCAGATGTCTTCCCTGTTTCCTTCCATGCACGTTTCTTTCCATGTGCCAAGCAGATTCTCACACCTGCTCTGTGCCAGGCCCTGCACTTGGTGCTGGGATCAAAGATGTGTAAGGAAGGTAAATATCTCAAAGTCCTTGGCTTTAAGGTCTTCCCTGGGTCCAGCCAAGGCTGGGAGGGGTTAGATGCAGTCATGACGTGACCTTAAACCCAGAGAGGTGGAGTGAGTGTGGAAAGGATAAAAATAAAACTAACATGCTTTGCCATAGGAGAGGGAAGAAGGGATCCATTGGTGGATTCAGAGTTTATGGGAAGGTGAAAGGAGGAGTAAAGAGCTTGACAAGAGAGACTTCCCTGGTGGTCCAATGGTTAAGACTCCGTGGTTCCAATCCAGATGGCATGGGTTCAATCCCTGGTCAGGGAACTAGGATCCTGCATGCCTCCAGGTGGAACAAAAAAGAAAAGCTTGACATGAGTTGAAAAAGACACTCATAAGCCAGATCAAAATTCAATCAGTTATTGGCACATCCTGGCTAAGAATATGTGGATCCCAGCTTGGGAAAGAGATGTTAGCCTACAGTGGCCATTCTCCCTTCCTCCTGAGACATCATGCAATGTCTGGAGACATTTTCTATTGTCAGAATAAAGGCGAGAGGGTGTTACTGCTGACAACCAGTGGGTGGAGGCCGGAGATGCTGCTAAACATCCTCCAATGCACTGGAAGGTCACCACCCCAAGGCAAGAATCACCTGACCCAAAAAACCAATGGCACAGAGAGAGAAATTCTGGCTGGGGCTGGAAAGGTGCTCCCGACATCAGCCACCTGCAAGCTAAGGTGTCTGGAGAAAACTCACTTCATCTCACCCAGCCTCACTTTCCTTCTCTACATAATGATAGAGAACAGTGGTACCTACTTCACAGGTTAGTGAGAAGGGTAAACTACTTGAAGAAGCTCTTGATAAATGTTAGTAGTTAAAAAAACAAACATGCATGGTAATTCCCTGGTGGTCTAGGGATTAGAACGCCGAGCTCTCACTGCTGAGGCCTTGGGTTCAATCCCTTTGGGAAACTATGATCTGTCAGACTGGGTGGTGCGGGCCAAAAGAGGAAAAAAAAAAAAAAAGTGGAGATGAGGAGGAGTTTGCAGAGATGTAGCAAGACTTCAAATGCTACAAAGAAAAATCTGGACTTTCTTCTCTCGGTATGTTCCAGGCCTTGAAGGTGTATGAACATTTGCAAAATTTGATATTCAAGATAATTCACCAGTTAAAAAAAAAATTCCTTTAAACACACAACAGTTACTCCTGAGCAGCTGGCATATGGGAGGCGTGAACCTGATGTTGGATAAGGGTGGGGAGTGGATTTAAATTTTTTTTTTCTTTTTGGCCGAGCTGTGTGTCATGCAAGATCCTCATTGCCAAGGATGGAACCCATGGTCCCTGCAGTGGAAGGGTGGAATCTCCTCCACTGGACCGCTGGGGAAGTCCCTAATTTTTTTCCTTTTTTTAACAAGGCATGTATTATTTTCGCAGTTAAAAAATATGATTTGGAAAGCGCCCAGTGATGGTAAAGATATTTAAATGGCAAAGCAAAACAATAAAACACATTGCAAAGAAAATAGAAACCAAAAGTGAAACAGATTAATCTCTAAGTTGATTCAGACACTGAATCCATGGCTCATTCACATACAAGTTTTGGCCATTGCAAAATTGACTGTGTTGCCATTTAAGAAAAAAAACCTGAAGGTTCCTGATGTTGGATACGTATGTGGTGGTGGAGAGGGCAAGTGTGCCTCCGCACGTCCCCCGTAAACTACTTTCGGGTGGTTTTGGAGCTGCATTTGTCCAGTGCAAACCAACCACCGATGCCTATGAACAGCCAGCGACTATATTCTTCAGACCTCCTCAGGCTCCTCAGAGTCTTTGAGTAGGCCAAGGCCAAAGAGACCTGCTGATCCACAAACAGCTTGAGACCTGTTTGATTCAGAACCAGCAAAAGATGAAGAAGTCTTTCCTGAAAGTCATGCTTACCCTCAGCAGATTTTAAATGTATCAGGTTCTGGGGACAATTGGATCAGGCCCTGTCACTCAGAAGACTAAACATCAGAAGCTGGAGCTCACCTGTCGTGTGGCAAGTTGTGAGTGTGCTTCCTGGCTCCACCACTTAGGTGGCCTTGGGTGTGTTACTTAACCTCTCTGAACCTCAGTATCTTCTGTTTCAAAGGGTCGATAGCCTGACGGCCCTGGCAGGATGTTATATAAGTATAGAGAAACCATGGAAGCTAGAGAGTTCTGAAAAATGCCTGATGCCTGCTCTTGTGGGCTTCCCAGGGGGGCATTAGTGGTAAAGAACCCGCCTGCCAATGCAGGAGACATAAGAGACATGGGTTTGATCCTGGGTTGGGAAGATCTCCTGGAGGAGGGCATGGCAACCCACTCCAGTATTCTTGCCTGGAGAATCCCATGGACAGAGGAGCATGGCGGGCTACAGTCCATAGGGTGGCAACGAGTCAGATAGGACTGAAGCAACTTAGCATGTACGCACGCACCTGCTCTGGTAAGAGGCGATCAGTGGTGACACCTTCCACCCACTTTGCCTCCTGGGCAGGCATAGAGGCTTCTCAGAGGCTACTCCTTATCAGCTGAAGTGCTGGGAACACCCAAAATAAAGCTTGTGGAGACTTGTCTTCACTAGCATAGCTGAACCGGCTTTGGAGGTTTGAAATGACTCGATGATTCCTGGATTCTCTCTCGCTCATTTTTTTTTCCCATAGTTTTTCTTTAAAATGTTTCTATTTTTTAAATTTGTTTTTTATCTTTTTATTTTCTTTCTTAAATCTTTTTATCTCTTTTTCCCCTTCTTTCTTTCTCTTCATTCTTTGGATTCTCTCTTGATTTGTCTTTGAAACGGTTGGTAAGGGGCATGATTTGCTATCTGCAGCTCTCTCCTTGCCTACGTACACAGGCAGGAAAACATGAAACAATGCCAGTCATATTCAATGGCAGTACGCAGAAGATGTGACCCGAGAAGAAGCTGAGCGAAACAAAGAAAGTGGACGTGGGGGACTTCCTCGTTGGTCTGGTGGCTAAGACTCTGTGCTCCCAATTCAGGGCACCCTAGGTTCTATCCCTAGTCAGGGAACTAGATCCCATATGCCAGAACTAAGACCTGGTGCAGCCAAAAAAGAGAACGTTTCCCCGGAGGGTCCCAGTCCTGAGGGGCAGAGCCGTTGAGAGGTTAAGGTCCCAGAATCCCAAACAGGATGCTATTTCTCAGTCAAGGCGAGGTGTTCATGTCCTATTGTATTTGCACAGGGAACTCTGCTCAGTGATACGTGGCAGCCTGGATGGGAGGGAGCTTGGAGGAGAGTGGATACCTGTATATGCACGACCAAGTCCCTTTGCTGTCCCCCTGAAATTATCACACATTGTTAATTGGCTACACTCCAATATAAAATAAACAAATTTTAAAGAAAGAAAGAAAGGTGTTCATGAACCACGCTGGGCTTTCTTGACTCAAGTCAGGCCTCTTGGGAGAGCCATCTTGTGGCCTCCTTTAGAATCAGACTTTTTGGGTGATTTGTTTGTCTTCCTTGCCACTGGCTTTTTCCTTCTCAGAGGAAGAGAAATGAAATCCAGAATGGAATTGGAGGTAAATACTGTGTGGGTCGGCGGTGTTGGAGGTTGGCACAGACCAATGCAGTGAGTACTAGTATCCAACTAGCTGAGTAAGTCACTTACTGTCATGACAACAAAAATAAGGGATGGTAATAAGGAGGAGTCGCTATGGATGGCGCGTTGGAAACTGAGGCAGCCCACAGACACAGGAAACAAACATCTTACCCAAGGGGAAGCAGTGGGGAGGGATAAATTGGGAGTTTGGGATTAGCAGATGCTAGCTAGTATATGGGCTTCCCAGGTGGTACTAGTGGTAAAGAACCCACCTACCAAAGCAGGAGACCCAGGTTCAACCCCTGGGTCGGGAAGATCCCTTGGAGGAGGGCCTGGCAACCCACTCCAGTATTCTTGCCTGGAGAATCCCATGGACAGAGGAGCCTGGTGGGCTACAGTCCATGGGGTGGCAAAGAGTCAGACATGACTAAAGTGACTTGAGCATGCATGCTTGCCACTAGTATATATAAGACAGATAAACAACGAGGTCCTACTGCTTCCCTCGTGGCTCAGTTGGTAAAGGATCTGCCTGCCACGCAGGAGACCTGGGTTCAGTCCCTGGGTTGGGAAGATTCCCTGGAGGAGGGCATAACCACCCACTCCAGTATTCTTGCCTAGAAATCCCCATGGACAGAGGAGCCTGGCGGGTTACAGTCCATGGGGTCTCAAAGAGTTGAACACGACTGAGCGATTAAGCACAGCACTGTATAGCACAGAGAACTATATCCGATATTCTGTGATAATGGAAGAGAATGTGGAAAAGAATATATATGTATAACTGAGTCATTTTGCTGTTTACAGCAGAAATTAACACAGCATTGTAAATCAACTATACTCCAATTTAAAAAAATAAATAAATGTATTTTATCTGAATCCTCATAAAAAGACTTCTGACCTGAACAGTCTTATTCTCTTTATTTAGAGATGAGGAAAAATGGATTTGCTCCTGGAGATTCTGAGAAGCCACTGTGGGTTCCTCAGCAAAGGAGGGAGTGGGGGGAGGAGAGAAACAGGAGTGGGATCTGGATAGGTGGAGTGAGAGGGAGCAGCCCTCCAAAGTCTGGGAGACTGCATCCTGCTGGTGCCAGTGCAGCCCCTCTGTGAAGAGAGTTTTAAAGGTGAAAAAACAAACAAACAGATATTTAAATCGAAAATTGAAATGTATTGCCCGAGGCCATAAAACCAGCAAGGTGAGCAGGAAAGTCTTGACCGTGGGGGGTAATCATCCAACCTAGCAATACAACTAAATAGCTCATCTCTCTAATCGCAAGAGGCCTTTTGGAGTCAGAAACCCCATAAATAAATCCAAGTATCCCTTTCTGATCTCCAGGCAAACAAATGGAATTAGCACATCAAAGGCTTGGGTCCCTGTACTGTATGTAAGTAATCCTGCCCCAAGGTGGGAGGTGGGGCAGATGGAAGATCCAGGAGTTCAGAAATGGTTAACTCACTTATTTCTTGGGCTCCATTCCTGACCAGATGTGTGACTCAGGAAAACTTACCTAACCTCTCTGAGCCTACCTCATAAACTTGTTATGAGGATGAAATGAAAATGATGTTATCATGTTGAGTGGTTTATATGTGCCAATCCCAGTTCCAAGATCATTTCTTACATTCACTCAATTCTCCCGATAACATACCTCTTAAATGAGTTACTGCTGCTGCTCTGCAGTCGTGCCCAACTCTGTGCGACCCCATAGACGGCAGCCCACCAGGCTCCCCCGTCCCTGGGATTCTCCAGGCAAGAACACTGGAGTGGCTTGCCATTTCCTTCTCCAACGCCTGAAAGTGAAAAATGAAATCGAAGTCGTTCAGTCATGTCTGACTCTTAGCGACCCCATGGACTGCAGCCTACCAGGCTCCTCTGTCCATGGGATTTTCCAGGCAAGAGTACTGGAGTGGGGTGCCATTGCCTTCTCCATAAACAAGTTACTAATACATTACGTAATGATTAAAATGATTATAGGAAATCTATCTAGCAACATAGGAGACACATTATATTAAGTAGTAATAACAATCAAAATAACAAGAAAAATTTTGGGAATTCCCTGGCAGACCAGTGATTAGGAATCCGCACTTTCACTGCTCTGGGCCTAGATTCAACCCCTGGTTGAGGAACTAAGATCCCACAAGTCCTGAGGTGTGGCTAAAAAAAAAATAAGCAACAAATAAATTTCAAAATACTGTCTACTCTAAGTCAACATTCAAATTCCTGAATGCAAGGATGAAAAGAGAAAGTGGAAAAATAAACCCTCAATTTTTGGTGGAATTGTGCATGGTCCATTATGTCTTTCGGAGAAGGCAATGGCAACCCACTCCAGTACTCTTGCCTGGAAAATCCCTTGGACAGAGGAGCCTGGTAGGCTGCAGTCCATGGGGTCGCGAAGAGTTGGACACAACTGAAGCGACTTAGCAGCAGCAGCAGCAGCAGCAGCATTATGTCTTTGGTTGCTGTTACATAATGAATTTTTCCAGAAATGAAATTTTTATTTATAATATTTATATATAACTATACAAGAACAATTGAATAGGGTTTGAGAAGCAAACATACATACATATAGACACACGTGTATCCCCAGCTCAATCCGGATGCCCCCTGGTGTCCTCACTTTGGGCTTCCCTGGTGGCTCAGATTTGTAAAGAATCTGCCTGCAATGCAGAAGACCTGGGTTCAGTCTCTGGGTCGGGAAGATCCCCTGGAGAAGGGAATGGCAACCTTCTCCAGTACTCTTGCCTGGAGAACTCCATGGACCGAAGGACTCCATGGGTTACAGTCCATGGGGTTGCAAAGAGTCAGACACAACTGAGAGACTAACAGCTTCACTTTCACATAGCTATAGCTATTTAATCACATATAATTGCATCTATAGTTATTTAATTACGTCTCTATACAAATATATAGAGATAAATGTATATACGCATATATATATAAATTACATTTGTGTATTTGTTTTTCTATCTCCCAAACCCTGTTCTTATCACTTTCTCCTCTGAGGAAAACTTTACCAGGAGGCAAATTCTGCGGGCAAATACTGCTGTGAGGGCTTGATCTCACATTTTTGTGAATCATAGACCCTTTGAAGATCCCAGGAATGCCTGTTACTCTCAGTGCAGGGAAACACACACACCCAGAACCCAGAAGGTAGGTGGCTTTCTCTTCATGGGAGCTCATAGCTGTTCCCACAATCCACCCCCTTGAGCCTCTGTGGTTCACAGCTTAGGAATCCATGTTTTCATTTAGAAATCTATCCCTTTTTATTTTCCAGTAAATATTGATTGAGCACCTATTATGCACCAGATGGACCCTGTCTTGAGACATTAAAGTGTCACCTCATGGCATTCACAGGGGATCATTAACCCCCTTTTTATCTGCTTCTGACCTTTCCCTGTGAAAATAGCAGGAGAGATAGAGGGGTAGCTCACATCTAAGGGATACTTTGCTGATTATAAAGGACTTTCTAACATATTCCTTGATGTAGGCTTGTGGCCACAGGGTAAGTAGATACTACTATTATCTCTGTGCAACAAAAAGGTACATTAAAAGTTGGAGAAGGTGGAATGGATGACAGATTTATCTGCATGTAGAGGAGACAAAATTCTGCACCCAGGGGCTTGTTTTAGACGGCAGAGATCACAAGCGATCTTATCGGTTACTGGATAAGGCCAGAGCTTGAATTCAGACCCCAGCAGGTTCTGTGTTACCTTAGGCAAGTTTCTTTAACTCTCTGAGCCTGTGTTTCCTTATGAAAACCGGTGACATCATGGATGTAGAAAACAAAATATGATTGCCAGGGGATAAGGGGGGTGGGGAGGGACAAGTTAGAAGATTGGGACTAACATATATATAATACTGTATATTAAATAGATAACTAATAAGACACTGCTGTATAGGACAGGGAACTCTGTGCTCTGTGATGGTCTGTATGGGAAAAGAATCTTAAAAACAAACAAACCCCACGAAATTCTCCTGACAATTTTAAATGGAATTTTCTGAATCTATAGACCATTTTAGGAAGAATTTACATCTTAACAGTATTGAATCTGCCAATTTATAATCATGGTATGTTTTCTTATATGTTGTGTACTTTTAATGTGGAAGTGTTGCATATCTTTTGTTAAATTCCTTTTAAATGATATTCTAGTTTTTGATGTTTCTGTGTCAGATTTTAATTTCATTTTCCAATGATTTGCTGATAGCTAATAAACATTAAACTGGTTTTTGAAAAAAAAAAAAAGAAGAAAAGAAAACCAGAGACAGGAGTAACATTGACTCATTAATAAAAACAGCAGAACAATAGGGACAGTATTAATACCCAGTAGTCTATGATGTTTTATGATGATAAAATGTTCATGGCAAGAAATTTCCCCAATCTGGAACACATAGAGAATGCTCAAGGCAGGAAAACAAAAAAAGAAATTAATAAATGAAAAAAAAATTTTTTTAGGTAAGGTGGTAAATCTCACCCCTTTGATATTCTTCCCCCCCATTGGTATGGAAAGTTTGGGTTGAATTTTGACAATTCTTCTTCTAGACCCCCTGAACCAAACCCTTACTGTCATAAGAATTGTCGTAAGTAGTTTTTAATGAGTGAAATTATTCTTTTTTCTTGATCCAGGTATCATTTTGCACATCTAAAGCAGGGCCTGTCTAACCACTGGGCATAGTGGACACCCTTTCTCAGATGACCCCAAGAGAGTAGAGCGGGGTGGATCTTGCCAAGTTAAAATGAATGCCTGGGCTTCTCTGGTGGCTCACTGGTAGAGAATCCACCTGCCAAAGCAAGAGACGTGGGTTTGACCCCTGGTCCAGGAAGATCCCACGTGCCGAGGAGCCACTACATCCGTGCTCCACAACCACTGAGCCTGTGCTCTAGGGCCCGGGAAACACAACTACCGAAGCCCATGGGCCCTGGAGCCCATGCTCCGTAACAAGAGAAGCCACCGAAAAGAGAAACCTGCAAGCCACAGCTAGAGAGCAGCCTCCACTCACTGCAACTAGGGAAAAACCCATGCAGCAGCGAAGAACCAGCACAGCTGTAAACAAATAAATAAAATTATTTTAAAAAGATAAAATGAATAAATGCTTAAATGTCAACAAAGTGTAATTTTATGTGAACTTGCCAAGGCATACAAAATTGTATTTATTACGTAATGTCTGTACATTCTAAGATATGGGGTGAAGGCCCCCAAAAGTCAGAATGTGAGACGTTATGCCCCAAGTAATGATAATTGTTGAAACTAGATGAGCACAAGAGAGTGCATTATATTTGGATATTTGGACATATTTCAGATTTTTCAAAACACTTCAGTAAAAAGGCCCTCACCCTTTGAATTCCAGTTCATTGCCAAGTCATGATTCTCAGACAACTTCTGCTTAGTAAAGTTTGAAATATTTCATTGAGTTCATTCCTCAGATCACTAGCCCTTAAAAGGTGGCTTGAGCTCTCAGGAGACAGAAGATTGGATAAACAAATATTTGTTTCCTGGAACATATCCAAATATAATGAACTCTCTTGTGCTTCTCTTTCAGTTTCAAGAATTATCATAACTTGGGCAGGGACCTTTTCAGCATTCTGACTTTTGGGGAGTCCTCACCTCATATCTTAAAATTCACCCATATTTCATAATAAAGACAATTTTGTGCAGTTCCATGAGTTCTGCTTTGGCAAACTGACATAAAATTACACTGTGTCCACATTTACGCATTTATTCATTTTGATTTGGCAAGATCCCCCCTTCCCACGCCATTGCCCGCTTGGCTGATTCACTTCATTGTGAAGCTAGAAACTAACACGACATTTTAAAGCAATTGTATTTCAATAAAAGAAAAGAAAAAAACACCAACAAAGCCCAAATATATGTTTTCTGCTTTTAAAATTCCCGAAGGCACGAGGTCATAGATGAATATATTAGGAAATCTTGGGAGGGGTTTTTCTAAGACTCTGGTGCTATGGTCTCCAATCGGCACAAAGCCATCCCACCCTTGTTTTCAAAGAGAGGTGGTTGCATTTTGATGCCAACCCAGTATCTTTCTTCCCAGGCTGGGAGCTGCCCCCACCTCTCCTGGCAACCCAGTGGCATCAGCTGTCCTCACAATGACATGAGATCTTTATCCCCAATTCAGTCCCCAGCAGGCCAGCTGGGATTGACGAGGAAAGGAAAAAGGTCTCTTTGGATGTTTCCCCTCTGAGTTGGTGCAAGTATGAATTTGTGAAGGTCAGTTTGGTGAAAGGGATCATAAACCTTCAGAATATGCTTATCTTCCCTCCTGACTTTCCAAATCTTGGAATTTCTCCTGGGGAAATCTCTGAGATGGGAATGCTAAAGTGAATGTTACAAAGGTTAAAAGGCAAAAAAAAAAAAAAAACCAACATCACAGTGAAATACTATCACTTGGATAGAATGGTGATATAGCCCTAAAATACATTTTCCAGATTTCACAAGTATTAAAATGAGGGAGGGAGAAGGGCATTGTGGGTAGGGACTTGGAAAAATCTTTTTCCTATTCTAAAGAAATAAATTCAATTACAAAACAGAACACTATTTTTTTGAGGGGAAGCCAAACCATGCATCATGTGGGATCTTAGTTCCCCCACCAAGGATCAAATCCGTGACTCCTACAGTGGAAGTGCAGTCATACCCACTGAACCCCCAGGGAAGCCCCACAAAACAATGATATTTTCACTAAAGACAAAATACACCAGGGTTGTGCTAAGCACCTCAGGGGTGCATTCTTCCAAAAAATCTTTTATCTTTAGATTTCTTTTTTTTAGGAAAAAAACAGTGAGCCCTGTCTACATTTAATAACAAAAGGACAGAGTGATTGGGAAAGAAGTGTCAGAAAAAGTTCTGATTTTGATGCAGGCTCTTACCCTGGTTGAACTGATGCTTTTGAACTGTGGTGTTGGAGAAGACTCGTGAGAGTCCCTTGGACTGCAAGGAGATCAAACCAGTCAATTCTAACGGAGATCAGTCCTGAATATTCATTGGAAAGACTGATGCTGAAGCTAAAACTGCAATACTTTGGCCACCTGATGCAAAGAAGTGATTCTTTGGAAAAGACCCTGATGCTGGGAAAGAATGAAGGCGGGAGGAGAAGGGGACAACAGAGGATGAGATGGTTGGATGGCATCACCGACTCCATGAACATGAGTTTGAGCAAGCTCCGGGAGTTGGTGCCATTATGGACAGGGAAGCCTGGCATGCTGCAGTCCATGGGGTCACAAAGAGTCGGACATGACTGGGTGACTGAACTGAACTGAACTTACCCTGGTTGTCTACAGTTTTTAGATTTTTGCCTCTAATGTCATCTCCTGGAGGGTCTTCTGGTCCCCCTCTGCCTAAGCGGCCCCTCTCACACATCAGTCTGTTCAGTCTTCAGAGCACTTATCACAATCTGTAGTTATCAGGTACATTTTTACTTGATTTTCAATCTCCCTGGCCCCTTTAGAATTTAAGCTGTGACCTTGACCGTTCATGGCTACAAGGCCCAAGAAACTATATATAATGCACAAAGTATGAGGAGCAATGTATTAAATATTGTAGAAGGAACAAATCAGACAAGGACTGTATGAATGGCTGAGTGTACGAGTGAATGAATGAAGAATGAAGGAGGGAGTAAATGAATGAGTAAATGACTGTTGCTGCTGCCACTGCTGCTGCTAAGTCGCTTCAGTCATGTCCGACTCTGTGCGACCTCATAGACGGCAGCCCACCAGGCTCCCCCGTCCCTGGGATTCTCCAGGCAAGAACACTGGAGTGGGTTGCCATTTCCTTCTCCAATGCATCAAAGTGAAAAGTGAAAGTGAAGTCCCTCGGTTGTGTCCTACTCTTTGCAACCCCATGGACTGCAGCCCACCAGGCTCCTCCATCCATGGGATTTTCCAGGCAAGAGTACTGGAGTAGGGTGCCATTGCCTTCTGTGGAATGACTGTTAGGTGAGTCAATAAATGAGTAAGTGAATGAGTGAATGAATATCTGCAAAAATGGTTAGGTGGTTGAGTAAACGAGCAGGTCAGCACATGACTTAGTGAAGGAGTGAGTGAATGAACGAATGAATGGCTTAGTGAGTAAAATAGTAAACGAATGAGTGAATTAGGAAGTGAATGAATGAGTGAGCGACTAGATGAGTGTATAAAAATGGTTGGATTTCATTTGCCTTGACTTGCTCTGTGATTGTGGCGGTGTCATGTGACTTCTCCAAGCCCATTTTCTAATGTGCAAAGTGAGGTTTACGCCTGATGGAAAGGAGTGAAGTTTCTAGAGGAAAGTTTCCAAAGGACTCAGCTCATACTCTGCTCTTGGTAAAAAGGAAGGTGCTGTCAGATTCTTGTTAGAACAAAATGCTGCCCAAGAACTTTGCTAGAATCTGAATTGGAAACATGGCACCGTTTTCTAAGGTGATGGCAATGACAGGAAATTGATAACAGAACTGCACATTCCCAGGGTGACCTCTCCAGGACTGCATTTGTGTTTTGTTTTGTTTTTGGGCACATCATGGGGCAGGCAGGCTCTTTTTCCCTGACCAGGGATCGAACCTGTGCCCCCTGCAATGGAAGAGTGGAATCTTAACCTCCGGACCACCAGGGAAGTCCCAAGATCGCATTTTTAATACGTATACAGGAAATGTGATCTGTCAGAATGGTAGGCTGTAGCCCTTGAGGGCAAGCCCTGCTGAGTGCCTGCAGCAAACCTTATCTGCCATTTAAATCTGAATCGATCAGTTGGCAAACAATTGAATTTCTCAGCTGAAGTCTGGAAATTAAGGATTCTAGGTGAGTGGATCTAGCTGGCATACTCTTACATGCAGAAGACAAAACCTGAAAAAGCTGATTCTGTGAATTCCTAATAATAAAAAGAACAGTGACAAAGGCTAGATGCCAGATGCTGGTCTAGCCACTTTAGATGTATTAAAACTCCAAATCTGTACTCAGGGTTATAGCATGGTGTGTGAAAATGATGGATTCAGAGAGGTGAGTGACTGGCTCAAGGACACACAGCAAGAAAGCTAAAAAGCTGGGTTTTAAATGCAGATCCTCTGGAAGAATTATATTCTCTAGGCCAGTGTTTTTCAGACTTTTTAGTATTGTACCTCTTAAGGAAATTTTTTAGACATTTTTTTCCTAATGACCCCGAGCCCCAGGAAACGTTAATATTACAGATACTGTGACATTAAAAGGAAACGTTAATATTACAGATACTGTAATATTAAACACTGCACATCTGTATATGTACTGTATGTGTATACTTTCTTACACAGAGTAAGATTTTTGGCCCCACCCAGAGTCAGTCTTAACCCTCCTTGAGAATGTTTGCTCTATATTGCCTTCCTCAGCCAGGGGCTCACTGCCCTCCTTCATGTTATTAGCCTGGCTTGAGGGGAGCTGGAGAGGGTGGGTATTGTGGTTGCCATGCTCCCCTCCAAAATGCAGATCCGAGTCATCTAAAGTTCCCATCTCGAATACACATTAAGCCATTTTCATCCAGAAATAGTATTTGGTCCCTAATACCAGCTATTTGGGCTTCCCAGGTGGCTCAGTGGTAAAGAATCTGCCTGCCAATGCAGGAGATGCAGGTAGACATGGGTTCAATCCCTGGGTTGGGAAGATAGCCCTGGAGAAGGAAATGGCAACCCATTCCCAGTATTGTTGCCTAGAGCATCCCATGGACAGAGGAGCCTAGAGGGCTACAGTCCATGGGGTTGCACAGAGTCGGACACAACTGACCGTGCACACACACGCGCATGCACACACACACACACCAGCCATTTATTATTGCTGAGTCCATTCGTTGACCTCAGCATCTCAATCTCATGTTTTGAAATTTCACGGATAGAATCAAGGAGCAGGGAGGTTTTCCAAAAACAAAGTGGACATTTTTTTTAAAAACAAAAGAATGAACAGTGTGGATGCTTTTTGATTCTGAGTCAAAACCTCATGGCCTTAAGTCCTCAGGAGCCCCAAGGGGGATCATGCAAACCCCCCACCCCTTGCCTTCCACTAATCCCTGGAGACTCAGGGGTCTGTCTGAAGTGGTCTTCAAGAGCCTCTGGGGTGGCGGGGTGCCTCACTGGGGACCCACTTGAGCCTCCCGGCCAGCCATGCACAATAAGGCTGCATTCTTGCTTGATTTCCGCTCAGCCCGGCTCTCTCTGACCCTGAGACGAGGGACCACAAACAAGGCTCTTATTGGAGGGGCTGACATGGTGAGGCCAGCTTTTGTGCCTCCGCAGTTCCAGTAGGATCTCCCCCCACCGGCCCCCTGCTCTCAGCCACTTCCTCCCCACTCCTGTGAACTGATGTCAGCTCCAGAAAGAATGGGATTGTTCTCTGGGACTGCCCGGCGGCAGGGCCCATGGTCCCTGCCTGGGAGAGGGAGCGGGTGTGGAATAGGAAGCACCCACCATCCACCACCCCGAAGATGGAAAACTCATTAAACGTCTTGCCAAAGACGCCCTCATCCGCAGGCGCCCATTCCGACGTTCGAGCGAACAAAGCTGGCATTCCTGATGAGGACGGGGGGAACGTTTGCAGTCCCTTCTGAGCTCGTAAAAAAACAGGACGGGACAGAAAGGAAATGGAACAGGGAGGGTGGGAGTGGGGGTCAGAGGGGGCTAGTTTTGAAGTCTGTCCTTGGTTACCAATGTGTGCCCGCCCTATTTTCTCTGAGGTCTCATGGCCTTCAGCCAGTGAAACAGCATCTCCGTGGGTGCCAGGGGACTTTGATGTGAAACACGAGGAATCTTTTAGGAAACAGAAGCTAACTGAAATTCAGCCTGGAATCTTAACTGTGTGAGGTGGCTGAGGGCCTCAGGAATTCCACTGGCCCAGTGTACCCATTTCACAGTGATGAACGTGGAGGTCGGGAGGAAAAGAAGGAACTTACCTGAAGCTCCTTCCCGGACCTCAACTCCTGGTAGACCCTAGGTGCCTCATGTACGACTGTTTCCACAATAGGCTTCTTCTTTTCAAATGTTTATTTCTTTATTTGGCTGCACCAGGTCTTAGCTGCAACACTTGGGATCTTTGATCTTTTCAGCATGCAGAATCTTAAGCAGCCTGTGAAATCTTTAGTTTCAGTATGCAAAGTCTTAGTTGCAGCATGTGGCATCAGCTCCCTGATCAGGGATTAAACCCATGTCCCCCTGCGTTGGGAGCATGGAGTCTTAGCCACTGGACCACCAGGGAAGTCCCCCACAACAGGCTTCTTCTACTCAAAGCTTTCCATTGTATGTCACATCTTTGTGGAACAAATAGAGAAATCTGCTCTTTGGTGACACTCAGAGATGCTGAGAAAACCTCTGGGAATTGAATTCACTTCATAACTTCACTCCATCTGGTGGGCGGCCATCTGCAAGCCAAGGAAAGAGGCCTCAGGAGAAACTATCCCTGCCCACTCCTTGATCTTGGACTTCCAGCCCGCAAAGCTGTAAGATAATACGTTTGTGCTGTTGAAGCTCCCCGGTCTGTGGTCCTGTCTTACAGCAGCCCAAGCAAAACAAAGACCCTCAGTGTTGAGCTCACTTGTTGTATGATGTCTGCCTTAATCTTCCTGGTGACCGTGAGAGTGGGGGATTGTATTTTAGTCACTAAGTTGCATCTGACTCTTTGCAACCCCAGGGACTGGAGCCCACCAGGCTCCTCTGTCCATGGAATTTCCCAGGCAAGAATACTGAAGTGGGTTTCCATTTCCTCCTCCAGGGGCTCTTCCCCACCCAGGGATCAAACCCGTGTGTCCTGCATCCCAGGAGGTTTCTTTACCACTTGAGCCACCTGGGAAGCCCTGAGAGGGGCATAGCATTTCTCTTTTCTAAGTAGGAGGGCTTCCCAGGTGGCGCTAATGGTAAAGAAGCTGCCTGCCAGTACAGGAGATGCCGGAGACAAGGGTTTGATCCCTGGGTCGGAAGATCTCCTGGAGGAGGGCATAGCAACCCACTCCAGTATTCTTGGCTGGAGAATCTCATGGACAGAGGAGCCTAGCGGGGTGACCATAGGATCACAAAAGAGTCAGGCACCATTGAAGCGACTTAGCACGCTAAGTAGGAAAACAGAAGACTGGTTGTCTGCCTGGAGAAGGACAGATTTTGAAACTGGCAACGTGGTGATGGACAGAGAATAAGGAAGAGGCGTACACAGAGGGGAGGGGAGGAGGGCCAACTGAGAAGCTGTGTCATGTACAGATGGCAAAGAGCAGGAACCTACGAGTACACTGATGGGAAGATGGCCAGAGATGCCGGGGGAGAACCAGAGGGCCTGGGGGTCATGGGAACTGAAGGGAGAAAGAGGCGTGGAGAAGGCATGGTCACCAGGATCAGTGGAGCCAGGAGGACAGAAGACAAGGCCATGACCTCGAGCAGCTTCAGTCCGGTGCCGAACGTGGCAGCAGTGGATTTAGTGCCAAGAGATGGAGGCTGATCCCTCAGCAATTCCTTTCCAGGAATATACTTAGTTTGACTTAATCTTGGAGCAGGGACTTTTACACGTTTGGGAAGAAGGGCAGGGGTGCTCAGTCTGAGAATTTGACGAAAACCCTGGACCATCTCCCTCGAAAAATGCCCCTCTGCGCAATCACCCGCCACCTTTGCCTACAATGCCAGGGGGTCATAGATCCAATAAACCAGAGGCCGGGGGGAAGAAACCTAATCATCCAAATATTAGAGCTGGGGTTCAATGCCTTCCTTCCTGTTCTTTTCAAAGCCTCTTTTGACTCAAAAAGAAGAAAATATTAGTGGTCTTTTTTTTTTTTCACTGCTAAACATGACTTATGAATGAGATTTGAGTCCCCTGGAGGGATTATCAATACCTCTAAATGGTTCAGGTTTTCTTTGGAATTACTCAAGGAAACTAAAAAAAAAAAAAAAAACCAATACCAAGGCCAGGGCCTGTCCCCAAAACTCTGATTCCAGCAGTCTGAGGCTGAATACAAATCTGACGTGTGTTTGTGGGGAGGACAGCTGCTCCAAATGAGAGGTTGTCATAGACGCGAAGTCATCAGAGATAATACACCTGCTGAATTTTCATCGTCTCTGTCCCTGTTTTGATCCACACTCAACATTCGTATCTTCCTTTACGCCTGCTGAGTTGGTCTTGTTTTTTACTGAACACTGTGTTCTCTGGCCCTGAAATGGCTTCAGGTCCTGACATAAAACCTTGACCTTCCCGGCCCTTCCTTTGCTTATCTCTAAGTGAGGGGTGAGCCTGCCAACCTCCTGCTTCCCCGAGTGGCGTGAGCAGCAGCGATAAATAAGAAAAGAGGCAAGAAGCTTATGTCCTCGGGGGCTCCTGGTTCTACTTGTTGTCACCGGACCCCAGCTTGCCTTACTCCAGACTCTGTTTTCTTTTGAAGTAAACGACCGCCGTCTATAAAACTTTAATGCAGGGATTTCCCATTGTTGGGGTGTCCGTGAGGCACAGACTTTCTGTTTCACTGTGTGTACACTAACCGACCAGGAGAAGGAACTGACTGGGAGGTCTGGGAGTTGTTGGCTGGTTTCTGGAAATGCACGGGCTTACGTCCACTGGAGCAGACAGTCTCTTAGACTCCATCCCTGATAATAATGGCAGGCGGGCATTGGACTTACTCTATGTCAGTCCCGGACTCTCTGTTGTATCTATATTATCTCCCAACAACCCCATAAAGCAAGGATTACTATCAACCCTGTTTTAAGAGCAGAGAAATGAAGGTTCCTGCAGCTGAAGCTTTTTTTTTCCTCCTAAGGAAACTGGAAAAGGGGTGCGGTGGGGGGATGGGAGGGAAAGGAGGGAGTGGGGGGGTTGGGAGGGTGGGGGTGGAGGATAAGGATGGAGGAGGGTACAAAATGACTCCACAATTCATTCTCTTCTTCTCAGAAATTAGAGAAGGTTTATTTTCAGTTTTTAAAAACTCCTCTACCATTTCCTTTGGACAAATCCACATGATTATTGATTCGAATTTCTCAAAGCCAAAACTCCCCTGTCTAAAGATGTCAAGGAAACTAGTCTGGCAAACAAAAAGCATAAAAGAGAAGTAAAAAATCCTCCTTTTTGTGCCTCGTTTTCTTCTCTAACGGGCGCGCGTACACACACACACACACACACACACACGGAGGTGTGCAACGCTCTTGTGGCTTTGATGTTTTCTACGTGGGGAGCGTTTCCACTGTCAAATTGCTGGGGGGTGGAGTGTGCCTCCGGGATGGGGTTTTGATGGAAACACAAAGGTTATTGACCTCAAACACAAATTGGCTTGGCCCTCTAGAGTTTGCCCGGCTTCTAGCCTGCTCTCCTTAGCTACCGGGGCCCTGTTCAACCCGGGACAAAACAAACAGGGGCTGTCGGGAGAATTGCCTCTTCAAGGGCACAATGAGAAGGAGAAGTGGAAACAATTACGCCAATAATTCAGACCGGGATGTTAAAACACTCACCATACAACCCCGACGTTTACCTAAATTATCTGGGTAATTGCCTCCATTTTCAGCTTGGATTTGGATTCTGTAAATCCTGGGGCTTCCAAATGATAAATAAGGAGGCTCTGCCTGAAGCCAAAGCTGAAAGAGAGGGAGGTAAGTCCTCATGGTAGGAAGAACACAGAGGAGGAGCCCCCAAACTTTGTGATGAAGTCACCCTTCGGATGCAAAACCTTGGGCTCAACACTGAAGTTCTTGGAGCCTCTGTTTTCTCCCCTGACCTTCAGAATGAAGGCTGCTATCTGGAATAAGGTGGAAGGAAGGAAGAATGGGAGGGAAGGAGCCAGGGAGGGAAGGAGCTAGGGAGGGAAGGAGAGAGAGAGACAGAAATGGTTGTAGCCTCTTTTGTGTTTTGAATCATTACAAGCTGTGGAGAGGAATAAACATGACCTTATGGCACCCCCATTCATACCAAAGCAAAGCAAACCACAAAAAAAGTCACTCAAGGCAGGCCTCAGCCTTTGTCTCCCCTCCCGCAGGCCTCCTGCTCTTCTCTTCCCCGAGTGTGAGATCTAAAACAAAGCTGATTCACCTTGAGTCTACACAAGCCCGCACCATTCTCTTCCCTTAGACTCTGATGGTCTGTTATTTTTAAACTTTGTCGGAGATTTTTAAAACCAAAACCGTCTAACTTCACTTCGTGTAATAGGCTCTAGGTTCAACCACCTCATTAGAACTCACTCAAATATCGTATACTAACGCCAATATATGGAATCTAGAAGGATGGTACTGATGATCCTATTTGCAGGTCAGGAATAGAGACTCGGACAGAGAGAACTGACTTTCGGATGGGGGAGGAAGGAGAGGGTGAGATGCATGGGGAGAGTAGCATGGAATGTCTATACACTACCATATGTAAAAGAGATAGCCAATGGAAATTTGCTGAATGACTCGGGGAACTCAAACTGGGGCTCTGTAACAACCTAGAGGGATGGAAAAGGGTGGGAGGTGGGAGGGAGGTTCAAGAAGGAGGGGACATATGTATACTTATGGCTGATTCGGGCTTCCGAGGTGGCTCAGATAGTAAAGAATCTGCTTGCAATGCAGGAGACCCAGGCTCCATCCCTGGGTTGGGAAGATCCCCTGAAGGAGGGCATGGCTACCCACTCCAGTATTCTTGCCTAGAGAATCCCATGGACAGAGGAGCCTGGAGGGCTACGGTCCAAGGGGTCGCACAGAGTCAGACACAGCATGGCTAATTCATGCTGCTGTATGGAAGAAATCAAACCAATGTAAAGCAATCATCCTTCAATTAAAAATAAATAACACACACACACGCAAATTAAGAAAAAAACAACAACAAAAACTACATCTTGCAACTGGTGCCTTTTCTCCAGGACCTGTGCCCCTGCCCTGAGGAGGTAACCTTATTGAGAACCTACTATGTGTTGGGTGTCTCCTCCTGCTGCAGTTCATTTCTATTTCAAAGCAACTTTGAAATAATTACCCTGAGCTTCATGTAACACATTTTGAGTCCAACCCAGGCCGGGAGGCATTTTTTTTTTTTTTTTGGTTTCCCCAAAGCAATTCGGGAGACTTGAGTTCGATCCAGGTCTGGGAAGGTTAGATCCAGATCTTCCAGGACTGGGAAGATCCCCTGGAGAAGGGAAAGGCTACCCACTCCAGTATTCTTGCCTGGAGAATTCCATGGACTGTATAGTCCATGGGGTCGCAAAGAGTCAGACACAGCTGAGCAACTTTCACTTAAAAAGAAAGAGCTTCCCTGATAGCTCTGTTGGTAAAGAATCCACCTGCAGTGTAGGAGACCCTGGTTAAACTCCTGGGTTGGGAAGATCCACTGGAGAAGGGATAGGCTACCCACTCCAGTATTCTTGGGCTTCCCTGGTGGCTCAGCTGGTAAAGAATCTTCCTGTAATGTGGGAGACCTGGGTATGATCCCTGGATTAGGAAGATCCCCTGGAGAAGGGAAAGGCTACCCACTCTAGTATTCTGGCCTGGAGAATTCAACGGATTGTATCGTCCACGGGGTTGCAAAGAGTCAGACACAACTGAGCGACTTTCATTTCACTTCACTTCAAAGGCCTCCAGACTTTCTCCGGATTTGTAGCGCTGTTTTCCATTTTGAAAAATCAGGGGGTAGTAGCCAACCTTTTCTTTAGACATGAGGCCAGCAAACTTTTTCTGCAAGAGGCCACAGAAAGAAAATTTTTGACTCTACAAGTCACAGGGTCTCTTGTCAAAACAATTCAATCTG
Organism: Bos javanicus; assembly: GCF_032452875.1. NCBI lineage: Eukaryota > Metazoa > Chordata > Mammalia > Artiodactyla > Bovidae > Bos > Bos javanicus. Next base: position 60,680,924 of record NC_083884.1, on the reverse strand, counting down.
GCAGCCATACAGAATGTGTAACTGAATGGGTGCGGCTGGATTCCAATGAAACTTGATTTCTGAATACTAAAATTTGAATATCAAGTCATCGGCACACGAAGTATTCTTCCTTTGATTCCCCCACTCCCAACTATTTAAAAGTGCAAAAACCATTTCTAGCTTACAGGCCACATGAAACACAGGTGGGTCACAGGACCTGGTTCTTTCTTCTGACATCTGTATCTTACTTACAAGGGGTGGCCACGAAGCTAGATTTACTGGGATGCAAATCTGATGAGAACAGAGATCGTATCTCAGACACAGCTATTTGCTTAATAAATAAATGGATAAATGAATGACTCTCCCCTTGAAAGTCTTGAAAAAGCGCCCTGCACTTCCCACAATGTACCAGCAGATGGCGGCAAAGGAACAGCCAAGCAAAGGCGCTAGAGTGGTGGCCGTGAGCCGCTTTTATTTCTCATTCTTCCTCCCCTGAGCTCTGCAAAACAGGTAGCTCGAATTTTTTTTTCCCCCCGCCCGAAGGAAAAACCAAGAGTTAGTGTTGATTGACTGTACAGTCCTCCCTTCCTGTTTGAACTTTCTCACCTCCCCTGCTCTAACTCAGAAACCAAGATGTATCAAGAAATCTAAGGAAATAACACTAGAGAGGATTTTATGTCAAATAAACCCAGAGCAGAAATGGCCTGTTTATTAACAAATAGAAAACAAAAACAAAAACGCTGAGTCTTCATCTCCCTGAGTCAGGTCCAGGCTTTTGCCAAACGCTGGTCACACCATGCACACTTTTCTTGTGATTTCCCTTCGGGAAAGTCTTGGAGGCAAGTTTGGAGTGAAGTTGGGGAGAGGGCTGGGGGTTGTTGATTCAGGAGGGCTGAGAAGGCATCCGTGGAGAGAAGTAAGGAGCCCTTGCTTATATCATGAAATCCATCTTGTCTTGATGCCGGGAGGAAATCCATCTCTAAGTGGCCAAGTACCACCAAAAGGTGTGGTTTTTTTAGGCAAAACTTGGGAGTGGGGATGGGGGGTTCCCCTGGGGCCCTATTTTATCAGAGAGGAGGAAACAGGAGAACCCTCCCCTCTCTCCCCGCACATTTTGCCCTGTCTAGGAAGTTTCTTTTAAGTGCTTGTGAATTTTCATGTGTGCTTGATGTGTTTGCCTAAATAAAACAAAAGAGGGAAGCATGACAGAGAAAAATGCAGGCAACGTTTTAAAATGTTTCCACTATAACCTCTGCCTTCTAAGTTAATGGGGTTCCTGAGCATGTTTAGGCTGGCCTCACACACAATTTGGGTAGGTGCCTACTTTGTTCTAGGCTCTGCTGGGCAGTAAAGATAAAGGGAATTTTCTGCAGTGAAAAGAGGTCCCAGCCTTCCCCTTGTCCTTTATTTCACCCAGGGGGGGTGGGGGGGGCAGGCAAGCTCCAGTGATCCTCAGATCCTAAACACTCAGATCCCCACCCTGGTCAACACATACACATCTATCTTCCACAGTTTAGGTCCCTGATTCCACCAAGTGTGGTTTTAATTTAAAAAAAAAAAAAAAAAAACATGAAAAACTAAGCCCTTAGCAAGATCTAAATAAAGATGAAATCTGCCAACTCCCCACGATGTACATGGAGGTGGCTCTAAGGGGGTGTAGATGCAGGGGGACCCCTAACCTGGACCCCAGTGTTCTCTCCCCAAAGGAGACTCCTCTGGGGCTCCCCTTGCCCTGGATTTTAAGGTGGGAGGAGGGTGTGCAGTAAAAAGCAATTTTGTTTTATGAAAAGTGGTTTCCTTTTATTACCTGTGATAGTCGAATGGGGGGTGACCTTAGCAACAGGAAATTAACACAGAATTCATTGGGAGTGATAATGACTGTTCATAATCATTGGGTTGATAAGTTAATATCATTAATTAGTCAGCTAATTAGACGCTGCCTGAAGCCTTCCGGGTCTGGAGGCTCAGCTTCAAAATAAGCCAGGATACAGTGTCCTTGCCGAAGGGGAGCAAGATGGATACACAGAGAGATGGAGCTGGTCCCCAAAGCTACATTCCACATGACCAAAACCAAACTCTCCGAACAAAACCAGAGTCTCTAAACTCTGGAGGTTTTCCTCCCCAAACCCACCCCCTATTTCTTTTTGTCCCTCAAGCACCGAGTGCACCTTAATTTGCTTGGGTTCATATACCTCTGAGAAGCTGAGGAAACTGTAGGGTTTCCTCCCTTAAATCTGTATATATATATACAAAGTACGAAATTTTTGTATATGATTTCTGGGGATCTGCTGAAGTCAGGAGTCCTGGCCTCCAGTTAAGAGCCCTCACCCTAAAGAATGCCCAGTAGCTAAACGATGTGCGCTTTCTGGAGAAGGGGCGCCGGGGCAAGGCCTGGTGTTGATTGGGGCACACCACTGGCAGCCACACGACAAACCGGCTCCTACCCTGGACTGGGGCGTAGGAGCGACTAAAATAACGGCCCGCGACAACTGGCGCTCCTCAGGAGCTCCTGAGAGAGGGGTGCCTGGTTCCGGCACAAAAAGAAAGGGGGTGGGGAGTGACATCGAATATGCCGGTGCTGGGGACTAGGGTGGGCGGCAAAGCGCAAAAGCGGGAGGAAGTCAGTGCCCCGAGCGTCAGTTCCGTGCCTGGGTGTCCTTGACACTTCGGGGACCTTGAAAGGGGCCAGGGGGCGCCCCAGCCTGGGCCCGCGGCGCCGGCGGGAAGAGAGCCTAGACGGGGGGTGGGCTGGCGCGGGCCCGGAGAAGCAGCCCTCAGCTCCGGGTGCCATTCGCCAACCCGAAACCAGAGCCCGGGTCATTAGCGGGAAACCGAAGTGGCGCGGGGGATCGCATTTCAAAAGCTCAAATAGACTGACTGACTCGGATCGTTGGACTGGGGAGGGCGAGGAGGTGTCGAGAGCCGGACGGCTTGGACAGGGCCAATGTCCCTTCTCTAAGTCTCCCCCGTACCCCACACTCTCACCCTCACCCTAACCCAGGACTGGCTCGAAGTTGCAGGATCCGAGGGACACAGGCCGCCAGACTTCATCCCAGCCGCGTGGGCAGAAAGCGCCTTGCACCTGGGGCGCACGGACGAGGGGCCCTTATTCCCTACCCAAGCCCAAGGTGGGGGTGCTGTGTTCACCCGTCACCCCCGCTCCCCGCCACGTCCTCGCCTAGGTTCCATCCAGACCCCGGCCTAGGTCCCCCGGGTGTTTGGGGCCTCCAGATGCCCAGGCTGGGGAGCCTGGGCCACACAGTTCCCTAAGCAGACACCCCCTTTCCTGAGCGGGACCGCGTCCTCGGTAGCCCCCTCTCCCGCCTCTCGGAGGATCTATCTCCCCACCTGCCAAGCCCTCGGCTCCCACCTGGGACCAATGAGTTCAGAGAACGAGAGAAAGTAAATTTGCTTAAGTTCCTGGAAGCTGCTCAGGATCGAACCAGAAAAGAAAAAACGATGCCTGCGCAGGGAGTGTCCCCACCTGCGGTCCCTGGCTTCCGCGCCTGGGCAGATGGAGCACCGCGAGGGCTAGGGACGCAGGTGAGGACCCGAGGGCGGCGGAGAAAAGCCGGAGTCTCGCCCTCCCACCCGGCGGGAGAGGGAAACGAGTTAGCGTGGTCACCCCGGCGCATGACCGCGCGATGGTAACGCGCTGCCCCTCTGGATCCGGACCAGAGCACGGTATCTACTTGCGTGCCCCGCCGCGTGCGTTTGTAAGTGGGGGTTTGTCCCCATTCCACCTTCGCTGCATCCGCCTGGGAACCATGGCCCCAAGCGTGGGGTTTCCTCCCTTGACCCGGGAGACAGGGCCAGAGAATGAGACCCCGAGATAGAAACTGCACTTTCGCCCTGCCGGACAGACGCCAGAACAAATGTAAAACGGTCTCTCGTCTGAAAACCCGGTGAGACACACACTAAAATCCGACACACCCGCCCATAGATTTCTCTACATCCGGGATATAAGCACACCTCCACCTGAACTAGATAGACTGAGTGGTTCAAGTGGATTCCGGGGCCCACTTGGTCTCAAATGCCGGCTCACAGTTTCCCCGGGCGCTCCCGGGTCAGTGCTTTCACGGTTCTGAGCCTCCGTTCCCCCTACTTCGTAAAACAAGGCTTAAAGGTCGTCCGCGCACACCATAGGGTTAATTGTGAGGCGGCGTTAAAGGCGATCTCTTTTGTGGGGCGCTGAACCCAGTGCCTGTCTCTTGCACGTGCCCCGGTCTGCCAGCTCATTTTATTATTGTTGTTTCGTGTACTTTGAACGCCGACATCTGCAACATATACATCTTGATTATACGCATCTTGATTATACAACAACCAGAGGCATCTACATCCGGAACTGTCTTGCGCAGCAACTTCGAAATACAAATTGGAAGAGACGTCTCCTGGTAGGGCACGTACAAGTCCACGCGGACGCACACGCATCTACTTCTAACACCTGTAGCTCCTGGCTCCAGAATGCCCAAAGAATTACCCATAGGTACGAACTTTCTAGAGTTCTGTATCTAAGAGCCAGGTCGCGATCGAGGCCTGGCATCTGCACCCCAACAGCCACTCTTTTGGCTGGCTGCCGTGAGGTCAAAATTGGAAACCAGCGAGGCAGAAAAGCGCACGGACGCGAAGCGTTTCAAGCTTCTCGCAGAGCCCAAAGGCGGCTGCCTGTCTGCTGGCTTATGGGAAAGGTCAGCACCAGGGTTTTCCTTCTTGGATGGAATTTTTGGAAGGGCCTACCCGCCGGGAACTTGCCCCACAAAAGAAGGGTGGGTTCTAGGACAGCTCAGATTCAGAGGGAGGCTCTACACACAGACACACACACTAGCACACGCACGCCCGTGAGCGCACACGCGGCTCCCTCGAGCTTGGTGGGACCCGGGAGGAAGGAGCGCAGGGTCGTGACCCCGGCCTCTGCTAGAGCGCGCCCTTCGGCCCCTGCAATTAGCGCCGGGAGGTCAGCAGGAACTCGGACGCCTTCACCCGCGGCTCAGAGCACAGCAAAAAAAGAAAAAAAAAAGAAGGGGAAAAAAAAAAAAAAGAGCCTGCCCCCTCCCCCGCCGCCGGTCTCAGACGCCCGGGCGCAGCCAGGCTTGGAGCCGATCTTCCCAAGGGGCGGGGGCCGAAGGGCTCAGGCTGGCACCGGCATTTGTCACCTTAAATCTACAAATCACGAAATCGCTCGGCCCAGCAGGCTGCGGTAGCTGACCCCAGCCCAGGCCCTTTACGGACTGCTGCTCCCACGAGCCGGGTGCCTTTCGTCCCCGTAGAAGCGACCAGGGTAGAAAGCAGAAAAAAAAAAAAAAAAATCCAGCGTTGTAAAATAAGGAAGAGATACTGCACCAGGCACAAGGGAGTTGCATCCAGGGGAGATTCTGAGTGGTGTAGACTGGGGAGCGGGGATCCTTTCTCTCTTTATCTACTGATAAGGAACTCGGGTTATGCCCAGCCCTACAGGGTCGGAGGAACTAGTGGAGGTTTCTACACGGATCAGCAAGGTATTTGGTGAGAAAATAATGAGAGGGTGTCCCCTTCACTGAATTTCCGAAGGCTCTTGGAAACCCAGAGTCGGGAAGGACTGTTTTTCTCATCTGAGGCCCAAACAGGAGTTAAAGTGATATTCAGGAAAGAGATGAAGGCGGCTTCTTCCGATGCTGGGGGGGGGGTGGGGGGTGTGCTGGGGTGGGGCCCAGAGAAGGAGGAGAGCCCGGGCTGGGGGTGGAGAGGATGAGAAGGGGCAAAGATGAAACACCCCAGCTCCGGAACCCGGGAGGCTCCGGGGAGTCGAGGAAGCGGCCGTCACCGGGGCGCATTCGTGGGCCAGACAGATAGGTGGCACTCGAAGCCCGGGAAAAAAAAAAAAAGGCGAAGGCGCCGGCCCCGAGTGGCCTCCGCAGCGGCCGCCGCCACCATAAAGCCCGCGGCGAGATTGCGACCGGCGCCAGGTGAGTAATAGGCAACGAAATCCAGAGAGATTGCGAGCCGCTCACCCCCCGTCCATCAGCGCCACAAGAGTTACTCATTAACATCACTATATACAAATAAGATACACGGGAGATTAAATTAAAAAAAAAAAAAAAAGGAAGCACTGGGGTAGAGAGGCTGACCACATGTCTGAGCACCGTCCGAGAATTTGGGGGTGGGGTGAGGAGGAGGTGAGCAAATCGGGACCGAGAAAGGAAAGCATTCGTTCCCTCCTTGAGGCCGAGGCTGTTTTCTGCCTCTCCCCACCCGGGTTAGGGACAGCGCCTCCCGGGCACCCCCAACCGACTGCCACTTTCCCGGGGCGCAGGCACTGCGCTTAATCGTTGGGCCAATAAACAGCCCCGGTCAGCTGCAGCTTCTGCGCGTAGGGCGCGCGCCCTGGAGATCTTCGGGCCCTTCGGAGAGCTAGCGCCCCAAAGGCCCCCAGGCCCCGCAAAGCTCCCCCACGCACCCACCTCCGACCCCGGTGGTTTTCCCTCCCACCCTGGGAGACAGTGCTGGAGAGGCTGTGGGCTCCCCACGTGCCTGGTTGGAGATGGAAGGGGCTATGCCCCCTCTCCAAAAGGTCTCGACCTCGATCTCCTTCCAAGTACAGGATGGGGTGGGGGGCGGGGGGGTGGCGGTTCCTCCTCGCCGGCCATTCAAGAGGCCCCTAAGGTGACAGGGACTTGGGGCCGGGCTGGCGGGCTCCAGGGAGGTGGGGGGCGGGGGCGGGAATGGAAAGGCAGCCGCCAGGCAGGCTCCGGCTGCGTCCTCACGTCAAGGCCCCCCGGGGCAAGAGACGGCCTGGAGGACCTTTCCGTCCTCCAACCCCTGCGACCCCCACCCTACCCCCCGCCCGCCCCAGCACACACACACACACACACACACACACACCTCCGAGGCGAGGCTGGGGGTGGGGAGGCCAGGAGACCAAAGACTGTCACGGCCTCACCATTTTTTATTGAATGTTTCAAAGATAAATCGAACTTCAAAAGGCAACTCCCCAAACAGCCCCGGAGGCTGGTTGGAGGGAAGAACTGGAGGAGGGTGTCAGCCTCCTGGTGACTTTTCCCTCAGAGGGGGGTCAAATATGTGCCCTGGAATTACCTTTTGGAAACTGCCCTCCTCCCTCGCGGGACACAAAGTTTGCGCAGAGCTGGCCGCGCGTCGCACGCACAGTCCGGGCTGAGGACTCGGAGGGGGTACCTTGGGTCAGCCTAGTCCAATTTGAGACACCGGAGACTCCAGGGGACGTTCGAGTTTATCCCTTTCTCGGGCGGCCTGGAGGGTTGCTCCCTTGCCAGGCCGGGGCTAGCCGCGGGGAGAGTCTGCTAGATTTTTTTGTTTTTTCTTTTCTGCACACTGGGGCAAGAAAAAATTGACTTGGATGGTTCAGATTGAAGCGCAGAGAAAGAGCGAACCCCAAACGAAAACGTTCGCGGTCCTCGCACTCATTTTTGATCGGATTCGGCTGGGAAACACTGACTTAGGGAGCGAACATTCTTTTTCCATTAAAACTTAAGTATCTGCAATTGCGATTCTATCCAATTCTAATCAGCCCCCCTTCCGCCTCTCGTTTTGCTTCCTAATTTCAAGGAAAAGTAATTTCAGATTGAAGCGGCTCCCTTCCGCCGGCCGAGTAAGGGACTTTTGTTTTTAGCTTTGTAACTTGACTGACATCTCTTTTGGGTTCAGTGGGGGCGGTCTTAATTATTTAAAGGCAAAGAGAAGGGGCTAAAAAGGAAGCTAGGGAAGAAAGACTTGACTCCACTTTCAGGAAAGGTCCCTTAAAAAAAAAAACCAAACACTTAACAGGAGGCCCAAAGACATTTCAATAAAAATTTATTGAAATTTCAATGAGATTTTTAAAGGGGTGGGGGGAGATACAGAAAACCAAAGAACTCATCAACAATTATAACACAAAATATACCTTCATGAATTTTTGTCTTTAAACCATCTCTCAGCACCTGACTTTTTAACTGTGAATATATGTCTCTAGAGGCACCAATTCAAAACATCAACACTGAGGACAGTAAGTAGTCAATTCCACTTTGTTTTGAAGAAATCAGAGACTAGCAAATACAAATAGGAAAGAAAAATTAGAAAGTCAAACCACAGCCTCTGCACTCTCCACCCCCCCACCCGCCCCAAGCAATCTCAAAAACACTCTTAGGAATTTCAGGTGGGGCTAGGAAGTGGCACCACCTCCCCAGTTTTCGGTAAAATGGCAAATAGCACTTTCCCCCAGTTTTGGACATTAGAAAAGAAATTTTCTTTGCAGATGACTCTTTTGAAAACTATGTTGGTGTCGGTGCAGAAAGTGTGTTTTCTACTTTTAAAAGCGATCCTGTGACCTTGAAATAAAACTGACTATAGGAAAACAAAACCACAAAACCTGACAGCTGCAATCTTATTTACATAGAGCTATATACAATGTCAATAAATTAAAGTTTAATTTTCTGAGCATTCATATTCCACCTATTTACAAGAGTTATCAAATAATTACATAAATACTTTGTCTAATAGTCTCGCTTCTTCTTTATTTTTTTTTTAAAAACCTTGTTATTGCATATACAGGAAACAGAAAAGAACTGCCAGAGGGACAACATGAATCCTGCTACAGAACTTAGATAAAATAAATTCATTTTTGGTATCTTCCCCATCCCTTCCTTTTAAGCCATCCCCCTTAAGGTTGTCAATGATCTAGGAAAAGATAAGGGGTCATATTTTCTCTCTAAAAGCAAGCATTCAAAAATAAAACCCACAAATACATTACTGTGGAACATGCAAGAGACCTAGAGCTCTTAAAACATCACAAGAATTATTAAAAAGACACAGATTTCCTTAATAGAGACTAAACAAGAATGGCAGAGACTTCCCTCCCCAAACAATGCTGCCCAGTAATTTATTTAGAACTGATATGCACGTCACTAGAAAGTTTTTAATCTTCACGAACAGAATCATGTTAATGTATCCATTTGTCCCCAGTATTTTTTTTTTTTTTCAATTTTGTGTTTCCACTTGGGACGGTGAAGGAAAAAAAAAAAATATATATATATATATATATATATATCTTCACTGGGGGAGAAACTTTTCAACACCTCCCCTCCTGGGGCCTGGCTACCTCGGATCTTCCCACAGCTTCCAGACCAGCCCCCAAGGAGTTGCTCTGGCCGCCAAGGCTTTAACTCCTACCCCCAACAGCTCAATGCAACTGGGACGTTTCTGAGCCAGATCCCGGATGTATAAACCACAGCCAAGAAGACAGGGCCTGTTTCTAGCACATTCTCTCCAGGGAGTCCAGCACCCCTTTCCCAGACAAGGCTGCACAAAAAAGGGCTGACCTCACTGCACGCCCGGGGTTTATGTGACATCCCACAAAGTGCACTGCAGACTGGATTGGACTGGAATGAAGAGACTTTTCTGGGGAGGGGTTTACGGGGAGGCGCTGCGGGACCTGTCGGGCTTGGCTTCCAGGCCGCTGACCAACCGCTGGATGTTCTGCAGTTCGCTGGTGGCCGCCTCCTTCTCCGGGCAGAGTTTGGGCGACAAGGACACGGAGCTGGAGGAGAGCGTGGAGGAGCGGCTGTTGAGTTCCGAGCCCGAGTCCACGGCCACCGAGGCCGGGCTGGCGGCCAGGGCGGCGGCCTTGCCGTCGAGGGGGCCCGCTGCGGCGGCGGCGGCGGCCATGGACGGCAGGGCGGTGGTGAGCAGGCCGCTGCTGTCCGGCACCGGCAGGGGGATGGAGTACGGGCTGTAGCGCAGCCGCGGGCGCATGGTGTTCAGGTTCAGGAAAGGGTGGCGGTGCACGGAGCTGGAGGCTGCCGCCGAGGAGGCGGCCGCCGCTGCGGCCATGTACGTGTAGGGATAAGGAAACAGGCTTCCGAAAGGCGACATGGCCAGGCCCTGGGCAAGGAGGAGAACAACAGGACAGAGTGAGCAAGCGGGGCCTGCGCGGTGGGGAGGAGCCGACCTCATCCACCACCCCTCCTCCACCCCCTACCATCCCCTCGGATGAGTCCTTAACCTCACTCCCTGGGATGGGGAGCAGGACGCTCCAACTTCTGCGTCTAGACCCAAATCTGAGCTGTGTTACTCTAAGCCAAAGTACTCCCTAGGCCTCAGCTTTCTTGTATGGCAAAAACGGAAAAGTTCAACAACTCGTATTCTTTCGGGGGACTCTGTGGGTATGAAATGAACTGCTGCCGCCTGCAATATGCTTCACATAAGGTGCTTGGCCATCAAGACTGCTGGAAATTCTCCCATCAGTCAGTTGTTCCACCTGTTAAATGGGGCTACAGTCTACCCCACAAAAGTAGCTGGCTGAAAACCAGAGGGCATAAACTATTGGACATATATTTCCACCCCCCCCCCGCCCCCCCGCCAATTCTTGTTGCCCCACCTCACAGCCCTTCCACTCCATTCTAGAAGTTTCTAAAAAAATAAATAAATCTGGGGAAGATCCTTCAGCAAAAGGCAAAGGGGTGAGGGCAAGTTGGAAGGGGAGAGAGTAAAGGGTATTTGCTATGAACAGAGATGGAGAAATCATCTAGCCCCAGATATGCTGGTGGAGCCCCAGATATTAAAAGTGGAGAAACTGAGGTAGGCCCCAGTATAGGAAGTCACTCAGCTAGCAAGTGGCAGAAGCAGAATTCAAATCCTGGGGCCCTGGCTTGGACCCATTGCCTCAGTAGTACTGTTACTACTTGTTGAGCCAGGAAGCCCCTCACCCACCTGTCACCTACCTACCAGTGATGGCTCCAGAAAGGGCTAGATCAAGAGATGGGAGGGATGGCAGAAGGGCAGAAGCCAGCCCTTTTCTGGTTCCCTCCTCCCTGGAGGGGAGGAGGCAAAAGGCAAGGGCGTGCAGAAAACCTCATAGAATCTTTTTGCCCAGGTTCAGAGCACTTCCAGCCGCCTGAAATGTCTCCCCACAGCTGCCCGGAGTCCCTACACAGCTGTCTCAGCCTTACACAGGCTGCTAGGCCTGCCATAGCCCCAGTCTGTCCTCTGACATTTCCCACGTGTGCACAAACTATTAACCCTTTGGGAAGCAGCTTGGCCTGCTTGCAGTGAGGGATGGGAGGGGGCAGGGAAGTAGCTTCATATTGGAGGGTACAGACTCAACTCATCTGCAGGGAGTCAGTTCCCATCCCCAAGCCATGATCTCTCCCTAGTCTTGGGGGAGGGCTGGCTGTAAAACATTTAAGAGACATTTCAACTCTGAAGCTAAAATCACAGCCCCTGGAAAAGGCCCCCAGAGTCTGAGTGCCTAGGGCTAGAGACTCATGTCCACCACCTACCTACCAGCTGTGTGATCTTGGTTAAGTTACTCAACATTTCTGAGCTCTGCTCTTTCATTTAGAAGGTGGAGGTGATCATAGGATCACCGAAAAACAGAATAGATCAAGCACTGAGAAGAGCGTGCCTGGCACAAAGGAAATGCTGTGGAGAGTTATCTATTATACCACCTAGTTACTCTGCTAGACACAGCCCTTAACTTAGGGGGAAAATTGTTTTCTTAAGTTTTGAGGGGGTGGGTGTGAGGTTATGATGAATCAGTGAAATAAGCCTTGCCCCTAGTAATAATAATAAGTTATTATTAGGCAGGGAGACTTGGTGAGGGTCTGGTTCTAAAAGGCAGGCAAAGGAGAGTGCATGGAAGGAGGGGCTACAGAGGCAGCTGATAAATACCTGAGAGGCCAGAACGTGCTGCTGAAGATGGAAGGGCAGGGTGGCCGACGCCCCCGACAGTCCCTGCGCCGCGGCAGCCGAGGCCATGGCCGTGGAATCCAGGCCCGAGACGCCTGTGGAGGCCCCGGACACGGTGGCCAGCAGGGGCCCCATGCCTGCCGCCATGCTGGAGAAGGCGCCCCCCATGGCGAACTGGCCGGGGTGCAGGAAGAGCGGGTGCCCGTTGAAGAACTGCTGGCCGGCCAGGCCAGGGGCGAAGCCGAGGCCAGGCAAGGGGCCCTGGCCCAGGTGCGCGGCGGCTGGGTCCGTCTGCACGGTGAGCGGCGCGAAGGCCTCCTTGCCCGGCAGCACGCGCGCCTCCTCGGCGGCCTTGGACGTGGCCGCGCTGTCGCGGCCCGGGCTCCGGCGCTCCTCGGCGCCCAGGCCGCGGGTGCTGGACGAGATGGTGGCCGGGCTGTGGCGCGAGTCGGGCGACGCCTTGTCAAGCCGCCCGCTGTCCCGGGCTCGGCCGCCGGGCTCGGCCGCGAAGAGGTGCGCCTTGACGGCCGGGCTGCCCTTGTCCCTGCACGGATCCTCCGACGTGGTGGTGGATATCTTGGCCGTGTCACAGGCCTCAGGGCCGTGCTCCTCTTTGCTGTCAGCCTCCGCGTCGCTCTCCCCCTCGCTGGGACACAGATCTACCGCGGGAGGGGGAACACAAGCCAGGCGGAAGGGCGTTAGCTCTAAAACCTGGGCCAGCACAACTCCAGTGCCCCACTTGGAATCCCCAGCTCGGCCACTTCCCAGCTGTGCAACCCGGGGAAAGCCTCTTAACCCCTCTGCACCTCAGTTTTCTCATCTGCAAAGTGGGAGTGTGACAATACCTCAGACTTCGGAGGAAGGGTTCCACCAGCTAGTCATGTATTTCAAGTCTCTAGCTAGAGCCGCAATCCTCCCTGCAGTAGTGAATTTTACTATTTTATACATGTGGACTGATCTCCTACTAGGTCAGACAAAGCCTTTACTGGCCTTTCCCCCCACTGGATTGCAAATTCACTTAAAAAAAAATAAAAACTGATTTACACTAAAATTCAGGGCAGGAACACTTTCTAGTTACCCGCTTTGTTCCCTGAATGATTGATTTCAGTCCCTTCCACAGATTTGTGGACTCTTTCAGGAAGATTTGTTTGGAGAGAACCCTGACGTCTGAATCGGCAGTGGCAGACTTGAACACCCATCCCCCAACACACACACTCCCCGGAGCCTTCTCTGTTTGCCTGTCTCTGCAGACAGAGATGGGTGATGGCTGAGGGAGGGCGGGGGGCTCACTGCCTGGAGACAATCATAGATTTTCTTTTGCTCTCACCACACCCTCTGTGGGTGTCCTACCAGAAAAAAAAGAAAAAAAGAAAAAGCGATCCCATTTTGTGTTTAAAGCTTAAACAGATTGAAGACATAAAGGACTTTCATTTTATTTCACTTAAAAAACAGGTTTCTTCCCCTTGAGAGCATGTGTGTCTTTCCAAATAAATAGTTCTTGCTCTTTAAACACAGGAAATCAACTGAGGATCCGAGCAGCTCCTCCCCTTCCACCCCTGCCCTCCCCAGCTCCCACTCTCAGGGCTCCATCTCCTATCGTAGGTCTAGGGTGGCTCTAGAGCTGAATTTTTCTCAGCCCCCTTCCCTGTTCCAAGTGGCAGAGAATCTCCTGTGCCCCCCCCCACCCCCTGCCAGCTCAACATGTTTTAAGCTAGAGTTCAAAGATATTAAAAAAAAAATCAGTTGTTACTTGGTTGGAGGTACAAAAGAGAGGGCTGCTCCAGCCCCCCACTCCCAGAGGGGACACAGGAACAGAGAGACCACCCCCTCATCCCTGCCAGACCAATGTCTGGGAGAAAGGAATCTGAGAGCTCAGACTAACTTTGAGGGGCTGGGGACACCCCTGATCACCCTTGGTGAGATTTGGCTTCCGTTTTACAAACTTCTAGAAGGATCTAAAGCTTTGGAGGGGCAGGTTCCCTGGTGGATGCTCCCAGGTCCCAACTCTTCATTCAAACCTCCAAGACCTGGAGAAATCTGAGAAGTCAGAGGTGGCCAGGCTCACCTTTGAGGTTGGATGTTCCTACAGTGGACACGGCCGGGGAGGAGGACTGGGCGAAGCAGTTGAAGGCGGCCTGTTCGCTGGAGGACTCGTCTGAGGTGCCATTCTCCTTTTTGTGTCTGTCATCAAACACCCTCATGGACTGCAGGGTGAGTTGCTTTCTGTGGCAGAAGCGGACACCCGGCATTATAGAGGATGTTCCCCCCTCTCCAAAGCCTCACCCTCTCCAAAAGGTTTGGGCACACACACCTCGCCCGGCCTGCACCCAGGATGACACCAATTCCCAGAAATCTCTGTGCCCCGGGGGGCGGCCACAAGGATCCAAGCATTGTTCGGAACCCTGGGACTGGGCTGAAGACTGTAGCCCAGAGGGAGGGAGGGAGGAAGAAGGCTTGTATTCAAGACCAGAGGGTTTCCCTAGGAAAGGGGCACTGGCTGGGGCTTGCTCTTTAAAAGCCAAGAGCAAGAGGGGAGATGGGAGCTGGCCAGATCGGCTGAGCAGCCAGCCTCACAGACCAACGAGAACAGAGGACTCAAAGTAGTGAACACAAACAGCAGACCAGCTCTGGACTGGTTGCTAAGATTGGGAGGAAGTGGTTATTTCATGGTGTACTTTACTGTAATCGTTTCACCAACACATTAATCGGACTGAAAAAGAATCTAGGTGAGAAATTATTTTTTAATGCCCACCCATTCCCCCAGGGGATAGGTTAAAACTTGGTGCTGATTTTCTAGATTTTCAAAATTCTTTGAAAGTGAGTGGGGGAGGGGAGAGCTTCTTTTATATACCATCCAGCTGTCAGCTTAATGCAAAATGATACATGTCCCCACAGAAGGAGGGAGCCATATATGTCTCCAGGGGCCTAGGTTCTGTCTGAGAGTATTTGTAAGACAAGATTGCAAAAATTCCACAGCGTTTTGTGAATGGCTTAGTCCTTTCCTGGGACTTGCCCAGAATGAACTTAAATTAATTAGGAATTAATAGGGGTCTGTATATAATCTGTTATTCCTGATACTTTTCTTCCAGAGACATCTATGGGGGTGGCCTAGCTGACCTTCTTTAAGGTAATATGGAGGAAGAAGAAAAAGTAGTGTAGTGAAATCTTTAGACTCTTGATCAAGGGGGAGTAAATTGTTTTCTACCCTTCCACCACCCTTCTCAAGAAAAGGGCCTGCATCCCACTTCTAACAGCTGAGTCCTAGGTCTCAGAAAAGTGATTTTCTAAATTGTGTGAGAAATGACTGCCACAGCTCACCTTTTTTCTCTCCTGCCATTTCCAGTGTCCCGGAAACCTTTTGCAAAAGGGTTGTTGTCTATTTTTAACTGAGTTATCTAGAGGAGGAGACACAAGCAAGAAAGAGATATTGGCTTCATTTTCTAGAATGTTCCCAGAGGTTGCCCCCCAACTCAAATGATCCATGTGAAACCTGACTTCCAACCGGAGAAGTCATTTGGATATGCCAGGTTAAAGAGAGAGAGGAGAACACAGCAGAAGTTTGAGGGGGCCTGGGAGGAAAACCAAAGGAACCTGTGCGATGGCTGGCATTGCCTATTGCTGCTGCTAAGTCACTTCAGTCGTGTCCTGTGCGACCCCATAGACGGCAGCCCACCAGGCTTCCCCGTCCCTGGGATTCTCCAGGCAAGAACACTGGAGTGGGTTGCCATTTCCTTCTCCAATGCATGAAAGTGAAAAGTGAAAGTGAAGTCGCTCAGTCATGTTCGACCCTCATCGACCCCATGGACTGCAGCCTTCCAGGCTCCTCCGTCCATGGGATTTTCCAGGCAAGAGTACTGGAGTGGGGTGCCATTGCCTTCTCCGTGGCGTTGCCTATAGGAGGGCAAACCAGGGATTCTGGGCTGCAATGATCCTGCCTGGGCAGCCAACCACATGGGCTTAGAAATGGAAAAGTTGTCAAAAGGGTAACCTGTGGATCTTAAAATTATGCCTTCATTTTGATTTTTTTTTATATATAGGGCAATTGATCATAAAATATGTTATGGTATATTTCCTGCCCAAACACATGCACATACATTCACACAGCACACCTTCCAACTTTTTCTGTACATCTAATAAAAAGATTTATGGGATTTCACTACCTTTGTGCTGGACTGGGTTTGATTTTTTTTTTGCTGGGTGTTGGGGGTGGGGGGGACGTGTTTGAGGAATTACAATATTGACAATTACAGATTTAAAAGGACCGAATGACTGCTGGAAACATTTGTTTTCATTTATATGCCCCTGCCACTGCCATTAGGTGGAGAAGGCCCGTGGCTGCTTTGATCAAAAATGCTATATTTTATTATTCCATTAACAACTTAGATTCACAGGGTACTGGGTCCAGAAGGAGTGTGCATTTTACACGCTAAGGAAAAAGTCGGATGTCGTCTCTCAAATCCCTTTCCTGGGATAGAGGCAGAGGAAGGGGATGATGTACACAGAGTTCGCTGGAGGTGGAAAAAGGGCCCCTGGATGGATTCTTGTTCTTGGAGTCAATTCCTGTTTGTACTTCTTTCAGGGAGAGGAGACCTTGATGTCTTTAGTCTTCAGATGAAGGAAACATAACTGCAACACCCCATCAGTGGGCCACAGAGGACCCACCCATAGTGAGAGTGAAATCAAAATGTAAGGCGGCGTTGTTTGGTGAGCTGGATTGGCACTGAGGACCAGGGTTCAGAAGTTGAAGAGCAGGGGTCCTCAGGTGCCCCCCCACCCCGCCCCCCTACCCTCACCCCTACCCCCAGTAACTGCCTGCTAACAGCCATGCTGGAGACTGGTGGCCTCGTAGCACTTTCTCTGTGTTGCTCTGTGCACACACCCATGACCTTCAGGCCACTATAGCTTACATACCAGGTGCTGTCTGCTCTTCCATTTGGGGGTACTCCTAATCCCCGGCCTCAGGCCCAGGGAGGGGAAAAAAAAAAACCTTCAAATGAAGTGGTAACTTTGGTCATCTCATCTCAAAAGCCTCAGACAACTCAATTAGCATGACCCTGTGATCAGAGTAGTTTTTTTCCAAACACACACATACACACACACACACCATAAAAAACACAGCAGCATAAAAGGTAATAAAAACCAGACCAGCTACTCGGGATTTCTGGCTAGGGGAGAAAATCTGGTCTCCGCTGAGACTCCCCTCCCAAGATCCCTACCGGCTTTTGCCTTCAATTTTTAGCTGGTTCCTTTCTAACCTGATTTCTGGATCCTTCTTCCTGAATGAAAAGAGGAGGAACCTTGAAACAGACAGGGGAAAGCTCGGGGTGGGGGTGGGGCAGGCAACCTTAAGGTGGTTACAGGAGTTTCTCACTGGCAGTGTTAGTTTGGCTTTTTTTTTTTTTTTTCTTCCACTCAGCATTGGATCCCTAGCTGGTTAAGTTTTTTTAGTTTTCTTTCTGCCTCTGCTATGTGCCACTGCCCCCTTCCCCCCAAGCTCCACTGAAAGTCAAATCACAAAAGAAAAATCAGACTCCCATTGCAATGCTCTTACAACTTTCTCATCCTCGCCCCAAAGCAGTTTAAGGGATGAGAGTGGGGGTGGGGAGGTGTTAATATCACCATTAAAAAGGAAAGCAACTTTGGTTACCTTATCATTCTGGTATGCAGTCACAGCGATGAATTCGGTTTCGGGGAACAAGTATGTCCGAAAAGTACTATAAGGAAGTTTTAAGATGTCATTGGCCCTCACGATGTGGAACCGGGGCTGGTATTTATGCATGGAGTTCAGTATAGTCTGCAGGGGCCGGAAGAGGAGAGAAACACATCACAAGAGGATTTATCGGAAGACCAATGGGTTCCTAGGACCCCTGCCAGGCTGACGTCTACCCCACCAACGGCACCAGGGAGCCCACCTTCTCGGAGTACCTCGGTGGGAATCTTCAGCTCCCCACATGTTACATTCTGGAGAATCCAAATTGCTCCTCAGTTTCCAAAGGGTGCCCTCCCCCCACCACCCTCACCATCTAAGTTTGCTTTGTTGAACCCTAGCCTACCTGAGTACCAAAACTATAATTCCCCTGCCACGTTGCTTGATCACTTGGGAAGGCCAAAGTCTTAAAAGATAGAGAAAAACATGCATTTTAATTTACAAAATGATTCAGTCCTTTAAGCGCCCACTAATTGATGAGCCCAATCCACTTAAAGCCCTGAAAGGCTGAACTCTAGAGAGGAATATTTATGCCTTAATCAAATCAAGGGCTTCAAATGCAATTCCTGCTTGCTGAAGATATGTCCATGCCATTCATGTCTTCCTGGGCCTAATCTTTCTGCTTATTCCTCACTTATCACTCTGTTTATTTTATTGAAATGTTGGGGAGGCGTAGGGGCAGGGGGCAAAAGGTCCCTTGCTTGACTTTTACAAGCAATCTAAGTCTCTGGAAAGTTTCTAGGGACTCCCGCACTGAATCCATATATATACTTGAAACACACATACAATTTTTGTACCGGGAGATCTAGGTCTCATTTCTGGTAAACCTGACCTTCACCTGAGCCAGATTCTTTTTTAGTCCAAGGGAAGAAAATCTTTCAAAATCTGTACCCACACCGTCTCACCAACGGAGTCGAGGTTTCAAACCTTAAAACCCTCCCAAACAATACTATGACCGGTTTCAAAATAGAAGTATGATATCGTAAAACAAATCCTTTACGAACACCTAACTTTAATTTTCCATCTTCACGATGGGTTTTTAACTTTCCTGTCAGGTCAAGCAGTTACCAAGACCTGGCCTTGCCACGGAACAGGAGCCGATAAAGTTCTCTCGCCCCTCACTTATTTTAGAACGCCAGGCCTTGTATTATCCGAAGAGAAACACCCCGGAATTCTCTGTGGATCGAACAAGTTTGCTATGCTTTGTAACTGAGAGCGAGGGAGAAACTGATTTTACCTGGAAGCGGAAAGCACTGCCTTTGCTAGGGAGAAGACAGGAAATTTTAGGAAGGCAAGCAGTGAAACTTACAAATCCGTGCTTGTCCGAAATGTTGTTGGTGAGTTTCAGTTTGTGGAAAGTGACAACTTTGGACATCCACTGTTCCCCAGTAGCAGGGCTGTCCGGGTGGATGTACATTCTCTTCGGCATTTCAGGATCAGCCTTTCCTGCTACCATCCACCGGGAATTGTGAAATTTATAGCGACAGTCATCCGCAGCGATAATGTCCATCAGCAAAATATATTTGGCTTTTTTATCCAGCCCAGAACACCTTACTTTAAATGGAGGAAACATTCGCCTACAAGGGAGAGAAGAGGGAAGAAAAGAAACGGGAAAAAAAAAAAAATCACTCAGAATCTTGGGTTTGATCCTCTATGCTAAAATACTTCAATTAAATTTAAAACTTTCTGTTACAAAGGATGATCTTGCACTGGTTCAGAGTATGACGACTGGGTGCAAAATTGCTTCCTTCAGCAACAGAAGAATTAAATACGCTTCAATGTCTCTATTTTAAACGGCCCAAGATTCAAAACAAGTAAATAAGGGGCACTGGGTTTCTCTACATTATCTAATAATTCCTTGTAATTTTTGGTCCCCTGTGTGACTTTTTAGGTTGCCCTCCTTAGAGGTAAATTTTTGCTTATGCCTTTTCCTGCCAGTGTCTAGTTCTAAACAGCTTGGGGCAGGATTTTAGTCGACTTTGGTTAATCAAGGCTAGAATTTTCCACCACCCATGGATGAGAAAATGTTAAACGGATCAAGAAAAGAAATGTCAAGTCGGGACCCCTCTCGGCTGTGGAACAGTAATCCCGATGCTGGCGAAATGAAACTACTTCGGTGAGCTCTCGAAAGGAATTCTGTAGACTGGGGTGGACTCAGAGGCCTGATCACCAGCCTGCCTAGCGCGCTGCTAACCACATTACCCCCACTGCTCGGGACCAGACCCAAACTACAAGACTCCACCACCAAACTGGTCTTTATTTCCCTGAAGTGTTAGCATTCTGTACTTTTGACTTAAAAGGGAGCGGGGAATGCATCACTATGAAACTGTCTTCTGGGCTGGAGGATAAGTGGCAAACTTTGGCCTCGTTCAGCTTGGAAAGACACAGAGAGCTAAAGACAAGAGGAGATTTTCCTTTTATGCCTTCAACTGTATGCCTTGATAGACTTCAATGTCATTAAAAAAAAAATTAGTGACTTTAAATGACAGGCACGCTTTGGTCAGGCCAGGACCTCTAAACAGTATGTAAAATATAGTCGCATATGAAACAGCAGTACGTGTCTCCCTTCTGGCTCCTTGGGTCTGCAAACACAATCTGAATCATCCAGAGTTGCCTGTTGAACTCTCCCTTTGATTACAGACACACGAAGCAGCATGGACAAGCCCCAAATCCCCTTCGCTTTCTCTCTAAACCTGGCAGGGGGCAGGCTCAGGCCCCCTCCAGATCCAGAAGCTAGGCTGGAGGGTTGAAAGGGCAGGGCAGTTTCAGCCAGGCCTCCCACTACCACACCAACAAAAAGAGCTGTTCAGTGTAAATGAAACAGACAAAAATACAACATCTACAAAGACACAGGGATGGTCCAGAAAGGTTTGCACAGTGAGTTTTCCTGCAATGGGGGTACTTTTCTTTCTTCCTGCAGAAGGTATCTGCGTACCACTGAAAAATTCTACCTATCCCATAGAGAATCCGGTATGCAGACCAGGTAGGAAAAACCACCCGCTGCAGACGCCCAGGTAAGCTGAAATTTCCTATCACTGGGGCAAGGCCGGGGAGGTTTCTGTACACAGTTCTGGGCGGGGGGGACTAAGTTTTCCTCTAAGTCAAATAACTGGTAAACCGACTGTTCTGGGAGAAGATAAATTATAAGGAGAAAAGAAACCTCCAGTCGCTTAGGGGAGTTGTGGGGGCGGGGAGGGTGCGTGGCTTGCTTACCTTCCCGACTTGGTAATGACCATCTCCGTGCCCCGCTTGTGGAATTGATCCCAAAGTTCTTTGGCCTCCAGGTGTACCTTGGGGTCATCTTCTACTTCTTCTTCGGGTTCCATGGTCTTCAGGGGCCTCAGATGGGTCTGAGGTCCCAGGGACGAGAATGGGATGCCGGTCTCGGCCGCCCCCACCAATTGATCCATGATCGGCTTGGCCAGGGCGCCGGGCAGCGAGAGCGCCGCCGCGCCGTTGGGAGGCAGCGTCAGAGCGGGGAAGAAAGGCGGCTGATGACCCAGCACCGCGCTCATGGCGAAGTCCGGCGCCCGGTGAGGTAGGAACGGATGGTAGGCCATGCTTGTCCCAGGAATGACCGGATCTCTCATGGAGAGGCTCATCCACTCCAGGCGGGGCGCTGGGCTCCAGCCGGGGACAAGTCCGCAGCTGCTGTTTAGTTTAGTTTTTTTTTTTTTTTTTTAACAGCAGCGCATAGTTTGGAGGGGGGGAAAAAAGCGAAAGAAAAAAGGCGGTGGGAGGATCACAACGAAAGCACCTCAAAGTGAAGAGTGGGAAGTGTCTTTGGGGCAGGGGAAGGCCGCTTTTAAAGAGGGCAAGGCGAGAAATCAGGAGACATAGTCGCTTGGGTGACTGTCCCGGTGTCTGGCGTTTCCAAAAAGCCGCTCCTGGAAGTCGGTTTCCGAGGCGAGGGGAGCGAGCAGGGTCTGGACTCGCGCCGGAGCCCTGCTGCTTGGCTCGAAATAGACACGCCTGCCCTGGGTCCCGGCGATCGCTCCCCAGCCCCCAGTTCTTTGTTGCCAATGCGGACGGCTCTCCTAGGAGACTTTTTTTTTTTTACCTTTTCTTCTCCTTCTTCTTCCCCCGCCCCCCCGTCTCTAGCCTTTCCCTTTGGCTCGAGGGAGGCGTCTGCAGTTGCGCTAGACCGACTGGAACTGCGAGCGAAGAGAGAGGAAAAAAAAAAAGAAGTCTCTCTCCTTAAAAAAAAAAAAAAAAAAAAAAAATCTCTGATGGAAGCCCTCTTCTACCAGCGCTATCAAAACTTGAACTGCACGCGGGCTTCCGTTCGCCCTTCTCCTCCGCCTTCCTCCGCTCCGAGCCTCCGGAGGGTGTCTGGTTTTCAATCCGAATCTTGCTGTGTGTGCTCTGCTCCCGCGCCTCTCTTCCTTGTCCTAAAACGTGAGCGAATTCCCTTCCTAAATCAGCGTCCAGACGCGCAGGGCTGGGAGGATTTAGGGGGGGAAGGAGGAGGGGAATGAAAAGAAGGGAGAGAGAGAGAGAGAGAGAGACCGGAGTGGGAGAAGGAGCGCCAGGAGAGGGAGGGAGCGAAAGAAAGCCAGCTAGAGCTCCTCGCCACCCTCCTCCGCCTCTAGAATTCCCCGGGCGTCTGCTCGGCGGTCTAGAAGGTCGGGCTCTGCTGTGGGCTGCGGGGAGCCGGAGGCCTCTTGATTGGCTCTTTGACGCTTTCGGACCAATTGTGTTGCTGCATAGGCGTGGTTTTCACAGGTCGAGTGCTGGGGGATAGAGCCGAGTTATAAAAAGAAGGTGTCGGAAACTGTAACGTCGCAGCGCCGCAACGGTACTACTGCCTGTCCTGTGAATATGTCAACATGATCAGAGGGAGGGCGGGGAGCCACTGGGGAGCGCGCGCACCGAGTCGCCTCTAGGTGGCTTATCGAGAGATCGCAGCAGCCCCGGAGCTCGCTCTCTTGCTCGCTCGCTCTGGCTCAGTCCATGTCTGAAATGCCTCAGTCATCCAGCCCGGGATCGAGGGAGGAGGCTGGGCAGGAGGGAACACGAGGGAGGGAGGCGGGAGCTAGCGAGCTTGGCCAGGAAGGCGGAGAGCGCGCCGGGCGCCGGGCAGGGGCGCTCGCCTCTCGCGCGCTCGGCTCGCTTCTCCGGCCGCCGCGGGCGTTTCTCTCTCCCGCTCACCCTTTTAACTCGGCTCCGGGCGAGCGGAGCGGACGGCCCCGGCTCCCGTGAGCTGCCATCCGGCCGCCGGGCGCCGCGGAGAGGCGAACGCCGCCGTCTCCAGGCTTGTGCGCGCTCTCCAGCCCCACGTGGAGCCAAGCTCTTCCCGGCCGCCGCTCAAGGGCTCCCGAGCTCGGGTATTTCTCGTTGCCGGTCTGCCCGGGCAGCAGGGCTCGCGCGCGGGCTCCCGAGCACGCGGGTGCGGCCAGATCTCAGCCCACGCGAGGGGGCTCTCTCCCCACCGCGCCCCACCCGAAACTATGCGCGGAGACCCAAACACCCCCAGCACATTTGTACGCGAACACGCGGCAGTCCACTAGGACTCAGCCACCCGCGGAAACCATATACACGCAAACACTGACCCAGCCTGCGCTGTAGCCCCTGGTCTGCGCTCAACTCACTCCGGAGGCGGATTCGGGCTTTTTTCAAATGGATTTACCAGCCCTTTTAGATAAATCTCGTCTTCCATTTGGACTCGGGCTCCCGGTTTTCCACCTGAATGTGTGTGAGAGCAGAGAGGGTATCTGAACAAAGTGAGCACAGCGAGGGACTAGGTTCTGGGCCTGTCCGCGTCCAGCCGTCGCCCTCCCCTCGGCGGTAGGCAGGGTGAGGAGCTGCTGGAATGGGGTGGGCGAGCTGGTGGGCGGAGGTGCTCCAGGCCCGTTATCTTCTCCAGGCTTCGCAATTATCTCTTGGTGCCTCAGTTCTTTTCTCCACCCAGAGACTTATCTCGCCAGAAGTCGGGGGTGAATTTGTAAAACAAATCGTGAAACGCCCCCACCCCAGAGGCGAGGTGACTGGCTCCAGTTCAGGTGTGTGTGTGGGGGTGGGGGGTGCTCAGCAAGGGTGAAGGGGAGGGACGCAACAGGATCTTATCCATCAGACGTGTCGCCGAATTGGTAACTGTTACCGCAGGTCCCTGTCCGGGTCAGACCCACATTTCCCAATTCTAGGGGCCATTGCTGCTTAGATGGAGGGACGTCTTGGGGACAGTATTCTATTACCCTTCCTAAGCTGGGAACTTTCTCCAGTGGAACCAAGAAAGGACTAATTGCGGGGCCTAGGGGGTTAAGAACTCCCAGGCTCGGGTTGTTCTGTGTGTGTGACTGTGTGTAGGTAACCAGCAGAGCCCTTTCTTACATTTTGCCTCGTGTACCCCCTAAACCCTCAGCTTCCAGACTCCGAAGTAGGAGCAAGTGGGGGTGGGGGGTGGGGAAAAATGCAGTTCCATTGTGGGCCAACCGCGCGGAGATAGGGGCGGAACTTTTGAGGCGACGAGATTTTTCCAGCCTCGCATTTTTGACGCACATGGTTAAGAGCGCTTGGCGCCAGCGCTAAGAATTCCCTGAAGTCACCAGAGAGAATAAGAGTGGTTCTGCGAACTCCATCTGGCTTGCCATGTCGCCCCTTTCTCTCCCTTTAGGTCTGTCTTTCTCCTGGCCGGTCTCTCGGTCTCTCTCTGCGGTGGTGGAGCAAGAGCGGCGGGGGTCAGTGTGTCGGCTCAAGATGCCCCCTCCCGCGTCTCTGGCGGCCCGACCCCAGAGGGTGCGAGAAGCCCAGGCCTTTCCCCTTCTGACACCGACCACCGAGGTCACCTCAGGGTTTTCACCAGTCTCCGGAGGCTGAAACCCGCCCTTCCCCCACTCTGCTGGCCGCCGGAGCCTGGGGCCGCACCGCTGTGCTTCCAGCAGCGGCCCCAAACCCGGGGTCTGGTTTTGCCTGCACTCGCCGGCCAATCTCTGCTCCAATGCACCGAAGAGAAGGAAAGTAATTCTGCAAGCACGAGATGACCCCCAACACACATCCACATCCACCCAATCGGTGTTGTAAGCGTCCAGATGCCCAGGAAGAGAGACATTTTACTCGGTCGTCCGCATGCTGGCCTCGCTTCGGTTTTGGACTGTGGGAGGGGAGCTTGCTGATTTCACTTGTAAATATCTCAACTTGCCTTTGGCCTCAACGGTGGAGGTGGACTTAACCACGATTTCGGCCCCTTCTCTCACGTGCCTGTTTTTGCCCATAGCTCCACCTTAACCCTGGGGTCACCCCAGTTGCCACTCCTGACCCCCCATTGCCACTCCAGCGCGCCAGAGAGGAAGGCGGGAGAGGAAAGTTTGTGGGGTTCTGAACCGAAAATGTCGACATCTTGCTAATGGTCTGCAAACTTCCGCCAATTATGACTGACCTCCCAGACTCGGCCCCAGGAGGCTCGTATTATGCAGGGAGGCCGCAGTAACTGGGGATCAAAAGCGGGAAGGTGCGAACTCCTCTTTGTCTCTGCGGGGCCGCCGCGCCCCCCTCCCGGTGGGTGATAAACCCACTCTGGCGCCGGCCGTGCGCTGGGTGATTAATTTGCGAACAAACAAAAGCGGCCTGGTGGTCACTGCATTCGGGTTAAACATTGGCTAGCGCGTTCCGAAGACTTGTGCCATGCCTGGCGGCTGGGACAACTCGCAGACCAGCGCGCCACGGGTCCGGGCTTTTAGGCTGTAGCCGAGGGCTCTACCATGGTTATTTTTCCCCTCCTCCATGCAGACCCCTTCGATCTTCTCGGTCTCTCTCCCCGCCTCACGTTCAACAAAAGACAGACGGAGAAATACTGGAGCAGCCTAGCCTGACCCTGGGCAGAGCCTGAGAAACGGTGCTTTAAAAGAGCGGGAAAAGGGGGCCAAAATTTGAATCCAAGAGGAGGCGCCGAACTTCTGGTGTCCCTACAATATTCCTCCATCTATATTGCAAAGAGTATTCACCTAATTGTAGGCCTGATTTTTTTTTTTTTTTAATTCTCTCCAAATCTGGGATGTCTGAAGTGTTTAAGGTGAAGAATAGTATGAATGAGGATTTTAAAGTGGGCAAGGGGCGAGGAGGAGCCTCAGAATAAATGTTATATGTGCACACGCGCGCACACACGCACGCGCACGCAACCAAATCTTCTATCCCCAGGTCAGGCCACGCAAGAGGCAGAGAAGCCCCCTTTGCCGAAGAATCCCCCCCAGGAAGCCTCTGCAGCTCCCACTTTTCCCTAGGGCATCGTCTGCCTCCCACTCTAAAGGGGGGCAGATCGACCCTTTTGTGACCGAATGGTGTTTATCTGGAGTTTACAAAACCCGGGGGAGGGGCGCGGTGGGGTGGAAGGAGAAAGGATGGTGGATAGGCGGGGTCGTTTACTTTGGCAAGTTTGCTGTAAATATTCTTTTCAGCATGTGTGAGGTCTGGCGAGGGACTATTACACGCTTATTCCCCCTTAAACTTTCGCCCACCGTTTGCTGCGCGGAGCTGTTTTTCAGTCCGAGGTGTCGCTGAACTGGGAACTCTGTTGACATAAGGACATCCAGGGGTTTCTCCGGGAGGGTCTGGGGCCTAATTAAGAAGTTTACTAAGGAGGTCGGTCAAAACGTAAACTTTCTCTGGGGAGGGGCTTTCTGGGTAGAGACAGCTCCCTGTTTCTGGCCAGTGCCCCTGCCCATGGGATCCCAGGCTCTTTTGATATTGACAGACGTTGAAACTGACTAGGTATCTGCTTCAGGACTCCCATAGTCCTTTGCGTTCAATTCCCCAAACCCTGGAGGTGATTTTTTTTAGCGGGCACCTCAGGGAGGCAGCTCCCCCGAGGTGAGGGCCTAGGTTAAGTTCCTCTAGCAGATAGCAGCCAGCACCCTCCTTTCCACATTAGCACCCCTGTGCTACCCCAAACCCTGACTCTTTCACACGCAGCTCTGAAGTCAAAGGAGGACTTCACGGACCTGGGAGGCTTGGTTTTCCTCCTGGAGTTTCGTATCTTTCCCCGCCTTCCCCCTGCAAATTTGCTTTAAGAACCTAGTGCCTCTCAGGTCTGGAGGCTTCAGGATCAGTCTTTTTGATGGAGAGTCAGTTTCCCCATCTTTCTTTCCCTCCAGAGGTAGGCACAAGAGTCTTGGTTGGACCAGACAGGACACCCATTTCTGTTTCTGTTTCTCTTTCTTCTGCTTGGGCTGTCCTCTCTCTCTGTCCACGTCTTTCAAGATTCCATGACTGCAGATCTGTGTTTTTTATTCTGTTTTCTTCTACTTTCTCTTCTCTTCCTGGCGTCTATCTTGTTCTCGGCTTCTATAACTCCTCAGCCTCTACCTCCCAGCCTTCACTTCTCTCATTATTTTTTTAAAAATTTTATTTACTACCTTTTCTGTTCGTTCTTCTTCTCTTCCCTTCCTATTTTCTCTGGCTTTCCTGGTCCTCTCTGGATTCTCTTCTGCCTTTCTATGTTTCTGTATTGCCTCTGTATCCACCCCCAACTCTTCCTCTTTTCCAGAAATCAAGACAGGCTGGAGTTAACCTCTCCCTGGGGTTCAAGCAGACACCTTCCCCTCATATTCCTGGCCTGGATGATAAGGTGTCCTCCAAGATAGAAGAATGCTGGGCCCATTTGTGTAGATTTGAAGTCTCGCTTTCTGCGTTTAGTATTCCCCAAACCACCCTTCGCCCAGGGCTGGCCTCTCACCTCTGTTCCAATGCTCCGATCTCCCATCCTTTCTCTCTCCCCCTCCTTTCCAAGGCAGGAGCCCAGGGTGAAGGGCACCATGGCAGGTTCTAAAGCCCCAGTTCCTAGCCTCTGTCTGGCCCCAGCAACACAGGTCTTTCCTGTAAGGCACATTTCCCTGTCCTCTGACAGCCCTCTAAATTATTGATCAGGGCGATTCAGTGCAAGAGCCTGAAGCATGTGTGTGTGTGTGTGTGTGTGTGTGAGTGAGAGAGAGAGAGAGAGAGAGAGGATTGTCAAAGTTGTCTAGCTTGGGGAAGCAGTATTTTTAGTACAGAGGTTCACTTTGGCGCCAGTTGGTTTATGCTGTTTCTAGAGCATCATTCGTTATATACTTAATCCATGCTTATCATACCTCCCTTTAATGTAAATATGTTTTTGGCAGAGGCAGAATGAAAAGATTTCACCCTCTGCATTATTCTTATTAGCACCCACCTTTCATCAAAGCAGATCGCTCTACAAAATGGCAAATTTGTAAACGGCCAATGATTTAGAGAAGTTGGAAGGGAAGCAAGGAGGGAAGGATGAAGGAAGTAGTGTGTGTGTGTCTGGGGAGCGTGCTTCTTATACATCTGTGAAAGGTTTTTCCCCCCTCTCTCTGTCAGGAAAAGGAACTAATTGTGGTTTCCTAATTTCAAACCAATCTACATCTTCAATACTCTCTTTGTGTGTTTTACCCCATTACTTAAAAAAAAAAAAAAGAAAGAAAGAAAGAAAGAAAGAAACGCGAGATAATGCAATGGATATTTCATAGTCCAGTCGAAATGAGTTCACTGGGAAGAGGCTGGGAATTTTTCCTCTCATCTTATCTGATCCAGCATCTGCAAGGCGCAGAGCCAGAGCTGACTTCGGCCTCAGGCACGGGGCACTGTTGACCACCCAAAATCTTTCTTCTTTCAACATCCTCTTTCCAGATGTCTCAGTCGAGACAGGTAAGGGTGTCAATGGCACTTCAGCAATATGTCCTAAGAATGTAGCCTCAGGGAGTGGTGGGAATCTCGGGGACAGAATATTTCAAAGGGTGAAGGGAAATAGACCGATGTATTCTCCAGTCCCCAACTGCAGACTAGGGGTGTCCACTGACTGAACAGGAGCCCTTAATTCTGTGACTTTCTGCTTTTGCTACTGTCCATTATTTCTGGTGTTGTTTTAGGTGCCCCGGGGTGGGGGGCAGTGGGGTCTTGCCCTTCGAGGGCAGACAAGGCGGAGGGAACAAGAGACTGCGTAAGTGAGAGGG
Source organism: Bos javanicus (assembly GCF_032452875.1). Lineage (NCBI taxonomy): Eukaryota > Metazoa > Chordata > Mammalia > Artiodactyla > Bovidae > Bos > Bos javanicus. The sequence continues at coordinate 60,652,619 of NC_083884.1, read as the reverse complement.
CATGGCAAATCAGATAACTGCTACTACTGTGTGGGAAGTTGACAGGGCAAAGAAAGATCAGCTCCTCTAAAGCTGCTGAACTAAGTGTCCCCTAGTAGCCTCAGACACGTTTCCTCAATTTGAGCACAGTATCCATTACTATTTCCCATACTGGGTTTCAATTAAAAAGGGTGAGAGCGGAGAGGGAAGGCAGGAGAGGAAGGGACCAGTGAGCACCCAAGTGTGTGTGTCTGTGTGTGTTTTTCCTCTTTTCTTTCCATTTCTTTCTTGGAGCCTCTCCACTGCTCCTCAACAGCCAGCCAATCTGCCTGTGTTCCTAAAGGTAATGCCTTCCTGTCTCCCAAATCGAGTAGGTGAAGAGACAGGAAAGGAGGTAACACCGACAGAATCTTTTGTCTCCAGGGAAGCCCGCAAAAGATATAGTTGTGTGTGTGGAGTGCCTTTGGGAAGGACTTTGCCTTGCCTGTGTAGGCATGGGGTTTCAGATATGGGAGGGATATAGGCACTGAAGGTTCCAGCCTTTTCTGTCATATTGGAAACTGATCAAATCCCTCCTTCCTTGTACAGTCTTATGGGCAACCTACCCTTTTGCGGTTTTAAGACACAGGGTGTTTAGCAGCTGGTTTCACCTGCTTCTCTGGTATGCCTGGCAGGTAGGGGGCTTGCTACCCCAGCTTCCAAAGCCAGGATTTGGGTTGTGGATGCAGGGTCCCAACTCTAGGCCTTAGCCCGGCTCTCACTCTCCCACCGAACACACCTCTCAGAATTTGGAATCAAGCACCAGCTCCTTTTCTGCATCTGTGTTCTCTGATCACTGACCCTCTACCAGGGCCACTCAGATAACTGGCCACTAGCTGCACCTCTGTGTCTTAATTACCTGACAGTCTGGGGAACCTTTTCCTCCATGTCAGTAATGACTAGAGACCTCAACAATGGGACCTCATTTTAAGTCAGAGATGTCTTGCTCCTGACCTAGTCATCCTGGCCCCCAAATAAGACATAAATCCTGCCCGAGTTTTTAGCATATCCAGGGAATGAACCAGTAGGAGCCAGAGCGACAGTTCTCTGGCTCTCAACCAGAGCTGAAGGCTTGGGTGACAGTTTTGGCCTTAGAGATGCGAAGAGCCTTTAAAACTCTCCAGCTTGGCCTTGGAATACAGAAGGGTTCCAGAAGTTTCTCTCTCTCTCTCTTTTTAACTTGCAAATTATCTTACTGTCCTTTATTAGGACATATAAGAACTAATGCAAATGTGATGAGCAATAGCTGTCAAGTTTGTAAAAGCAATTTTTTAACTCACTGTTATTCTCTTTTTGGATTTTCTTTCTTTTCTTTTTGTTTTTGAACTTTTAATTTTGTATTGGGGTAGAGCCGATGAGGTGTGAAGGACTGGGAAGCCTGGTGTGCTACAGTCCATGGGGTCGCAAAGAATCGGACACGACTGAGCAACTAAACAACAAGAGCTGATGAATACTCCTGTGACAGTCTCCGGTGAACAACAACGGGACTCAGCTGTACAGAGGCATTCTCTTTCTTTTTAAATTTGTATTTCTGTTTTAGGGGAAGAAGAGAGAGCAAGGGAGCAGGGACACACACAGACATAGAAAGAGGGAATGTTTGGAATTATGAGAGAGCTTTCCTTAAGAGTTGCTTTTGCTGGCGCCCAGGCCTCGGTACGTTTCATCTCCAAGCCAAATACTAAAAATCCTTCTGGCGGGCGCTTGGGAGGGCAGACAGGAGCGGCCTTCCCGATCTAGGAACCAACCTGTCCCCTACGTTTCCTCCTGACGCCCTGTCCTCCTTGCGCTTGGGAAAGGAAAACTTCGGGCCCCAGGACGGAGGGGGAGAGAGTGACAACCTAGGGTTCCCCCTGTAAGGTGCTTTTGGGCGATGGTTTCCCCTCCCCTTCCCCCCAAGCGGGGGGTTTTCACCTACCGCCGCCCCTTCCCCTTCCCCTTACCCCGGTTCCAAATACGGAAGCTGGACGTGCTTCGCTGCGGCTCCAGGCCTCGCCTAGCGCGGTACCTGAAGACGCTCGCGGCCTTGGATTACGGGTGGAGGGGGCCCGGGGCTGCGATCTGGGGCCCCCCAACACCCGCAGCGGCAGGCGGGGAAGCACAGGGGTCCCGGACGAGGCCGGTCCGCCCCGGGCCTCGGTGGCGACAAGGTCCTGCCAGGCACTGGCTCCCCGCGCGGGTTACCTGACTTTCCTCTGCGGCGGCCGGGGCGGGGCGAGTCGGCTTCCCGGGTGGGAGGGCGGCCTGCCTACCCCGCGGAACTCACAAATTCTCCCCAAAACTAAGATCGCTGGGATTCAGTTAGGAACCCCTCACCGCGCACCGCCCCCGCCCCCCCCCCCCCCCACGTCCGATGTGTCTTTTTGCAGCCTGGATTCCTAACTCCCGCCCCACTCCGGTAGAAAAGGATTAATGGGGGGTGGGGGGGCGGGAATAGTAATGACCTTGGGAGGGGGCAGTAACAAGGAAAGAGTCGCGTAGCACTCTCTGTCTCTCAAAGGGGTGGAAAAACCATTGCAAGGGAGAGAGCCTCCTGGGAGAAAAACCGGGCTCGGAGAGAACCAGGCTGAGCCTGGTGAGATTTTCTGCGCGCAAAGGGAGGGTGGAGTGGAGGGAGCCATCTCCTCTCCCACCGCTGGGGTGTGTTTTTACATGTTTTCTCAGCAGCAAGTTCTATAAACAGGTCAGCCCTATGCTGCCAGGGATCTCTGGCTGCCAGTGTAGACGCCTCTCTTTCCCCCTCTCCCCCTCTGCAAGTCAAACGCGCAGGAGATGCGGGTGGGAGTCCGGGCCGGGGGAGGGGCACCACCTTCCACTTCTGACTTGGAGGGTATATCTGCTTTTGAAATAGCTTCTCTTGTCTTCAGAGGGTAAAATATGAGTTCCCAGCATGTCTGAGTCTGGTCTTCTGGTACCTCAAGCAAAATTTGGGGAGGGAAGGGAAGGGAGGCTGTTCTAATTACCTTTGAGCTGAGCGGGGGTGGGGCGGGGGATTCTGTCTATTCAGTCCGGTCCTGCTGGGGTGCCCCTGCGTATTATTAAACCCAGACGCTCCGTCCAGAACTTGGGGCCATGCGGAAAAGATTTACAATTAAGCCAATTGGGGCAGAATACAACCATCCAAAGTTTGCAGGTGTAAATAATGCCTTGCTTTTTTTTTGGCATTCCAAGCGACTTCATTTCAAAACCCACCCCCCTTCCACCCTACCCACCCATGGCTGGACTCTAGTTCTTTTAGGGGAGAGGGGGAGAGAGAGTAGCAGAGTTAGGATTTTTCTATTAGACAAGTTAAAATATGATGTTGCACTCACTTTTATGTCCGTGTATTAATGTCGTGGATAACCAGGACAGGCTCCTCTATTTCATTTCTCTGTCTAGAATTGAGAACTGTTGGAGTCAATGAAAGGCCTTTTGAGAGTGGGTTATGAATTCTTTCTTTTTTTTAAAGGAATGGAACAGATTTTTATATAACAGATATTAGAGTTGGATTATTTTACAGATTTTTTTTTTAGTTGTAGAAATTTGAGTGAGAGAGGATAAGAAAAAAAAAAAAAGGAAATTGCCTTTAGTTGGCATATCAGAATACTGCCTGCCCCAAGCTGCATCTGGGGAAGAGGTGGTCTTTCAGACAGCAGAGCCAGATGCCTCCTAGAGCTTCAGTTTAGATCTTCCTAATATTTGGAGAAGGAAATGGCAACCCACTCCAGTACTCTTGCCTGGGAAATCCCATGAACAGAGGAGCCTGGTGGGGTAGAGTCCATGGTGTCCAAAAGAGTTGGACATGACTTAGGGACTAAACAACAACAGCGATTGGAGAGCTAGTTAAATGATGTATGGGCCCAACTTCAAGGCTACACTCCATTGCATTATTTAAACATAATAGAACGTGTGTGTGTGCTTCTAGGACGTTCTGTGTGGGTACAAGTGTGTATAGTGGGTAGCCCCACATAGGAAATGTGTAGCCCCAGATAGTAGCCCCAGATAGGAACGGAAATCTCAGATTTAAAGATGCTTTGCAATCACACCTCACAGGCAGACTCCCATTTGATCAATATAGACAGAGTTAAATTTGTTTTGCTGCTACGCAGTTACTCCTTTTCTCTTGGAGCAATAGTCTGTTACAAATTACTGGGAAATTGGAGAATGTGTCCCCCACCCCAACTGTTGTTCAGTGTTTTCAGTCTTGCACTAACCTGCTCAATAATATATGTAATGTGTGTGTACACAGGCACTTTTCCAAAAAATTAGCGATAACATTCCAGCTGTATAAAGAGTGATGTTTTTTCTCCCTCTGCAAGTGGGACTCAGTCTGTGGCTGAGTTGCCACTCTGGAGACCTATTCCCTGGGGACTGACACCCCCGAGGATCTAGAAGTAGGAGGCTTTCCAGCCCAGGTTGCATGCAAAGGCAGGGAATCAAGGCGCCTGACTCCAGCCAGTATAAGGTCATAGGTGTAGAATTAGGAAGGCAGGACTTAACATGTCCGCAACAAAAAGAGAGAAAGCGTCAACTCAGCCTGGGGTGAAACCCCTGAGCCGGCACAGGAAAAGTTTCTAAGCAGTGGTGGAACAAACACTATTTTTCGCCTCCTCTTTCCTTTCTTTTTTTTTTTTTTTCCCTCCTTGAAAGAACTTCCCTGTCCAGTGCATATGTTGGGCATAAATAAAGAGGGGGTGGTGGGGGTGGTGGTGATTATTGAACGCTGGGTGAACCTGAATCAGCCTTAAGCAATCGGGGTGTGTGTGAGGAGGGTAGAAGATAGACATGTCCTAATTTGGAGTGAGAGGGGGTGGATGGAGGAAGGGACCGACTCCAGCTTAGAAACCTCGATCCTTGCGGCTGGAGGGACTCGCCAGGAACCTCTGCCCAGGGTGCCCTTGCCGTCTCGCCGCTGGATGGCGCTGAGGGGAGACAGGCTGGCAGGCGCTCGTCCTCCTGTGCCCCCGCAAGGCCTGAGCAAATTTCCGCCAATGCGTGGGGTTGGGACCGTGGTTTTGAGCCAGAGCAGTGACAGTCCTGATGCACCAGGAGGCGGGAGCTGTTTTTGGAGTCGGGGGTGGGAGAGGGTCACCCAGAGTCCCACCAGGTCTGGAAGCTGGACAAAGAGAGTATGGGCAAGAATGGGGGTGTGTGAAAAGATGGTTCTCAGGGCAAACTAGTGCCTCATTTCTTGGGTGTCACCTGTTTACCTAGAAAGGTGTGTGTGTAGACGGGGGAATGGTCTGGACAGGAGGTCAGCTAGATAGGTATGGAGATTTGCAAAGGGTACAGGCTTTGCAGAACCTCATTGTCCAGTGTCACTTTTTGCAAAGGCCAATCTAATGGTCCCCCTCCCCCTGCCACAACCCCCTCTCCCCCTACCCAGGTATGCTCTGTCTAATTGGAGTGGCAGGCCTTCCCGGCTGGAATTGTATCTGGGATTGAGAATCTCAGGGCTGGGGTGCACTCCGATCTCAGGCTCCCTGGGGGCTGGCACGTTGTCAGACTGACCTGAGTCCTCATTTGGGAGTGTCTGTCTAAAGGCACTTAGGACCTCAGGCTGGATGTTCCGCAGCCAAAGGAGGAACTGCGGGCTACAATTTGGAGAAGAATAAATTCATGTTGAACTTACTAAGCACTTACTATGCACCAGGTACTGCGTTAGATGCTGCGATCTTGTCAAAAGTTACTTACAGAGCTAGAAAAAAAAAACACCTTAACCAAAGAAGTTAATCACTCTGGGTGTGTGTTTGTGTGTGAGTCACTCAGTCGTGTCTGACTCTTTTCGACCCCCTTTTGTTCATGGAGTTCTCCAGGCAAGAATACTGGAATGGGTTGCCATTCCCTTCTCCAGGGGATCTTCCCGACCCAGGGATTGAACGTGGGTTCTCCTGCATTGCATGCAGCTTCTTCACCCTCTGAGCCACCAGGGAAGCCCAATCACTCTGGGTAAGAGTGTCTAATATCAGTTCTCCACCTTGAAAGCTCCTAGAGAGATAAGACTCCTCACATCTCTAGCTCTGTTTGGGGGGTGCTCAATAAATCATCTTTCAATACAGGGACGAAAATGAAGGAAGGAAAGGAAAGAAGTCAAACTAAAGGTGATTTTCTGTGCATATGAAAAATAAGTGACCACTTCAAAGAGCACTTTAAAAAAAAGCATCGAATTTGTAAGCTGTTCCCCCAAACAGATCCTGACATGAGAGTGAAAAGATGGTAGTGGGAAGAGAAATTGGGTGTAATGGATAGAAACATCCACTTGGTCATTCCACAAAATACTGACCGAGACTTCTCTGCCGAGCACAGGAGACACGGGTGAAAACATGGGTCTTCACCAGCTTGATGCTTATGGTCCTGAGTTTTGGTCACTATGGTTTAAAAAAAAATAGAGATCATTCCCATTTTAAAGATCAGGAAAGTTGAGGCCGAGGAGAGATAGTGTCGGGAGAGAACTCAAGGTCTTAAAGCAGGAAGGCTGAACTAAAGTTGGCCTCAGCTCTTCTGTGCTCTAGGGAGGCAGAAGGCTGGATGATTTTTGCTCCTGGGGAGTGTGGGGGCCCTGGGAACCCCAGCGGTGCTGACAAGTCATCTCGGGCTGGCTTGGGGGGACGACAGAAGTTTATACCCTGATGAGGTTGCAAAGACCACCCCAGTTCTGCTTGTCCCACCTTCAACCTTGGGACTATGATGAGGGATCTAACCTCCGAACCTCCCATCCATTGTTTCCCGTTTAGCTCGTTCACCTAGCCTAGGACGGAGCAGCTCTGCTGCTTTTTACAGACCAGAATTTGTGGGACAGAAAGCTAGGGAGTCTCGTCCAAGGTCGCCTGGCTAAAGAATGACAGTAAAGAAGACTTTACGACGACCCCTCCCTGCCAGGGTTTTAGGAGTCTGTCCAAACCCCTCTCCTCATTAGTACCCCAGTGCCCTGTGCGGTCGGGGCACCTGCGGTGGGTTCATCAAGTGTTGGTTGATTGAATAAACTTAGTTCTTATTTGGTTCCTTTGTTTTAAAAATTGCACAAACCAAAAAAATGGATCAGTGATCGAATAAAAGGGAGTGGATTGAGAAGCTCATTCCCCTGACTGGCTGCCTGGCGGTGGGACAGCCTTGGGTCACCGGTGAGCCCTGGCAGCGGTAAGGTCACTTTCCACCAGCTTTACAAAGACGGTTGTGATTTCCTTCAGTCTATATTTTCGTCCTAGACTTCGTTGGGGTGATCGATGGAGGAGACAAGCTGACCCACCGTGAGGTCAATACAATCGATGCAGTCCTCCATGGACGCCCTCTCAGAAACCGCTCCAGTGGCTGCGTGCTGGGTTCCACCCAAAAGCTTTCGGGATTTCAGATTTCTTACTCCCGTGCTGAAGTTACCGCACTGGAAGGAGGATGGGGGTAGGTGGGCAGGAAGAAGCCTCCAGCCTCACCTGAGGGAGTCTCTGGGAACTGCAGGTCGGGAGAATCTCTGCTCCCAGGCAGCCGGCCACGCTCTCAGCAAAGTCTGGTAAATTTCGTTCCGGAGCTTCCCGGCCTTGGAATCAGACACCCTCCAACTTTTCCCAGTGGGTCGGCTGTCCTTAGCCCTTGGTTCCTCATCTGCGAAATGGGTTTGTTACGAAATACTGTTTATTGAAGAGAATGTCTGTGAAATCCCCTTGGAGGATGATTATGTTCTAAGACCTTTCCCATACTTTGGCTCACCGAATACAACACTCTGAGGAGGTGGGCGTCTTTCATGGATCTCTGTTTCCCAGATGAGAAACTGAGGCATGCAGAGAGATAGAGACTTGACCGAGCTTGGACAGCTGGTGAGCCCCTCCTGGAGCTGAGATTCACCCTAGGGAGGGTCTAACTCCTCATCTGGCTTTCAACAAGGTCACAGGTGCCGCCTTCGCGTGCACACATACACACACACAGTAGGTACACAAGGGCGATCTTTTTCTTTGCCCTTTAGGGAGCACACATTCCATGGAACCCTTTCCCAAGCACATCTCTAAATTGCTTTGATCCGTAGGTCTCTTCCTTCTGGAAACAAATGCAGTGGTGGTGGTGGTGGGTGGGGGGGAATGTTCGAGTCTGACAAATCTTCTTAAACTCGGAAATCCAGAGCTTTCAAGACATTTTTTTTTTTTTTTTTGTACGAAGGAAGGAGGGGTACGTGTGTGTATGTAGAATCAATATGGGCCAGACAGCCCTTCACAAAGGGACTCCAGGCGGGCGCCTCGGCCGCACGGCCCCCGCCCCACCGCCCGCAGCGAATTAATTGGGCCCTGAAAGAAGGGGCAACGTAGCTTCCAGTTAATTAGTCAAGAAATGAATCAAGCCCCAGCGGCCTGGCAAAGGCCCCTGGGGCGCGGGTTTTGTGCAAGTCAAATCGGTCGGTGGGGCGCTCCCCTTTGGGTCGGGTGGGGCGCAGCGGGGAACTAGGCTTGGGCGCCTCTGGCTGCCCCGCGCCCGGCGCCTTGTACCCCGCGCCCCAGAGCAGGCTCCCGCGCTCCCTTGGGCTCTCACTTTCATCATCTGTTTCCTTTTTCCTGACTCCCTCCGTCCGCCTCTCCTTTTCCTTTTCGTCTTTGCCGTAGCCCCTTCTCCCAGAACTTTGCTCGCGGTTTTCCATCCCGTCTCCCTGCTTCGTCTGGCTCCAAGCTCTCCGTTTTGGGGCATCTTCCTTTAAAGCTCCTGCCTCCGCCTAGCACATCTGGGGCTGGGTGGTCAGGGAATGGTGCCTGGGATGTGGAGAAACCCGAACTTAGGGGACACAGGGTGGAAATGAGCCCTGGCTTTGGAGCCCTGAGGCCTGCTGTGTGTTCCTAGGTACACATTCTTCATCCTTCAACCTAGGATCCAGGTCCCCGGCTCTGGTTAGGAGAACCCTCTGAGATAATGCAGGGCTTTGAAAGGGTTTTATAACCCATGACCCGTGTCCCCAAGCGATGAGGACTTAGAATTGAGGCACACCTGCCACACATAAGCAGCTGTTGAGCTCCAGCAGTGTGTTTTCCTTACTTTGTTCCTCCACTCCTCCTCCAGTCACTCTGGGTAACCCAGGCAGCCAAGATCCCGGGTGTTTTCCATCAAAGCAGCTCTGCTGGAGAGGAGGGAGGGGAGACACAAATCGTTAAACTCAGTTATTTCAAGGTCTTTTTGTGCCATGTACCAGCAGTCTCTCCTGAACTAAAGGGACGGAACTGGGGGCTCAGAGATGTGGACTGATCCTCCTGGAGTCACACAGCAAAGGGGAGGCAAGGCTGAGACTTTCACCCTCAAACACGCGTTCGGTGCCTTGACTCGGTGCAGCCCTTTGAGAACGCAAAGAGCTCAGGGATCCTCAAAGGTCCTGCTGGCCTGACCTCGGCTCCGAACATTTATGTACAGGAAGAGGTTCGCTAGAATCACCTTGCCTCCTCCAGCTTGGAGCTAAGGCCCGAATCTCTCTCCAATTCTGCATTTCTTTCCCGTCTGTCTTTGTCTTTCGAGCTCAGTCTCTACTTTAGTCTCCCACCCACCAGTCTTTCTCTCTCCCCCTCAACCTGCCTTCGAATGCACAGGGCTGAGGTCAGAATCTCTCCCACTTTCTTCCAAATATCTAGGTAGTTGCTCACATCTCGCGGCTTGGAGCGGGGTTGACACCCATCTGCCGCGAACCGCCAGGATCGGAGCCACGGACGCAGACTCGCAGACTCTATTAAATTCCATGCCCTTGCGTCTCTGCCGCCCGGCCCCCCATCCCCAGGCCCTCCCCAAGCCGCATCCACCCGGTCCTAGGAGAGACCCCAGCGGATGATTCGATGAACGCCTCAGTTCCACACAGGAGCCCCGAACCGCGTTTTTTAATTTCTTCCTTTGCTTGCTATTGACCGACTTTGGCTTCGCTCAAGGCCCCGAGGTGCCTGCGCCGCGCTTGGCTTAGCTTCCTGCCTCTCGAGGCAAGCCGGGGACTGCGGTTTCCGCTCGCCAAGTCCCTGCCAGGCGCGCGCGCAGGGGCTTGGCGAGCTTGGCGCGCGCGTTTGGCGCACACTGCTTTGGGCCTCAGTTTCCCCGCCCCTTTCGGATCATACAAGCGCGAGACGAAACGGCTGGGACTGGAGGCATGGCCAGCGGATTGGGTGGTGGCGGGCACCGCAGTTTCTGTGTGTGGAGTGGAGTTAAGCCTGGAATCACGGCCGCCGCGCCTTCCCTGTTCCTCCTCTCCGCGGACTATTACCCACCTCCACGACCCCAGTCTCCCTCAAGTATCACCAGCAGCCTGGTGGAGCTCGGTTGGCGGCGTAGGGATGCTGGCTACCTCAAGGCGAGGGCGAGCCAGCAGGTGCGGGCAGCGCTGGTTCCCTGCAGTTGCCGGCTCCACAGTCATGACTGGTGGCCTTGGGTACATAGGCGGCCTCGGTCAAGCCTCGTTCCATCAAAGTGTTGGCACACACCTCCTACTGAGCTTTAAAAGGGGGCCTATTAGAGCCTTGGAACTTTGGAAGAGTCCCCTAACTCTTCTGAGCCTCAGTTGCCTCCTCTGAAAAATGGGGACGATAGGTCCTGCTGCGGAGGACGAAGGCAAGGAGTAAATGAGACCTCTTGTGTACATCACTCAGTTTAACCCCTGGCACATAGTAAGTGCTCATTAAGCATTAGCTGTTTGGGCACCCTAATCTCTCTGTCTCTATATATCATATAGCTATTTTGATAAAATAGATACACTTAGTATCTACTTAGTATATATGCATTTACTAAATGTATAGACTCAGTGCATACTTAGCATATAACGTGGGTGTGTGCTCAGTCACTTCAGTCCTGTCCGGCTCTTTGCCACTCCATGGAGTGTAGCCTGTCAGGCTCCTCTGTCCTTGGGATTTTTCCTGCAAGGGTACTGGAGTGCATTGCCATGCGCTCCTCCTCAGAATCTTCCCAACCCAGGGATCGAACCCCTGTCTCCTGCGTTGCAGGCAGATTCTTTACTACTGAGCCACCAGGGAAGCCCAGTATATCACATATACACTAAAAATATATGCTATGTATGTCTAGAGTATCTTTAAGAGATATTCTTCTTTTCTTAGACCACTACCTAGCATATATTAGGCCCTTTCTCTATTAGCATTGCTTTACCCAGTTCTTTAAAAAAAATTTGTTTTTTTTTGGCTACACGACATGGCATGCATAACCTTAGTTCCTCCATCAGGGGTCCAATCCGTGCTTCCTGCTTTGGGAGTGTGGAGTCTTAACCACTGGACTGCCAGGGAAGTCCCTCTTACCTAGTTCTGTTTACATCTCAGCCTGAAGCCCCATTCCTTGTCCTCGCCCAAGTTGATCCTGTAGTGATCAAGCCTCCCACTCTAGGCTTCATGTCACTGCAGGCTACTTTCTGGAATCCCAGGATCTCAGAACTGCAAGTGACTCCAGAAAGTGTGTTCCCTTCTTGTCCTTGCACGGGAGTTCAGGCCCCAGAGGGGCTTGGAGACCAGGTTCCAATGCCTTTTCAGCCCCAACCATCTCCATCTCCTGACAGGAGAAAAAAGTGTCTCTATCTATCTCTTGGGATCTATTGAGGGAAAAGCACTTGTGGAAAATAAAAGAATATGGTTGGGTGCCTGGAGCATCCTTGGGCAGAGACCCCAGGGCCGAGAGCTCTGTAAATGAGGAGATGCCTATGTGTGACCTGGGATGGAAGGGGTGCTGGGCCCCTGCGAGGGTTCCTTGATGCCTCCTGGCTCTCAGCACAGCTGTGTGTGGCTGACTCTACTCTCAGGCCCAGACTGCAGCTGCCCGCTTGCTGATCATCAGCAGGAGACCACAGTCCCCTTCCTCGGTCCTCTAGGACATACTGAGACCGCTTCTTTTCAGCCTGAGAGTGAATGGCGTGGTCGGGAAGAGAGAGATGAAAAAGGAGAGATGGTAAGATGGAAAAGGAGGATGACTGGGAGTGTGGGGAGAAGTGAGTGAGAGCAAGAGAGAGAAGGGACGCTTGGGGAGCAGGGAGGAAGGAGAAAACAGAGGGAGACAGACACCCACCCGGAGATGGACAGAAACACTTCATACCTGGAGAGACTGGGAGAGGCAGAGAGAGAGAGAGAAACTCAAGAGACAAAGAGAGAAGCAACTAAGAGGCGCAGAGAGGGGACAAAAGAAGGAAGGAGCTTGGGAAGAAATGTCCCAAAGGAGACAGAAGCGAGCTGGTAGGGAAATGACAGCCCAGGGAGGCCTCCGGCAGCCCAGCCACACCCCCCGGCCCGCCCTCCCGACATGTTATTTAACTTGCCAGGAGATTATCTAGTACAGTATAAATGCCTCCATTAAATCATGATTGAACTCCTCCAACCGAACAATTCCCCAAGTAGCCTCCAGCCCTAGGGGAATATGGTTTTCAAAACCCCTCGAAGCATCAGATACCAGCAATTTAGGAGATAAATTATCATTCACTAGGGGTTTCCAGGGGCCCCCTTAAAGGCCTTTGGGGTGGGGGTGGGGGAGTGTGTGGCTAAGAGCCTCTGTCCGTGCAGGAAAAGACACCGCATTTCTCTCTCGGCCATCGGATTTGCCTGGAAGCCTCTCTCCTCCCCCAGTGCACAGCCACCCAAACCCACAAGGAAGGTTGGGCCCGTAGGGTCCAAAGTTGGCCAAGAAGACGAAACATTCTGCCGGAGTCCTCCAGATTCCCAGAGTGCATTGGGCGAGATGGAGAGGGGCTGTGCACGCAGTTTCTTAGCTGCTCCCTCTGGAGAGGGATGGATGTAGTGGTGATGGAGAATGTCCCCAGCGACACCTGGGAAAGCAGACTTTCATTCAACCAGGTGGGGGGAGGGGGGAGCGGTGAGAGACAAGGAGAAGGGTTAGATACTGGAGAAAAGCCTGGTTTAAGGCAAAGTCTCCCTACTTCTGCGTCTCATCACTCCAACTAGTTGATCAAATAAAGTAGGGCTCATCTTCCCTCTCACCCCATGGGTCTTCCTCACTGGTCTCCCAGTGTGCTGAGAAAGGTATTTTCAAAGGTAGCAAATAAAAAGATTTCCTTTTTATTCCTCTTCCTCCCAGTGCTTCCACCTCCTCTCCTTGCAAGGCTTGTTTGTTTTGCTTTAACAAACAGCTTATAGAGTTTGCTTTAAAGGAGCACTTAAAAAAAAAAAATTGTACCCTTAGGGCAGGCCAAGTGTTAACTGCTTGTGTGTGTGTGACTGTGTGTGTGTGTGCTTAGGCCTCCTGAGTGGGCTTGCAGTTATAAAGGCGACCTGTTTCAGGTGCAGAAAGCTGGGAGAGGGGAGTGGCAAGGAATGCCTGGACAGATTTACACCTGTCCTTACAGCTGCCCTCGACAACACTTACAGCCTCCAGAAATGACCCTTGGTGCCGACTTGTCTGGAAGCCATCAGGGTTAGTTTTGAAGCAGGAGTCTTCAAGTGGGTAAAGCTCTGCCCAGCCCCTCCCAGCCCATCTTCCCTGTTGCTGTCTTCAAGTGCTGCCCCTTCCCCTCCTGCCCACCAGCCCCCTCACCCCTCCCCTGCTTTCTCAGTTTCCTCTGTCAGACACATATCATCATTTGACTTTCTGATCCCTTGGTGCTACCGTCTAACGAGGGCGGGGCAGGGTGCAGAGCTTGCAGCCAGCTCATCGTGGCCAGCCCCCTGCTTCCCCACAAAGAGCTGGGTCTGGCCCCAGGAATCTGCGCAGGGGGGTGGGGTGGGGATTCCTGACTCTACCTTCCAGCCAGTTTCTGCCCCCTGCCACCAGCCCCACCCCAGCCCACCGGCCAGACAGTTTGAGCGACTGACTGATAATATCCAGACGCCTCTGGAATCCCGCTTGCAGTCCTCCCAGTGCTGCTCGGCCTGGTCTGCAGAAGTGGGGGCAGTGGGCAGCAGGCATTCAGCCGTGACACTTGTTGCCACCTCTCAGAGGCCGCTGAAAGGCCCACTCAGCCGGGCCCTTCAGGACGGTGGACCCTGGAGCCAGGGCACTCAGAAGACATGTTTGACACCCATGCTGGGAACTTTGAGTCCAGTCCCCAACTTTCTCTGGCTGGCCCTGGCCCTGAAGAGGTCTAGGAAGCCGAGAGGGGGGCAGATCACAGGCCATCGGGGTGGGGGGCGGGCAGCGCTGGGCGGAGGGGTGGGGAAGTCCAGCACTTTGCCTGAGAAGTAGCAGGCACTGGGCAAGTACCCAGCCTTGAGTCCCTCACTGGCAAAACTGGGAGGGGTGGAGGAGGGAGATGTGAGAGCATCTTCATGTTTATATATCCTGGTCTCACTTTCACAATGATTTCCTTAACATATATTTCAGGCATCTTCTCACTTTTTTTGGGGGGGGGCCATGCTGTGTGGCTGGTGAAATCTCAGTTCCCCAACCAAGGATTGATCCCAGACCCTCTGCTGTGAAAGCTTAGAGTCTGAAACCACCCAACCACCAGGGAAATCTCCATCTGCTGACTTTTTTGAAACACCTATCTTGTCGAAATTGAAACCTTTATCTGGGTACCGTAAATCAAACTCAAGTCTCACTTCCCAGGAGTAGAATGAAAGTGGTGAGTTGTGGAAAGAAAACAATATGACAAGGCTCCGAACAGGGCTAATTGTTAGAAGGGTGATCGAGACAGGTAGGTGGGTGCTCATTTGGGGCTGGACTTAGTCTGAAGGTCCAAAAAAGAACTGAAGTGGGGCAGTGGGGAGGGACCTCCCTGCTGATCCAATGGCTAAGAATTTTCACTTCGACTGCAAGGGGCACGGGTTCGATCCCTGGTAGGGGAACTAGGATCTTGCATGCCACAAGGCACAGCTGAAAAAATAAAACAAAGGAATTGAAAGGGGACTGGCTCTTTTTCTGGGAGATTTAGTCCCATTTAATGCCACTTTCAGCACCCTCCCTTGTACCCTTTTGACATTTTGGAGATGACCACTCTGTGCGCTCTCCTAGCACTTTTTAATGGCACCGAAAGCCAAAGCAGTCTTCTGCTCTGATTTGGGGTTTCTGATTCTGCCGTTCCATGAGCCTCAGGATCATGGTTCAAGCCCTCCCTTCGTTTTCTCCATCACCACTAACGGCTTCACCACCTTTCTGGGCCATGGACTCCTTGGGCAATCTTGTGAAGCCTGTGGATACTGCCTCAGAATTCTTTTTTCTTTTTACAAGAGATGGGATAACAATTTTGAAGAAAAGAAATATTAAAAATATAAAAGTATCAGGACTTCCCTGGCGGTCCAGTGGCTAAGACTCCACACTTCCAGTGCAGGGGGTTTGGGTTTGATCCCTGGTCAGGGAATTAGATCCCACAAGCCGAAAGCAAGAGTTTGCATGCCGCAACTGAAGTCCCGCATGCTGCAATTAAAGAAACTGCATAAGATCCCATGTGCTCCAACTAAGACACAGTACATCCAAAAAGAAAAGCATAGTAATATATGTGTACCCAATTCATTAAATCAGACAATCTAGCCATGGTCCTGATACTGTATATTTGAAATCAGGATGAGCAAAAGAATATTTGGGGGTCTCAGTCATGCCTGTAATATGGTTATGAAAATACCTGTGATTGCTATTGGACCATATCACAGCCAGTGCGAGTCCTCCTGGGGGTGGTCACCTGGATTCACAGTGGAAGAAAATACTAATTTCAGTAAGTCATCCAAGTTCACAGATCCTGGAATTCTCTCTAGGGATACCCCTGGAAGAGTTCATTGGAGAACCCCTGAAGTGCAGAGGGAATAAATTGGGCTCTTGGTCTCTGTGAGGGACAGAAGGAGGTTCTCATGGGAAACAGGCCAGCTTTGAGAGCTGATGCAATCGCCAGATACCACAAGCTCGGGCAGAAAGGAAAGGCATTATCAACAACATTTCAAGGAATATTTCTCAATAGGCCCAGAGGCGAGAGAGAGGTCTGGCTTGGGATGGTTTGTCTCAGAGAGGGGAATTTTCTCCCCAAAGAGGCCACCGTCAGTGTCCCCATCGTAACACACCCACGCTCCGCCTCTGGGGTGATGTTCTGGGCAACTCTATAACCTTCAAAACGTCTGCTTTCCTACCTACTTAACGGATCGCTGCCTTTCCCCCTCCACCAACACTGTAATACCCGCACAGCTACCTTGCCCCAAAGGATTTGTGGACAGGTCTGACCTTAACATCGGGTAACCCCTTCATAAATGTTAAGACACAGGACTGGTGCATTTTCTGCCTTTAGACAAAGCACTTAGTCAAACCTCTGTGATCAGGGAAGGGAAGTTGCAAATGGCCCCAGGACGGTACTTGTTACCGTCCTTGGCGAAATACAGTTTAAAGAACTCAGAGTTTCTGGGACAAGTACTTGGAGGCCTGTTAGGGGATAACCACAAACCGGAATGCTGGAAACCGTCAAAACACCCTCACGTAAATTGAGTGTAGCTTAACACTGAACAATGTAACCTCAGCAGATCCTGGGGTCCCAGCAAAAGGAGAACAAAAGCATTTATGGACCAGCTACTCTGCGCAAGACCTGTGTTCTGTTCTTGGCTTGTGTTACCTGAAGGTCTCATTACCAGGTCTAATATTCATTCATTCAACTCATTCCTTCAGTTAGCAAATATTTACCAAGGGTCCACTATGTATGTGTCTCAGGCTAAGGATATAGCAGCAGCCAAGCACATAAAATTGTCCCTGAGGACCTTCTAACAGGACAGCAAATAATGAGAAACAAAAACAGGGAAAATAAATGTCTGGTAGTGAGAAATCAAATGAAAAACAAACAAAAAATCAGAAAAAGGAGTTGTGAGTGGGGGATGGGGGCTTCATTTTTATTTTAGTTATTTATTAAAAAAAAAAAAAATTAGCCATGACATGCAGCATGTGGAAAATGAGATCTTAATTCTCCAACCAGGGATCAAACCCATGGCCCTGCATTGGAAGTGCAGAGTCTTAACCACTGTCAGGGAAAGTCCTTATTATATTTTACTTCTTTTTTAAAATTTTATTTTATTCTTAATTGGAGGATAGTTACAATATTGTGATGGTTTCTGCCATACATCAACGTGAATTAACCACATTTTACTTTTTATTTACTTTTCTTTTTTTGGCTGCAATACGAGGCATGCGGGATCTTAGTTCCTTGAACACGGATCAAATCTGTGCCTCCCTGCAGTGGAAGTTCAGAGTCCTAATCACTGGACCACCAGGAAAAGTCCTGGGGGCTTCATTTTAAAGGAAGTATGAGAGAGAAGACAGGTGTGGGAGACCCAGCTTTAACTGAACACCTGGTGTATCCTGGATTCTGAGCCGGGCACCCTCTATCCGTCATCTCCATCATTCTAGGTCTTTCTTATTTTCATCCCTGTTTTATTGTTGGGGAAGGTGAGGCTCAGAGAGGTTAAGTGACTCACGAAGGCCTGCCTATTGCAGAGTTAGAATTTGAACCCAGGACTCAATTGCTCTTTCTTCTATCTCAGGCTGCCTCAGACACATTCCCGGGAAGACAGAAGAAAGGAAGAAACAGGAAGGTCATGGAGGAGTGGCAGAAGACCAATGAGTAAACTTGACCCTGTGAGTCCTCAGCTCTGTTTTCTAAGACTGGGGAAACTGAGGCCCAGACAAGACAAGTAATTGTCCAAGGTCACAGAGGAAAAAAAAAAAAATCCCAATAGCTACATGACTTGGCTCATCAGCACCTGTTCTTCTCTTGGGATCATATGGCAAGTCACTTTGGCGGTCTGGGCCTCAGTTTACTTATCTGTAAAATGGAGCCAAATAGATCAATCACCTGCAGTTGATCAACAAGAAAGACAAGATCCCTCAGGAGAGATAATTTACCCTAATACTTGGCACAGAATTGATAAGCAATAAGTATTAGATTTTTTCACTCTTTCTCAACCAACCTGATCCTTGGCACCATTTGGTCCAGAGTAGAGGGTCAAATATCTACTTGTTTTTGTGGTCTGAGTTAGTGATCTCTAAACTTATATATATATATTTAAAATTTTTATTGGAGGATAATTGCTTTACAGTATTGCGCTGGTTTCTGTCATACAACAACGTGAATCAGTCACAGGGATACACATATCCCCCACCTCTGGAACCTCCCTCGCATCTCCCACCCCATCTCACCTCGCTAGCTTGTCACAGAGCACCGGGTTTGAGCTTCCTGTGTCATATAGCAAATTTCCACTGGCTATCTATTTTATATACGGTAACGTATATGTTTCCATGCTACTCTCTCAGTGTGTCCCGCCTTCTCCTTCCCTCGCTGTGTCCAGAAGTCTGTTCCCTATTGTCTGTGTCTCCTTTGCTGCCCTGCAAATAGGTTCATCAGTATCTTTCTAGATCCCATACACATGCATCCAAATATTTTTAATGAAAATTTTCCAACATAAAAGAATAGAGAGACTACAGCAGGAATTCCCAAATACCCACCACCAGTTCAATAATGATCAACTCATGGCCCGTCTTTTTTCATTGATATACCCTCCCTGGATTGTTTTAATGCAAATGCAGACAGTATATCATTTCATTTCTAAATACTTCAGTATGCAGCTCCAAAACACAAGAATAAAAAAATTTTAAAAACGGCCACAAGACTGTTATCACACACGGACCCCATAAGCAATCACTGACAGGTTATTGTGAAATAACCTGTTAGTACTCAGTGTTGCCCGACCATCTCCATTCTCCTTATTTTATCGCAGTTGGATGGTTGCCGTTGGGTTCCAGTTGGGTCTACACTGATTTTGATTTTATACCTCTTACATCCACTTCCCATTTTTTCCCCTGAAAAAAATTGTAAATGGAAATAATGGACTCATTCTGGCTCCTACCGTTTGTCCACCCATAGACTCATTCTTACATTTCTCTGTCCCCTGTATTTCCTATAGACTAGTGGGTTGCACAGAGTCGGACACGACTGAAGCTACTTAGCAGCAGTGGGTAGAAAGAGATGTTTGGTGAGCTTCAGAGTTGAATCTTTTGGCAAATCTGCTTCATGGATGACAGTATGTACTTCTGCTTTTACTATTTATTTATTTTTGGCCAGGGTGCGTGGCTTGCAGGATCTCCCTGACCAGGGACTGAACTGTGCCCTCCTCCGTGGCCGTGCAGAGCCCTAACCGCTGGACAGCCAGGGCACTCCTGGTGGTGTGTACTTCTACCGAAAGACTCACAAAATTGCTTGTATTTCTTCTTGGTTTGTGAGCAGCTGCTGAAGACCATTTTCGGCGTGGATCCATCATTTCTTTAAGGGTTTGCACAACAGTGATATTTCGTGTCTTTCATTTCATCTTCATTATGTGAAATACTCCCAAATTTCTCAAGAGGACACCACATCACTAAACGCTAAGGTTTGAGCAGACATCGTCCACTATCTACATTTTCACGCTTTTCAGTGATAAACCTCTTCGACTGAATTTGACATATGTTATATCACTGAACTGCACTCAACTGGAAATTAAAAGAGATAACCTTTGAAAACAAATGTGCCTAGAATTTCTTCCTGCAGTCAGTGGTCAGTCCATTCCTAATCCGGGGGCTGTGGGCAACTTTGTCGGGAATTTCTTTTCTTTCCCTTTTAAAAATTTTTATTGGAATACGGTTGATTTACAATGCTGTGTTCGTTTCAGGTGTAAGGAATTTATTTCTGCATTCAGTCAGGAAATTCAATTTGCCTCTTGCAAACAAAATGAAAAAGGAGCCTGTGAAGCTCTCTGAAAATGTTGATCGATCTGTGGGACCCTCCCCCCACCCCCCATCTCCCCCTACTTTTCACCAGCGCTAGGAGAAGGGAAGGTCGGTTTGGGAGAATCCTGAGCAGAGAAGGTTTACAAACTGGAAGCTGCTTTAGGGAAAAGTGCATTGTTTCTGCTTTCATTTTTCATGTCAAAGTCCTCACGCCATCACAGCACACAGGAGACTTTAAACAAACCACATTGCCCCCAGGTCTGCTTCTTGAAGGAGGGGATTTACTCTTTACCCCTCCCCCTGACGAGTGTTAACAGCAGAATTAAGGCTGGGGAATCTGGCAGGGGCTCGCTTGCAGCAGGGAAGGTGTGTCTGGGCTTTTTTGCAAGGCATTAATCACTTGTTTATAGAGGGGGAAGAAAAAAAAAAAAAACAGAAGGAAGACAGTGGGGGCTGTTCCCTATTCTGGGTTCCCTTCCAGGCAAACCCTCTCATGGCCACAAGTGAAAGTCGATCAGTCGTGTCCGACCCTTTGAGATCCCATGGACGATACATACAGTCCATGGAGTTCTGCAGGCCAGAATACTGCAGTGGGTAGCCTTTCCCTTCTCCAGGGAACCTTCCCAACTCAGGGATTGAACCCAGGTCTCCCGCATTGCAGGCAGATTCTTTACCAGCTGAGCCACCAGGGAAGTCCACGAATACAGGAGTGGGTAGCCTATCCTTTCTCCAGGGGATCTTCCTGATCCAGGAATCAAACCGGGGTCTCCTGTACTGCAGGCGAATTCTCTAGCAGCTGAGCCTCCAGGGAAGCCCTTGCACCCGCCCTCCGTTCTCCGGCGACTGGCTCAGCTGGTCTTGGTCCTGGGGTCCAGGTTGATCCCCTGGGGAGGTGAGCATGGAGGTGTATCAGTGGTGAGGGCCGGGCTGCCCAACGTGTGCAAAGCTGCAGGCCTGAACTACCTTTAAGTATTTAGAGTCTCACCCCCACCTCCCCACACACGTATACCCCTTTTCAAATGTACGTCAAATCACCATATTTCCCAAGTTGACTCTCCATACCCATGTTCTGAAAACAAAAACAAGAACGCTGTTATTTTCACATAAATATTTACCTAAAGACACTGGTTTTCTGTGCGGAATTGAACTTGGAAACCAGAACTGGAGGTGAATCTACTTTCAACTGTAAACTGGAACTGTGTCATCTATGGATGTATTCGTTACAAAAGGGCACATGTTTTTTTTTTGTTTGTTTATTTTTCCTGATAAAAAATTTTAAATATGTTTATGGGATAAATATGAAATCTAGAGAAAAACTTAGTAACAAACTCTAATAATAATCACTTTCCTTTGTCACCCCCATACATATTCTTAGAATAAATAAAAGTATTGTTTTCTTTTGAGTGGGTTTGTGTGTATATGTGCGGGCCTTCATGCGTGCTCAGTTGCGTCTGGCTCTTTGCGACCCCATGGACTATAGCCCACCAGGCTCCTCTGTCCATGGGATTCTCCAGGCAAGAATACTGGAGTGGGTTGCCATTTCCTTCTCCAGGGGATCTTCCCAAACCAGGGATCAAACCCATGTCTCCTGCATTGGCGGGCGGATTCTTTATCATTGAGCCACCTGAGAAGCCTTGTGTGTATATGTACAGGGTGTCAAATCTAGGAGGTACAAAACGGGAGAGTGAAAAGTAATATTCTTTCCCATAACTCTCTCCATAACTCTATTTCCTCTCCTCATAAGTCACCATGGTAACAACATGTATCTGAGTGATTAATACACATGTGTATCTATATATACTAGTGTATGCATAATTTTCACTGACGTATCACTTTCGTCTACTTTTTAAAAAATATTATTCATGCCAGAATATGTTTTTTTCAGGGTCCCTTTTTAAATACATTAATATAGTGGAATGTTTTCTTTTAATAATTTGTATTTCATTCAACACAGAAGGAATCATCCTTATCAAAAAAGAGAGAGTGAATTAGACGGAAATGGGTAATCCGCAAGGAAATGGTAGCACGTGCAGCTAGAGGTAAATCACAAATATCCACTACGTAAACAGTAAACCTGTTGGGCCAGGTGTTACCCAGACACAAGCCATTTTTCGTTTACTTTTATCAATAATAAATGCGGTCCCCCATCAGCTGGACCTCAAGACTTTTGCCTACCCTGCAAGCAGATCTTGCTAAATGGACAGAAACGGCCAAGCTGAGCAAGTGTACTGAAAACATTTACATATTGAAACCCTCAGCAATTTGGCTACGTGTTTAAGAGTGCGGGCCCCTGAAGGTTCCAGTTGAATCTTCATGCTCTTCTCTGACCAGGAGCGGCTTTACTGTGCCTGTGATGCTGGACAGGTCTTAAAACAAGTCACAACAGTCCCTCCGTGGTCAACAGTCTACTGTTCTGCTGTCTCAAATCCATTTGCGATGGCTGTAAAACGCCGCCCGCTGATGCTAGCTGTAAATCTTGCCCTCTCATTCAAAAAGGCTGACAAGAGAGAAACAGCTTGAGTTTTCACCCCAGCCTGGCAAAGTCGAAATCCTGCTGTGCCTGCTTGTTTCCCTGGGTTCGACAGTGCATGATCTTTTCTCACCCCCTCCGTATCCCTCCCCCATGGTGGCCTAGTGAGGACTTAAGCCATTGAGTCTGAAGTGTGGTCCCATAGTAGTGGAAGAAAGTCAGATTGTATCTCCTGCTACTTGGGCTGATGGCTGTTCAAATCACATGGCCCCCTCTCTTTCTGTGTCTTTGTGAAAAATGGTGAAATTTTGCTGGCAAACAGGTTTTTCTGGCTGATTACCCTTAAGATGGATGTTTCCCTTGACTGAGGGAAGCCAGGGACTTTCAGGAATGTTTGTAGGTGTTTGGACGAACCCTGGGACCTGGATACAGACAGACCTGTTTCTGAACCCACCTTTTAGAACAGTCACTGCCCCACCTGGTCAAACAGTCCTAGCAAAACAGCATTGGCTGGACTTACTGATGGGAATATATCACCAGGTCAGACAGGAACTGGCTGAAAAACAGGCCATGGGTTTTGAGTGCAAACCAGCTTCAGATTCATCCATTCCCAATATTGTGAACAAGTCAGCCAGACAACCTCCCCAACCCTCAGCATCTTATCAAAGGGGGCTGAAGCTTCCTGCCCTGTTTTCTGGGGCCCATGGATGAAATCCTCAACAAACTTAAGATACAGAATGTTTGGAAACTGGTGTTGTTCTGACGGCAATTACAATAAGAGACACACCTCTTGGGAATGAGATGAGTTGACACTTGTAAGACAGGTGGAAACCTTCCTGCCCTCCATGCTGTAAAAGTGTGACTCTCGGGGAGCTTGTGAGATGGAGCCATAGAATTGTTGTACCAGTTGTGGAACTTCCCTGGTGGTCTAGTGGCTAAAACTCCATGCTCCCAATGAAGGGGGCCCAGGTTCAATCCCTGGTCAGGGAACTAGATCTCACATGTCACAACCAAGAGTTTGCATGCTAAAAGATCCCATGTGCTGCAACTAAGACCTGATGCAGCCAAATAAATAAATAAGAATTGTTGTACTAGTCAATGTACAGATAAGCAGTTCTTCAGATGTGTGGAATGATAAATCCTAGGTTACCACCTGCTCCAAGGAAAAACTGGGTATGTAAATGTGGTGGCATAAACACACCCACACATTCCTACACACACAGGATCAAAAGCTATAGGGCATATGGAATTTTTATCATTTCATCCCTTTGTCCAATCTGCTTCCTTGTAGCAGCCAGAGGATGACTTTAGAATCCAAAGTGTCTCATTATTCACCATCAAGCTGTATGTATTTCCGATAACTTTCCATTATTCTTATGAGAAAGACCAAATATTTTCCATAGACCCTCAAGGTCTTCTCTGGCTCAATTCATCTCAAGTTCTCAGTGATTTTTTTCCTGCTGTTGCCTTGTGGTAGACTGAACTATTGACCCAGAAACCTCCACACTCCTATATCCATGCTCTTTGCTTGCATTTTAGTGGTTTCCCTTAAGAATAAAGTTTCTTCCTAGACCTTGAGCTTTTGGTATGCTCATGTGACCTGCCCTGTCCAATCAGAATTGGGCAGAATTGACAGTGGGCAATGTCTCCACTTGTCCTCTTGTGTGTCAGTGACTGAAGAACTTTCAGCTTCTGCTCCTTCAGGCTGACTCCACTCAGACTGAACGAACATGGATGGATCTGCCTGGACCCCAACCTGGGTTTGGGAGCTAAGCCCTGTCGGACGGGCAGCTTGAAGCTGAGAAGCCTAGCTGAGCCTAGTTAAGATCAGCCAACCTGAAAATCATGAAATACCAAGGCTTGTTGGTGATGCCAGTGAGATTTTTGTGGTTGCTTGTTTCACAGCAGTAGCTGACTGATACAAGATGCACAGCAGTCCTCCTTGCCAGACTTCTTGGCTACAGGCCCCTGGTGTTCCCCTCCTTATCACTTGAGTAACTCATGCTCATCCTTCAGATCTTAACTCAAAGCTAGCTTCTCTTGAGAAGCCTTTTCTGACCCTGCAGGTTAGGTACAAACCCTCTATTATATATCCTTCATGGCACTTATCAGAGTTGTACCTTTATGGGAACATTCAACTGTTATCTGACTTCTTCCCTAAAGTTCTATGAGCATAGAGAAAACCTTTTTTTTTTTTTTTTTAATTCACACTGTATCCCCTGTTCCTAGCACAGAGCCTTTCCAGGCATGTAGTAGATACTCAATACATTTTGTTGAATGAATCAATGGATAAAGGAGTTGAATACAATTTCTCCAGGTTAAAAATATTATAAGTTTAAGACAAACAGCTTATACAGTCTAAAAGACCAGCACAGAAGGAAAGAATAAAGACATGAAACAAAGAAAAAATTATACACAGCACATTAGCAAAGGTGACTGAAAATACGATTGGATTGGTTACATTCATTCATTCAGGTACTGGGCTTCCCTGACAGCTCAGTTGATAAAGAATCTGCCTGCAACGCAGGAGATCTGGGTTTGATCCCTGGGTTGGGAAGATCTCCTGAAGAAAGGCTACCCACTCCAGTATTCTGGCCTGGAGAATTCCATGGACTGTATAGTCCATGGGGTCACAAAGAGTCGGACACGACTGGGTGACTTTCACTTTCACTTTCATTCAGGTACATGCTAGACCCTGAGTGTCTGCTACACTGTCAGGGAATACTTCTAGAGTGAGTGATCCTTAGGCTGAGTCCCAAAGATTCTAGTGTCAGAACATGAAAAGCTGTGGAGATCTGAAGGAGAAAATGATGAACTCTGGGGCCATAGTGGAATGCTTTGCTTGAAGGAGACTTTTGAACTGGACCATGTAGGTGAGTCAAAGTCCCCACATCAGATTGGAGGGGAAAGGAGATGTTCAAGACAGAGGGAACAGCAGACAGAAAGGTGGATTGGGGCATGAAAAATTTTAGAGGATAGCAAATTGTTTAATCATCCACTTCCACCATCAAGGAAGTTGGTCCTGTCATCTACCTGTTTTATAGATCAGAAAACTAAGGCACAGAGAGGTTGAGTAACTTACCCAAGGTCACAAGAGGAGGAAGTGACAGTTTAGTGCAACAATCCCACAACAGCCTGTGGATCGCTGGGCTTAGCAGTTAGGGCGGTGTCCTCCTGAGCCAAAGCAAACCACAGAAGGTTTTACACAATGGAGCATGGTGGCCGGCAGAGGCACCAGTGGGAACTCGGTTAGGGACAGAAGCTCAGGGAATGCACTGGTTAAACTGAAACAAACAAAAAAAGGGGGCTCAGGACAGGAAGTGATGACTCAACCTAGTCTGAGGTCAATTTCACCAGTGTCAGAGCTCTGCTGGAAAGTTCTAAGAAGTGGGACAGGAGAGGTTGGCAGGTTGTAGGAGAAAATGAGAGGAACAGTGAGATGCTTGGGAAAAGATAAGGGGGATCTTAGTAAATATCTGGATGCTGGGGTAGAGAGAGGGGTATGGAGTGTTGGGGAGCCCAGTGATTTTTTTATGCCCAGACCTCAGAGCAGGAGTTATTGGGAAAATCCATAACCTGGGGTTATGGAGTATGGGTGGGGAGAAGTCAGATGGAAAAGATAGAAGTATCAAAAGGAAGGGCTAATGGAACCATACGGGAGACATTCAAAAGTAATAAATCTGGCAGCCTGGATGGTATTTACCCAGAAATTCTGCAGAGGATGGTTAACTCTTAGAACTCTGCTCACCTGGGGTTGGAGCTGGAAGAGACCCACGAGGGCTTCCAATAAGAGGTCTGGATTAACCCAGAGGAGAATCGGATCTGAGAAGAGGTGTGTTTTTGGGCTGAGTGCCACCCAGGGAGTTCTTGGAGCTAGAAGGGAGCTCCAACTTGTGGGATACTGGGCTGGCAAAGGGGCTCCATCACCTCACTCTCTGGGGAACACTCTGCTGAAGAGTTAATCAGCCCGTGGGAAGGGAGAACCACAGGATATAATTTATTTACCTACTCCCCGCCGAAATCCTTCCCAGAAGACCGTGGAGGCTAATTCTCTGTAATTATATCTCCTGTGAGGTTCCGTAGGCTCTGAGACATGTTAACTCATTAGAGTTCATAGCACACCTAGGACAAAGGTGTGGGGAGAGGCAAAGACTGACCTCACCAGCCAGAAGGGGGAAACCGAGGCTCCCCGTGGGAGGAGCAAAATTAGAACTGTGATTCCCTGAGTCCCAAGGGAGGAGAGAAAGAGATCAGACACTGGGGCTTGAGTTCTATTTCTTTTTTTCTCTGTGTGATCTGGGGGAAGTCACTCAACCTCTCTGGGCCATGGTTTCCTGATCTGTAAAAGCAGAGAGCTGGGTGCCATGAGCTGTACGGTTCCGGACTCAAATGACCGTTTGCTTGGAAGTTTAACCTCCCTGAGTTATGAAGAAATAGCGTTTGTTGTGTAATAACGAGGGTGGGTGTAGGTTAGACTGTAGGTTGAACTGCCATGCTGTCCATTGTTCACCATTTGAACTATGGTGATGAATTCCTCACGGCCTTCAGAGGTTCATAAATCTGAGATGAGACTTTTCTGTGAACTGAAGCGACCAGTGAGGGACAGCAAAGTTGGGATGCCAGCCTGGGTGGAGGACTGGAAGAGGAACCGGTGGATTTCAAAGTTGCTTGCAAAAATCCCTCCCACAGTCCTTTGCACTGTGTTTTTTGCCACTTCTGCTCCAAGAAGCAGGAACTGTTTGCCCTCCCCTCTGAGCTGATCCCGTGACTTGGTTTGACCAATAGGATGTGGCAAACATGATGCCTGCACACATCTGAGGGTGGGCCTTCCAAGAGTTTTGTTCTCACCGCGTTGGGGCCCAGCCGCCACGGAAAGAAGTTCCCACGAGACTTTTGAGAGCACTTGTGAAGGAGACAGCTTTTAGCTGTTGCTGCCAAGCTCCAGATATATGGAGGAGGCTGTCTTGAGGGACCTCACCCCCTCAGACTCTTCATCCCCAGCCCACCCACTGAAAATATTATGCCATGGTCCTTTGAAGCTATTACCTTTCTGGTGGTTTGTTTCAAAGCAATGAGTAACTGATCAGAATGGTTAATAGAGGTTTGGGTAATAGAGGTTTTTCTGGTTTCTAAAAAACCTGATTCTTCTGGCTGTTTGATCTAAACGCTGATGCCTCCTGCTCTTGATTCAGTTGCTGGAGACAATTGTAAGCCGTGTCCTTTCACCTCTGAGTTTCAACTTGCCTGAAAGCATAGAACAGCAACCCTGTAAGTTGTTCTTCAACCATGATGTAATCCTAGTGTGTTGATATAATTTTTTTTTTCTTGCTTCCTTACTGATTGGGTAAAGGAGAGGAATTTAGGTAAAGGAAGAGGGAAACTGGAGAAAGAGGATGTGAAAGAGACCAAGAATTTTCCACGTACCTACCTTGGTACTATATACGATGTGATTTGCTTTCCATCCGCTATCCTGTCCACCCAACAATCCTATGAGGTGGACGTCATTCCCATTGTGGTGCTGGTTTAGTTGGTAATTTGTTTCCGACCCCATGGGCATGTAGCCTGCCAGGCTTCTCTGTCCATAGATTTCCCTGGCAAGAATGGAGTGGGGAGCCATTTCCTTCTCCAGGGGATCCTCCCGACCCAGGGATTGAACCTGTGTCTCACGCATTGCAGGTGGATTCTTTGCTGCTGAGCCAGTGGGGAAGCCCCTATTCCCATTGTACAGATGAACAAATTGAGGCTCTGGGAAGTTAAGTGGCATGTCTGAGGCTTCCAAGTCAGGCTGTGACAGGCAGGATTTGATCTAAGGTCCTTTTGTAATAGATACAATGACCATATTTAGTCCGTTCTCTCCCTAGGTTGGGAAGATCCCCTGGAGAAGGAAACGGCAACCCACTCCAGTATCCTTGCCTGGAAAATTCCATGGACTGAGGAGCCTGGCAGGCTACAGTCCATGGGGTTGCAGAGTCAGACACGACTGAGTGACTTAACTTTCTAGCTTTTCTTTCTACGCTGGCCTGAGCTTGTCTGAAGAGAGCTGGAGGGAGGCAGTGCCTGAAGCCACGGAAGATCTTTTGACTTCTCCTTTAGCTTCACCTGAAACTGGCTTTGGAGAGACAACTGGAAACCAAGATCTCTTCCTTTGAGTTCCACCCCTGATTTCAGATCAGGCAAGGTCTTCATAGGAAACAGAACTCATCCCCGACAATTGAATTCAATTCAATTCAGACATGGGCTATTTACGAGGGGCGGGGGGATGGGGAGCAAGGTTAAAGAAACACAGAGGGATGCTGAGGTTCTCAGGGGCTGGCCACAGTGGGAGCTGTCACCACCCTTAGGGCTGCAGGGGCCAGGGGGCGGTAGATGGAGCCAACGAGGGCTAGAACCATGGAGCTAGGCTTTCCAGCAGGAGCTCCGGTCACAGCGGGTCACTTTCAAGAAAGGGCAGGGAATAGATACCCAGACAGGACCTCTTAACCCACCTTCCCTCCTATCTCTACCAGTGCTGCCCAGAAGGCAGAGGGCAAGGAGCTGGCGCTGTATCTGCAGGGGACCTCCCTGGGTATCGGGCAGAGCAGAGAAGATGGAATGTGGATCTGTGCGTGTGGATGGGGTAGGGGGTACAGAATCAGCAGCACAGACCTGATCCCACCCCAGTCCTTTTTCACCCTCCAAATGGGGACACATTCAGTGACCTTGAGGCCGTTTTCTTCAAAGAAAGGGGACTCTTGGGTGCCTTTTAGTAGGTGTGCTGGGAATTTCCCGGAACGGTTGCATGCTCACCGAGCCCTGTACAAAACACTCTCTCCACCTGTCAGCACCCAGATAGGTTCAAGTACGTCTCTGTCGCACTTGGAGAGGAATTTGGAGTGTGTGTGTCTTCCAGCCACTCTCCAGTCCCCCTTTAAGGGGAGTCTTATTTTAAAGATAGTGTTTATTGGCTTAATCTGTTGACTGTGTTGTTTCCCAGCTGTGTGACTTCAAGGATGTCAATGATGTCTCTAGGTCTCAGCCTTCTCATCTGTAAACTGGGTTACTAAGGAGCATTGAATAAGAATCTCTGTGGATAACACTTTGAACAATGCCAAGTGCCTATTAAGCACATAGAGGTTGGTAGTTCTTTTTCTTCTTTATCCTCTCCTCCTCTTCCTTCTTCTTCGTCACAGAGGACAGTGTGTATCAGGGAAAACAACAGAGAAGCCCTATCATGGATATTCTTTCACCAGGTTGGAAAAGCACAAAATAAAAAATAAGGGAGTTCATAAATCATCAGATCTTTCCCAACGTGCTGTGCACTGCAATGAGCTCTGGATACATTCAGTTTCTATCTTTCACAAAGCTTTGGGAGGTAGATATTTCCATGCTTCTGGGCCAACCAAGAAACAGAGGTTTAGAGATTGAACTTGCCCAAGGCCACCCACCTAGGAAATGGCAGGACTGAGATGGAAGCCCAGGTCCGGCTAAGCTGCGGTAAACCCTTTACTGACCACCTACTACGTGCTGGGGGAAAACAGGTGAAGCCACGGGAAGCTGGGACCCTGCTCTTTGGATTTGAACAGGCCTGTGACAAGACAGTTGCCAACACCACGCCACCCTCTGTGTGTTCCACGTGACTAAACATGCTTCCTGGGTGTCCTCTTCCTATTTGAGATGGGCCAATACTCCACGTATTCAACACCGGAAATTGGTGGTGGGGGAACACCTGATTGAGCCTATAACAACGTCTTTGTTGTTGTTGTTGTTGTTCTTCAGTCGCTCTGTCGTGTCTGACTCTTCACCACCCTGTGGGCTGCAGCGCCCGAGGATTCCTGGTCCTCCACTATCTTGCAGAGTTTGCTCAAGTTCATGTCCATTCAGTCAGTGATGCCATCCAACCATCTCATCCTCTGCCACCCCCTTCTCCTTCTGCCTTCAATCTTTCCCAGCATCAGGGTCCAAACAATCAGCTCTTCACATCAGGTGACCCAAGTATTGGAGCTGCAGCTTCAGCACCAGTCCTTCCAATGAGTATTCAGGGTGGATTTCCTTTAGGATTGACTGGTTTGATCTCCTTGCACTTCAAGGGGCTTTCAAGAGTCTTCTCCAGCACCACAATTTGAAAGCAACAACGTCTTTATTATTATTTTCTTTTTTTGAAATTCTTTTTAAAAGTAATACATTTTATTGAAGTATAGTTGATTTACAGTATTGGGTTAGTTTCAGGAGTACAGCAAAGTCATCCAGTTATATATACATATATATCTTTTTTTTTTTTTTA
The DNA here is from genome assembly GCF_032452875.1 of Bos javanicus. NCBI lineage: Eukaryota > Metazoa > Chordata > Mammalia > Artiodactyla > Bovidae > Bos > Bos javanicus. The sequence continues at coordinate 60,622,290 of NC_083884.1, read as the reverse complement.
GATTCTTTCCCCTTATAGGTTATTACAAAATTTTGAGGACAGTTCCCTGTGCTATATAGTAGGTCCTAGAATTATTATTATTTTTTTTATAGCTAATAAAAGGCTGAGGCTCTTATGGTTCAGATTGCTGATAATCAAGGCTTTGTGATCTGGAACAATGAAGACTTCATTCAAAGCCCATCCTGCATTCCCAGTGGGGGACAAAGACACATGCATGCCCTCCTGGCGGTGGTAACAATGCAGTGTCACTCTGTGAACACCAGAAACGAGCCTGCAAGCAAATGGCTCGTGGAAAAAGAAAACCAGCTAGGCGCTCTCTCAGGTCTAGAACTAGATCTCTCTTGCCTGCCTCACATGCAGTTTTTCTGGGCTGGCAAACCTGCTTTCTTGTCCTACACTTGTATACAGCACATACCCAACCTGTGTGTCCTGCCGTATGGCAGTTCACTTCTGGGGGTAGGGAGCAGAAATAAACTGGGAGTTTGGGATTAACATACACACACTGGTATATGTAAAATAGGTAAACAACAGTGACCTGTATAGCACATAGTATAGTATAAACTATCCTCAATATCTTTTTTTTTTAAACAATTTATTTTTCACTGAAGAATGATTACTTTACAATGTTGTGTTGGTTTCTGCCATACATCGACATATATCAGCCATAAGTACACGTATGTCCCTCCCTCTTGAACTTTGCTCCCACCCCTTGAGGTTTTCACAGAGCACTGGGTTGAGCTCCCTGCGATGTACAGCAAATTCCCACCAGCTGTCTGTTTTATAAATGGTAACATATATGTTTCCATCCTACTCCTGCCCTCTCCTTCCCCCATGTACCCAAGTGAACTCTTTGGCCAATCCAATAAATACAAGTATAAGTGAATCACTTGGAACTCATGTAACATTGTAAATTAAGCATACTTCAATTTAAAAATGCATTTAAAAAAATAAAAAGAAGCTCACGTTCTTGTGAGTGCCTTCCTCTCCTCCCCACCAGGTTAATCTGTGTTCCACCAAAGATTTCACTATGGAAGAGTCAGCCAGCTTACCCACAGAGCAGTGGCTGTCAGGGTCCAGTTCAGTTCAGTCGCTCAGTTGTGTCCGACTCTTGGCGACCCCGTGGACTACAGCACGCCGGTCTTCCCTGTCCATCACCAACTCCTGAAGCTTACTCAAACTCATGTCCGTCGAGTCAGTGATGCCATCCAACCATCTCATCCTCTGTCACTCCCTTCTCCTCCTGCTCTCAATCTTTCCCAGCATCAGGATCTTTTCCAATGAGTCAGTACTTCGCATCAGATGGCCCAAGTATTGGAGCTTCAGCTTTAGCATCAGTCCTTCCAATGAATATTCAGGACTGATTTCCTTTAGGAAGGACTGACTGGATCTCCTTGCAGTCCAAAGGACTCTTAAGAGTCTTCTCCAACACCACAGTTCAAAAGCATCAATTCTTCGGCGCTCAACTTTCTTTATAGTCCAACTCTCACATCCAGACATGACTCCTGGAAAAACCATAGCTTTGACTAGACAGACCTTTGTTGGCAAAGTAATGTCTCTGCTTTTAAATATGTTGTCTAGGTTGCTCATAGCTTTTCTTCCACGGAGCAAACATCTTTTAATTTCATGGCTGCAGTAACCATCTGCATTGATTTCGGAGCCTCAAAAAATAAAGTCTCTCACTGTTTCTGGGAGAAATATCAATAACCTCAGATATGCAGATGACACCACCCTTATGGCAGAAAGCAAAGAAGAACTAAAGAGACTCTTGATGAAAGTGAAAGAGGAGAGTGAAAAAGTTGGCTTAAAACTCAGAATTCAGAAAACTAAGATCATGGCATCTGGTCCCATCACTTTGTGGCAAATAGATGGGGAAACAACGGAAACAGTCAGGGTCCAAGCATCTCAAAAATACAAACTTCTTTCTTAGGGTAGCCCTAAAAAGGGGAGTGTGGTCCTTATCCCCATTTTACAGATGGGGAAAATGAGGCATGAGAGATTGTATCAATACAACTCCCCTCCAGTCCTACATGCTAGTAAGCACTCTTAACCATTGTGCTCCACTGCCTTTGGCAGGACGGGTAAATCCAGCTGGGGACATCAGAGTGAGGATGTGATGAGCTCCAGCTCAGGCAGGTCATGGAGGCAGGATCTTGTTTTTCCAGGGTCCATTCAAGGAGTGGAATTCTGTATCTTAGACCCAGATTTCCTCCAGTGCTTGCTGTCTCTCGGGCAGCCCGTGTATCTGTGGCCTCTGCTAGGGGACTGGAAGTGACAGCTGAGACCTGCTCTGTGATGTGACATCATGGGAATCTGAGAGCACAGAGGCTCTGAGGGTAATGCCGTGATAGTAATTACTGGCCTCAGAGCATGATGGGGAGGATGGGTGAGGTAGCACAGGAGCGAGGTTGGCACGGTGCCAGGCACTCGGAAGGCACCCAGCATGGTGCTGATGGCTGGTCTTGTTGAGTGTTCTGTTATCTGTCAGTGTGTAGGACTAGAACGCAAATTCTATACTCTAGGGGTACCTGATGGAACTGGTTTTTGCAGGAGGGGTGGGGAGCAGGGATGAATTAAGATTTGCAGAAACATGTAATGCAAGCCAGGCACCCCGGGAAGCACTTGATATATATCATCTCAATATCTTTGCTAGCAAGTCTAGGACCATGACACCCACTTGACAGATGAAGAGACTGAGGTTTTGAGATAAACTTGCTCAAGGTCATTCAGCTAGTAAGTGATGGAATTGGTTCCCATATGGTTTCCTGGTTTCTCCTGCTTCTTTCCTCTCTGTTCTCAGAATACCAGCCACAGGGATCTTGAGGGTGTAAATCTAGGTCAGGTTATTCCCCTACAAAACAATTCTCCTGTAACTTTTCATCACAATTAAAGTACAATTTAGATCCCTCTATGTGCCTAGCAAGGTCTTCCATGATTTGGTCTTTGCTAAGCCCTTGGTCACTACCTCATGCCTCTCTTTCCCACATAGATAAAGGTTAAGTCTTGCCCCCAACCCCTCCCGCTTCAATAGTGAGCATCGTATCAGTTAGCTATTGCTGCCACAACTACTGAGCCCATACGCCACAACCATAAAGTCTCTGCCACAACGAAAGATACTGCACTACACAATGAAGACCCAAGGCAGCCAAATAAATATTAAAAACAAAAAAACAATTTATTAAAGTTTCAGCTACCATGTCTGCTGGGGCTGCAATCATCTGAAGGCTTGACTGGGGCAGTAGGATCCAATTACAAAATGGCTCATGTGAACAAACGATAAATTGGCGTTGGCTGTTGGTTGGAGGGACCTCAGTTTCCCTCCACTTGAGACTCTCTATGGGTTGCTTGTTCGTGTTTATGACAACAGGCAGCTTCCTTCTGGGTGAGGGATTCAAGAGGGAGCGAGGTAGAAGCTACCGTGCCTTTTATGGGCTACCCTTGGAAGACGTGGCCGGTCCATCCTTTCTGCCATACTCTAGTCTTGAAGCAGGTTGGCCCCATCTGATGTGGGAGAAGACTCTACATGGTGTGAATACCAGGAGGTGAGAAGCACTGGGGCCACCCTCTTCCTAGATCCCTAACCCTCTTTTCTTTATTTGTGTCTTACTCATCCTTTAAACCTCAGCTTTTGAGCTCATCTCCTGTAAGAGACCTTCTCCAACAGCCCAATTTACTCATTCCACAGTTATTTACTGAACGTCTCTCAGGTACCAAACACTATTCCAGGTTCAAGGATATAGCCGGCAGAGGTCCCACTGGACCTATTTCCAAAAATATCATATATTCAGAACTTCCTTGGTGGCTGGGAATCCACCTGCCAATGCAGGGGACACAGGTTTGATCCCTGGCCTAGGAAGATCCCACATGCTGCGGGGCAATAAGCCCGTGTGCCACGACTGCAAAACGCGCACTCTGCAGCTACTGAAGCCAGGGAGCCTAGAGCCTGTGCTCCACGACCAGAGAAGCCACCGCAATGAGAAGCCTGCACACTGCAACTAGGGAGTAGCCCAACTCCCCGCAACTAGAGAAAAGCCCTTGCAGCAGTGAAGACCAGCACAGCTAAAAGCAAACAAACAAGCAGCCCTGGAGTAAACAAACACATCCCAGTCCCCCTCCAAACTGGGTGCTCTTTCCATTACACCTGAATTCTTTTCTGAGCATCACACCCTGTATCTTTTCAACAGGGATGGATTACATCATCTCAGTCAACTTCTTGGGCTTTCTCAGCGGGTCGCATGCAATAATGGATGTAAGTGGGACTCCCCTGGTGGTCCAGTGGTTAAGACTCTGCGTTTTCAATAATGGATGTAAGAGCGCCATGTAACAGTTATGCCAATGACCATGAGGATGGTCCTTGTTTTTTCTTCCCTCAGTCCTAGGGAGGGGTGCCCCCTTGGCTTTCTTTTTTGTGCTTCTCAGGCTGGCTGGTTTCCATCTCCTTTCCTCCTCGGCCTTTGGGGATGCCATGTGGCTGCTTCATTATTCATAGTGGCGGCTGAATAATCGGATTGGTATTGGTTTGGAGGAGGGATGGGAAGGGGAGAGATTTTTGCTACACTGTTTCTCTTTGGCTATGTTCATCTCCCCTGCCCAGTTGTGATTTAGTTCTGCTGTTGGCAGTCTTGCTTTCTGGAAATTCTTTCACTGGCATGGAAAGGGAGATTGATGATGGCAGGGTGTGTACATTTTGGGGGGTCTTTTTTGGATGTGGGAGCTAGCTGAACCACTGACTGCATATAGCGAAAGGGGGTAGGTACTTTGGGTGTTGAGAATCTCAGGGTGCCCATCTGTGCTCCCAGCCTCTGAGTTGAACAGTTTTAATCTCTTAAACCCAATGGGCTTATGTACCTGCTATTTGTATGAGCACATTCACTCCCAGATCACCTTTGAAAGGTGTTCCTATCCACATTTTGCAGATGGGAAAACTGAGGCTTAGACTGGTGAAAGGCATTGTACGATTACATGGTTATCTATTCCTCCCTAACCAATTATCCCAAATTCAGTGGCTAATAGGCAACCGCTTTATTATGTTCACGGATTCTGTGGGTCAGAACTTTGGCGTGCTTCTGCTCCATCATGTCTGAAGCCTTAGCTTGGATGACCTGAATGGTTGGGAGTCATCTGAACATCTAGGGGCCCAGAAACATCAAAGGCTGCTTCACTCACCTGTCTGGCACTGGGGCTGGGTGACTCAAAGGCTGGACTCACGAGGGACAGTTGATTGGAACAACTCCACATGACATCTTCCTGCAGCTTGGGCTTTCTCACATCATGGCAACTGGGTTCCAAGTAAGACTGTCATAAGACAGAACACCTAGAACAAGAGAATCACATGGAAGCTGAATGGTCTTGTGTGACCTAGTCTTAGAGTAGTCTGCATCACTTGCTAGAATAGAAGGCAGGTCTAAAATCAAACTGGGATGCACAGTGCGGAAACAGGACCAGGGCATTTCTAGAGGAAAGTCATCCCCCACTCCTGCTTACTCTGCCAAAGGATGTTTATTGAATAGGCCACCATAGGGATACCCCAATCAGAATCACTCTGTGGGACTTCTCTGGTGGTCCAGTGGTAAAAAATCTCCCTGCCAAAGCAGGGGACATGAATTCGATCCCTGGTCTAGGAAGATCCCACATGCTGCAGGGCAACTAAGCCTGTGTGCCGCAACTTCCAAGCCTGAGCGTCCTAGAGCCCATGAACTGCCACTACTGAAGCCCGTGCTCTAGAGTCTGTGCTCCGCAACAAGAGAAACCACCGCAATGAGAAACCCGCGCACCCCAACTAGAGTGTAGCCCCTGCTTCTGCTGCAACTAGAGAAAGTCCATGTACAGCAACCAAGGCCCAGCACAACCATAAATAAATAAATAAAAATAACAATAAAAAAGATCACTCTGAGATAGAAGTGTATCCATTATACACACACACACACACACATATTTTTTTGCGGCAGGAAATCAAGCCCAGTTCAATGAACATCAGTAATGATGGTGGTGTAATTCAGTCCAGGTCCAAAAGTCTGAGAATCGGGGGATGTAGGGGTGGGGGGCAATGACGTAAGTCCCAGTCCAAAGGCCCAAGAACCAGAAGCATCAGTGACCAAGGACAGGAGAAGACAAATGTCCCAGTTCAAACACAGAGCAAATTTGCCCTTCTTAAACCTTTTTGTTCTATTCAGGCTCTCTCTCAGTGGATTGGCCAAAGCCCATTCACACTGCTAAGGGCCAACTACTTTACCCAGTCCACTGGTTCAAATGTTAATCTCTTCCAGAAACACCCTTGTAGACACATCCAGAAGTAATCTTTTATCAGCTCTCTGGGTATCCCTTATCCTGTCAAACTGACACATAAAATTAACCATCACACACACACACACAATTAACCATCACACCAACTAACTCTAGGTCATCATTCCCTCTTTTTAAATTTTTGGTTCCTCAACCAGGGATTGAGCCCAGACTCTTGGCAGTGAAAATTCAGAATCCTAATCATTGGACTGCCAGGGATTCCCCATCATTCCAACTTTGTAACTTTTTTTTTAACACTGCCTGAAATAAACAGGGGAAAATACATCTGCTGGGGGAGAAAGATGCAAAATAAATGCAACTGGGCACTGAATTGCTGCTGGGGACCTAGAGGTGAGGACTTTCCAGGTGGTTCAGTGGCAGAGAACCCATCTGCCAATGCAGGAGACCAGGGTTCGATCCCTGGGTCAGGAAGCTCCCCTGGAGGAGGAATCGATAACCCACTCCAGTATTCTTGCTCAGAAAATCCCATGGACAGAGAAGCCTGGCGGGCTACAGTCCCTGGGGTCACAAAGAGTCGTAGATGACTGAGCGACTGGGCACACGCACATCCAGAGGCCAAGGCAGGGTACAAACTCTGATGTCAGATGGCTTCCTTGATGACAGTGGTTTAATTCCAAAGCAAGTCAGGGTGGTGACATGACCTTAGGCGGCTGACCCAGAGAAGGGCAAAGCTGGGGGCCTCACGGATGGGACCTGAAGAGGTCCTAGAGAGGAGCACAGGCGTCAGGCAGCGTGGAGAGTTGGCCTCTGGGAGAGGAGAATGGAGGGTGAGTTTACCTTCCATCTCCCCTTCCCCTACTGATTCCCCAGAATAGAGAAACAGGCTGGTGTTTCTCTTCCCCGGGCCCACCCTTTGCTGGGGCATCTCTTGCTGGTCCTGGTGAGGGCCACACACAGACACAGAGGTCTCTCTGAAACGGACAGTTAATTATCTCCAGGCCAGGGAGACCTGCAGAATTAAGTTTTTCCGGACTGGACCAGGGCACAGGGGAGGCGGAGACCCTCCCCCACTGCCCCCTTAGGCACTCTCATTTCCTTGCCAGTTTTCTAGAAATCCAGGTCACTTTCAAAGCCTGGGGCTGCAGGCTGCTTGAGCATGGGGTCGCTTCCGAGGTCACTGGCTGGACAAGCAGGTCAATTTTAGCAGGAAATCTACATGTAAGTGATGCTGGTTAAGTGGAGATTCCGAACCAGGGAGTTCTGGCCTCTGTCATGGGCCAGTATTTCCGCTTCATTTTATAACTGGGGAGCCTGGGTCTTCCGGAAACTAACATTGATTACACATGCACACTCACATACAGGCTTAATAAATACATCCAAATGTCAGGTATATGGGAGGCGAAGGGTTCAAGTCCCACTTGACTTGAACAATCTCGAACATGCCTCTTAAGCAATCTAACACTCAGTCTTCTAATCTATTAAATGGGAATCTGTCCGGTGGAAATGTGTGAAGGGGAAAAAAAAAACCAAAAAAACACAAAACCCTTAGCAAATGGGAAGCTGTAAAAAGAAGTAAATCTATCAAGTCTCCTTCTCCGGGTTGTGAGAATGGCAAATGAGATGTATTTGGACGGAGAAGGCAATGGTACCCCATTCCGGTACTCTTGCCTGGAGAATCCCACGGATTCCCATTTAACAGATGAGAAGACTGAGTGTTAGAGTGCTTAAGAGGCATGTTCGGGATTGCTCAAGTCAAGTGGGACTTGAACCCTTCTCCTCTGGCCCCCTAGTCCAGTCCTCTTCTTGATTTAACCTAGAAACTTGGAACCCAAAGGGTTGCCTAACAGTAAGCAGCTCCTCTCTCTCACCTGGATTCCCGGTCAGGAAAGGAGGAAGCGCTGGGCCCTCCCTCCGTCCCACCCAGCCACCCACCCGAGGTGCCATTAAAGTTAATTGTTTTTACTGCTAGTTTTACATCGTCTTGTAAATCGTTTTACGACATGGCCCAGGAACATCGAGCTGTGCGCAGAACTTGGGGACAAAATAAGAGTTTGAATACAGAAGCCTGGGTCCCACAATTACCTGGAGGCTGTAAGACAGGGGTGCCTTTGGTTCTTCCCTGACCTGCTATCAGTTGGAAGACACCCTGACAGGTCTCTTCCAAGTGTGGCTAGGGCTGAGCCTGCGCGTGTGCATGTGTGCTAAGTCACTTCAGTCGTGTCTGACTCTTTGTGACCTCATGGACCGTAGCCCACTGGGCTCCTCTGTCCATGGGATGCTCCAGGCAAGAATACTGGAGTGGGTTGCTGTGCCCTCTTCCAGGGATCTTCTTGACCCAGGAGTCAAACCTGCGTCTTGTGCGGCTCCTGCTTTGCAGGTGGATTCTTTACTGCTGAGCCATCGGGGAAACAAACCCTAGAAGGTGGAGATCCTTTGCCCCTCCTCCATCAGCTGGACAGGTATCCCTCTTGAGCCTACATTGTGGAACCTGCCAGAATCTGAGACCCCTAAGCTCTGATTCCAGAGCCTTAGGAAAGGCTGGCTGGGGGGATAGGATGGGGCAACTCCAGTGCAGAAAGCAGGGCGTTTGGGGCACTGGGTCTCTCCCAGCTTCAGGAACATGGATCTGAAAGGCAGGTGTTGAGGTGGACACACATTCTAGGCTGTGATGGTCCTGGAGACCCAGGTCTTTCCTAGCTATGTGTGTGTGTGTGTGCGCTCAGCCACTCAGTCATATCCAACTCTTTGTGACCCCATGGGCTATAGCCCGCCAGGCTCCTCTGTCCATGGAATTTCCCAGGCAATTCCCAGGCAACTGGAGCGGGGTGTCATTTCCTTCTCCAGTCGTTCTCATAATCTATTCCGGGGCCAGCACCCGTACACCTGTCAGAAATGCAAGTTCTCAGTCCTCACCGCAGACCTCTGGGCGGGGGGGCCTGGTAATCTGATTTCAACAAGCCCTGTGGGGGACTGGGATGCTCCTTAAGGTTGGAGAACCACCTGTAGAAAGAATCCAGGCGCAGGCTTGGGAGTTAGAGGCAGGGTTTGAGTTCTTTTGCTAAAAATGAGGCTTTGGCTTGGAAACTGTAGGAAACTCAGTGGCAGGGTGGGAGGGCTGGGAGGGACAGGAGAGGAGTGGGGAAATAGGCCACTTAGGCCGCCGGGGAGGATGACGACCAGGGAAATACACCAGAGCGCTCTCTGACAGGGCATCTGAGGTCGGAGGCTGCGGGCTCTACCCCGGGGCCGATCCAGTTCAGGGAGGTCAGAAAGGCAGCTCGGAACGCGCCCAACCGGGACTGGAAACGTGTGAAACTCTCGGTTCAGCCCGATTCCGCCTCGTCCAGGCAGCTTGTCTTGGGGGCACCCTAACCTCTCCGAACCTCAGTTTCCCCATCTTGGGGTCACTGAAGCCGAAGTTGTAGAAGCACCTAGGAAGCTACGGGGTCCTGCATCCGGACCAGTTTCCGGCTTTGCGCTCCCCGTAAGTTACAGAAAATTCCTCTGTCAAGATCCCGCCGGCCGGCGAGGGGAGAGGGGCGAGGGGTTGCCGGGATTCCGGGACGCGGCGACTGATCTTTTCCGAGAATCCTCTAATGGCGGTGCCTTCGGGCAGTGCGAGAGGGGCGTGAGGTTAACTTCCAGGCTTTTCCTTAAAGCGTCCGGCGAATAACCCGGGTGTTTGCAGAATTAATGAGTTGCACAGGAGGCTCAGCGCGGGGGCCCTGACTTGGAAAGCCCTGGTGCGGCGACGGGGACCCAGTCCTGAAGCGCAGGGCGCACCGCCTGGGATTAGAGGTCGACACTGGCCTTCTCCCAGGTGAAAGAAAAGGGTGAGGATGGGAGGATGAGGGGTGGAGGAGGGTTGGGAGGTGGGCTTTCTTGCCTCTGGAGGGTTCAATAGGCATTCCAAGTGCTCTTTGTTTTAAAATTATTTTCTACTGAAGTATAGTTGAATTGCAATGTTGTGTTCCAAATGTTCTTTGAGTAAAATCCAAACAATGACCCGATCTCCAGTGAATATCAGTGATGGAGTGCTCTCCCTCCGCTTTCCTTTCAGGACTGAGCTTTTGTTACGTCCCCGCCAGCGACATCCAGTGGGGAGGGTCCTCCCCAGGACCCCAGACCCAGCTTGGGTTCGAGATTGGACCACTCTCCCCATCTCCTCTCGTTTCCAGCGGGCCAAGCTCATGGAAGGAGAGGGGACCAGAGAACTCTGACCTCCCCAGTTGGAGGAGATGGAGGCTGGGCCAATTTATCCCCTCCCAGACCCCAGGTCCGGACAGCCGGAGGGGCCTTGGCCTTGCCTGGGGGCCTTGGCTCACCCCCTCCCCTGCAGCCCCCGTACCCCATCCCTGCCAGGCTTTGAAAAGCGCCTTTTATGAACTTTTCCATTTTCCTTCTGGAGGCGTGTTTGTTTTCAGTCACCTCGCTCTGTTTTATGAGCTTCAGAGCTGATCTGCACGTTCTTCCCTCCGTGTAATTTCAATTTGAACTCTCCCCGGAGCGGCCTTTTCCCTCTTGCAGGCTGCCAAGTCGTTTGAAGGCTGCACAAACATTCTTCCTCTCTCGCGTCCCCGGGAATCAGGGTCTACACCCGCGAGGGCAGGCGGAGGCGGTTACCCCGAGAGTTCCGCTGGGTTGGAGCCCTTCAGCAGACGCCTTCCGATTGATGGTTGGTAAGGATGGACTGGGAGAAGGGAAATATTCGAAAAACTGGCCCCGGGGCCCCTCTTTTTTTTGATGTGGCGTGTGTGTGTAAACACCCCCAATCCATATTCGAAGTCTTGGGAGTGAAGATAGAGGAGGTGCACAGGGATTAGGGATGCGGTGATGGAAACTGGCACCTTCTCTCTGTTAACAGCCTAGTTTCAATTTTCATCTGGTTTCCTGGCAAGGCGGGATTATCCCCACTTTACAGATGAGGAAAACTGAGGCTGAGGTTGGTTTCCCATCCCACCCTGTTGGGATTCAAGTTTTAGTTTGAATGAACCCTTTGCATAACAATACTTCTCTGGATTTACGGCTTACATCAGTAACTGCCCTTACGACAACCGCCCTTCCTTTGTTAAGTACCTATTTTGTGCAGGGCACCGTTCTAAGCCACTGCTTTTTCATTTCTCCCAAATGTTTCTCACAGTGACTATATGAACTATGTTCTTAACACATGACAGTAAAGTGTCATGGCACAGAGACGTTGTCACCAGCCCCAAGTCACATACCAAGGGAGACCAGAGTCAGGAGTTGAACTCAGAGGCAGGCACTCCTAACCATCAGTATCCTGCCTCTGGGAGAGCCTTTCCCAGCTCTCTTCTGAGTCACATGAAAGAAATCCCAGGATTACTGTCCCTGGGCTGCATTTTCCTCCCCAGGGTCACGCGGAGGCAAACAGGAGGATGGGGGTGGAACAAGGGTTACGTAAAGGAGTAACTTCAAAGGTGGTCACCACTAGGGTGCACAGCCGTGGCTCTGGGCACTTAGCCAGCGGCACAAGTCTACACTGCGGGCTCTCCACCCACGGTCTCTCACCTACCTCTCTGTAGTCCAAGGACTGAGCTGGTGGTGGAGGCAGCTGAGGGCTGGAGGTCTAGACGTTGAAAGTAAGGGAAGCAGAGATCAGGTGTCGATAATCAGAGTAAAAATAATGATACCAGACGTTGTTTATTGAGCACTTACTATGCTGTGCATAATATATGGTTCTAGTCCCTTTAAAAGGCACAGAGAAGTTAAGTCATTTTTTCAGAGTCACACAGCCAGTAAATTCCCGGCTTTAGACACCCTCCAGTAGGGAGGAGGCTGTTAGTGGGGACTCACTTCATGTAAATGTGGCATATTCTGGTGGAAGCAGGCTCTGATTTTATCTGAAATGAGCTACAGCACAGAATGAGAGGATCTCAGGACAGTTGGTGCAGCCGGCATCCAGGTGGGGAAACAGGCCTGGAGAGGGGTGGAGGATGTCCTACAATTCCACATCGAGTCAGGAGGGCAAACAGAGGTGGAACCCCCTGGTTCTGGGGCTCAGCATCTCCCTCCCACGCCACGGCGCCTGCCACAGCCCTGAGGGAGGAAGCAAGGGAAGGGCCTGAGACAGACCTGGGTTTTCCCTTTTGTCCTCAGCCTACTGTGTGACTTTGTGGAAATTGCTCAACTTCTCTGGGCCTCAGTTACTCCAACTGCAAAATCATGGCGGTACAAGGGTTAGAGTGTACAATTGCTGAGTCATCGGTGATCATAATATTCGTAGATACTTATCAGGTCACAACCAAAAAACAGATTCAGGACCAAGCAGATGGAGTTCCCAATCCCAGGGTTCTAGGAAAGCAGGCTCCCCATGCTTTTGGAGAGGGGGTGGCAGTGGGGTGCTCCCTGGATGCCTGAAGAAATGCTCTTTGACAGCCCAAAGGCTTCTTCTTCTTTTTTTTTAATTTTTGGCTTCATCATGCAGCATGTGGGACTTCAGTTCCCCATCCAGAAATTGAACATATGTCCCCTACATTGGAAGCATGGGGTCTTAACTACTGCACCACAAGGGCGGTTCCCCAAAGGCTTCTTGATCACAGCCCAAGGATGGACTATATGGGCTTCTACAGGAGAAGTGGGTTTTAATCCCAGTGATGGGATTCCTCTGAGGCCTCCTGCCCTTGGGACCACTGAGCCAAGGGTGGTGGGGGGGGGGGGGCGGCGGGGGGGGGGTGCAGGGCGTGGCTGGAGAGTGAAGGTCTGGACTGGAGTAATTAACTTTGGCCTGAAGTGTCTCTAAGACCCAGTAGCTGTGTGTGCTAATGCCTGCATATATATCCAGCCAGAGTGACTTATGTGAATACTTGTTTAAGGCCCACATAGACATGGTACACCCCTCCTCTCCTCAGCCTCCCCTCCTCCCCCTTCTTCTTTCTATTATTAGTGTTAGTGCTAGGGCTACACTTTTTCTAGCAGCACAGTAAGTCAGCTGTATTGCAATTTACTTTATACCATTGAGAGTCAGAGACGTGAAGACACTTGCTCAAGGTGCTCAGCCAGTAAGTGGCCCAGAGACAGACAGGTAAAAATAGAGGGCAGACGGACTTCCCCAGCAGTCCAGTGGTTAAGACTCTGAGCTTCCAATGCAGGGGCCGAGAGTTCCATCCCTGGTTGGGGAACTAAGATCCCACATGCCATGCAGGGCAGCCAAAAGATTAAAAAAAAAAAAAAAGGGCAGAGAGAGGAAGTTGAGGGAGTAGGCACTGTGACAAAGGAGAGAATTCCCATCTCCTTGCCCTAAATCTGACACTGAACTGGATTATCCTTGATTTGATCACAGACACCCAAAGACACCTGGGGCACAGAACAGCCCCAGGAAGTGGGTTGTTCCCGGATCGAGGGCTATTCCTTAGGCTGTGATCCACAGCTCCAGAAATGTGCTGATGGCTGCTTTGGGGGCTGATTTACGTTGGTATATCCATTCCTGGTGACTCCCTGGGGCAGCAGAGTATTTCATTACAGAGATCTCAGACTTTCCTATTCTGTTCCAGGAGCTGGGAGGATAAGGTGTGTGCTAAAGGTGGGTGCTAGTGCCTAGGGAGGCAGATAGAGGCAGCCTGAGGACCCAGCTGATGCGAGGATCCTGGGATGCAGGTTTCGGTCAATGGATCAACTACACGGTTGGACTGCAAGGAGATCCAACCAGTCCATTCTGAAGGAGATCAGCCCTGGGATTTCTTTGGAAGAAATGATGCTAAAGCTGAAACTCCAGTACTTTGGCCACCTCATGCGAAGAGTTGACTCATTGGAAAAGACTCTGATGCTGGGAGGGATTGGGGGCAGGAGGAGAAGGGGATGACAGAGGATGAGATGGCTGGATGGCATCACTGACTCCATGGACGTGAGTCTGAGTGAACTCCGGGAGTTGGTGATGGAAAGGGAGGCCTGGCGTGCTGCAGTTCATGGGGTCGCAAAGAGTCGGACACGACTGAGCAACTGAACTGAACTGAACACGGGGAACCAGACACTCCACCGAGAGAGGCTGGAGGCAGGGGCAGGTGGCCGTGGATAAAACCATTGTGCCTTCAGTTAGAGTCAGATGAAGCCTGGGGTATTATTTTACAGACCTAGAGAGGGGCTCTGCTTGGTCAAGGCCACTCCAATCAGGGATGGAGTCAGGGTTGGACTCAAGGGTGGGATCCTGCCTAAGAAGGCCTGGAACTAGCCTTTCCCCGCTTCCCTGTACCGAGGGACTGGGGCAGAGGAAGCGGTGGTGGTGGGGTGTCTCCTTCGTGGCGCCCCCTTTCCCCCACAATGGTGTCGTCGGGGTGGTCCAGACTCAGCTTCCCTGTGCCCTGGCGCTCCCGGGGCGGCGGCGCATTTTTCCGCATCATGGGCTGGAGAGATGGCCCAGCTTGCCTGGACTGGGAAGAAGCAAGGGAAAGCAGGGCCTGAAGGGCGTTGCGGGGGTGGGGGGAGTGTAGGAGGAGGGAGCTGCGAACAAAGGGGCCCCGTGCGCTGGATCGGGCAGGGCCGCTGAGTGACGATCCGCAGGCGCGCGTGGTGGGGCGGGTTCCCAGGGAGGCGCGGGGGAGGGGCGGGGGGCGCAGGGAGATGCAGAGACACAAACCCACACAGAAGAGAGACCCAGGCTGAGGGGGCAGAGATGGACGCACCGAGATCAGGAGAGAGAAATGCCCAGAGGAGAGAGGGAGGCAGGCTGGGAGGGTGGTGGATGGAAGGAGAAACACGCGGAAGAATACTGACGCATATAGAGAAACACTGCTGCTGCTGCTGCTGCTGCTGCTGCTAAGTCGCTTCAGTCGTGTCCGACTCTGTGCGACCCCATAGACGGCAGCCCACCAGGCTCCCCCGTCCCTGGGATTCTCCAGGCAAGAACACTGGACTGGGTTGCCATTTCCTTCACTGGGTAGAGAGAAAGCAGAGAGGAGAAAGACTCAGGGAGGGAGAGACGGAGAAATAGACTTGGAGAGACTGAGAAGGAAGCCTAAACCAAGAGAGGCAGGGAGAGAGACAGTAGAGAGAAAATAAAGACCCAGAATTGATACAGAGATAGACAGACATTGTGAGTGGGAGAAACAAACAGACCTGGAGAGACAAAGAGAGAAAGACACACAGAAACCGAGCAGAGACCGATGATCCAACTGGTCGATGAGACTTGTAGCCAACAGGGGACAGAAAACCACACTGACGCACATTCACCTTGGCTGCAGGGATCTGAGGTCTACTGTGCAGTGGTCCTTGGCTGTCCTGGCCTGATTGGTCCAGGGTCAGGGGACATTTGCCCCCTCCAGGTCCCAGCATAAGGGTCTTTAGGGGTTAGTTTCTTTTCCAGATAAAGTGTTTTCTGTCAATGGTTTAAATGACCTGCCAACCCCAGCACACCCCATCTTCGATTTTTAAATGTCATCCTGCCACCTCTGGGGTGGGCATCTGAGGGTGTGTCTGTCCCTAGGCAGGGTCTTGGGGACACTCCTCAGGCCCTCAAGGGACTTTATGTCCAGCTTCAGGGACACCCTTGCCTGCACACACGCGTGTGAACAGGGTCATGCAACCTTCCCAAGATACAAGCATCTTCATCATATATGTTTGCACATACCCTCCTGGAAGCTCACCAGACACACACACACACACAATACTCACTGCAGCATACACATGTGAATTCACATTCAATATTTGTTGAGAATCTGTTACATGCAAAGTGTTAGACTCAGCATTAAAGATAGAAAATGGAGTAGGAAAATTTTTATTAAAGAAAGAAAATGGAGGAGGAAATAGCAACCCACTCCAGAATCCTTGCCTGAAAAATCCCATGGACAGAAGAGCCTGGTGGGCTGCAGTCCTTGAGGTTGTAGAGTTGGATGCAACTAAACACGAAAGATAGAAAAATAAGACGATGAAAGGGATCTCTCAGTCTTCCTCTGTAGACAACTGTGCCAGGGAGGCTGCTGGGGCCCTGGGCACGGGGACTGTCCCTCTGTCTTTGGAAATGCCCAGGGTCAAGTCTGTGGTGTGGTAGAGAGGTCCAGCCCCCCACTGCCATCAGGGCTAATAGCACCCGCCTTAGTCCAGGTGAGGGGCCTCCCCAGGTATGTTCGGTGTTGTGTAATCCCTCAGTCATGTCTGACTCTTCTGCGACCCTGTGGACTGTAGCTCGCCAGGCTCCTCTGTCCACAGGAATTCCCTAGCAAGAATACTGGGGTGGATTGCCGTTTCTTTCTCCAGGGGATCTTCTCAACCCAGGGATTGAACCTGCATCTCCTGTATGACAGGTGAATTCTTTACCACTGAACTACCTGGGAAGCCCCTCCCAGAGTATAGATTCTTTCTTCATCCCCAAAGCCTCCCCACTGATACAGGGATTCAGAGGACTGAGGGTCCTGTCCCTGCATCAAGTCTCAGGACTGCCCCCCATATCTGCTTCTCTGGGGGAAGTCAGACATAGGAGATTGTCTCCTCCCAAGTTGGGAGCACTCCCTCCCCCAAAGGGGATCCTGGGGGAAGTGGGGGAGAAGTTGGATTGCCTTTTACATTGGATTGGCCCAAAAGTTCATGTGAGTCTTCCCGTAAGATGGCATGGAAAAACCCAAACCAACTTTTTGGCCAACCCGGTACTTGCCCCAGCATCTCGGGAGGGCGTGCACATCCGTCCAGCTGGGCTGAGGGTAATGATCAAACCCAGTGCCTGCTTCCAGTGCTGGTTGGGTCTTTCTTTTCATTCCACTTCATACGTCCTAGTGATTGAATAGTGATTGAATGGGTCTCTGACATTGGAGGCAGATTTGATTGGGTAACAGAAAATGTTTATTGAGTGCCCACTACACCAGGGTGCTTTGCCAAGTGCTTTGCAGATACTGCTCAAAACAGCCCCATTACGTGGAAGGGATGATCGTGAGTCCCATCGTACAGATGCAGAAACTGAGACCCGGGGAGGTGAAAGCTTGTGCCTGAAATAGTATGGCCGGAAGAATTCATGCCAAGGCAGGCTGACTCCAGAAGTCAAGCTTTTGACTTACCTGGAAATCCAGTGGTTAAGATACTGTGCTGTGGCTGCAGGGGCTCCAGTTTGATCCCTGGTTGGGGAACTAAGATCCTGCATGCCTCGAGGTAAGGCCAAACAAAACAAAACGAAACAAAAGAGCAGAAGTCAAGCTTTTGGCTAATATCCACCCCTGGAGCAGATAGCTGTAGCCTATCTCTGCAGCCTCAGGAAGTGGGCAAGAGGGGGAGATTTGTGTGTGCTTGCGAGTATGGGTGTCGTGGGTGGTGCAGATTTCCGGGGTCAGCCAGCAACTGCCCTGGGATTCCAACGGCAGAGGCCCAGCCTGGGGAGAACTTTCCAAAGACCAGCCATTTCCTCTGGGCTGCTCCAGGGGCCTTGCCCGAGCCCACCAGCTCATTTAAGCTCTGCTCTGGTCCCGCTGCAGGACTACAGAGCAGCCGGCTCCGCGCCCAGTTTGCCTGCCGTGTAACAGGATAGTTTATATTATACCGCCGAGCAGAAATAAAACTACTGACTCAAACATTGCAAACAGATGCCGCCGGCCAGAGCCCAGGGTCCGCGGCCAGATGCTGTTCTGAGAACCCTGGGAGGGCAGAAGCTGGGAGCCTGGTCCCTCCAGACCCTACAGGTTGGGGTGGGGGCTGCTGCAGGGGGAGGTGTGGGGTGCTGCTAAGGGGCTTTCGGAAATGGAGGGGGGCAGGAAATGAAGAAGGAAAGGGGGGCCCATCTTTCCTTTCTTGAACTTTCTTCAAGAATTCGGCCAGTTCGCCACTTGAGACCTGCCTGTTTCTGGATTTTAATGGCCTTTTTTCCCAGGCAGAGGTGAAAGAAACCCGGGAAGCCTCCTGGAAATCCCATGTGAGTTCTCCTCAAATACCCCCAAATAAATATGCTCTGAGTGCCCTAAACCCCCTTCTAAGAAGATTTTTGCCCCTAAGCGCTCAAGAGAGTTCTAGAACTTCCATCTCGTAATTATCTCCCCCCACCTCCACCCACGTCTGCTGCTTCATCTGCTAGACTGCAGTCACCAGGACCTTCTTAAAACCTGCCAAGTCCTGCTCTTTCTCCTACACCTTCAATGGCTCCCCACTGTCCACCGTAGAGCGTCTCAAAGGGTGGTCTGAGGAGGGCCTGCATCAGAGTTCCCTGGGATGGTTCCCAGGGCCCCACCCCTGGGTTAAGGAATCCACCTCTTTAGGGGCCTGGGAATCTGCATTGTAAACAATGTGAAAGGCTTTCTGGAAGGAGACTAAATGTAATTATTTGTTTAGAAAAATGAGCACACTGTAGAGCCAGTCAGGTAATGTCGAGTGGAAAGCCG
Organism: Bos javanicus; assembly: GCF_032452875.1. Classification (NCBI taxonomy): domain Eukaryota; kingdom Metazoa; phylum Chordata; class Mammalia; order Artiodactyla; family Bovidae; genus Bos; species Bos javanicus. The sequence continues at coordinate 60,603,745 of NC_083884.1, read as the reverse complement.
GTGCAGCCCTCCTCATGCTGTTTATTCAGCAGGTGTTTGGACCACCTACACACCGAGCTAGGGGCTGGATCCCTGGGATCCAGTCTGGACAAGGTAAGTGAGGTTCTGGTTGTCTTGTATTTCCAGTGACTTGGCAGAAAGAAGAGCTGGACGATGACTAGAAGGTTCCAGAAGACATCATGGGGAGACATCTCAGGAAGGAAAAGTGAATTATCCACAGGGATTCAGGGGCGGTGCTCCCCATCGAAGGCTGGCATCAGGAAAGACTCTGAGGTCAGATCCAGACACGGGATTGGAGGTGCTGATAAACTCTGCTGCGGCACAGACTTTGGGGAGAAGGTGAGAAAAATGAGGAAATGGGGCACCCCTACTCTTTTATCTTCGCGTCTCTCCTGCACACTCCAAAGGTAGGGACCTTATCTCCTCATCTTCCCAGTAGCCCCTGGAGGTGCCCACAGTGGTCTGGAAATGTTTGTGGAATGAATAAAAGTAAGGTGGTAGGGGAGGAAGGGGGACATAAAAGACAAAGAGGAGAGGAAAGAACAAAAAGAATGAATAAGCAGGGACTTCCCTGGTGGACTAGAGGTTAGGACTGTGCACTTCCACTCAAGAGGCACGGGGTCCATGCTCTGGTCAGGGAATGAGGATCCTGTATGCCTTGAGGTGCGGCAAAAAAAAAAAAAAAGAATGAATAATGAGATAGAAAAAGAGGGGAAGAGACAACCAGGTCTCCTGGTTAGTTTATAAACCCCAGAAGTGATTTGGATGTATGTGTGCCTGAGTGTAGACAGGAATCCCTCGAGAATATATGGGTCTGATTTTAGAGACCAAGGCATCTAAGAATGTAGAAGAAGCCCCTTCCCTATGGTCCATTGTCTCCTAGGGGAGGAAGAAAGGAAAGGAGGCTGATGTAAAAACTGGGGATGGGAATTCCCTGGTGGTGCAGTGGTTAGGACTCTGCGCTTCCACTGCACAGGGTTGGGGTTTGATCACTGGTCTAGGCACTAAGATCCCACATGCCTTGAGGTGTGGCTACAAAAAAAAAAGGAATTAAGAACAATAGTGGGGGTGACAATGGGCATGTAGAGCTGACCTGGCTGGAGATTCATATCAATGAGGGCAGATTTGTATCAACAGAGGCTACCAGGGAAAAGGCAAGTGTGTGTGTGTGTGTGTGTGTGTGTGTGTGTGTAACAGGCAGAAACTTTCAAAGCAATCGAAATAACTCTGATGAGCACTCTCTCCTACCCTTCCTCGTGAACCCCATTTCCTCCCAGTTGAGGCTCAGGGCAGACACGCCTGAATGTAATTCTAAGAGGCAGGGGAAGCCTGAGCAATTATTTTTACACTAAAAAAAAATTTTTTTTAAAGCCCTCAAAGATACAGGCGTGCTCCAGGCTCGGAGGCCCTGACCACCCCATCCCTGAGCGTGCCTCCCTCCGCCACCCCCATATGGTCTGGCCTCTATCTTCTGCCCGCCTGTGACAGACAGACCAGTCCAGGCACCCCCCAGAGACCACCCCCTCCCCAACCGGAGGCCTGTCCCCTCTGAAACTGATCCCGGGTCTTTGGATCTAATTTGTTTCTCTGTCTGCCGGGTTTGGGAAGGGGGGTGGGGGCGGTGGTCTGGCCTGGAGACGTAGTGGTCACAGGTGACATCAATCATGTCTGCGTCTTCCCAGGGACGGGGGTAGGATATCAGAGAGGTGACCAAGCATTTGCCACATGATTCAAATCATCTCAGCATTGATTAATTGGGTTCATCCTGAGTTTCTGAATCATAACAACTGTTTTTCTCCTTCACCTAACGTCAACAGACCCTTAAAGGGGAAGGATCCATTTACCCGCGGCATGTGGTATGTTGAACGGATCAGCTCCCATTAAATGTTAAATGCTGGATGAATCTTAGACAAACTCGATTTGCTCAGGATACTTTTCAAAGGTTGGGCGATGATTAGACATCTCTCTCTCCGCCTCGCCCCTTCCTCTCCGGCTTTTTCCCTGGGATGTGTTTTGGCTTCGGCCTCTGGCAGATGGGATGCTGGAACGTGTGGGCTGATGCAGAGGGTCCTTGGGGGTGGGGGGGGTGGAGACGGGGTGGCAGCTGAGCCCCCACAGGCTGTTTAAGAGAGATACAGTTTCTGAAAAGTTTAATAAGGCAGAAAACAATCCGTATACCAAATTTGCCTTCCAAAAGTTAAATATCCGGAATGTCTCCTGCCCCTAAATGAAGGAGAAAACAGCATTTCCCAAGCCAAAATAAAAGAGAAGTAGTTTTCTAGAGAAGAGAAATTATGTTTTTGCACTGGTATAGGTTCTGAAAGCTAAATAACCCAGTATGCTTGGCCTGGAAGCAAAATCCAGCTCTGAGGTGATTGGTCCGTGAGTGGAGGGGTCAGGGGAAAAAAAAAGCAAAAACAAAGCTCAGGTGAATTTCCAGTTGTCTTTCCTACATGTGAAAAGAGATGCCTACCTTGGTGACACAAGGCTGTGTCACCTTGGACAAATCACTGTGTTTGTCCGAATCCCAGTTTTCTGACATTTCAGTTTATAGAAAGAGGATGAATCCTAGTCACTGATCTGTTGAGAAGTTTAGATGAAAGAAGGTTAATGAAATAGCTCAATAAATGCAGAGGCTTGATAGGTTAAATGGTGTGTGTTGAAGGCAGGGACGGGGCTGTGGCCGGAAGACCCTGGTGCATCGTGTGTGTGCATTCGTTTGGTTCACAGAGTTTCAAAATGTAGACGCGCTCCAAGATTTCACCAAGGGGACAGTTTTGGCTGTGATAACTGGTGGGAAACCTGGCAATGGAGATCAATCTGTGAGTGTGGGCTTGGCAGCCCCCAGTAATGTTGGAAGAGTGAACTGGAAATTGATTAGCGTGTCTGGAAGGTTCTCAGGGAGAGTGGAGGCTCTTCACCCCCCACATAGCAAACCTCCCGGGAATCTCCCCATCAGCAGTATTTTTCTCTCCTAATACCACGTTCAGATACTTGAAGTGACCTGGGTCCTCTGTGATGCCAGTCTCGTCCTTAGTGATGGACAGAAGGGGACTGAGGCTTTGGACAGGTTCACCCATCCACTGTGGCTCTGAGTTAGGGTGAATCTTCCCTGCCTGAGCCTTGTTTCCTTGACTGCTGCTGTTTCCTCTGCTAAATGGTTTTGTGGAGTAACTGGGCTTTCCTGGGAGACATCGAAGGGGGCAGATAGATCACAGGGGGAGAAGGAGAGGCAGAGGTGGAAAGAGTGCAAAGACAGAAGGAGATGAGAGAGACACACCCAGACACAGAGAGAAAGAAACACAGGAGAAAGAAGGACAGAGAGGAAAGGAGAGGGAAAAAAAGGAGAGAGAGACAGAGAGAATTACCCCCACACAGATAATACAGGGGAAAGGAGCCAGGAGAGGGTCAGAAATACCCGGTTGTACCTGCAAAGAGAAACAGAAACCCGAAGACACAGGTTTCCTTTTACAAGGAAAAAGACGGAATATACAGAGAGCTAATGAGTAGGCAGATATGATACTTGAATTGTCATATCTTGGACTAGTAGGTGACTGATCCTGATTCTCTTTTCTCTCCCAGAACATGGAATTCCCTATCAGCATTGCCAGGCCTTCAAAGTCCCCTACTTGCCTGGTGCCCTGGGGGCCACCGCTGGGATATCACAAATTAGACCTCAGGGCTGTGAGGCAGGATTACATCAGGGGAGGGATGGACAGGGGGGAAGGATCAAAGGCGTCCAGGGCCCTGGCTTCATTGGCAGGACTCCCAGTGGGGCCCACAGGCCTGAATTCCTGGCGGGACCCCCAGGAAACATTCTGATGGGCAGATAGAGCCGTTCAACCGCAGGCTGCCTCCTCCCCGCCCCTCTTCCTCGTCCTCTGGCTTGTTCTTTGAAATCAGAATTGGGGGTTTCTGAATGCTTCCCTCAACTTGGGACAGCAGGGTCTGTTCTTCTAAGGGACCCCCGTTCATTCTTGAGTCTCAGTTCCCTTGTGTGTGAAATGGACATTCTAGTAACAGGCGGGGATCCCGAGTTGTCTGAAGACTCAGTGGAGTGATGTTAAGTATTCAGGAGGGAAAACAGAAGGAGAAGGGGAAGAAGAGGAAGAAGAAGAATATGGTGAAAGGGGATTCCCTGGTGGCCAGTGATTAGGACTTGGTGCTTTCACTGCTGGGGCCTGGGTTCAATCCCTGGTCCAGGAACTAAAATCCTGCCAACCAAAACAGACAAACAAAACCCCAGTGTTTTGTTTGTTAAGTGTTCAGGAGGCAGAAAGATGTGCTGTTTTGGAGTGAGACACTCTTGGGATTAAATCAAGCTGTCTTTCCTATAGTTGTTCAGTCACTAAGCTGTGTCCAATTCTTTGTGACCCCATGGGCTGCAGCACGCCAGGCTTCCTTATCCTTCACTATCTCCCTGAGTTTGCTCAGACTCATGTCCATTGAGACGGTGATGCCATCCAGTCGTCTCATCTTCTGTCGCCTTCTCCTCCTGCTTTCAGTCTTTCCCGGCATCAGGGTCTTTTCCGATGAGTTAGCTCTTTGAATCAGGTGGCCCAAGTCTTGGAGCTTCCGTTTCAGTCTTTTCCTGAGACTTAGTCTTCTGCTGTGTAAAAGGGGGATCCTAGAAAGAAGTCTCGCTGCATAGCCATGGGCTGTAAACCATCTCCCGTGCTCATCTGAGCCCAGGGCCCAGTGCCTAGGAAGCACGGGGCCCACGGCGGCTCCAGGAGACAGAAGCCAGATTGCTGCCCAGACAGGGGGTAATATATGGCATCTAACTCTGGCCGAGAATTGAATTCAACCTCAGCTGGAGAATTAGAACATTGTGATTAGAAACAAGAGGGGAGAAGGGACAAAACAAGCTGTCTTCAAGTGCATGATGACAGAGCACAGACTCTCCTGGCAGCCCCGGGGGTGGGGGTGGGGGGGGAGCTGGAGAAAGACAGGGCAGATCATATTAATAACAATAAATTATATCTGCACAGTGATTTATGGCTCTGGTGCGCTTCCCATTATGTTGCAGTAAGTGCCTTAGGAAGGGCGGACTCCTCTGATGACGGTCACGGCCCTTTTAATGTTGTGGCTGCTGTTAGTGACAGCAGTGTGATCTGCGTTATTATTGATGTGATTTCTCCTAGTTTTCAAATGGGGGAAACTGAGGTTCAGGGAGAACGGATAGCTTGCCCAGGGAAAGAGTTGGCCCAGGATTTAAATCCAGGTTTTGTCCTCCTGGATCTTTTCTGGCTGCTTCTTGGAAATGAGATAGTCTGTTTTTCGTGCTGTCATTTTATCTCCTCTGTGCCCCCTGGGGAGTCTCCATTTATTCTTTCTCATGGTAGACAATTGGGTCTTCTTCTCTGATTGTCCTCCAAGGGTGAAGAGGCCCAGAGATTCCTCCTGTTGAACCCCAAGGCCCTCCATCTGCCTAACCCACCGGCACTCCATCTCCACCCTTTATTCTCACTGGTGGGAATTTCCAGCAAAGAGGGCATTCTCTCCAGTGGCTGCCCATTGCTGGGTCGGGCACGGGTGACTCGGATATGGACTTGAACTTCCAAGTTCCCCCCACTTAGCTGGCCTCACGTCTCTCTTTGAACCCAGCAGTAGCTGGTTCACCGTCCTCTCTCTCTCTCACCTCCTGTCCTTCCCTCCAGGAAACCTATAGTCCCGATGAACGACTGCGTTGATTTGGCGACCAGGTTCACTTGGCATTTGCAGAGCGAGCTATTTCAAGAATGTGCAGATTCAGTCCTGAAAATGGCCTAGGAGAAGACTGGCTGGGCTTCAGAGGAGCAGAACAAATGAGTTCCCCCTGCCCACCCCCCTGCTCCTTGCACCCCATCCTGCGATTTCCTTTGTCTCAATCCAAAATCCCCCTTTACATGATCCCGGAGGCTTCCTAATAAAATAGAACTGTAACTTTATCTAAGACGAGTGCAGCACATGTAGAATGGATAAGGTGTAATTAATAACAGAAAATAATGTTTCTCCCCTCCTGACCTCTCACCCCCATATAAGTGTCTTAAGTTTTATGACAGCCGGGCCCAAAATGAGTGTGTGTATGGATGTGTGTGCATGCGCCCGTGTGTGTGTGAGTGTGCGGTGCATGTTCCAGTGTGTGCATCTGAGCTGAGCCTATGTGGGGCCAATACGTCTGTCTGCTGAGTATTCACCTAGCCCTGACTGGAATTGGTTTACGTTTCTGGGTAGACTGGCCTCTTGCTGAACCCAGGCACTGCCTGAAATTGATCTGATTTCTTGAAGTCAGGATTTGGTCTAGATCTTGGAAATAACCTGTATCTATTTCTATGCAAAACTTGGGGCAATGCAGAAGTTGAAGAATGGAAAAAATAAAGGGGTGAATGTGCGTGTACACACACACACACACACACACACACACACATACACAATCTTTTAGATGATCTAGTATGTTTCAGAACCCTGGTGGATTCTGAGGAGGGTGTATTGATACTTCTTTGGGCAGGAAACCAAGACCTACATTGGCTTTGATGCTGTAAACCATGGGACATACAAGGGTCTCCTTATGCAAAATGCTCTCTTAAGAAATTGCATCTCATGTGGGGCTTCGCAGGTGGCTCAGGAGTAAAGAATCTGCTTGCGAATGCAGGAGATGTGGGTTCGATCCCTGGGTCTAGAAGATCTCTTGGAGGAGGAAGTGACAATCCGCTCCACTATTCTTGCCTGGGAAGTCCCATGGACAGATGAGTCTGGTGGGCTATAGTCCACGGGGTCAAAAAAGATTTGGACACAACTGAGCGACTGAGCCCTGAGCATGCTCTTTGTCATGTAGCATCATCCACCCTGTTCATCTGAGAAAGAAGTGTGCTTGGCCCAGTGAGGAAGCTGGAGGCTGGAGGAAGCAGGGGAAGGGATGAAGGGACTCCCATCTCCAGATCACCGCAGACTGTTGTCTGCTCTGAAAATTGAAGGGTGCATGCAACCCATCCCATTCATCTTCATGGTGCTACAGCTATGTTCCCTTTGAGTAGTATTATCTTGCTTTAAAGGTCACTGGGCTGGCCCAAGCTCTTGGTTTCTCATGATTCATTACGTTTGATGCTCAACTGTTGGAGAAGTCTCCGTAGCGCCAACCTCCGGGTTAATGGAATCCACACCAGCCGCGAAGCCCGGTGACTTTGAATCCTCCCGGGATGGGGAAATCTGGGCAGGACGCAGTGAGCTGCCTCTTTTGATCAGCAATGCTGATGTGAACCCGAGGTCACGCATGTTGGGGGCCCTGTGCGTGAGTCCTGTGAGACAGCGGCAACTGGGCCCTCTGTCTTCCTTCCCACCTCAGGCCTGGGGAATCTTGTTTTCCATTGTTACTCTTCTGTGGGCTGACTTTTCTGGGACCCCTACAGCACCAAAGGGACTTGGGTGGGAGGGGACGATCTGGAGCCTTAAATCATTTAAGAAGACCCCTCTGTCTACCCCTCTGGCTTTCCTTTCTTCCATTTCTGGCTCTTTCAGGCGCAGATAAAACCAGTCCCGGCTCCCCCGGGGGACGCCGGCTCACCGATGTTAGGTGACAGGCTGGATCTGAAGGGAGATCTCTTTCTCCCCGGGGGAGTCGTTGGGATATTGAGTTCTTTTATGGGCATGCTTGAACTCCAGAGAGCCCCCAAACTGACAGCCACCTCTGCTCAATTGATCATATATTTTCCCGACATTCTGTCATTCCATCAAACTTGCCCAAATGCTTTGGCCTGCCATATTTTTATGATCCTTCTTCCAAGAGGAGATCCGTGGAGAGTGGGTCAGCATGATTTATCTCCGAGGAGAAGGGATGGAGAGTTTCTTATCTCTGGTATCAGGAGGTGGGATTTCCCTCTTATCACCCTGTGTCTTTTGCTTTGGGGTTTTAAATGCAATACCAACGGGTTGGATTAAGCAATTCAGGGAGTTCTTGAGGCTTCCAGCTTTGGAAAGTTGACGATGACCAGGAATTGAGGACTCCTCTGTCTCCTAATTTTACATCCTCCTTGTTATTTAAAATCACAGGACGCCAGTCCTTGAGTTTGTTGTTGGGACCAGAAGATCTTGATTGGATTAAAATATTTCCCAAGAGGAGGTTTGGAGGCTTTGGCAAAGATAATGAGAGGAGCAGCTTTTCAAAAACAAAACTTGAAAAATTAAGCAAGTAATATATATTCATTACTGGAAAAAAGTAGAAAAGACAGATAAGGAAAAAAAATTACCTGTAATCCCACCCCATGGGGCTTAGTATTCATATATTACCATATATCTTTCCAGTCTCCTGGATATGGTATATGAATTCTAAATGAAAATAAAGAGATTGCATATGTTGCTAACGACAGCTTTTATTCACAAAAATTATATATACCTATTGTAAAATATTCAAGTAATATGGAAAAGAACAAAACCACCACCAACAAAAGCTCACATTGTAACCACTATCTACCTTCAGGTGAATATCTTTCTAGATACTTTTCCCCATATTGTTTGATAACTGCTTTAAAAATTCTTAACATAGGGAATTCCCTGGTGGTCCAGTGGTTAGGATTATTCACTTCCACTGCTGGGGACTATGGTTTGATCCCTGGTTTGGGAACTAAGATCCCACCAGTTTCCCAGTACAGCCAAAAAAAAAAAAAAGTGCTATTTGGTACAATTACAAAAAAAATCTTAACATAGAATTCACTTCTCCCTGCCAATGAATTTGTCTCTACACCATTATTTCTTAGGGGTAGAATTGTGTTCCTTTATAAAGATGCACCAAGGTTTAGCTAATATATAAAGAAGGCTGAGTGCTGAAGAATTGATGCTTTTGAATTGTGGTGCTGGAGAAGAAACTCATGAGAGTCCCTTGGACTGTAAGGAAATCAAACCAGTCAATGGGAAGGAAATCAACCTTGAATATTCTTTGGAAGGACTAATGCTGAAGCTGAAGCTCCAATACTTTGGCCACCTGATGCGAAGAGCTGACTCAATGGAAAAGACCCTGATGCTGGGAAAGATTGAAGACAGGAGGGGAAGGGGGTGACAGAGGATGAGATGGTTGGATGGCATCACCGACTCAGTGGACATGAGTTTGAGCAAACTCAGGGAGATAGTGAAGGACAGGGAAGCCTGGTGTGCTGCAGTCCATGGGGTCGCAAATAGTTGGACATGACTTAGTGGCTGAACAATGACGATCCCTGCCACTGAGCAGTTAGATTATTTCTAGTTGTTCACAAAGACCTCTTCTCAAAGATTAGTTGCTGTGTTGTAAACACTTTATCAGGTGGAATATATGTCCCACTCACAGCCCATTAAACAAAGGTGTACCGCACCCACAGCCTTATACAGCAAGAAAGAAATTTGAATCCCCAAGATGACCTTTGGTTGCAGAAAGCCTGACTAACAGTCCTTTAAACAAGGAGAGGGTGTTTGTTGTTGTTGGTTTCCTCATATGTGAATAGTTCAGAGGTGGCCTGCCTTATGAGATCGTCAGGATCTGGTTTTGCCTTTTATCAGTCCACCATCTTTAGCATTTGGCCTTTTTGCTTGAGCCTGTCTTCTTCATGTTCAATTATGGCTGCCTCAGCTCCAGGCATCACATCTGCATCCAGACAGGAAGGAGACAGGGATGGCGTCAGAAAGCTTTCTTCTTGAGCCTTTCTCCTTGATGAGAAATTGAAACTCCCCGCAAATCCTCCTGGCAGACCTCTGTTTACAATTTCTAACCCAAACTGTGCCCCATGGACTACCAAGAAGCCAGAAAGGCGAATCTTTTCTTTTTCAAACTGAGCATGCACGTGTAAAAGGCAGGAAGGGAGGAGCCTGTTAGGAATAGCCTTGTTTGGGGATATTGCCTCCACTTAACCACCCCCAACCCATTTACTCTGACTTCCTGCATCTCACCTGCTTCTTACCACCTCCAGTCCCTGCTCCCAACTCTTCTCATTTTTGTCTGGCCTCTTGGTTGGGAGACACATTTAGACTCCCCCATACTGAACTGGGGTTTCCCAGGTGGCTCAGTGGTAAAGACTCTGCCTGCAATGCAGGAGCTGCAAGAGACCCGGGTTCGATCCCTGGATTGGGAAGATCCCCTGGAGGAAGAAATGGCAACCCACTCTAGTATTCTTGCCTGGGAAATCCCATTGACAGAGAGCCTGGCGGGCTAGTCCTTGGTGTCACAAAAGAGTTGGACATGACTTAGCGAGTAAAACAGCACTGGCTGGACTTGGCTTTTCACTCAACTTTGCCTGTGTTAGCAAGATGCTCTCTAGTCTGTTAAGTGCTGGGTTGTTGCAAAGACTTGCTTGGGTGAAGATGGATTCAGTGCTCTGCAGTTCTGGGGCCAGGGATTCCTTCTCTGAATTCCCAGCCTCTAGCTGAGGCACTTGGCGTAATTCGTGCTTGTGAAATCCAAAAAAGGGGAGGACAGTGGGGCGTCTTTGTAAATCATAGTGATTCCACAGACGTGATAGAATCAGAGCTGATGAAGAATGGCCTGAGTGAGATTTTTCCAGGGGGCATCTCTTCAGTGGCCTGTGCTTGATTCTTAATTTGGGATACTTTTCCCAAGAGGAGATGTTCTATGGCATTGAGATCCTGCGTCCTTGGACTTCCCTGGTGGTCCAGAGATTAAGTATTCACCTGCCTGTGCAAGTGACATGGATTTGATCTCTGCTTTGGGAAGATTCTACATGCTGCAGGGGCTGCTAGTCTTGTGTGTTGTGACTAGTGAAGCCCGAGTGCTGCAACAGGAGAAACCACTGCTATGAGAAGCCCAGGCACCATAACGAGAGAGTAGCCCTCTCATGCCTCAACTAGAGAAAACCTGCTTGTAGCATCGAAGACCCACAGCAGCCCAAAATAAACGAATAAAATAAATAAACAATAACAAAAAAGATCCTGCGTCTTTGAGAATTCTGCTTCATGGAATACCACTGAGGTGGAACACACTCCATTTTCTCTTGGGAGGATTTTATTTTATTTTATTTTACTCTGCAACCCAAAAGATGCTTAGGTGAAATATAACGTTGTTTGGAGAGTCTGTGATCAGGTTTTCTGTGACTCTGCAGCTCAGCCAGATCTGGATCCATGAGGATTGCTTCATGATTTTGTTTACCAAAGTGAAGCCATGGTCTAGACAGGATGGAAATAGCTAGAGGAACCTATACTCCCAGGTTTATTTGTCAAATAATACTGGGGGCAAGGGTGGGAGTTGGGGGAAGAAATGAGGTCATAAAGACAAAAATATAAAAAGGAGAATTAGCATCCTTGGTGAGGGTATTGTGTGCTATGACCTGAGGGAGGGCATCTGCCATCTACTAGCTGGCAACCCACTCTAGTGCTCTTGCCTGGAAGATCCCATGGGCGGAGAAGCCTGGTGGGCTGCAGTCCATGGGGTCGCGGGGAGTTGGACACGACTGAGTGACTTCACTTTCACTTTTCACTTTCATGCACTGGAGAAGGAAATGGCAACCCACTCCAGTGTTCTTGCCTGGAGAATCCCGGGGATGGCGGAGCCTGGTGGGCTGCCATCTCTGGGGTCGCACAGAGTCAGACACGACTGAAGCGACTTAGCAGCAGCAGCAGCAGCAGCAGCAGCAGCAGCTAACTTAATCCTTGCAATGGTCACTTGATATAGTGTTCTGATATCAGTGCATTGTGCTGTGCTTTTGAAACCCCATGAACTGTAGCCCGCCAGGCTCCTCTGTCCACGGGATTTTCAGGCCAGAATACTGGAGTGGGCTGTCATGTCTTTTTCCAGGAGATCTTCCCGACCCGGGGATTGAACCCGAGTCTCTGGGGTCTCCTGCATTGGAGGTGGATTCTTTACCAGGAGATCTTCCTGACCCAAGGATTGACCCTGAGTCTCCGGGGTCTCCTACATTGGTAGGTGGATTCTTTACCAGAAGATCTTCCCGACCCAAGGATTGAACAATGAGGTTCTGGGATCTGCTGCATTGGCAGATGGTTTCTTTACCACTGCGCCGCCTGGGAAGCCCAAGAGTGCCGGAGGGAGATATAATTAAATACAATTTTACAGACAGAAAAGTGAGGCCAGGAGAAGCAGATGATCCGTCCAAGGTAGCACACAAAAATATGATTCAGGGCCAGGATGGAGCCGACGGTTATGGAATTGAGAAAATGCAGAGGACTGCATATGAAATTATGAATTTATTGGTGTAACAGGAAGAAATAAGATCATTTCTGGTTTGTCATTGTCACTGTTCAGCCCCTAAGTTGTGTCCGACTCTTTGTGACCCCGTGGACTGCAGCATGCCAGGGTTTCCTGTCCTTCACCATCTCCAGGAGGTTGCTCAAACTCATGTCCATTGCATCAATGATGCCATCCAATCAGCTCGCCCTCTGTCTCCCCCTTCTTCTCTTGCCCTCAATCTTTCCCAGCATCAGGGTCTTTTCCATTGATGCTCTTGGCATCAGGTGGCAGAAGCATTGAAGCTTCAGCTTCAGCATCAGTCCTTCCATTTCTGGTTAAGAGATCATTAACAGCTGAGGTTCAGTACGACCTAAGCTGTTTACTGAGGGAGAAACTGACTCCTTGCTGGAGGCTGGAGGCTGTTGCACTGAACACACCAGCTGGTGCCTTGTGTGTTTGCGTGTACATGTGTGCTCAGTTGTGTCCGACTCTTTGCAACCCCATGGACTGTAGCCTGCTAGGCTTCTCTGTCCATGGAACTTTCCAGGCAAGAACACTGGAGCGGGTTGCCATTTCCTACTCCAGGGGATCTTTTTGACCCAGGGATTAAACCTGTGTCTCTTGTGTCTCCTGCATTGGCAGGTGGATTCTTTACCATTGCAGTACCTGGGAAGCCTCCCCTGCCTCCACCCACCAATGTACCTTGGGGGCCCACATTGCCCCTGGTTGAGAATCTTTGCTAGACTCCACTTGACTTTAAGTCCTGGCTCTGTCGCTTCAGAATCATGTCCTTTTGGGGACTTCCTGATGATCCAGTGGTTGAGACTTTGGCTTCTAATGCATGGGGTGCAGGTTTAATTTCTGGTCTGGGAGCTAAGATCACACATGCCTCGGAGTCAAAATAACCAAACCATAAACAGAAGCAGTACTGTAACAAATTCAGTAAAGACTTTAAAAATGGCACGCGCGCACGTGCACACACACACACGCACACACTGAATCTTTTGGAGCCTCAGTTTCCTCACTTGTAAGTTGGGAGGAATAATAGGACCTACCTTGGAGGGTTATTTTGAACGTTCTTCAAGTGAATATTTACAAATTGGAAGAAAACATGCCTGGCACTTAATAAATGATGAATGAGCTGTTACCCTTTCTCTTGCTACTTGAAGATGAGAAACGTCTTTTATTATCTTCCCCCCACCTCGTCCCTCCCTTTTATTATCTTTTATACTCAGTGCTGGGTATTTGGAGTGTTCGCTGAATGAATGTATAATCTTGAATTACTGTCTTCTTCTTGCAGACAGTAGACATCTTAGCCTACACCTAAGTCTACCAGAAGTCCCACGTCCCAGCCTCGTCACACACCCACGGATCCTGGGAAATTCAGAGCTCAAAGGAAGCCTCCAATGGGTTAACGTGTGGAAAATTCCACAGATACACTTTCTGATGCAGATCACTCCTCTCTACTCCGCCCACCACCCCCCCTCACAACCAACTGCAGCTCCGCAGACAAGCCAGAGAAAAGAGAAGGGAAATGTGAAAACAATTCTGAATTCAGCTGGTGTGTGTGGAAGTGCAATATTCCAAACACAATTAAAACCCAATCAGGGTCCGGAAAAGTGCTTAAATGTCCCTGTCAAACAACAGACCACATGTGGCGTAAGCATCTCCCTGGGGACCCCTCCTTCAAGGGCTGTCGTGATGGCAATGAGGACCCCCACCCCAGCAGGACCCTCGTTACCCCGCCCAAGCCTGAACCTCGGAGACCAGGTGTCCCTGGCCTAGGATGGAGCCCTGGGCCATCTCTGTTTTGTTTGTTGTTGAGTCCCCAGTCAGGGATCGAACCGGCGTCCCTTGCGGTGAAAGTGCCAACTATTGGACCACCAGGGAAGTCTGTGTTTCTGTTTTTAACTGTAGGTAGGGACCTCCCTGGCAAAGGGCACAGGTTGGATCCCTGGTCAGAGAGCTAGGATCCCACATGCCTCAGGCCAAAAAACCAAAAGATAAAACAGAAGCAGTGTTTTTTTTTTTCCAGCTTTCTTCTTTTTTTATTTTAAAACATGTTTTAATTAATTAATTTTTTAATTGAAGGATAATTACATTGCAGAACTTTGTTGTTTTCTGAGAAGCAATAGTGTAACAAATTCAAGACTTTAAAAATGGTCCAAATTAAAAAAAAAACTTAAAAAACAACAAAAACGCAGTAGGCAAACACATATACACACACACACACGTGGTTTTCGAAGAGCAGAGGTTGGCTGAATTTCCACGCTCTTTCACTTATTTTCAGGAAAGAGTAGAAGTGGTTCATTTGTTCAATCAACAAACACTTCCTTTGGGGCTGCTTCTGTGAGTCCAGCACTGGGCTACATCAGGGATTCTCAACTGGGGGCAATGTCCCCACCGGCCGTGGGACAATATCTAGACACACTATGAGGTGGGGTGCCTCTAGTTTGTAGAGGCCAAAACCATCTTGAAATGCTTATGACAGTTTCTGAACCAAGGAATTATCCAGTTCAAAACAACAGCAGGGCTGGGGCTGAGAAACCCAGCTGAGGCCCCTGGGATAGGCAGATGAGGTCCCTGTCTTGACTAGGTTTCCTTGAATGCAGTCATCTTTTTTTTTTTTTTTTCAAGTTTTTTTGGGTATAATTGATTTATAATGTGTTAGTTTCAGGTGTACAGCAAAGTGGATCAGTTATACATATATCCACTCTTTTTTAGATTCTTTTTTCATATAGACCATCACAGAGTATTTAGCAGAGGTCCCTGGGCTACACAGTAGGTCCTTCTTAGTTACTATTTTATTTAGGGTAGTGTGTGTATATCAATCCCAATTTTCCAGTTTATCTCCCTTCCCCCAGCTTACTCCCCAACTATTTCTTTAAGCAGTTGGCCTTGGAGAGGGGTGTCTTTAAAAACAACTTCAGTCTTTTTTTCTCTGAGGGTGGACCTGTTGTTGAGTTGTGTGTGTGTGTGTGTGTGTGTGTGTTCAGAGCCGTGGTGGGTATATGTTTGCACTTGTGCGGCTGTCTGTTTATGTCTATGTGCTGCCACGGGACTCCGTTCGTCAGAACGCTGCTGTCATTTCCTTCCCCAGCTTGCCAAAGAAGCACGGATGATTTGTGAAGACCTTCTAAGGTTGAATTTGTCAGTAGGCAATGTTAAGGCATCATGGGGGCTTCTTAGGTGGCTCAGTGGTATAAAGAATCCACCTGCAATGCAGGAGACACAAAAGACACGGGTTCTATCCCTGGGTGGGGAAGATCCCCTGGAGGAGGAAATGGCAACCCACTCTAGTATTCTTGCCTGGAGAATCCTCATGGACAGAAGAGCCTGGTGGGCTACAGCTTATGGTGTCGCAAAGGGTGGAACGTGACTTAGCTGACTGAGCACACACACATGGGGCTGAGTTCCTGTCTCTGCCCCCAGTCCCTCACAACTCTCCCTGCCCCCACCTTAGCCATAGAACTAGAGGTCTGCCTCTGAGTCGAGGCTTTGAACTTGGAGTTTAGTTTAGGCTAACTCCGCTGTGCCTG
The DNA here is from genome assembly GCF_032452875.1 of Bos javanicus. Classification (NCBI taxonomy): domain Eukaryota; kingdom Metazoa; phylum Chordata; class Mammalia; order Artiodactyla; family Bovidae; genus Bos; species Bos javanicus. The sequence goes on along the minus strand of NC_083884.1, from coordinate 60,588,064 downwards.
CGTGAAATCCAGGAAGCTTTAAAACTGGTATTTCCGAGGAATCAAAGAACAGTCCTGAATGTGATTGATCTAGACTGGAGGTTTTAACCTCATCCCCGTTGGCCTTCTGGGCCAGATGATCCTCTGATGTGGGGGACTGTCCTGTGTATTGTAGGGTGCTCAGCAGCATCCCTGACTCAGGTCTGCTAGCTGCACCCCAGTGCTGACAACCAAGAACGTCCACAGCCCCAAATCCCCTGGAGGCATAACACTGCCTGGTTGAAACTCATTGATCTACAGATACACAGAGAAGCAGGGACGCACCTCACTTCTTTTTCAACCAAAGAAGCCAGGTTCAAGTGTGAGACTGTGGGATTCCACTTCAACAGGGTGCAGAAACCAGGCACTGCTAAACAGGGTAGTGGTTGCCCTTTGAGGAGTGGGAAACAGAGACTGGAAAAGAACACCACGGAGACTTCTGGGGATTTTTTTTTTAATCTAGATGCTGGGTACACTTATGACATATGTGCTTTTCTCTATGTATTTTCACACCTGAATCAAAAAGTATATGTGTTGATGGGGAAACATATTAAGTGAACACATTTGGAGAATCAGAGAAGACTGTCTTAGGGGAAAAAAAAATCCAAATGGGACAGGTTTCATCTCCTTCCCAAACCCCGCAGTGGACGGTTTATGAGCAGCTTTATTTAAAGGATTCTTACGGAATCCCCCATCTGTTTCTAAAGCTGCAGAAACAACAACTCTGCAAGGCAATGATCAGATTGAGGACAACACACTGTTCTCAGCTTCTGTACAAACACACACACACACACACACACCCCCCAAACAGAGATGTCACCGGGCCTGTGTTGAATTTCCTGCCTTTGTGTTCTCCGGGGCAGCCCTGCGGAGGGGAACACGCTGCAGACTGATATGTGAAATGAACCAATAGGCCCAGTTGAGACTTCTAAAAACAAACAGCCCTTTTAATCTTCTGGAGGGGGGAAAAAAATCATTTACATGGGCAATGATCAAGCTCCCTTCTTTGCACCCATTTCATGGCTTGGTCTCGAACCTCTTTCCTAAATCCTTGTCACCCATACCAACCCTGTTTCCATCCAGAGGACTCCAGATTACAATCCTTCTGCCATTTCCAAGTCTTTTTTTTTTTTTACTACTTTAAAATAATTTAAACATTTATTTATTTTCATTTTGGCTGTGCTGGGTCTTTGTTACTGTGTGAGCATTTCTCTGGTTGCGGTGCAAGGGCTCCTCATTGCGGTGACCCCTCTTGTTGCCGAGCACAGTCTCTAGGCCGTGTGGGCTTCACTAGTTGTGCTATGTGGACTGAGTAGTTGCGACTCCTGGGCTCTACGGAGCACAGACTCAATAGTTATGCATTTAGTTGCGGGCTGTTCTTAAACCAGGGATTGAACCTGTGTCTCCCGCATTGGCCAGCGGGTTCCTTACCACCGAGTCACCAGGGAAGGCTCCATTTCCAGGTCTTAGGGAACAGCCGCACAGCCACGGGGATGCCACAAACAGAGGCGGTAGGTGTTCTCTAGGTCCTTGAATGTTCCGCTTTCAGGGAACCCCAAGGAAGTTTCTGGAAACAAGCAGGCCTCAAGATGTGTCTGAGAGACCCCACCCCCCGCAAGTCCTCCTCCTTGCGGAGGCCTCGTTGGGCACCAGAATTTTGGAAGAGGCGTGTGGACGCTGGCCGCAGCCTCCCCAGCTGGCCAGCGTTTATAAAGCGGAACACATCTGCTGTTGACTGTTAGCATGGAGGAGGGGAGGGTGTCGGGGGAGAGCAGGAACCCCAGACACTAGGACTGAGCCCACATAGCGCCAAGAGAAAATTGCTTCTACACTGGAGCGAAGGAGAAACGCTTCATGAAAATGCCCCCTTGGCCACCCTCGCCCCTCCCGCCTCCCTCCCCCGCTTCCCTCTCTCTTTCTTTTTTAAAAGTCTCCAGGTTCTAGCCAGCCTGGAGATTTATGATGTGTTTTGCTTTTCAAACACCCTAAGATCGTATTTGGGTGATAAAGAGCTGAGAGGTCTGCAGATAGCCTATTGGTTGGAAAAAGAGAATATGATGTATGGTGAATGCAGGCTATTTCTCGGTTCTGAATCCTCTCCCCCTTGCCTGGGGCGACACATAGGAGCCACTGAAAGACACTGGGTGACAAGCTTGGAGACAGCCCCCCCCACAATGCCCCATCGCATGCACAGAGAGGCATCACATGCTTACCACACATGCCTGAGACCCACAGGCGTGCGGAAGCATGTTCATATGCAACACATAAAACCATGTAAAACCAGAGACAGGCGCAGACCCATGTCTCTCAGAACGGGATGGGAGTATGCACCCAGGTTCCACCACGCACGAACCTCCCTGTGGCCCCACCGAGAAGCTTAAATGAATGCGTTTTCCTTGCCATACGAGTGTCTTCCAAAATGCAGCCCTGGGGCCCACAAAACGCACTCCATCCTGCTTTCTTCATCAGATGTCCAGACCCCTCATAAAGCAGAAATCCTCAGAAACAGCATCTCACCGGGTTCTAAGCCTAGCCCTAGTCCAAGACTGGATGCCCCCCTTTCTGCCTTCACAGCTGCTTCAGTGAACTTTGCAAGGGAAACTGCGTATCACAAGAGTGTTCCTGGAGACCCCAGGAGACAGGCAAGGCCTAGACAGACTATCAAGGACCCATGATGGATAAGCCCGGTGACAGCCAAGACAGAGAATTACATGGGGTTTCTTGGAGAGACAAAATAAAAACCGGCCCCCAGTCTTCCAGCCTTTTCTCCAAGATCTAATTACAGATGTCTTGACATTCCTTCTGAATAGAGTTTCCTTAAAAGATTTGCCAAGAAGAAACATTTGGAAACCGTGTTTTAGGTATAATCCGGTCTGGGAGTCACTTTTGCTTGCTTTGTCGTTAGATGACAGAGAGCTTAATTACAAGGAACGGGCTTGTACACTGCATTCGGAAAACTAGATTATTGACCCACATAATACACCCCATGCTGACAATGGCCTTTTGGCAAAATGCACGTCTCTGATCTCACATTAATTACTACACAAATATACATATTGTGGGTACCGAGCTTATGCGACAGAGTCCTCTTGACACATGTTCACAATAAAAACACATTTTTTTTTTGCTTTGCTTCCCCTGACCCTAAGGGAAAAAAGATGAACATTTTTCAAGATGCTGTTTTAATGGCATGAAAACTGTCTGCTGAGTGTTCACTCTGCTTTTGTTCTTTTTGTTTTCTCCTTTTATGAAAAAGCCTTTTAAACCAAGCATTCCTGACTTGTAATTCCTTTCTTTGCTTTCGCTTTTATGCCGAGGGAGAGACAGATTAGATTAGATTAAAGACCCGGAGACACCTCATGAAATACATTCCATCTCGGGGCAATTTGGTTGATAGTCAATTTGTACGTGTGTGCGTGCATGTGTGCATGTGTGCGTGCATGTGTGTGTGTTTCTTCTTGTGGCTGATGGTCTTTTTACAGACACAGGGTTCCGGTTTCTAGGAATGTATTTGTTCCCTTAACTTTTTCCCCTTCAAAAGTCTGCAGCCTTTGATTGTGGCCTGACTTCTTTAGGGGTCTGTGGCATTTGGGGGGAAGGTAGTAAATCTTATTAACTCTTTCCTTTAACTTCTCACGATGTCTCAAAACTTCTTCCAAAAGCATTGGCAGTTTCTTCTCAAACTGCAGATGAAAGAGTTTGTTTGAAAAAGCCTTTCCCCGCCACTCCATTGGGCCCCCGGGTTTGTCTGCTGATGTCACAGTGGTAACCAGGGCCACACCCTGTGACATCACAGTCAAAAGGCTTCTGACCTTGGCCTGGAATTCAAAGGAAAAGCTGCCCATAAACTTCTAAAGCAGGCAGGAGATAAATATCCTTAGTCATAAAAGAACAAACAAAGTTTGGGGTGGGGGGTGGGGGCTGGAAAGAAAGAGCAAATTTTTTTTGTTGTTTTGTTTTAAGAAATACAGTAAAATACTCTGCCAAGTTTTCCAGGAAGTGCCAGTGGCCATTTTGATGATGTGAACTAGACTTTAAAACCGAAAGAGGAAAAATGAATGTGCTGAAGAAGGCTCATTTGCAATATTAGAAATAATTGGGTGAAGCCTACCCCTAAACCATAATTTGTAAAATGAAGCAGAGCAAAGCAACATCCGTTTCTGAATGCCAGGAGAAATTAGCTGCCAGGATAAGGGGAGAAAGTCAGGGAGGGGATTTATCAAAAAAGGGAAAGTGCTCAAAGTCATGGGGTCTCCTGGACTGGATTCTGGGACAGAAAAAAAAAAGGGGTGAAATCTGAATAAACTCTGGAGTTTAGTTCATTATAATGTCCCTATATCAGTTTCTTCATTTTGGGGACCCATGGTAAGATGAGGTAGTAACATTAGGGGAAGCTTGGTGAAGAGTAAATGGGGATTCTTGTATCATCTGTTTTTGTTGTTGTTAATTTTATGTATTTATTTAAATTAATTTCTGTTGGAATGTAGTTGCTTACTGTATCATCTTTGCAATGTGTCTGCCAATCTGAAATCATCACAAAGCAAAAAGTTTCTTTTTGAAAGAGGAGAAAGTGGGGCATTGTGTTTTAGCGTGTGTCTTGGGAAGTCTTCCAGTTTTCTCCATTCGCAGTCCACGTACGCAGGTACTGGATTTCCATGATGGTGAGGAGCACGTGACTTGCAGGGAGCTGGCTAGAGTCACAGGAAAGAGAGAAAGGCTGGAGTTGCCTCTGAACAACTTTACAAAAGGAAAGATAGTCCCCTGGGCCATTCTAAGTTATTCTTGTCTTCAAAGCCTTCTGTGAGTCACCTGGTCTAATTTCACAGATAGACTTCTTTCTCCAGACATCCTGAGGGTAGGCTGACCACACAGAATGAGGAGCTGATCTTCAGAGGCCAGGAGGTGTAGGAGAACAGCACGGAACTGGGAGAGGAAGATCCTGTCCCTGCTTTCACATGAACTTGCGTGTGTATTGGGAAACCAGATCCCCCTCCAGCCTCATCCTCCTTGCCTGCTAAAGGGGGCTATAGGACAATAGATCACATGTATTTACACTACATATCGGTGCTGGCTTGGATTGATTGGTAGAGACTGGCTAGGGCTTGGATCTGAGCCTGGGTTCAGTGAGTGTTGTGATCCATTAGTAATGTCTGTTACAGATGTAGGAGAGGACAGTTGAGGCATGTTTGCTATTCCAGGTCCTTGCACATTTGGGCCCTAGGCTTTTTGGGACCTGCTAGTCCAGACTCTGGACATGCCTCCTCTGGCATCTGTGTGAGCAATAGAACACAGTTCCTGAAGTCAGCCAGTAGTGGCTTCTAATCCTGGCTTTCCTTCCTGCACTGAAGGTCATATGGCCTATGACATTTAACAAATATGAACCACAAGTGTGCCAACCCCTGTGCATATCCCCTGCCATCTGGAGGCAATAGACAAGTTGACAGGCAATAAAAATGCACCGTGCTTAAGTGCTCTGATGACAGAAAAAGTGTTCTCAAGGTACTGAGTAGGAAAACCTGATTCACATCTGAGGGGCAGGCCAAGAAGACTTCCTGGAGGAAGCAACACCTAAGCTGAATTCTGAAAGATAAGATGGTATTATCCTGGGGAAGGGAGCAGGGAGAGATGAGGATGGAATTTGGCCGGGCTCAGATTATGTAGGGAATTTCTCATTCATTCTCAGGGTAAATGGGGAGCCACTGAGAAATTTTAGGTAAGGGAATTTCATTAGCAAAAAGAAATAAACAAAAAAACAAACCCAAGTCTTTCTGTTTACAGAGATAGAGTAGGGGCAAGCCTAGAAGCCATTTTTAGAATGAGGAGTGGTTTGGGAGCCTGGGGGTGACACCACAGGTGATCTTGGTTACCTTGACCAGTGACATGGTTTCCTGATTATGTGTGTCAGCTGTGCAGGGTCCAGATGAAAGAGCTTTGTTCCCCATGATAACCTTGAGAGATGACTCAGCAGAGAAGAGGGCAGGCAGCGGAGAGGGTGCAACAGTCAGTTCATCTACAGATGACAGCCTGTCCTTGGCTCATGGGAAAACAAGGCAGCAAAGCAACAACAACATAATAATACCTGTACCAGCCAATACTACTTCCTGCTTCCTCCACCGTGGACCAAGCCACCTTTATCTCTCTCATTTGGATGACTTAGTGGCCTAAGTCCTCCCTGGTTCCTGCCCTGGACATATTCTCTGTTTTGCTCTTAGTTTTCAAAATTTCACTTTATTGAGGTATAATTTACACAAAATAAATGCATCCCTTTCAAGTGTATGGTTCAATGAATTTTGGTAAATATATGCATCTATGTAACCACTAGTCCAGTCAAGGTATAGAACATTCTTCTTCATTTCCAAAGTTCCCTACAGCACCTCCTCAGTCACTTCCCCACCTTCACTCATACTTCTGTCCCAGGTTGACCATTAATCTACTTTCTGTCAATGTAGAGGAACTTGATCATTTCAGAGTTCTATGTCAATGAAATCATCCAGTATGGATTTTTTTTTTTTGCAGGGGGTGGGGATCTGCCTTCTTTTGCTTGGGACTGTGTTTTTGAGATCCATTTGTGTTGTTTCATGAATCAGTGGTTGGTTCCTTTATTGATGAGAAGCATTCCATCACATGGGTGTGTTGCAGTATATGTATTCACTTGAGGATGGATATTTGGGTTATTTCTAGTTTTTAACTATTATGAATAATGCTGATATGAACAGCCAAGTGTAAGTCTTTTTGTGGACATATGATTCTTTGCCTTGGGTAGATATCTGAGTTGAATTGCTGAGATATATGGTAAGTGTATGCTTTTTAACATAAACAATATAAACGAAACCTAAGAGCTAAAACTATATAAATTCTAGAAGAAGAGAACATATTAAGAAATCTTTTTGACCTTGGAGTAGGCACAGATTTCTTAGTTAGGACACACAAAAACATAAACCATAAAATAAAAATAAATGATAAATTGGATTCTATCAAGATTTAAAACATCTGCTCTTTGAAAGACTTTGTTGAGAAAATGGAAAGGCAGGAGAAAACATCGTCTGTAAATCATTTATCCGACAAAGGACATGTATTGAGAATATTAAAAGAAGTCCTATGACTCACTAAATAAGAAGACAAATGATCCAATTTAAAAATGGGCAAAAGAAGATGTATGAACCATCAAAAAACACATACAAAAGTACTCAGCACCATTAGTCATGAGGAAAATGAAAACAGAAACAAGATATCATTGTGCACCCAACACAAAGGCTGAAATTGAGCAGACTGACCATGCCAAGTGTTGACAAAGACGTGGAGCAACTGGAATGCCCAATGGGAACACAAAGTGGTGCAGCCACTTTGGAAGAGTTTAATAGATTTTTTAAACTCCTTTATGAAAAACTGAAAAAAATTCTTAAAGCCCTCTCTGCTCCCCATTGCACTAAAATAAAACCCAAACTTTGTGCTGTGATCTATAAAGCCGTCTATAATCTGGCTCCTGCCATCCTGCAACCTCATCTTGCATCCTCTCCTTCAAGTTACTCCCTTTCTGCCACATTGACCTTTATTCTGACCTTGAGGCAGAGCAAACTCCTTTGCTATTCCTTTTGCCTGCATACTCTTTCCCTGGCCCTTTATATGGTGGTCTCCCTGATCAAGTCTCCACACAGATGTCTTCTCCTTAGAAAGACCTTTGCTGTGCATTAAAAATGGTCCCCTACATGGAACTCTGCTTAGAGTTATGTGGCAGCCTGGATGGGAGGGGAGTTTGGGGGGAGAATGGATACACGTATATGTATGACTGAGTCCCTTCTCTTTGCACCTGAGACTATTACAATACTGTTAAGTCAGCTATACCCCAATAGAAAATAAAAAGTTTAAATTTAAAAAAAAAGAATTGAAAAAAGAATGTAAAAACTAAAGGTTCTCCTGCCATCTGCCATGTCTCATCGTTTTACATTTTTGTTCTTTTTAAAAAATGTATTTAGTTATTTGGTTGTGCTGGGTCTTAGTTGAAGCATGTGGAACCTAGTTCCCTGACCAGGGATCGGACCATGAGTCCCTGCACTGAGAGTGTGGAGTCTTGGCCACTGGACCACCAGGGAAGTCCCCTTTTTACCTCTGAAAATCTCCTATGTACTTGCTCAGTTTACCTCCCCTCTCTTACAACTAGAAAGAAGGCTATGAGAAGGCAGGGATCTTGTTTCTTTATTCAACACTGTGCCCTGTAACAAAGTTCCTAACACACAGTAGGACCTTTACAAATGTCGAACCCCCTAAGTGTTGTTCACGGGGACAAGGACAGTATAGCTGGTTTCTGGCAGTTCTGGGATATGAATCCAGCTCTCTCTGGCCTACAGGCTTGGGTCGACCCCTTCTGAAAGCTCACAGTGAGATGGGGCTGAGTCTTGGAGGGCAAGACTAGATTCCAACCGCAGGATATCCACTCTAGTCAGTGAAGGAGAATTCCAGGCATGAGAAAGGCCAAGTTAAGCTCCCAGAATGGGAATAGCTTGAGGGAAAGCCCAGGGTGTGTGGCTGTGGGGCCCAAAGGAGCCCAGATATGACTTCAGTTGGCTTCCTTCCTCCTTGGAAATCAGCAAGAGAAATAGGGTGAGTTATTGACATCCTCACCCATTTCCCATATGAAGAGAGAAATCTCCTAAGGACAGGGATGGGGTTAAGGATGTGGGGATGCTGCTTCTGTGTTGAGATGCAGTTGTCAGGATTTGAGTAAGACCTGGGGGCGCAGGTGGTGTTAGGGGTAAAGAACCCACCTGCCAACAGAGGAGAAGCAAGAGATGTGGCTTCAATCCCTGGGTGAGGAAGGTCCCCTGGAGTAGGAAATGGCAGCCCACTCCAGTATTCTTGCCTGGAGAATCCCATGGACAGAGGAGCCTGGTGGGCTACAGTCCATAGGGTTGCAAAGAGTCAGGTGTGACTGAGCAACTGAACACACACACACACACACACACACACACACACATATTCACGGGCATGCATGTGCGTGCGCAGGGACACTCTGGGGACCTTGATGCCTCGGGTGGAGGTGGAGAGGATCGGGCCAACTGAGTCGAGCCTCAGAACACCTCGGGCAGGATTTCAGTGGATTTGAGTGTTATCTTTTTCACTGTGGTTGAAGTGTGAAGGCAGAAAAGCACGCAGTTTTGAGATGGTTGTAAGCTTGGAATCAGCCAGATGGAATTTCAGATTTGACTCTACCACTTTCTAGCTGTGACCTTGGGTGAAGACTTTTTTCCCCTTGAGGCTTACTCTGCTCATCTGTGAAATGAGGATGATGGTACAGCCATTTACCAGGTTCTTTTTTTTTTTTTTCCACTGAATTTTTTTTGTTGTTGTGGGTAAAAGTCACATAATACAAAACATGCTATTTTAACCATATTTAACTGTACAGTTCAGTGACACTGAACACACTCATATTGTTGTAAAACTCCTCATCATCCATCTTACAAAATTTTCACCTTCCCAAACTGAAACTCTGTCTTCATTAAACACCAAGTCCCCATTCCTCCTCCTCACTCCCACTCTCTGGCCCCTGGCACCCACCCTTGTACTTTCTGACTCTGAATTTGAATATTCTGCTGCTAAGTCGCTTCAGTCGTGTCCGACTCTGTGCGACCCCATAGACGGCAGCCCACCAGGCTCCCCCGTCCCTGGGATTCTCCAGGCAAGAACACTGGAGTGGGTTGCCATTGCCTTCTCCAATTGAATATTCTAAGTACCTTTTATAAGTGGAATCAAACAGTGTTTGTGTGCACCTGCTGTATATAATTTGGGGCTTCCCAGGTGACTCAGTGGTAAAGAATCTGCCTGCCAATGCAGGAGACATGGGTTCGACCCCTAGGTTGGGGAGATTCCCTGGAGGAGGAAATGGCAACCCACTGCAGTATTCTTGCCTGGGAAATCCCAAGGACAGACAGGCCTGGCGGGCTGCAGTCCATGGGTTCACAAAGAGTTGAACACGATTGAACATGCACTCACGCACACACGCATTGTACATCATTTATTAGGTTCTTAAGTCCATTCCATGAGGAAATACATATCCTATCTCTTGGCTCGGTATATAGCACTTAGCGAGTGTTTAATAAATGGGGCCAATTATGATTATAATGATTGTGCTTGCTACCTTCTAGAACTCCAGCGAGGTTAGCAGAGGAGCTGAGACTGGAAGAGGACTCAAAGAATGGAAGATGTCAGCAATTTACCAGTAGTACCGGAGTCTCCAAGAATCCAGGTTTAACATTCAAAGCAAAGACCCCTCACCTGGAGGCCTCCGTCCACCTGAGCATTCTTCAAGGATCTCCTTGGGTCCCAGGTTATCTAATTTTTGGATGGAGCAGGGAGCAGGGGACAGGCCATCCAGACAGCATTGAAGGGACTTCCCTGGTGTTGCAGTAATTAGACTCTGCCTGCCAGTGTAAGGGGCCCAGGTTCCATCCCTGGTCAGGGAACTAGATCTCACATGCTGCAACTGATAAGAGCTCAAATGCTGCTACTAGAGATCCCGCATGCCAAAACCAAGACCTGGAGCAGCCAAATAAATAAAATAAATAAAAATAAATATATATATAAAAAAAGACAGCATTGAAGACTAAAGACCTATGTGTGTTCAGGATCAGGAGTTCTGTTTTCATTTCTTTACTGAGACTATGGAGAAGTAGTGGAACTTGTCACTTGATCAAATCTGTCAAAAATGAGAACGTTTACCCCCTAGTGGTAAAGAACCTGCCTGCCAGTGCAGGAGCTGTGAGACGTGGGTTCGATCCCTGGGTCAGGAAGATCCCCTGGAGGAGGGCATGGCAACCCACTCCAGTATTCTTGCCTGGAGAATTCTATGGGCTGAGGAGTCTGGTAGGCTACAGAGTGGGACACAACTGAAGCGACTTAGCACAGCCCCATCCCATTGGACTGTGGAGACCAGGAAATGAAGAGGGGTGAAGAGAAGCCCCTGACGTGGGGCTGGCACCGAAGAGGTCATGAGCAGAGGAGCACGTGGGCTAGCCCAGCCTGTGCCTTCACTCTGCCTGAGAAGTTGGAGTCTCTGAGTTTCTGAAGCTGCCCGCTTGGCTTTAGAAGAGAGAGATTCCCAGACGTTTTCAGCACTCCAGACATGCCCAGACTTGCAGGTGCCATTTTGAATTTTCGAGAGGCCCTTGACTTAAGGGTGTGAGTTCACAGAAATGCTTTTGTCTAACTTGTAACCCTATCTTGACCGATGCAGATTTCCTCCCCAGCCCAGGGAGGGGAATGGGAGTCTTCCGAAGACCCCACCCACCTTTTATCTCATGGCTTGTTCCAATAGTTTGGGAGATAGGTCAGGGAGATACCAACGTCCCCAAGATCCCCAGGAGAGATCAGCTGTTGACTTCAAAGAGTCAACGCGTTTGGATCGGAGGGATGGAGGGTGAATGATTACAGCAACTTTGCAAGCAGTGAGGTCCTCTGGCCAGCCGGACTGACAGGTCTTGGGCTTTCATTTAAAGGAGCAATCGATCAGAGGTGATGATGGGGGTTTTGTGGCTTCATGCAAGTCTCCCAAGATTCTCAGGGAAACAAGGAAAGGGGTATCATTAAAGTTGAGTTACAACTATGTACCACGTGCCCTGTGAGGTCAGGCAAATGCTACTCGTATGACAGGAAATCGAGGCAGCGAAACATCTTGCCCAGGGGCCACCCAGCTGTTAAGATAAGAAAGAAGGGATTGGCCCCTTCTATTCTAGCTGACACTTCCTCCTTCCACTCCTAGTTTCATTACCTTGTATTTAGCACCTACTATCTTGCCTGGAAAATCCCATGGACAGAAGAGCCTGGTGGGCTACAGTCCATGGGGTCGCACAGAATCAGACACGACTTAAGTGGCTAAGCAGTAGCAGTACGCGGTTATACGGGGAGGAGGCACCTGAGACCTCTCTGACCTGTTTACATCACCTTGCCCGTGTCCTCTGGATTCCAGCCCACCCTCACCTTCTTTCCCTTCTTCTTCTTTTGAAAATAATATTTATTATTTTTTGGCTGCACCACGTAACGTACGGAATCTTTGCTCACCTACCGGGCACTGAACCCGCACCCCCTGAAATGGAAACTCAGAGTCTTAACCACTGGCCTGCCAGGGAACTCCCTCTTTCCCTCCTTTGGGAAAAAAAAAAAACCCTTCTCTCTGCTGCCTTTGGTTAGGAGACCTCTTCCTACCCAGCTCGGGCTTATCTTTCAGATTTGCACATGCAAGGAAGTCCTCTCTGACCCCAAGAAAAATTCGGACTCCTACTCCCAAGCCCACGACACATCCTGTCCTCCATCCTGAAATGTATCACCCCTTGGAAACTCACTGGTAGAATTATTTTGATTAAGGTCCGTGGACCATGCCAGAAGACTCTAAGCCCTGTGAACATAGAGAGCTCATTTGTCTTGTCTGTGGCTGGATCCAAACACAATTGAAAGAGCAGTGAAAAGTGAAAGCTTCTCAGTCGTGTCTGACTCTTTGAGACGCCATGGACTATACAGTCCATGGAATTGTCTATGCCAGGATACTGCAGTGGGTAGCTGCTCCCTTCTCCAGGGGATCGTCCCAACCCAGGGATCGAACCCAGGTCTCCCACACTGCAGGGGAATTCTTTACCAGCTGAGCCATCAAGGAAGCCCAAGAATACTGGAGTGGATAGCCTATCCCTTCTCCAGCAGATCTTCCCAACCCAGGAATTGAACCAGGGTTTCCTGCATTACAGGCAGGTTCTTTACTAACTGAGCTGCCAGGGAAGCCCAGGAAGAGCAGGGAGGTACCCAAGAAGACCCCAAGGAGAAGGACCAAGGACCACACAGGTGGGGAGAAGAGCCCAGAGAGGTCAGTTTGCCTCCAAGATGCTCTCCAAAGAGCCCTTTTCATGCTTCCTGTCCCAGCTCCTCAGATCCTAGGCGAAGGTGAAGTGCCGGACGTTCACCAGGACTCCTAGGATGAAGCCAATATGTGTTTTGAATGCCATGTGTTTATGCTTTCCCCTTTGAAGACTGCCTGGGAAAGGCTAACAGTCATGGAAGTAACAAACACTTTGCTTTCTCTTCTCTTGCCAAAAGCAATCTTTAATCACCCCACCAAGTAATGGGCTCAGAATAGCATAATGGAAACAAAGTACTTAAAATACTTTCTTGGGTGGATAAACACAGCCGAGGGGGGGGAAAAAGTCTTACAGGCCCAGCCCCATCCTTTTTCACTGTATACACAGCTAGGGGACATGCAAGGAAGAGAAAAAAGTCCTTCCCAAATAAACGGGTCATTGTAAATAACCAGAACACACATATTTTTAGTGGGAGCAGGATCCCCCATCCTGAAGATGATGTCGTAGTATTTGCTGGGTTTCCCCTTCCCCTTAAAAAAAAACCCCGTCACCAAGTGACAAAAAAGTAGGTCTGACATAACCAACCAGTGGGAGGGAGTTTTCAAAGAGATTATGAGCAGAGTCTCAAAGAGTCTTTCTCAAATCTCTTTAGGGTGTGGAGACCACTGGGCAAAGGAGATGGGTGGTGGTGTCCTGCGGAGGTCTCTGTGATTCTGAATGTTTTACTAGTGTTCAGGGGAGGAAATTTGTGCTGCTGCCCACTTGGGCTAAAGCCAAAGATGGAAGGAAAGTGGCATACCTCTGGGCTGTGGAATCCAGGCTGCAGACCCCTAGAGAAATGCTGAGTTTGGTATGAGAGAGAAGCAGATCTTCATATGCAGAGATAAACTTTTAGTTGTGGCATGTGGGATCTAGTTCTTGAACCAAGGATCGAACCCGGGTCTGCATTAGGAGCTCGTAGTCTTAGCTACTGAACCACCAAGGAAGTCCCAATAGACTCTTGAAAGAGCTACCTCCTCCAAGCAGCCCTTCTGGATTTTCATGGCTAGTTGGAATCTGTCTTCCATGAGACGAACAAGAGAAGAACTAGGAGCCTTCTAAAACACTGTATTCTCCTTGGCCAAGTTATTTATTCTCTCTGAACTTTGGTTTTCCCATCTGTGTCACAGGGACAAAAATACCTCCTTTGTGAGTATCCCTAGGCATAGAATTAAATACTAGTCTGTGGTCAGTTCCTCACCTGGAGCACTTAACTTGGTCTGCTGAGATGTCAGAATTACCCAAGTGCGTCTCAGGGTCTCCTTGAAGCGGGAGGGAGCCAGAGAGGAAGACGTGGGCACCGAACTAGCATGTTTTCCCTGGACTATTATGTCCTGGCCACTATGTTAGACCCTGTAATGTACATTATCTCCTATGTTCCACATGACAGAGTTTTCAAGGAGGTATAATTATCTCCACTTTTCAGAAGATGCAACTGAGGTTCAAAGTGCTTGAGTAACTTGGCCAAGGTCACACAGTGACTGGCTGAGCTCTGCAGCGTCCAGTCCCCGCTTCCTCATCCGCTAGTGTCTGATATAGAACCTGGCACATAGTAGCTGCTCAGTACACATATGTAGCTACAGCTGAAGTTCCCCTCACTTCTTGAATGTTTATTCACTAACAGATTATCTATGAATAATTGCAAACATTCTTGACATTTTTTCCCCATGTGTTAAACTTGATCATCTGATATGGTCTACTTAATCGTGGAGAAAACGAACATTTTTCAACACTTAAAAAAACTGCAGTGTTAAGGTCAATAGATACAGGCTGTGTATATAATAGGAGATGGAAGAAAGATGTTTGATGTGGGGGTTAATGTCATCTTTGCAACTGAAAGGCAGTTTGTCAATACAGATCAAGGACTTTCCTGCTGGTCCGGTGGTTAGGACTCTGTGCTTTCACTGCTGGGGCCTGGGTTCAATCCCTGGTCGGGGAACTAAGGTTTCGTAAGCCATGCAGCCTGGCCAAAACGGAAACAGACACAAAAGAACAGAGACCATGATGTAGAAGAGCTGATCAAAGTGGAAACCCAGGGGTAATGCTGGCCGGCCCATTTGACCCTGGGGGCCAGGGGCACTAGATGTCATTGGGATTTTGACAGTGGAGAGTCTGATGTCCGCAGATGTGTGGGCACCTGGGGCTTTACCTCTGCCAGTCCTGGTAGCATCCTCCCACCCTCTCTCCCACAGGACTCCCTCTTCTAGACCCTTCCTGCCCTGTGGCAAGGGGGGAAAGCATCAGGCAGATGGGTTGCCCTTCTTCAGTCTGGTCTTTGGATAAATCAATCTTCCTAAACTCCAATTTTTCTCAGTTGTCAAAATAGCCATAGGCTATTTGAGAGCATGGGCTTCCCTGGTATCTCAGTGGGAAATAACCCGTCTGCCAATGCAGAAGATGTAGGCTTGATCCCTGGGCCAGGAAGATCCCCTGGAGAAGGAAATGGCAACCCTCTCCGGTATTCTTGCCTGGGAAATCCCGTGGACAGAGGAGCCTGGCAGGCTACAGGCCACGGGGTCGCAAAAGAGTTGGACACGACTTAACGACTAGACACCATTTAAGAATGAACATGGGAGTCAGTGGCTTAGCTTGGGGCCAGCCCTTACCGAGTACTCAGTAAAGATAATTATTAGTGGTGTCAGTATCACACTCATTCAGCCACGTGTTTATTAAACAAGTATTAAAGGGACATCTTCCCGGTGCCACTCCAGGTGCCAACATACCACAGGGAACAAAGTAAAGTGCCTATATTGCTGAAGGTGGGGGCTAAACAAATGAGTCTCATGCAGCAGGCGATGAAATGAAACAGGCAAAGGGATGGAGAGTGAGGGCAGGAAGTGCTGCTTCATAGCGTAGTCATGAGGAGACTCGGGCAGAGGCTGAAGGCAGGGAATCAAGGTTGTGAAATTTGGGGGAACAGTGGAGGGAACAGAATGCAAAGTCTCTGACCCAGGACAGGGTTGGTTTGTTGGAGGATGAACAAGGAGGCTGCCGTTACTGGACGGAAAGTGGTCCGAGAGGCTTCGGTCATCAGTAAATATTGTTTAGATGGTGGCAAAAGATGAGACCAGAGAGCTGGGAGTTGGGAGGAGCCCAGATCTTGTAGACCCTCCCAGGGCAAGTACTTTGGCTTTGTGTCTGAAGAAAACAGAAGCTGTCTTGAAAAGGAGTGAATATCTTCCTTTCCACTCCCTTTGCCCACTCACCCTACTTTAAATTATTCTCAAATTTATTTTTAATTTTAATTTTTCTATTTTTTAATTTTTTGGGGGGGCCATGCCATTGCACAAGCTTGTAGGATCTTAATTCCCTGACCAGGGATTGAACCCAGGCCCCCTGCAGTCCTAATGACTGGGCTCCCAGGGAATTCCCTCCTTTTTATTTTATGAAAAATTTCAAGCATATAGAGAAGATAAAAATTATACAGAGAGCACCCGCATACCCAGAGAGTGGATTCTGCACTTCACAATTTCGTGTTTGCTTCATCGCACACCTACCCCTGTCTTCATCCCTTTCTCCATCTTTCGATTCATCTTTTGTTTTGTTGCATTTCCAAGGTTGCAGACTTCCTATGACCTCATCCCCAAACACTTTGGCATGCCGATCACTAAGCAGAGGTCAGTGTTTGTTTTTAAAGAGAAAATTTACATACAGTGAAATGCACACATCTAAGGCTCATTGTTCTTTGAATTTTGACAATTTTTGACATACTTGTGCAGGCCCAGCCCCTATCAAGCTAGAGAGTATTATCACCCTGCCCCTCCCTCCTGCCCTGCCCCCAGGCAACCATTGTCCTGATTTTTCTCATCAGGTGAGTTTGGCCTATTCTAGAACTTCATGTGAATGGAATCACGCTGTAGGTAGTCATGCTTCTTTCACTCTGTAATATATTGGGTAGGCCAAAAAGATTGTTCGGGTTTCCCATAGGATGTTAGGAAAAACTTGAATGAACTTTTTGCCCAACCCAATATTTGCAATTCATCCATGCTATAACTACCCACATATATATATATATGCATCTCAGTAGTAGCTCAGAGGGTAAAGCATCCACCCGCAGTGCAGGAGACCCGGGTTTGATCCTTGGGTTGGGAAGATCCCCTGGAGAAGGAAATGGCAACCCATTCTAGTATTCTTGCCTGGAGAATTCCATGGACAGGGGAGCCCGTTAGGTTACAGTCCATGTGGTCACAGACAGCCGGACATGACTGAGCGACTAACACACACACACACACACACGAAATGTGGGGTTGTTGTTATTGTTCAGTTGCTCAGTTGTGTTGGACTGTTTATGACCCCATGGACTGCAGCATGCCAGGTTTCCCTGCCCTTCACCATTTCCCAAAGTTTGCTCAAACTCTTGTCCATTGACTCAGGGATGCCATCCAACCATCTCGTCCTCTGTCATCCCCATATAGTGGGGTAGTATTTTTTGTGTGTGGATATACTGCAATTTATCCTTTCTCCTGTTAATGGACACCAGGGCAGCTGCCTTATATTTTAAAAGGACTCCTCTAGGAAATTCCCTAGTAGTCCAGTGGTTAGGATTTGATTCTTTCACTGCCTTGGCCCAGGTTCAGTCCCTGGCTGGGGACCTGAGATCCTGCAAACTGTGCCCCCTAAAATTAGAATAAAATAAAGTCAAATAAAATGAAAAGATCTTTTTGGCTGCAGGGTGGAGAACAGACTCTTGGGCGAAAAGGCAGAAAGTAGTCCAGCTTGGAGGCCACCAATTGTTCAGGTGAAAGATAATAATTTGATGATGGCATTGTTTGGACCAGTGTGTTAAGCTTTTTAGACACTTTATCTCTGTTAACAAACATCTTGGGGGCTTAGAAAACTCCCTTCCTCCTAGAGATAACTCATTCCTTCCCAAGGAAAGACACGATTGTTATGCTTCCCTTTCATATTCAATCATGTTAGTCACTTTAGTCAAAGGTTTCCTAAATCTTCTAGGTTACAAATTTGCAAAAAGGAACCTTGGAACTGGACTCTAGCAGTTAAGGCCCCGGGAAAGGGGATGAATTACAGAAGCTCCTCAAAGCCTAGGTCAAATGGGAAATGCCAAGAGAGAGATTAAAAGCTCTAAGTAGCTTTCCATCGAGGGGATTGGGGTTGGGGTGGGGTTAGATGGAAAGTTCTAATAATAAAAAACAGCTCATGGCTTTGAATGTTTACTACAAGCCAGACACTGTGTTCAGCACTTTCCATACATTTTCTTGCATCAGAGGCATGACTTAGGAATGTTCCCATTTTGTAGAGGAAAGCAAGGATTTAAGCCCATAGCAATCTGATTTCAGAGCCTGCACGCACCACTGTGGTGGGACCAATTTCCTTTCCATTGGAAAAGATGACTGAAATACATGCAACCGAGCAAATGGATTCTCTTTCCTTCCCAATAGAATGGACTGTGTATTGGTCCATATGTTTTCTGAAATCACCATAGAAAAGAACATCATTGCTCAGCAGTAGGATGGCCAACTCTTCTGACTTTGCCTGGGAGTTGCCCTATTTGAACTGGAAGAGTCACTTATCTTACTCATGAATGATGGTCAGTGTCCATGTGGAATGTTTCCGTTTGTGATCTGGATTGAGTAGTGAGAGCTTAATTGACTCTCAGATGGTGAGTTTACCCACCCTGGTTACTCCTTTAGTTCTGCCCTGCTCAGCCTTAGGACAATCTGTTTGGATAAGATCCACTGGGATGAACAATCATAGCAACTTTTATTGCTGATTAGCTGGTATTTGAGGACAGGCTGGTGGGTATGTATGCCTTTTGCTAGAGGGCTGGGGACCATCCAGTGGTTCTTCAATATTAATTTAGTTGCCCTGTGGTGTGTGGGATCTTAGTTCTCTGAGCAGGGGTCCACTGCTTTGGAAGGTGGATTCTCAATCACTGGACCACCAAGAAAGTACCTAGCTCCAAGCGTTGAGTGCCTGAAGTATTTTTTCTCTTCTCTACATAAAACAATGTCTCTCCAACACAGCTTTGCTTTTCCAGCTCTGTTGCTAAGAGCTGCATTGAAATCACAATTTTTTGAATTTGGATTAAGACATTGGCTTGCTAAATGTTCTGGAGCCTTCAAAACCTCATCCCTTTAATTCTTCTCACCTACTAACTAGATCATCAAAGAGGACTATTAAGTGCATCCATTCTCTACCAGCTTCTAATGAAGACTCTAAATAATAGAACCACACCTGGGCTGGAGAAGGAAATGGCAACCCATTCCAGTGTTCATTCCTTGGAAATCTCATGGACTGTGGAACCTGGTGGGCTACAGTCCATGGGGTCACAAGAGTTAGACATGACTGAGTGACCAAACCACCACCAGCACCACGTCGGGGCAGCCAATTTCAGAGCCTGCTAGATGATGCATTCGGCACAAGCATGGAGGCTTGTGACTCAGAGGTCCATGAGGGCAATTCGAAAGAAAAAAAATGAAGATTTCCAACTTGTGATAGACTAAAGTTAGGGTGACTGGTTTAGACTGACGCTCCTTAGGGTGAAAGCTTTTAGGTGTTTACCCATTGCCTCTTGTGCCTAAAAATGTCTTCCTTTCTAACCCTATTTCTTGCCTTTTTGGGTTTTTTTCCGCTGCTGCATTGCATAGCATATGAGGTCTTAGTTCCCTGACCAGGGGTTGAACCCAGGCCCCCTGTGGTAAAAGCACAGATTTTTAACCACTGGACCAGGAGGTAGGTCCCTCTAATCCTATTTCTCGACTTGTGCTTGGAGCTGTTGATTTGTCTCCCTAACCCTAACCTAAAGTCTTGGATCTGGTTGCCTTCCTTTCTTCTCTAGATTTCCACAGGAGCCTTCTGTCAGCTGTTTCCACTCTTCCCTCCGTACATCCACTTTTTCTGCAGCCCAACTGATCTGAAATGTGATTGTGATCACTACTGTCTTGCTCTCAGCCCTGCCATGGATCACCTGTGTGCCTGGGGTGATGCTCAAGTCCTTTCAGATCTGGCCATGTCTCCCTCTCCAAGCTCATTCTCTTGCCACTGGCTTGGAAAATATTTTCAAGAGTTCCCCAGCTATCTCTTCCTTGCCTCTAATTGATCCTAGTCCCTCTGACTCAGTTTCAGATTTTCCACTCTTAAATGCCCCATCCTTTCAAGGATGTGAGACTTCCGTGTGTTAATTCCATCTCTGGAATTTGCCTTCCCTTGTCTCTCTGAGGCTGGTGCCCTGATGTTGCCCTGGAAGGCAGGAAGGAGAGCCATACTTTAAGGTACATGGGTGAGATGACCTGGGTTCCAGCATGGTGGAGTGCCATCAAGAAATCCAGCCAGAGGGACTTCCCTGGTGGTTCAGTGGCTAGTACTCTGCCTTCCACTGCTGGGGACATGGGTTCAACCCCTGGTCAGGGAACTAAGATCCCACAGGCTGCATGGCACAGTGAAAATAAAAATAAATAAGTAAATAAAAACAAAACAACAAAAAAGAGATATTCAGCCAATAATCCCCCGATGCTGCTGATCTTCCATTAGTAGAGCTCCACTGATGTCAGAGGAAATTCTAGGGACCAACTCGCAACTAAATTAGGTTCTTAGGACCCAAAGAAGTGCCCAGATTTATCTGCAATCATGGCCTTCTCACCCATTGGCCGTAGATGTCTTTAGCCCTTTGTCGACCACCGGCTAATGTCAGTTCAAGCTTAGACCACTTGGGAGACCAGATCACAGCCTTTCTCTATTTAACCCATCTTGGCCTGCCACATCAGCCACTAGAAAAAGCAGTAGATATGGGGTCTTTGGGGGAAGTCAGCCACCAGGTGGGACCCTTAGGACTTGATCATTAGATTTTATACTGCCTTCTGTGACCTGTGTGGAGCCTCTGGAAGCTGTCCAGTGGACTTCCTGGTCAATGCAGACTCAGGGCCTATTCAAATCATGTGGAAGGAAGAAGAACAGGGGAGAAAACAGGAGCCAGTTTCACAAAGACGGAAGCAAAAACAAAATGCCTTGGAGAGAAAAAAGGCAAAAAGAAAAAAAGGAACAAAGCTGACGACAATCAGCCTACCTTGTCCCTGAGCAGAAACTCAATTCATTTGGTTTCTGCTTGGAGATGTAGGACCGTTTTTGACAGATGTGTTTTTATGCATCCTGTTATTAGGGCTGAAAGAACTGTCTTGATGTGATTGGGAAAATTACTATTTTAATATCCTTTTCCTCCTTTAAGCCTTATGCATATTTTCCACTACACAAGTCTCTGGTTGCTCACAGTTCAATATAAATGAATTCCACAGATTTTCTCTTCCTCCTCTAGTTGATATGAGTGGGTTATTTGGATTGGACTCCTATTTGTATGTGTGTGTGTATTTAATCTTTGCAAGAAAGAAAAAGGCAAAGCGTCAAATAACAGGAAGAAAGAAGACGGAGAAAAACAAGAGACTCCTGTATAGAAGCCAGGAACTAGGATAATTATGGGCATTGTTTTTTTTTTTTTCAAAGTAACAATATTTACTATTATTATTATCATCTTTGTGGCAGATGGCCTATGATTTTTGCATCCTTTCTAAACTTTATAAATTTGCGAGCTGATATTTGTTTTTTGTCCACTTTACAGACGAGGAGATTGATGCTTAGCAAGATTACCATTTACCCAAGTTCTGGAAAGTGATGGAGGCAGCCTTCAGATGCAGGTATGTGTGACCCAGATCTCTGCAATGAGCTGTGTACAGCCGCTGTGAACCAACAGGACATACAGAATGGCCATTGACAGTTTTTCTTGCTTTTCCTTTTCTGTAAATCACTTATTTTTTTTTTCCTTTGGAAATTGTGTCTCCTCTGCTCTGTGTGCAGATAATTCAGGTGAGGCTGACCCTCATCCCCAAGGTCCAGGAATGGTGCATGACCAAGGCCGGACCAATCGGAGCGTTCTGACTCTTGGCCAGAGTCCATGGCTTGTGGATGGCTGTGTGACCGACCTGGACCAGGAAGGACAATGAGATGCATTCCTGGGACTCTTAATGAGGATAGGCAAAAAAACTGGAGCATCTTCTTGGCTGGGGTTGCTATTTTAGTAAGATGTTAGCTTGGAACTTCTGAGGGTCTTCTTGGCTACAGAGAGCCGAGAGCCTGCTTGGAAGAAAGTCAACTGAATGAAACGTGAGGATGAGAGTTGAGGAGGCAAAGGCTTGAGTGTTTAGATCCAGCTTTGCCCAAGACTAGAATCCACAGGTGGACTTTTGAGTCACAGAAGTTGTTACATTCCTGGCCTTCTAAGATCTTGGAGAGGAGAGCTACATACCACCAGTGAGATGAGGGCTCGGTGAGGCAAGGTGGGGCGGTGGTGATTGTGATATTGTGATTCATGATAAGAAATACATATCTGGTCTTCAAGTTCCTTTTGCTGGCCCAGAGCTCCTAAAACCCTTGGAATTTCCAAAGTGCTGAGAGCCGATAAATGTCTTTTGTTATGTGAATGAAGTGACTTGGAAGCACCTAAGGATGGGGGCTGATTGCCTGGAGATCCAGTCAGGGGATTAGAGGGTTGGAACTTGCAGTCCCACCCCTCAACCTCTGGAGAAGTGGGGAGGGGCTGGAGAGCAATACCAGTCTCCAGTGGTTGATGATTTAATCAGTCATGCTCGCAGGGATTTCCCTGGTGGTCCAGTGGTTAAGACTTTGTCTTTCAATGCAGGGGATGTGGGTTCGACCCTTAGCCGGGGAGTTAAGATCACACATGCCTGGTGGCCAAAAAACCAAAACATAAAACGGAAGCAATATTGTAACACATTCAATAAAGACTTTTAAAATGGTCCACATCAAAAAACAAACATAAAGAATCTTGAAAAAAGTCATGGTTGTGTAATGAAGCCTTCATCAAAACCCCAAAATGAGGAGGTTCCAAGACCTTCCAGGCTGGTGAACCCATGGATATTTGAGGAGAATGGCACCCTCAGGTTAAGGGTATGCCCCTTCCCACGTGCCTTGCCCTGTGCTTCTCTTCCATCTGGTTATTCTTGAGTAATATGTTTTTGCTTTTTTTTTTTTAATCTTTTAAAATATTTATTTACTTATTCGTGGTTGAAACTTAAGGCTTGCAGGGTCTTAGTTCCCTGAACAGGGATTGAACTGGTGTCCCCTGCAGTGAAAGCATGTAGTCCTAATCACCAGGGAGCTCCAGGGAATTCTCAGCCCAGCTAGTCTGCTGAAGTTCTGAAGTCTACAGGTGCTGATGGCAGAAAGTAGTAAGTATATCCACCATGTCCCCGTCCCTCTCTCTTCCTGTGTCTAGGCTAGACACCTGGTCAAGAGATCAGGTGCTAGTTTAAGGGCAGAGAGGGAAGTTCAAAGTTTTGGGGGTGCAGAAGTTTCTGGAATCTCTCAGATAACATATTGGGAACGTGGCTTCCCTCCCCCCATCTTCCTTTCTGAAAGTGTTGAGATCACTGGGCTCCCATGGATGCATTTGAAACCGGCCAGCTGTGGGCTACCCAGCTGACAGAGGCCACAGCTGGAGCAAGAACAGTGGCTGGGTTTCTTCCAGCTGCAAACGAAAGGGTCAACACCTTGAAGGGGAAAAAAAAAAAGTCTAGGCATCAGCTGGTGGAAATGGTCCCAGAGTTCATAATCACTGAGAGGAAGGCAAGTTTTTTTTTTTTAATTGTTTTCATTGGCAGCTGTCTATGGACGATTCCGGTTGAAGCAGGTTTGGAGATTGGAACCCGGGCAGGTGTGAGTGTGTGTGTATGCGTATGTGTGTATACGTGTGCATGCAGGAATGCACATGGTATTAATACAAAAGAAGGTGGAAGAAAGCTGGTTGTCTGTGAATGCGAGCGTGGAAATGGCCTGCAGTGAGACAGGCAGATTTGTGTGTGTGTGTTGGCAGGGAGCTGAGGGCAATGACCATCTTCTCTGTGTGAAAGAGAAGAGTGGAGAGCAGGAATTGCCCGGCAGAGAAAAACCACCTTTATTGTGTGTGCACACACCAATCTATGAAGACGGAAAATCGTGGATGAAAGAGCAGGAAGGAACTCAAACGTGGGACAGCGGAAACCAGGCACGGTGCGTGAGATTGCAGGAGACAGACCTGGAGCCAGTGTGCCACGAGCGAGGGCCCCATTGGCTCCCTCCTGGCCTTCCAGAAATAGTTTCCGGGAACCATGGTCCTCTCCCGGCCCCGGCTCTCGGGCCAGCGGGGAGATAAAGCTGCCCGCGTAGCTTGTCTTGGCGGCCTCTCAGCTGACACTGCTGACAGGCTGCTTTGATCTCGGGTTATCAGGGCCTAACCCTATGCCCTGGGCCTGCTTTGCCAGCTCCCACCCGCCGTTCACCTCTGCAGAGGGCGTCCCATAAGGTCAGGGTTGGGGAGGGGGGAGCGGCCCAGCCCTCGTGCCCGGTTGGCCTTGGAGCCTCGGTGCTTGATGCAATAAGGGCACCATCTTTGTAGTCACAGAGTCAGTGATGAAAAGAGGGCCCAACTAGGGGCAAGAAACTTTTGAAGTGGAGCCACGCGAAATGACACCCTGAATGCAGCCCTGTCCCCCAGCCTCCTGGGCCTTCACCACAGTGAGTGGTGACAGAAGAGAAAAAAAAAGGATCGGCAGCCCGAACACTTGCCTTCCTGTCTTAGGACTGCTGCTGAGTCACCAGGTGACCTCATGCAGGTCCCACTTCTCTCTGGACCTCCGTTTCCATCCCCCCTGTCGTAAAATCAAAGTGCTCTTATAAGCAGGGAAAGCTCTTTTCAAATGCAATCAGGTGCAGAAATCCCATATGCAAAGCAGCTCACAGGAGACAGGCCTGGATGCCAGGGGACATGATGAACTGGTACCCGACACTCAGCTTTGTGTTGACCTCTGTTGATTCTGCCTGCCCCTGCAGGAGCTGCCGGGGACTCAGGTTCCATCCCTGGGTCAGGAAGATATACCTTGGCGAAGAAAAGGGAAACCCACTCCAGTATTCTTGCTTGGAAAACCCCACGGACAGAGTAGCTTGGCAGGCTACAGTCCATGGGGTCGCGAAGAGTTGAGCACAACCGAGCACACACACACTGCTCTAGTTGGTGTGTTATTTTGTGTTATTTTTTATCTATTTGTGGCTGTGCTGGGTCTTCATTGCTTCGTGCTGGCTTTTTTCTAGCTATGGTTCAGCAGGGGCTAGTAGCAGTGCACGGGGTTCTCACTGCAGTGGCTTCTCTTGCTGTGGGCTCTAGAGCTCTAGCTCAGTGCTTGTGGTGCACTGGCTTAATGGCCCCTAGACATGTGGGATCTTCCCGGACCAGGAATGGAACCTGAGTCCCCTTCATTGGCAGGTGGGTTCTTCACCACTGGACCACTGGGGAAGTCCTATTTTTTTTCTTTAACTTTATTTTTTTCTTTTTGGCCTGAAGGCGTATGGAACTTCCCCAGCCAGGGATCGAACCTGTGCCTCCTGCCCGGAATGGGTGGAGTCTTAACCTGGACCACTAAGGATGTCTCTAATTTGTGTGTTAGATTCCTAGGGCTACAGTTGCAAGGTACCACGAACTGGGGGGCTTAACACAGCAGAACGTCATCGTTCTGGAAGCCAGAAATCCAAGATCAAGTTGTGGGCAGGGCCATGCGCCCTCAGAACCGGAGGGGAAGAATCCTTTATCACCTCTTCAGCTTTGGGTCCTTTGTTGGCATCTTCAGCATTCTATGACTCATGGCAGCATCATTCCTAGCGTCTGTCTTTGCATGGCCTTCTTGCTGCGTCTCCTCACATCGTCTTTCCTCTGTGCATGTCTGTTTCCAAATTTCGTTTCCTTAAAAGTTGAGATATAATCTGATGTATACTATAATGTTAGTTTCGGGTGGACTGCAATGTGATTTGACTTTTGCATACATTATGGATTTATCACCGTGATGAGTCTAGTGATCTGCACCCATACAAAGTTACTGAAATATCATTGACTTATGCTGTATATTATATCCCATGACTCGTTTTAAAGCTGGAGGTTTGTACTTCTTCATCCTCTTCTCTGTTGCATCCATCCTACTCCAACCCCTCCCCTCTGGTGACCCCCACCCCCCACCATTTGTTCTTTGCATCTGAGTCTTTTTGATTTAAATTTATTGTTATTATTATTTTGGGCTGCCTCGGGTCTTAGCTGTGGCCTGCAGGATCTTCGGTGGGGCCAGAGGGCTCTCTAGTTGTGGCGCTCGGGCTCAGAATTTGCAGTGCTTGGACTTAGTTGCTCTGCGGCACGTGGGATCTTATTCATTCCCTTACCTGTGAGCTAGAACCTGCGTCCCCTGCATTGAAAGGCGGATTCGTAATGACTGGACCCCCAGGGAAGTCCTTCTGTTTTTGTTTTCTTTATTATTTGTTTTGCTTTTTAGGTTCTACATGTAAGTGACATCATACAGTGTTTTTCTTTCTCCATCTGATGTGTTTCACTTGCTGTAATACCCTCTAGACTTATCCATGTTGTTGCAAATGGTAAGATTTAAATGTTTTTTTTTTTTTTTTTGCTGAGTAATATTTCTTTGTCCGTATTTATATAGTATATATATATCCACCACATCTTCTTTATCCATTCATCCATCAGTGGACACTTAAGTTGCTTCCATATCTTGGCTATTGCAAACAATGCTGCTATACACATGGGTGTGCGTATATATTTTCAACTTAGTGTTTTCGTTGTCTTTGTGTAGATACACAGAAGTGAAATTTCTGGGTCATATGGTAGTTCTGTTTTTAACTTTTGAGGACCCTCCATACTGTTTTCCACAGCAGCTACCCCAATTTATAATCCCACCAAAAGTGTACCAAATTTCCATAAGGACACCAGTCATATTAGATTAGGTGTCCCTAAGGACCTTGGGCTTCCCTGGTGGCTCAGATGGTAAAGAATCTGCCTGCAATGCAGGAGACCCAGGTCTGATCCCTGGGTCAGGAAGATCCCCTGGAGAAGGGAAGGCTACCCGCTTCAATATTCTTGCCTGGAGAATTCCATGGACAGAGGAGCCTGGTAGGCTACAGTCTATGGGGTCAGAAGAAATTAGACAAGACTGAGTGACTAACATTTTCACTTTTAAGGACCTTACGTTACCCTGATCACCTCTGTAAAGACAGTATTTCCAAATCAGGTCACATTCTGAGATACTGGGGGTTAAGGACTCAACATATCTTATTTTTTGGGGGGAGGGAGGGGTCACGATTCAACTCATAATACCCTCTTTACCTTTTCTACATTTCTGACTCATAGAGTCCGTGAAAGAAAGTGAAGTGAAAGTGAAATTCACTCAGTTGTGTCTGACTCTTTGCGACTCCATGGACTATACAGTCCATGGAATTCTCCAGGCCAGAATACTGGAGTGGGTAGCCTTTCCCTTCTCCAGGGGATCTTCTCAACCCAGGGATCTAACCAGGTCTCCGCATTGCAGGCAGATTCTTTACCAGCTGAGCCTTAAGGGAAGCCCCATAGAGTCTGTGAACATAGTCAAATGGTGGTTGTTTGACATCACAGGTTGAGTGATTTGTTACACAGCCATGGTAACTGTAACAGGTGGTTAAACTGAAATAACCAGACACTGGACCAGTCCTATCCAAGTTCAGGCTCCCCTTGACATCTTAATCCATTCGATTTACTTCTTGGGGCCTAGTTTTCTCATCATGAAAATGGAGTTTGATAGAAAGAACATCTGTCAAATACCTGCCATCACAGTAGGTTCTTGATAAAGGTTTTTTTTTTTTTCCTCTATTCTCTCTTCCTAAATGACTCTGAACCACAATGCTCGTGAGATTTTGGGAAACGTCTGAGTTTCTGAATTCTGTGGGAAACCCCTGGGTCCCAGGAACCAGATCCTTATTTCATGCCTACTTTGAATGAGGGAATGTGTTTCCTTGGCAAGCTCGATGTTTGGAACCCCTGTTCCACTCAGACTTTCAAGACAATTTAGTCTGAGCTAACCTTGGTTTCTTGTTACCGAAGAGAACCAAGGCTTATGCAGAGGCCTTGCAGAATGCCTCCAACATCAAACAGCAACTACCCTACTGCGTTCTGAGACACTGAGCGTAAATAAATTAAAACCATACCCGCTCCCTTTCCCTGTAAGCACACACACGTAATTTCATTACAGCCGGAATGAAGTGCTGCAGGCAAAACGTGTCTGGGGCTTGGCTGAACCCAGAGTGCTCTGGGAGACATGGATCTTTTCGGCCAACTGGAGGAGGGAACCTTGTTTGCCTCTTTTGCTCCTCTCTGCCCACTGGGCAATCTGTTGGCATGGGGCTGGCATGAATGCATTTGGTTTCAGACCTTCAGAGGACCGTGGTAATATGGGTTCTGTTTTTCACTTTCAGAAATTGTGGTGAAATGTACATAGCACAAATTTACCGTTTAAATGATTTGTAAGTGTAGAATTTAGTGGCATTTAGTACATTCACAACTTTTTTTTTTTTCTTTGTATAGCTGGTGGGATCTTAGTTCCCCGACCAGGGATGGAACTCATGCCACCCCCTGCAGTGGAAGTGCAGAGTCCTATCCCCTGCGCTGCCAGGGAAGTCCCTGATTTGCCTGTTTTGAATAGTTCATATAAATGGGATTGTATAATATGTGACATTTTGTGCTTGGCTTCTTTCACTCATCATCATGTTTTCAAGCTTCATCCATGTTGGAGCATGGACCAGCGTTTCATTCCTTTTTATGGATGAGTACTATCCTGTTGTTTGGATATATACTGCATTTGGTTTATCCATTCATCCGCTGATGGACATTTGGGTTGGCCCACCTTTTGGCTGTTGTGAATAACGCTGTATGAACAGTCAGGTAAATGTGTGGACGTTTACTTTCACTAGGCTTGGGTATTTACCTCAGAGTGGAATTGCTAGGCTATCTGGGCTTCCCCTGTGGCTCAGCGGTAAAGAATCCACGTGCAGAGCAGGAGCTGCAGGAGATGTGGGTTTGATCTCTGGGTCGGGTTGATCCCCTGGAGTAAGGAATGGCAACCCACTCCAGGATTCTTGTCTGAAGAATCCCATGGAGAGAGGAGCCTGGTGGGTTACTGTCTATGAGGTCGCAGAGTCAGACGCGACTGGAATGACTTAGCACACGTGCACCACTGCACACAGTGAAACCACTTAGCACACGGGGCAGCACAGAGAGGTTGAGCAACTTTTCTGAGAACACACAGCTAGCAAGAGACAAAGCCACGAAAATGCGACCTACCGAAGAGTTTTGAGCAGAGAAACAAAATAGTCAGATTTCATTTCTTCCTTCTTACCTTCACTTTCTCCCACAGCATTTTCAAGCAGCAACTCTGGGTTGGAGAATGGTGGAATTAGGTAGATAGGAATTGGAGAGCAGAAAAAATCATGTCAGTGTTCTTGGAAGGGTTTCATTTCCCCTCACGTGATGGATATTTAGGAGGTATGTGGATGAAGTTGATGAGAACTGCTCTCTTGCTAAATCACTGGGCTGTTTGACGAGGCTGGGAAAGGACTGGGGCTTGGATAGTGGAGTATTGTCGGACGGGCTCGATTGGGAGAGAGTGATGTCATCAACACCCCATTTTCCTCTGCCTGTTTATAGTTTCTTCTCTCAGGAGCCCCCGGGGTGTTGGGACACGCCTCAGCCGTGTGGATTTTCGTGTGTGCATCTGAGGTGCACACAGAGGCCCGGGTTGCTTCTATTGCCCCAGGGGCAGGAGGGGTGGGAGGAGGCAGGAGGATGGGGCTGAAAGGGCAGTTTTTCCATTTAACATCTGAGCATTGATCCCCATCAAGACGGAGCCATCAGTCAGGACCTCTGCCCTGGTCTCCTGGCCTTGGTCTCCCCAGTCCAGTGAGGGAAATGGGCTGGACCGTCCTTGGTGACATCAGCTATTATTAGTTGGCAAGCCTTTATTATCACCTACTGTATGCCTGCATAGTTCTGAGTACCGAGGAATGAACAAATAAGGTCCCTGCCTTCTTTATATACATATTAGAGCTTCTCTGTAGCTCAGATGGTAAAGAATCTCAATGCAGGAGGCCTGGGTTCATTCCCTGGGTCAGGAAGACCCCCTGGAACAGGGAATGGCAACCCACTCCAGTATGCTTGCCTGAAGAATCCCAGAGACAGAGGAGCCTGGTGGGCTACAGTCCATGGAGTCACAGAGTCAGGCACGACTGACTCACACTACTACAAATACACACACACACACACATTTATTTATCTGGCTGCACCAGGTCTTAGTTGCAGCACGTGGGATCTAGTTCCCCAACCAGGGATCAAACCCGGGCCCCCTGCACTGGCAGCAGAGCCTTAGCCACTGGACAACCAAGGAAATCCCTGGTCCCGGCCTTCTGAATTCTCTTCTTGGGAGGGAGATTGACAGCCAACAAAGAGCTACAGGATGTTATCTGATTGTGGCACGTGTGCTGGGGGGATACAAGGAGAGGAGGATACGGGTGAGAGAAGGAAGATGCTAGTTTGCATCACAAGTAGGAAACTTCTTGTAGAACGATGCATCTTTAAATATGTCCACATCCTAAGCCCTAGAACCTTTGACTGTGTCATCTTATGGGATAAAAGGGACTTTGCAAAAGTGATTAAGATAAGGTAGGATGGAGGATCATCCTAGATTATCCAAGATGGCCCAATATAATTGTAAGATCCTCATAAGAAAAGAACAGGAGGATGAGAATCAGAGGAGATGTGACAACGGAAGCAAGTCCAAGTGATGCAGAGTCATGAGCCAAGGAGTATGGGTGGTCTGTATAGGCTAGAAAAGGCCAAGAAGCAAATCCTCTCTAGTAGCCTCTAGAAGAAACGCAGCCTGGCCACCTCACTGTAGACTTCTGAGCTCTATAACAGAAAGGTAATATGTTCGTGTGGTTTTAAGCCACTGCTGCTGCTGCTGTTTAGTTGCTAAGGTGTTTCTGACTCTTTGAGACCCCATAGACTGTATCCTGCCAGGCTCCTCTGTCCACGGGATTTCCCAGGCAAGAATACTGGAGTAGGTTGCCAGTCCCTTCTACAGGGGATCTTCCTGACCCAGGGATCGAACCTGAGTCTCCTCCATTGGTAGGTACATTCTTTCCCATCTGAGTCACCACGGAAACCCTTTAAACCACTAAGTTTGTAGTAATTCGTTACAGCGGCCATGGGAAATGAATACAGATTTGAATGAGGTGAATCCCTGAGATTCAGTGGGGAAGAGCATTCCATTCTAGGTGAAAAGAACAGCAGGTGAGAAGGCCCTGAGGTAGGATAGTGCAGCAGTGCTGGGACAGAGGTGCCATACCATGGGAACAGATGGGAGGGCCCATGCGTTTGGGAGTTCGTAACCATGGAAGAAGGCAATGGCACCCTACTCCAGTACTCTTGCCTGGAGAATCCCACGGACGGAGGAGCCTGGTGGGCTGCTGTCCATGGGGTTGCTAAGAGTCGGACAAGCTGAGTGACTTCACTTTCACTTTTCACTTTCATGCACTGAAAAAGGAAATGGCATCCCACTCCAGTGTTCTTGCCTGGAGAATCCCAGGGACGGGGGAGCCTGGTGGGCTGCCATCTATGGGGTCGCACAGAGTCGGACACGACTGAAGTGACTTAGCAGCAGCAGCAGCAACCATGGAAGAACTCAAAACAGAGATGCATGCACCGAACCCTCCAGGGCTGTAATGAGAACACTGGCTCTTGAATCCAACTGACCTGGGTTCAAATCCTGCCTCTGCCCCTTGTGATGTAGCTTTGGATAAGCTACTTTCCTTTCCACATCTCTGCTTCCTGACCTGTTGAAGAGGGTCAACAATATACATTATTGCTTCTGTGTATAAAATAGATAACTAACGAGAAACTAATGTATGGCGTGGTCTTCCCGGGTGGTACAGTGGTAAAGAATCCAGCTGCCAGTGCAGGAATTGCAGGGACGTAGGTTTGATCCCTGGGTTGGGAAGATCCCCTAGAGTAGGAAATGGCAACCCACTCCAGTATTCTTCCCTGGAAAATTCCATGGACAGAGGAACCTGGCAGGCTACAGTCCTTGGGGTCACAAAGAGTTGGACATGACTGAGCAACTGAGCATGCATGCACTGCATAGCATAGGGAACTCTACTCAGTGCTCCATGTGACCTAAATAGGAAGGAAACCCCCAGAGAGGGTGTATATATGCATACACGTAGCTAATTAGCTTTGATGTGCGGTGAAGCTAACACAGCAGTGTAAAGCAACCATGTTGTTGTTGAGTTGCTAAGTCATATCTGACTCTTTTCGACCCCATGGACAGCAGCCCGCCAGTCTTCCCTGTCCTTCACTTTCTCCCAGAGCTTGCTCAAACTCAGGCCCGTCAAGTCAGTGATGCCATCCAACCATCTCATCCTCTGTCGTCCCTTCTCCTCCTGTTCTCAGTCTTTTCCAGCATCAGGGTCTTTTCCAATGAGTCAGTTCTTTGCATCAGGTGGCCAAAATATTGGAGCCTTGGCCTCAGCATCAGTCTTTCCAGTGAATATTCAGAGGTGATTTCCTGTAGAAATTAATAATAATAAAAAAAGAATACACATACACATAAGGGCCAACTGTAATTCCAAGTGGCATTGTTGTTAAGCTCATCTGTGAAAAATCCTTACCCCAGCCTGTGGCCCATTTCAAGTGCTTGGTGTACATTTGGTATGGTGCTGATGAGGATGGTGATGAGGAAGAGGGTGGTGGGGAGGACGGTGATGAGGAGGATGGTGATTTTGGTGCAGGAGAAGAATTGGGGTGGCATCTTGAGTGCAGGGAACAGCACGGGAAAAAGTCAGGTGTGCCCACAGGCTGCCTTCCTAATACTATGATGAAATTGTTTTATTCATAATTTTTGGCCCTGCTGGGTCTTTGCTGTGGCACTCAGGCTTCTCTAATTGTGGTGTTTAGGCTTAGCTGCCCCACAGTATATGGAACCTAGTTCCCCACAAGGGATCAGACCCATGTCCCCTGCATCGGAAGGTGGATTCTTAACCGCTGGACCACCAAGGAGGTCCCCAAATCATTTTGGAATGCTTCTGTAGACTTCCCTTCTCTGCCTTCGCATCTGGTGTTGCTGACAGGGTCTGAGGCCGCCTTCACCCACCTTTCCGAAGAGAGAGGTTTCTGGCTGGTGGTGTGATGGTCAGACCAGTTCTTGACTGCCCATTCTGCTGGTCCCTTGAGAAGAGTCAAGAGCCCGGAAAAAAAAAAAAAAATCCCTGCACCCCAACCCCTCCTATGATCAGAGAGCCTCGGAAGGGAAACAAGAAGAGGGGTTAGCTGATTAGGCTCTGTCTTTGTGGGGGTGCCCCCTACCCTTTGGTGACCTCCGCCAGCCTCCAGGGTGAGTTATAACTGTGGCTTTGCTCACCTGGAGGGCAGTTTGGGCCCTGGAGAAGGCCTATCAACTGTATGCAAAAAGATTTGCCTGAGTCTGTCTTTCAGCCTTTTTACAGCCTTTTGGTTTCTCTAGGCAAATGCTGTGCTTTGATACCCACTTTCTTTACAGGCTATGTAAATATCCGTTTTGATGCACCCACGTGGTAGGCAGGTGAGTCAGGACCGGTTGGCTGTCTTGGTCTCTTCCTAGGAGGGAGGAGGATCAAGATGGGTCGGTAGACGGGCATTGGAGAAGATAACTCCATTTGGAGAAAGGGCAAGGTCAAGGGGGTTCAAGCCTGACTACTCAAAGTGTGGTCCTTAGCCCAATAGCAATAGCCACCTGGGGAATCAGAATCTGCTTTTAACAAGAGTCCCAGGACTTGGGGGCACATATTAAAGTTTGAGAAGCACAGTGTGGACTGGTGGACCTCAGACTTCACTGTGGATTTAGAAATCCACAAAGCACTTTAAAAATATACCAACGCTCAGGTCCTGCCCCAAAGATTCTGGTGTCATTGGTCTGAAATGATGCCCGAATATGAGTATGTTTAAAAAGCTCTCCAGGGGATTTCCCCGGTGGTTCAGGGGTTAAGTAAGACCCACGCTCCCAATGCAGGGGGCCTGGGTTCGATCCCTGGTCTGGGAACTGAGATCCCACATGCCACAACTAAGAGTTTCCAGGCTGTAACTGAAGATCCCGCATGCCGCAAGGAAGATCAGAGATCCTGCCAGCCGCAACTAAGACCTGGCCAAATAAATACAAATAAATATTAAAAAAAGAATAAAAAAGCTCCTCAGGCAATTCCAGTTGAAGGTCTCTGATTTTTACTTAGAACTGTGGTTCTTAAACATTTACTTGCTTCAGAAAAAGTTGGGGAACATCTTTAAATACAATCTCTGGGCCCCAGCCAGTGGTGGACTGGTCAGTGTTTAATAGCAGGCTCTCTGGGATGGGCATGGGGTCAGGAAGAAGTCCAGATCCGTAGCCAATTCCTGTGGTATAAATATCCCCACTGTGGCTCTTGTGATCCAGTGCACACTGGCTCCACTGGCCACACCTCCCCCAAGTTTCTGACTCAGTAGGTCTGGGGTAGGACCTGAGAATCTGTATGTCTAACAAGTTCCCTATTCAACTTGGGTTACTGGGTTACTGTTCTTCTTGGGACGCTGCTTTGAGAGCCACATTAGATGAGAGGTTGGAAACAGGTGGTGTCTTGCAGGCCAATTCGGATCAACTTGTGGTGGGTACCCGGAGGGCTGTATTGAGTAGGATTCTGAGGTTGTGTGAGATTGAGTGATAAAAAGTGATCTATTCAGTTAACGTGCCCACCATGGGCATGTGATGGAGGCAGCAGCTGTCCCTGAATTTTCTGAGTGCTCGTTTGTAATTCCTTTATGAAAACAGAAAGGAGCGGGGAGTTAGGTGGAGTTGCATTTCCTAAGGACGTAGGGGAGATAAGGAGTGAAGCTCTGGACTTCCCTGGTGGTTAAGTGGTTAAGCCTCTGTGCTCCCCCTACAGGGGGCACAGGTTCAATACCTGGTTGGGGAACTAAGATCCCAACATGCTGCAAGGAGCAGCCAAAAAGAAAGTATTGAAGCTCAGTGTGTCCCAGGCTATCTCAATGATTAAGAGCAGTTTTGGGGGGGTTTTGGCTGCACCACGCAACTTGCGGGATCTTAGTTCCCAGACCAGGGATTGAACCTGTGCCCTCAGTAATCAAAGTGTGGCATCTTAACTACTGGATCGCCAGGGAATTCCCAAGAGGAGTATTCGTGACTATTTGAGAAAGTATACATGGAAGATGAATATTAGTGCAACTCTCTGATTTTATGGAAATGATTTCAAAAAAGGGATGGTTTCCACTCAAAATGCACAGAGCTCATTTGTTTAGATACCCTCAGGCTCTCAGATATTGGAAAACATGGGAGACGACGTTTCAGAAGAAAATCACAGAGAGTTTTGAATGCCCCAGCCGAAGAAAGGAGAAGATTGGGCAGAAACCATAAAGGAAGTTTTGCCCACGCCAGTGATGGGGCCATGCTTCACTCCAACACTTTCCAGAAGCAGAGAGCTTGGAAAAAGATGAGGGAGGGACCCTGAGGGAGGGGGGGCAGGATGCAAGATAAGAAATCCTGATTTCAATCTCCCTAACTTCCTCAGACCCGGGCTGTCTATAAACTGTATGCAAATGTGTTTGCTTTCCATTTTATTTCAATCAGAGTCACTCAGCTGTCAGGAGCTGTGTCAACATGTCAGTTGGGTGGAAGAAACAAGCGTTTTGAGTGGAAATATTTTGGATAAACAGACACAATGTTATGACAGATCTGAGCGGTTCAAACATGGGGTGGGGGAGGTGGCAACGGTGGAGAAGGGGAAGGGGGGTTAAAGCCACAGAAAGCAGATCTATTTACCCTGGCCCATGCACTGGAGGGTCAGCTGAAAACAACATCGGTGTTTTATGAGTTGCATTGTGTGTGCGTGTATTGAGGGTGGGCTGGGGGACGTTTTTCCTCTTCTGTGGCGTTAATACATTTTGTCAGCTGAAGAGTAAGGCCTGCTTGCTGGGTTACCAGGCACATTCCTCTCTAATGTCCCTGCTGATTCCACGGGAGGAAATCAGGCAAGAAAAAGAAAAGACAAACCCACCGGATTAACTTAATTAGCGATGGGGAGACCAGTTGCTTGGCTAAATCTAACAGCCTGTTTGAGAGCTGCCCTCCTTTTCGCTTCTCACTTGGGCTCTTTTGCAAACGGAATTCAGAGGAAGGACAAAGAGATGCCCTTGTTTGTGGTCAAGGGTGGGGGTGGGGACATGCTCTGGGGAGAGGTGACCTGGGCATTAGGCCACGTGATGTATAGCTTTGAATTTAATTTTTGGAGTAAGTAATACTGTCACCTGGTTCAGTAACCCAAAGTATAAAACAAGTATTTGGAGAGATGTCTTTTTTCTTTTCCAGTCCATGCATTCCCTCCCCAACCCGCCCATCTCTCAGCACCCCAAACACACACACACACACACACACACACAGATTATATTTTGTTGGTCTAGGTCTATTTTTAGTTCCCAAGCCATAGAGTTTGATGAGTTTTGTCTAAAAAAGAAT
Organism: Bos javanicus; assembly: GCF_032452875.1. Classification (NCBI taxonomy): domain Eukaryota; kingdom Metazoa; phylum Chordata; class Mammalia; order Artiodactyla; family Bovidae; genus Bos; species Bos javanicus. The sequence continues at coordinate 60,551,778 of NC_083884.1, read as the reverse complement.
TCACACTTTCCTTAAACTAATACTTACTGCTTATCAAGCACCTACTATGTGCTAAGCCTCACCTTGCCAGGTTGGGATGATTCACCCTAGGTTGGAGGTGAGGAGTCCCGAGGCACACCCAGAGCCACACAACCCCATGGCCCACCAGTGAGCTTGAACTTCACCCCGGATCTGTCTGGCTCCAGGTCTGTGTTCTTCCAGCTACTATCAAGTACTTGGTTGAACTTGTGGACGAGAGAGGGTGTGTGGCAAGGTAACTTTCTGAGGACTCAGGGAGCGGTCAGCCAACTCAGCTAGGCTGGACTTGTCCACCCCCGAGGTGAATCTGTCCAGGAAAGGGACCACGTGCTTGTCCAAATGTGGGACAAGCCGGCAGCTGCCTCAGGGGTGTGCTTGGGAGAGGTTGGCAAGGCCCCCACCGCTCAAAAATGTCTCCCCCAACCACCTGTCACATGGCCTCAAATTCCACCAGCAGAGAGGTATGACTCTGGGCTTCAAGGAAAGAATTTTTGGGGTCAGGCTTTAAGCATAGACACTTCCCCCAGAAAGGATTCATCTATGCCCTTCTCTTAAAAGCCCCCTCCTAGCAAGGCAGCTGGCCCACTGCTTGGCATTGGAGGATGGTTTCAGGGTGCAGATATCCTGGGAGGTGAGCAGGGTGGTCACCAGAGGAGACGGGGACAGTCAGGGATGGTCCCAAGGCTGCTGGTCAACCAACGTGTGGAGTCTGGGGCCGTTTGGAGACAAAGCTTCACACGTCTGCCCCAGAGAGAGGCCCTCTGAAGGTCCCACCTGTCTCCTTGCCAATCCTGACTGGTGTGTTTCAAGCTGGAACCCTAAATAGTCAGGCCAGGAGCCGGGGAAGCCCAGAACTTGTCATGGGGTCGCAAAATGTCACAGCTGCCATTCAGCCGGTCTTGAACTCCAATTAGTCACGTTCTTTCTTCCCCTTTTGTTCCATGATTACACCACCTGTAGGATTATTTTCTGAATATTTTCCTCTAAACTGACTCACTTGAAAAAATAAAGAATAAACATCTATTTTAAGTCTAGCAAGCATGAGTTTCCTCACCAAGAAAGGATACAGATGAATTCAAGCCCTCTGGCTTTTGTGTGGCAAATGCAAGCATTTTTTTTTTTAAGGAAAACAAAACATTAGTGAAAACTTGAAAAAAAGGAAAACATTTATACACACATCCTTTCATCTCTATCACTTACGGCTTGATTTGCTCCTTATAATTTTTTTTTTTCCAGAACATGTTAAAATAACAATGAATGCATAAAAATGAATTACTGCTCATTCAGATACCTACCATAAATCATATGATTACAGGTATCATGTCTTGCCCAAATCTCCAGTTGTATTGGAGAAACTGAGGTTCAGAGATAGGAAACATATACAGGGAGCGGGGGGTGGGACACAGCTGTCTGAGACCGTGTAAGGCCGAGAAGCAGGACTTCTCTGGTGGCTCAGATGGTAAAAGAATCTGCCTGCAATGCAGGAGACCCAGGTTCGATCCCTAGGTTGGGAAGATCTGGAGAAGGGAATAGCAACCCACTTCAGTATTCTTGCCTGGTGAATCCTGTGGACAGGGAAGCCTGTCCATGGGGTTGCAAAGAGTCGGACATGACTGAGTGACTAACACACACACACAAGGGCAAAGAAGCACCCTGGAAAGATGTAAAAAGAGCACTGGATGGGGAGTCAGGGGCCACTGACTCCAGATCTAAAAGTAGAAGCAAATTCTGTTTCCTCTCTGGGCTTATCCTCAGCTATGAAAGAGAAAGAACAGTGTTACTTTGGGTTCTTCATCTGGGGGTCTAGCAAGAGTTGGGGTACCTAGGAATGAAGTCCCTGGAATTTGTTTTTTAATCCAGGTAAGATTCACATAACATAAAATGAGCCATAAAAAAAAATATTTATGTGTTTGGGTGTGTTGGGTCTTAGTTGCGCCGTGCGGAGCTTTCATCGCAGCTCGCAGACTCTCTAGTTGTGGGACACAGACTTTAGAGCTCAGGTTCAGTAGTTGTGGTGCGTGGGCTTAGTCACCCTGTGGCATGTGGAATCTTCCCCGGCCAGAGATCAAACCTGTGTTCCCTGCACTGGAAGGCAGATTCTTAATTGCTGGACCACTGAGAAAGTCCCTAAAATTAACCATTTTCAAGCAAACATTGTGTTGACATTCAGTCCATTCACAGTGTTGTGCAACCATCACCTTGATCCAGTTCCAGACATTTTCACAGAAAATATTTTCAAGCAGTCATGCCCCTTTCTCCCCTCCCCCCGGCCCCTGGCAAACATCAATCTGCCTTCTGTCTCCATGGATTTACCGACTCTGGTTGTTTCTGAGAGATAGAATCATACAATATGTGGGTTTTGTGGTTGGCTTCTTCCACAGAGCACCACGTTTTCAAGCTCCATCCACGATGTAGTACATATCAGGACTTTATTTCTTTTATGACTGAATAATATTCTATTGTATGGATATATCTTTTGTTTATCCATTCATCACTTGGTGGTCATTTGGATTGTTTCCACCTTTTGGCTACTGTGAATAATTCAGCTATAGATATTCATGCACGGGTTTTTGGTTTTTTTTTGATGAGGGCCATTTCTAAAGTCTTTGTAGAATTTGTTACAATACCACTTCTGTTCCACCTCTTGGCCTTTTGGACACAAGGCATGTGGAATCCCAGCTCCCTTACCAGAGATCAGACCAGCACTCCTTGAATCGGAAGGCAAAGTCCCAACCACTGGGCCTCCAGGGAAGTCCCCTGCACAAGTTTTTGTGTGGACATTTGTCTTCATTTCTCTTGGGGATGCATACCTAGGAATGAAATTGCTGCATCGTGTGGTAACTCTTTAACTTTGTGAGAATAGCCCTTGAACGTTTTGTTTATGTGTTTGAGCCTGTGCTTTTAAGGAGATGGCTTTTGAACAGATTCTCAAGAAAAGGTAGTGTTAGTCACTTAGTCGTGTCTGAATCTTTGTGACCCCACGAACTGTAGCCTGCCAGGCTCCTCTGTCCATGGAATGCTCCAGGTAAGAATACTGGAGTGGATTGCCATTCCCTTCTCCAGGGGTTTTCTTGACCGAGGGATCAAACTTGCATCTCCTGCATTGCATGCAGATTCTTTATGATCTGAGCCACTGGGGAAGCCAAGAAAATGATGACTTCCCTTGGTCCCTCTAAGATCTGTTCCAGCTTTAAGATCCCCCCATTCTTGATCCCCACCTCTGAGAAGACCTCAACTTCCTTCTCATCTTATGCAGCTTCCTTTAACCAGCCTTCTCTGTGCCAGGCACTGATCTGGGCATGAGAGATCTGGTCGAAAGGGCTTCTATCTGCCAGGGGTCAGAGGTGGGAGAGATGGGGCCAGGGAGGCTTCCTGGAGGAGGAGGCACTAGCTGAATCTCGAAGGTTGCCTGAGAACCAGGAGGGCCAGAGGTGGGAACGGTATTTCTGAGCGAAGAGACAACACTTCCCAGTGCCCTTGGCAGGGGGCGGAGCTGGCTGGAGTGCCCTTTCCTTCCCCTGGCGGCTCAGAGATGCTGGAAACACAGATGGTTGGAAATCCTGTCTCCTCTACCCACCCGCTCATCAGTGAGGGCAGATGCGGCCCATTATTCTGATTGCCGCTGAAGGCGGTGGCGGTGGCCCAGGGCACGTCTGAGGATCACTCAGGGCCCCGGGAAGGCGGGGGGCCCTGGCAGAGGGTCTGCCCCCCACCCCCGCAATCCTAGAGGCAGGTGTTCCGAAAGCTTCCCACACAGGCCTGCCAAGATCGTCCTCCCGCTATGCAACACACACGCACGCAGGCGTGCTATTTCATCTCTGCGGCCTCTCTCTCTCTGGGAGCAGCTGGCAGGGCCACCGGGGCATTTGCGGGTGGCCCATGGGACGGAGTCTGGAGGCCTTGGCTGACCCGCCACCCTGGGGCCCGGTGCTCCTCCTGCTGCCGATGTGCCCGGTCGTAGATTTTCTGGGCACCTTCTTGGTGGAGGGCAGGCAGGATCTGGTTTCACAGCACATTTGGAGGGACAAATCCACGCGGTGCTTTGCTGGATGCCTGGCCCTGTGAAGAGTTGGTGGTTAACGTGTTATTTATGGTGCCCTCCTGACTCCGGTCTCATATTAAGCTTCTGGGTGGGGCACGATGCCTCCGCCAGTCAATCAACCAACCGGCCAGAGGAGCTGATAAACCAGAGTCAACCCGCTAGTTTTACGCAGGGTTCCTGTATTCTTCTAGAAGCTTCAGGAAATGGGCTGTTCTGTATCTTTTTGGGTAGCCTGAGTGTCTGTTGCTTTACTGGTGGAACTTTTCATGGGGTTTGTTATGGGATTTTTACTTAAAATTTTTTTATTCTAGATTCCAGCAGAGTTAATTAACAATGATATGTTAGTTACAGGTGTGCAGCAAGGTGATATAATTATACCCATTATTATGGATTAAAAAAATTTTTTTTATATTTATTTATTTGCCTGCCCTGGGTCTTAGTTGACCCTTGCAGGATCTTAGTTGCTCTGAACCTGTGTCTTCTGCACAGGAGGGTGGATTCTCAACCACTGGATCCCAGGGAAATCCCTAAGTTTATTATTATTATTTTTTAATGTAAAAATGGTAAAAAACTGTAACCTAAAATTTGTGATCTTAACCATTTCTTTTTTTTTTTTTTCTTTTTTTTGGATCTTAACCATTTCTAAGTGTGTAAAATATTACCATCTTAACCATTTTCAGCAGGGGTCAATACATTCACTTTGTCGTGCCACAGTTCTCCAAAACTCTTTTCATCTTGCAAAACGGAAACTCTGTTCTCATTAAACACTAGCTTTCCGTTTCTTGACCCCCCTTCCCCCAACCAAGCCCCGGCACCCACCTTTCTACCTCCGTGAAGCAGAGTACACTAGGGACCTCGTATAAGTGGAACTGTACAGTATTTAACCTCTTGTGTCTGGTTTGTTTCACTTAGCACACTGTCCTCAAGGTTCATCCACGTTGGACCACATGACAGGATTTCCTTATTTTTAAGGCTGAGTCATATTCTATTCTATGGAATGACCACATTTTGTTTGTCCATTTATCCATCCGTGGACATTTGGGTTGCTTCCATATCTTGGCTGTTGTGAATAGTGCTGCTATGAACATGGGTCTGGAAACTGTGAGGTCTTTTTTTTTTTTTTTTAATTAAAAATTTAGCTATACAGCTAATAAAATTAACAACACTTCCTATAAAATTAAACCAATATATATGACTAAAGTTCTTCTAGCTACTTCCCCCAACCTCCCCATCCCAATGATAAGTTCACTGTTATCAGTTTATAAGTTTTCACTTATTTATCTATACACTCATGCATACATGTGTGTGGGTACATGTATATCTTTAGAAAAAGATGTATGTGCAGTTAATTCTGCTATAATGTGGCATATGCAGTCCTAAAATCTTGCACTATGAAAAAAATCACACAATAAAACCCCAAGAACTTATGAGAAAAATAAAACTAAGGAGGCAACACTCTAAACTTTGTCAGTAACACATTAAAAAAAGAAAGGAAACTAATAAAAACAATAGCACAGTTTTACATGTTAAATGGTTAAGAAATACCTTAAAAAAAAGAGAAATATCTAAATGCTATAATAACTATGGAATTCGACTTTGGCAAAGTTCTGAACTTGTCTTGTGGAAGTGGTGCCAGAAAGGCTGCAGCTTTTGAATTCTTGTGAATGGGGAGAAAGAAGTTGTCTGAAATCAGAAATTTGTAACCCAGGTGTGGGTAGGTGTGGCTCATAACACACACTGTACACGGAGGCAGATGGAAGAGGTTGTGGGGTGTCTGTTTGGTGTGTTCCTGTGTGGTCAGTTCAGCTGGGTGCAATTTTCTGCATTGACCCAGTGTTTCTTGTGGATGAAATCATGCATGAGCAAACACAAAATTTGGTTATGCTCAGATTGTTCCCAAATATATCAGTCACGATGAAACAAATTTATGTTTTCAAAACAAGCACAACTGGCTACACACACACACACACACAGAGAAAATAAATGGAGCTTTTTGAGTGTGTGTGTGTATTTGCATAAATTGATTCATATTAGATGTATAAGTATGCAACTTTTTTTTTTTGCTTAACAATATCCCTAAGAAATTTTCCATATTAGTAATGCAGACTTGTCATGTTTTTGCTGCTGTATAGAGTTCTATGGAATGAATAATCCCATTTAGGCCTCCCTCTAAGGATGGTCATGTAAGTAATTATATTGTAGTCAAATGCACAGAGCAGAATTTACCATTTAAATTATTTTTAAGTATACAGTTCAGTGGCAATAAGTACCCTCACATGTAACCATCCATTTCCAGGACTTTTTTTAAAATCTCCCCACCCTGAAACTCTGTACTCATTAAACAATAACTTCTTGTGGGCCAACAGCTATGGCTGAGTGACTCTGGGCAGTTTTTTTTTTCCCTCTCTGGGCCTCTGTTTTCTCACTGTAAATTGAAAGCAAGAGTCCATAGCTCTCAGATTTGGACTAACAATTGCATGAGGTGGTACAGGTCATATGCCCAACTTCTTCCTTGGCATACTGTAGGTTCTTGAAAAATAGCTCCTATTGTCATGTGAAATTGACTAGATATCCCATCCTGCTTTGCTGTGGTTTACCTGACATCCGTGTCCTACACATGGCAGTGGGTGGGTGACATGTCATGGCTTGCTGGGATCCAGAGCAGAGGGAAGGTGGAGTCTAGAGAGCTTCCTAGTGGATGAGACCTTCATCCATGCCACTCTTCCAGCTATTCTTTTAGATGGGAGTTCCAGGCCCCTCCCTGCTCACCCCCTGCCCCAATCCAGGGCCCAGGCCAGCCCTTGGGACTCTTGGGAATGACCCATTTTTCAGCTACGGTCAGTGCCAGCCTGCCCACTGGGGCTGCCAGTTGCAATGTGCATGGTAGCGAATGGATTGAGGTCATGGAGCAGATGGCAGTAACTTTCAGTTGAGATCTGCCAGCCTGCATTGGAACCAGTGACCCGGAGGTAAATGCATGTGCGTGGTCCCTCTCCCACTTCCGTCTGTAACTCTGGGACCCTGTCCCTTTCCAGCGCCTGTTCAGGCTTCTCCCTAGGGTCCAGAAGTGTCCTCTTAGATTTTGTGGACTCCCAGGAACAGGAGAGAAAGTCACATTCTTGCAGGCAGTAGACAAGTCTCAGCCTCTACAGTGCTTGAATCCTCCCTTTCACAGGGAGCTCAAAGCACCTAGGTCTCTTCATTGGATTAATCTGATGTTATCCTTGTGTGTGTGCGTGGGGGATGTTTATCATTAGTCCCACTTTATAGATGGGGAAATAGAGGCAGGAGGAGGATGGCCCAGGAACCTGTAATGCCTCTGGATCAGAAAGGATTTACTGCAGCTGTTTGGTTCACAGAGCTCTTGGAGAATCTGGAGGAAGCTAGGGTTCCTTTAGACTCAGATATATAGATAAGTCTTACTCTTCTTATTTTTAAAAATCTGTTTATTTGACTGCACTTAGTTGTGGCATATGGGATCTTTAGTTACAGTATGTGGGATCTAGTTCCCTGATCAGGGATCAAACCTGGGCCCCCTGCACTGGTAGCCCAGAGTCTTAGCCACTGAACCACCAGGGAAGCCCCATGTCTTACTCTTGACTTTACCTCCAGAACCTAAAGCCGCACTGGGCATACTGTGGGTGCTCAAAGTAAAGTATTTATTGAATGAATGAGTGAATTGATGAGCCATGGCTGAATACCTCCAGTGTGAGGCAATTAACAAACTAAAAGAGAAAGAAGCATTTTCTTATGCTCTTAATCTTAAGGAAGTTAGCTGTTCCCAATCTATAGATGGGAAAACTGAGTTATAGTTCTCAGGAGGTGGGAGGTCTTCCTTAACAACTCCAGGCAGTACGGCTTCACACGGGATCTTAGTTCCCCAACCAGGGATGGAACCCAAACCCCCCTGCAGTGGAAACTCAGAGTCTTCACCTCTGGACCAGGGTGGTCCCAGCAGTGCCACTCTTAACAGAGAATGTTCCCCACAGACGTGGCAGCCTTGGGACAGGTGATAGATGAATTTGTAGTTGAGAGCAACCAACACTGGAAGAAAATTGCCAATATTTGCTGAATCTACACCAAGACACCTTCTTTTCAGCCCTCACATCTTTGAAAATGCTGTTTCTCTTAGGGCTGATAAAATCTGATCACACTGTGTCCTTGAGAAAAATGTGTGATGTCTCTATTGCAGATAGAAGCTGGAAGGTCCTTGGAGAAGCCAAAGAGTTGACCCCATTAAAGAGAGCAAGAGAGGAGGGAAGAGCATAGGAGGACAAGATTCCCTAGTGGTGGTTTTTCTGCTCTTTCTTGACCTCAGCTGCTGCTCAGGAATCTTCACGGGTCAGGAGATGGTGTGTGAGGACGGGGCCAGAAGGTGTGGAACATGGTAGAAGGAACTTCAGACTTGATGTCTCAGTTCTGACTTGGTCACCCCCAAAGCTGAGCTTTAGTTTTTTGACCCATAGATCAAGAACGAGGCAAGAATTCCACTCCACCCTGCTGCCCCTCATCCCCAACCCCTGCCAAAAAAAAGCAAAAGAACTTTCCTGGTGGTCCAGTGTTTAAGACTCTGTGCTTCCACTGTAGGGGGCATGGGTTCGATTCCTGGTCAGGGAAGTTCCATGTGTCTCATAGTACAGCCAAAAGAGAAAAGCAAAAAAAAGAATGAGGCAATAGCATTGAATCTTCAGAGTGGTTACTATAACGGTATATTACACGTTGTTGTTCCGTCCCTAATTCATGTCTGACTCTTTGTGACCCCAAGGACTGCAGCACACCAGGCTTCCCTGTCCTTCACTGTCTCCTGGAGTTTGTCCAGACTCATGTCCATCGAGTCGGTGATGCCATCCAACCATCTCATCCTCTGTCGTCCCCTTCTCCTCCTGCCCTCAATCTTTCCCAGCATCAGGGTCTTTCCCAATGAGTCAGCTCTTTGCATCTGGTAGCCGAAACACTGGAGCTTCTGCTTCAGCATCAGTCCTTCCAATGGATATTCAGGTTGAATATTCAGATTTCCCTTAGGGTTGACTGGTTTGATCTCCTTGCTGTCCACAGGATTCTCAAGAGTCTTTACCAGCACCACAGTTCGAAAGCACCAATTCTTCAGTTCTCACTCAGCCTTCTTTGTGGTCCGACTCTCACATTCATACAGAAAGATGTATATTGCATGTACAATAGGATAAATATAATTAATACCACTGTGTATTCCATATGAAAGTTAAGAGAGTAAATCCTAAGAGTTCTCATCACAAGGGAAAAAATTTTTTCTATTTCTTTAATTTTGTATCCATATGAAATGATGGATCTTCACTAAACATTATGGTGATGATTATTTCATAGAGTATGTAATGTCCAAATGTGCTGCTGCTGCTGCTGCTGCTGCTAAGTGGCTTCAGTTGTGTCTGACTCTGTGCGACCCCATAGACGGCAGCCCACCAGGCTCCCCGTCCCTGGGATTCTCCACACAAGAACACTGGAGTGGGTTGCCATTTCCTTCTCCAATGCATGAAAGTGAAAAGTGAAAGTGAAGTCGCTCAGTCGTGTCCGACTCCAACCGACCCCATGGACCGCAGCCCACCAGGTCCCTCCGTCCATGGGATTTTCCAGGCAAGAGTACTGGAGTGGGTTGCCATTGCCTTCTCCGCAAAATGTGCTGTACACCTTAAACTTATACAGTGCTTATGTCAATTATATCTCAATAAAACTGGAAGGGAAAAAAAATACCCCAGTATATTACATACCTAGTTGGGGAAGTTTTTGGCAAGTAGTAGGTATACAACTTCAGAGAGTCCAGGGACATTGGGATGGTGGGCGGGGTTGGGGCATTAGTGGTTATGAAGGTTTTCTTTAGGGTGCAGTAGAGGGTGCTTTGTGGAGAAGGCAATGGCACCCCACTCCAGTACTCTTGCCTGGAAAATCCCACGGACGGAGGAGCCTGGAAGGCTGCAGTCCATGGGGTCGCTGAGGGTCGGACATGACTGAGTGACTTCACTTTCACTTTTCACTTTCATGCATTGGAGAAGGAAATGGCATCCCACTCCCGTGTTCTTGGCTGGAGAATCCCAGGGACGGGGGAGCCTGGTGGGCTGCCGTCTCTGGGGTCACACAGAGTTGGACACGACTGAAGCCACTTAGCAGCAGCAGAGGGTGCTTTTAAGAGCCATCCTCCTGGTGAAGGCCGGTAATGGAAGGACTAATGACAGTACTGATTAATCACAGCTTGTCTTTGAGGCAACACTTTCATGTTGGAGAATCCTCAGGCTTTCTCCAGCCACTGGCTAAAGCCAGGAGCTGACCCACCCCTGCCCTAATAGTACCAGTTCTTTTTTTTTTTTTTTTTTATAGATTACCTTTCATCTTGGCATCAGGCAGAACTTAATAATCATGGTCTCTGTCTCCAGCTCTGCCCGAGCCTGTGGTTTAGGGACCATGTTGTTAACCTTAATTTTTTTTTCTGCCCCAGGGGAAAAACTGTGGCACCAGAGAAGAAGGGGCCTTATAAACAGAGTCTAGCCCCCCTCGGATCTGCTCTTTGCATACCAAGGCAGCTAATCTAACCATAGTTGCCCTCCTTTGAGAAGTGACTTGGTTAGGCAGCCAGTTGCCCATTTTTGGTACATACATCAGCTACACACATCATCATGATGACTGGTTTTTTTTTTTAAGAGGTTGAAATGACTTAATTAATTGCTTACCTATTGATTGATCTTTGTCCTTATGGTAGATATAAAACTCCGTGAGAGGGACTTTCCTAGTCGTCCAGTGGTTAAGAATCCACCTTGCAATACAGGAGACTCGGGTTTGATCCCTGGCTGGGGAACTAAGGTCCCACATGCCTTGGAGGAACGAAGCCCCCATGGTGCAACTACTGAAGCCAAAGAGCCACGACTAGAGAGACCATGCACCCCAGGGAAAGATCTCGAACGGCGCAATGAAGATCCTGCATGCCGCAACTAAGACCACTGCAACCAAATAAATAAAAATAAATATCAAAAAATAAAGTAAAATAAAATTCCATCAGATCAATTCAGTTCAGTCACTCAGTCATGTCCGACTCTTTGCAACCCCATGAATTGCAGCACGCCAGGCCTCCCTGTCCATCACCAACTCCTGGAGTTCACTGAAACTCACGTCCATCGAATCGGTGATGCCATCCAGCCATCTCATCCACTGTCGTCCCCTTCTCCTCCTGCCCCCAATCCCTCCCAGCATCAGAGTCTTTTCCAATGAGTCAACTCTTCGCATGAGGTGACCAAAGTATTGGAGTTTCAGCTTTATCATCAGTCCTTCCAAAGAACACCCAGGACTGATCTCCTTTAGGATGGACTGGTTGGATCTCCTTGCAGTCCAAGGGACTCTCAAGAGTCTTCTCCAACACCACAGTTCAAAAGCATCAATTCTTTGGAGCTCAGCTTTCTTCACAGTCCGACTCTCACATCCATACATGACCACAGGAAAAACCATAGCCTTGACTAAACGGACCTTTCTTGGCAAAGTAATGTCTCTGCTTTTGAATATCCTATCTAGTTTGGTCATAACTTTCCTTCCAAGGAGTAAGTGTCTTTTAATTTCATGGCTCCAGTCACCATCTGCAGTGATTTTTGAGTCAAAAAAAAATAAAGTCAGCCACTGTTTCCCCATGTATTTCCCATGAAGTGATGGGACCAGATGCCATGATCTTCGTTTTCTGAATGTTGAGCTTTAAGCCAACTTTTTCACTCTCGTCTTTCACTTTCATCAAGAGGCTTTTTAGTTTCTCTTCACTTTCTGCCATAAGGGTGGTGTCATCTGCATATCTGAGGTTATTGATATTTCTCCTGGCAAACTTGACTCCAGCTTGTGCTTCTTCCAGCCCAGCGTTTCTCATGATGTACTCTGCATAGAAGTTAAATAAGCAGGGTGACAATATACAGCCTTGACGTACTCCTTTTCCTATTTGGAACCAGTCTGTTGTTCCATGTCCAGTTCTAACTGTTGCTTCCTGACCTGCATATAGGTTTCTCAAGAGGCAGGTCAGGTGATCTGGTATTCCCATCTCTTGAAGAATTTTCCACAGTTTATTGTGATCCACACAGTCAAAGGCTGTGTAGATCCGTGAGATCAGGGACCTCATTTCTCTTGTTCACCTCTGGGTGCCCCCACACCCAGAACAGTGACCAGCACACAACAGGTATTTAATGAGTTCCTGGATTCATGAACAAATCAATGTCATATAGACCTTGTTCTGGGCCAACCCATTGACCATGGAGAGGCTTCAAGGAGGAGGTAGGCAGTGAAGGATGAGTTCTCCAATGAGACAGGGGCACTCATTCTGGGCAGATCATAAAGCAGACCTAGAGGTGTGGAGGAGGGACTTCCCTGGTGTTCCAGTGATTAAGAATCTGCTTGCCAATGCAGGGGACAAAGGTTTGATTCCTGGTTTGGGAAGATTCCACATGCTGAGCAGAAACAAAGCGTGAGTGCCGAAACTGCTGAAGCCCCCACACTCTAGAGCCCGTGCTTGGCAACAAGAGAAGCCTTCACAATGAGAAGCCTGCACACCGCAACGAAGAGTAGCCTCTGTTCACCGCAACTAGAGAAAGTTCGCATGCAGCGACAAAGAGCCAGGGCAGCCAAAAATAGAGAAATCAATAAACTTAACAAACAAACGAGCAAACAAAAACTAACCGGTTGTCTGCAACCTTCATAAAACTTTCTTCATTCTCCCCAAGTGGAGATCCACACTTGCCTCATCTCAGTAGCCACTTGCTCACATCATTTCTGTTTTCCTCTTTCATGCTGGATTTTTAAACTTTTCCACATTTCATTGTCTTTCAAAAAATATATTTTGTGTGTACTTTTCAGGCACCTAATCCATAAGCATGTAATGAAAAATAAAAAAATATCTTCTTTATCTTTCATTTCTTGGAGCCGAGCTCCAAGGTCATTGACCGAACACCTCTCCACCATGCAGCATGGTGGAAAGAGATGGGATTCACACATTCTGGCCTTACCTTTGCTTGGTGTTTGACTTTAGGCAGGTTCATTTTCCTCCCTAGGTCTCAGTTTCTCCCTCTGGAAAATGAAGGAATTGGGTCATCTTTGGTTTTCTTAACTGTGTTTTATGGAATGCTTATTCCGGTAGATACTCCATCAAAAAAGGGAGGAGGTTGTTGGTCTCATATATTGAGCAAAACAGTGCACCCTTGATCCCCTCACTGAAGATTGATGAAGATCATTTGTGTATTAAAGGCTCTGAGAGATGCTGTAGTTAAGGTTGTTGTTTAGTCACTCAGTCGTGTCTGACTCTACTACCCCATGGACTGTAGCCCACCAGGCTCCTCTGTCCATGGGATTTCCCAGGCAAGAATACTGGAGTGGGTTACCATTTCCTTCTCCCGGGGACCTTCCTGACCCAGGAACAAACCCATGTCTCCTACTTTGGAACGCGTTGGCATGTGGATTCTTTACTGCTGCGCCATCCGAACCCTGTTTAATTTTTTAAGTCACTGTTACTCCAGTGATGGGACAGATAGAATCAGTGATGACAGAATTCTAAAATCTTACAGGACTCTGGCTTAGAGATTCTCTGGATTTGTCTAGAGAGCATTCTTTTGGTTTGAACCTCCTGAGGTTCCAGGAGCAGTGGCACCAGTTGGTTGGGTCTTTTGCCTGCATTTTCCACAGGGAATAGACTGACCTGGGGATCTCAGTCTCTCCCCAGACCCCTCAAACTCACCACCAACTGCGAAGAACATGTAGGCTCAAGAAGGAAGGTGCAGTTACCTCGCATAGTCCCCTTCCAGGATGTCCTGGTCTCCCTCTCTGCATCTCGAATATGAATGTCTTTATCAACCCAGATCTTCTTAGGTTATGGTTCTGCCTCCCCATCCCTCTGTGACAATGAGAGGTCATGTTCCAAAATGAAGTTTTTCTCCAACAGAGCTCCACCCTGACACCGCATCCATATTATTCCCAACATCTGATAAGAGCTTTCCTTTCACAGACCCCTCAATCTCCAGGCTGTTACGTGGAAAATGATTCCATGGTGAATCACGTTGGAATGATAAAGAAAATCCAACACATTTAAACAATTTTTACAAGACTTTTTGGAGACTTTACTGTGCTCATGCCTCATGTGAATCTCTAAGGGGGTGTCAAGAAGGCAGTATTGATCGTGGAGAATGTCCCTCTATAAAGAGTACCAAAAAGCCCTAGGTTCATGAATGTCCAGTTTTGGAAATTCTGCCTTCTCGGGTTTCTTTAAATCTCTAATGCCTGTTTCTTTTGTCTTTACTCTTTTTTTTATCCATCAGTACAAAAACTTGCTGAGGCTCAGGAAGTCTCATAATCCTGTTGTATTGATGTCTTCTTCACAGGGCTATTTGTTCACAAAACCACTTTTTTTTTTTTTTTTTTTGCTGTGTCACACAACATGTGGGATCTTGGTTCCCTGATCAGGGCTTGCCCCCTGTAGTGGAAACTCAGAGTCTTAACCACTGATCTACCAGACAGTTCCCAAAAGCACTTATTAAGTATGTCTTCAGTGAGTCAAGTCCAACACTACTTACTCACTATGTTGTATATCTATCTACTTATCCATCTATCTTTGATCTATCATTTGATCCATAGCCACGTATTATCTAAATATCTTTGTTCTTTGGAGAAACTCCAAAATAGGTGGGAGACAGCTCCTGCCTCCCTCTACAAAATCCAGGGGAGAGGATTTCCTCTCTCCATTCCCTAGAAACTAGGATGTGCCAAGAGGTTAGTGCTGGGCCTAATAGATATCTGCCTAGGATGAAAATCTTGGAGTGACATCGAAACTGTTTAGTAGTTGTCCTGGGGGCAGTGAGCAGTGGTGGTGATGAGAAGAGTAGGGCTCTTGCCGTGCTGAAGCACTGGAATTTCAGCCTCCTAGCCTCCCGTGTCTCTTGCCTACTATTATTCTTGCAGATTCTATGAGTGATCCACTCTCCTGAATATTTATTTTCTGCTTCAGTTGAAGTTAGTTGTTTGGAACCAAGAATCCTGACCACTCTTGTCAAATCCTTGCATCTGTCCATCCATCCATCAGTTATTCATCTATTCCTCTAACACAACAGACAGTGAGCTAGGCTCCAGCGTTATGCAAAGGTGCAAAGGTGAATAAATCGACAGTAACAGGAAATAGCAGCAAATGGATGCTCTATTTAAACAAGGGAATTTGAAGACAGAATTTCACAAAGGAACAGTGAACAAAGGCTATGTTTAGGAAAAGGAATGGTTTGGTACCCTGGAACCGGACATATTACCACTGCTAGGCATGAAGGGGTGAGGGGAGGCAAGCCATTTTCAGAGTCCAGAGACAGCGTGTAGAGAGGCTTCCTGGCAGCAGCTGTGGCCTTGAGTGAGGGACACAGGCAACCTGTGATGACCTGGCATGGAAAGGACCAGAGGATAAATACCTTGTCCACACACACCGCCCTCCCTCTGATCTCATGCCAGAGCCAGAGAAAACACTGAGTTGGCCCATACGGGTCAGCCTCCTGGGCACAGAGCAGGTGGGAGAAAGGGAGAGGGTAGATCCGGACAGCCAAACAGAAGACACAGTGCAACGATGTCACTTTTCCTCTCAAATTTTTCTTGTAGATTCTTAGTTACCTGGTATCCCGAACATTTATTTTCTGCCTCACTTAGGGTCAGTTGTTTGCAATCAAGAATCTGGCAGGTGCAAGTAAAGATCCCACATGCCACATCTAAGGCCCGGCACAGCCTAAATAAATAAATACTAAAAAAAAAAAGAGAGAGAATTTGGCAAGCATATCCATCCAAACATCATCCATCCATCCCCTCATCCACTCATCCATCCAAATATCTATCTAAACATCATCTATCCATCCATCCATCCATCCAAACCATCCAATATATCCAACATCCATCCCTCCACATATCTATCCAAGCATCATCCACCCACCCATCCAATATATCCAACATCTAGCCATCCATCCATCTACTACCAGTGGGTTTATGCTATGCTCAGATGAAAGTCAGTATTAATGACCTATAAGACGTCCCGTGACTTGCAGAACTCCCCTCCCCAATTGCCCACCCGTCTTTGTCTCCCTCTACTCTTCTAGTTTCCTCTACTCTGGCCACACAGCTTGCCATGCTCTACTCCAGATAAGTCCTGCCTCAGCACCTTTATTCATGATGTTCCCTCTTCATGGAACACTTTATCCTTATGTGTCCCCCCGGCTTCCTCCCTTCCTTCTCCCACGTTTTTACTCAAATGTCACCTCCCCTGTCCTCCTTTCATCAAATGGCAACCCCTCTTCACCACTCTCTCTTATTTTGCTTCTTAACACATTTCCCCATCTCACAGACTCTGTATTACTTGTCTTTCTTGTTTTATCGTGTGTTCTCCATGCCCACCCCACAACCTCCCAGCGGAATGTAAATTCTACAATGAAGGGATTTTTGAAGTTTAGTTTATTGCTGTGTCCCAGAGAATCCCTGCCACACAGAACGTGTTTGATAAATATTTGTGGAATATAACTATCTGTATCTCTATCTATCTATCTAAGTAAGTGAAAGTCCCTCAGCTGTGTCTGACTCTTTGTGACCCCATGGACTATACAGTCCATGGAATTCTCTAGGCGAGAACACTGGAGTAGGTAGCCTTTCCCTTCTCCAGGGCATCTTCCCTGGAAGATGAGCATATATTCATTTTATATATATATATACTTTTTATATATATATAAAATAGATAATCAACAAGGGCATACTCTGTAGCACAGAGAACTCTACGCAGTACTCTGTGATAACCTGTATGGGAATGAATCTGGAATAGAAGAGCTATATGAATATGTATAACTAAATCACTTTTGCTGTACTTCTGAAACTAACACCATGTAAATCAACTATATTCCAATATAACACATATTTTTAAAATTTGTTGAATAAATGAATTAAGATATGGATGCAGCTCTATGAAAGTTGCAGATTTTCCAGGACTTCCCTGATGGTCCAGTGGCTAAGACTCTGTGTTCCCAAAGCAGGGATCCCTGGGTTCAATCCCTCGTTAGGGAAATAGATCCCACATGCTGCAACTAAGATCTGGCTATGCTGCTGTGTTCATTGCTCAGTCATGTCTAATTCTTTGTGACCCCATGGACTGTAGCCCACCAGGCTCCTCCGCACGTGGAATTCTCCAGGCAAGAGTACGAGAGTGGATAGCCATTCCCTTCTCCAGGGGATCTTCCCGACACAGGGATTGAACCTGAATCTCCTGCACTGCAGGCAGATTCTTTACCATCTGAGCCACCTGGGAAGTCCTAAGATCCAGCAGAACCAAATAAATATTAAAAAAAAAAAGAGAGAGAGAGAGAATGTTTCAGATGTGCTTTTGGAGGGGAATTCAGCCGATCTGTGAGAGTTACTGCAGACTCAGGGCATCCCTTGTGCTCCCCAGGCTGAAACTGAAGTGAGAGTTAATATGCTACTTGTGCCCTCAGGAAGCGTCCTGAACTTTCCATGCATGCCGGCGACTTGGCTCTCAGTGACTCCTTGTCCTCCTTCGGAAAACCTGCGGGCAAGGGAGGGAAAAACTGAACACTTCACACATTGCATCTTCAAAGCACTTAATAAACATTCAAGTCATTAATTCCCTCGGCTCTCTGGGAAGCGGATTTTATTGTTTCTCTTCTGGCAAAGGGGCAATGAGTGTGCTGGGGAATTCCGTCGTTTTCCCAGGACCATGGAACGAGCTGTGAGTGGTGCCAGAATGGCATTGGCATCCTCTGAGTTTCTGGCCGGGAGGCCTGCCGTCTCCCTGTGGTGGGCAGAGGAGCGGAATCAGATGGGAAGCAGGACAGACTGCCTTAGAGGGCGTCCTCCCATTTTCAGAGGATTATGGGAGCTGGGCGCCTGCGAGGTTGCACAGAAATGGGAATGTACCTGGGCCCATCTTTCCTCCAGGGTTCCAGATCTAAGTCAAGGCTTAAGTGTAAACTTTACAAAGCCCGAGTATATGAACTCTCCCAATACAGTGCGTGCATACTACGTCACTTCAGTTGTGTCTGACTCTTTGCAACCCTGTGGACTGTAGCCCACCCGACTCCATCCATGGGGTTTTCCAGGCAAGAATACTGGAGCAAGTTGCCATGCCCTCCTCCAGGGGATCTTTCAGACCCAGGGATCGAACCTGCATCTCTTACATCTCCTGCATTGGCAGGCGGGTTCTTTACCACTTTATGACTTCTGCAACCTGGGAAGCCCGAATCCCAATGTAGACCATGACATGATGGGAACCAGATGCAGAACTGAATTTGTATGCCTGGCTCATCAGAGTCCCTCCATAGACATAACTCCTATACTCTAGGTTTTCCTTTATTTCTTCTCTAGCAGAATTTACCTGTCTGATTTCCCATACCATCAATACTCTACTCTCCGGGAGAATGGTTATCAAAGTACTCTATGTTAATAATATTGATGGCTGTTCCAGGAAATCCATATTCTTATAGGTATTATCTCCATGCTGATATTTTTCTATATATATGGACTAAAATTTGGGAGACCTGAGTTTTATTTTTATAAATAAAAGTCAAAATAGTTGTGGCATGTGGAATCTTATTTCCCTGACCTGGGATCAAACCCAGGCCCCCTACAATTGGGACTGCAGAGTCTTAGCCACCAGACCACCAGGGAAGTCCTGAGATCTGAGTTTTAGGTTCTGCCACTAACTTGCCAGCTATCAAGGTGGGTCTTCCTTTCCCAGCTGTGGAATAAATAAGAGTAAAGAATATAAATACTCAATATGTGTATCATCCTACTTACTGCCCACAATTCCTGAGACAGGAACTATTTTTTTTCTTCCAATTTTACAGATGAGGAAACTGAGGCACAGAGGGGTTGAGTGATTCATCTCAGACTCAGAGCTGGAAGGTATCAGAAATGGTATTTTAATCCAGGCCAGTCTTGGGTTCATAACACCTATAGTAAAGTGATTGATTTGAACCAGACATGGGGAAAGACGTCAGCGAAAAAGTCAGTTCCATTGTAGCTTGTATTAAAATAACTTTCCTCCCGAAACGTTGAGAAACACTGACATAAATACATGTAACAACTGTTTATAAGAATTGGAATGCACCAGCACAGAATTGGTGGAAATATGAAATGCTAGGGAGAAGCGAAGGAGATCCTTATCTTAGCCTTTTTCCTGAAGACTTTGGTTAATTCCATGGTTATTTATGGAATAGAAAATGAGCAGAAACTGGCCATCTTGCTGGGCTGAGGATTCAAGAGGTTAGACTTTTCAGACTTCCAAAGTGGCTGGAAGTTGAGAAGCATATTGTAGAAAGGAGGGAACCACAGAGACATGAACCCCAAATCTGATGGCTTCTCTTCATTTTACTACTACTCTAGTCCAAGCCATTGGTATTTTATAAAGACAATGACCACAGCCTCCTGTCTGGTCTTTGCGATTCCATCTCTCCTTTTCAGGTTTTCTCAGCATAGTGCAGCCAGAGGTCTCTTTAAATAAAAACAGGCATCTTGGGATTTCCCTGGTGATTCAGTGGTTAAGACTTTGCACTCCCAGTACAGAGGGCACAGGTTCGATCCCTGGTCTGGGAACTAAGATTCCACATGCTACGGCGCGGCCAAGTGAAACAAAACAAACCAACCATGAATCTTATTATATCCTTCTAATTGCCTCCCAGTATTCTTAGCCTATAATCCAAAGTCCTTGCCATGAACCACAAAGCACTGGATAATCCGACCACTGACTCACTGGCTCCTATCTCTCTTTCCTCGACCTTGACTCTGACTACTTTGCCTCCTTGCTATTTCTCAAATATGCAGACTCCTCTCGTCCTCAACTAAACCATGTATTTGCCCTTCCTTTTCCTCCTAGCACTGTTCCCTCAGATTTTCCACATGGCTTCTTAATGGTCTCTGCTCAAATGTCACCTAATCATCAGAGAGACTATCTCTGGACAACTCTGCAAGAGGACCCTCCACCCCCACTCTATTCCTTTACTTGATTATTTTTTTTCCAGAGCCCTTATTCCTTTATATAATTGTTCCATAAATTTTCTATTGTTGCATGAAAAAAAAATCACCACTAACTGAGTGGCTTAAAACAGCATACATTTAGGGACTTCCCTGACGGTCGAGTGGGCTTCCCTGGTGGCTCAGCCAGTAAAGAAGCCCTGGGTTGGGAAGATCTCCTGGAGAAGGGAATGGCTACCCACTCCAGTATTCTTGCCTGGAGAATCCCTTGGACAGAGGAGCCTGGTGGGCTACAGTCCATGGGGTCGCAAAGAGTTAGACACGACTGAGCGACTAACACTTTACTTCACTTCCCTGATGGTCCAGGGGCTAAGACTCTGCGCTCTCAGTGCAGGGGACTCAGGGTTCGATCATTGGTCAGGAAACTAGATCTCACACGTCACAACTGAGTGTTCGCATGCTGCAACTAAACATCCTACATGCTTCAAAGAAGACTGAAGATCTTGCATGCCGCAACTGAGACCTGGCGCAGTCAGATAAATAAATATTATAAAAGCACACATTTATTAGTTCACCATTTCTTTGTGTCAAGAGTCTAGTCTTCTGCTTAGGGTCTCAAAAGGCTGCTATCAATGTGTTGTCTGGGCTGCATTCTCATCTGGGGGCTCAACTGGGTAAGGATCCACTTCCAAGCTCACTGAGGTTATCGGAATAATTAATTTCCTTGTAGTCATAGGGACGGAAGCCCTGGGATTATTACTCAGTGTCAGCTGGAGGCCACCCAGCTCCTAGAGGCTGCCTGTAAGTTGACTGACACGACTGCTCCCTTCATCACACCAGGCAGGACAGTCTTCAGAGTGAGTCAGCTAGCAAGATTGTTTTATGTGGATGCACAGAAATAACAGCCCGCCACCACTGCCGTATTTTACTGGCTAGAAGCAAGTCGTGGGACTTCCCTGGTGGTCCAGCGGTTAAGAATCTGTCTGCCAACGCAGGGGATGTGGGTTCCATCTCTGGTCTGGGGGGACCCCACGTGCTTCAGAGCAAATAAGCCCATGCACCATAACTATTGAGCCCACTTGCCTAGAACCTGTACTCCTCAACAACAGAAGTGACTGCTAGAAGTCTGCGCACGGTAAGGAAGAGTAGCCCCCGCTCTGTAACTAGAGGAAGCCCACACACAGCAATGAAGACCCAGCACAGCCATAAATAAAACAAATGAACTTTTTAAAAAAAACTAAAAGAAAGAGAAAAAAAAAAAAAAGCAGTCCCAAGTCCTATTCATACTAAAGGGGAGGGAATTATGCAAAGCTGTGAACACTGAGTGGCAGGAACGATGGAAGGGGGAACCTGTCCATCACAATGATATTCTATATTTCTTCATTTATTGGTATATTATATGTCCCACTAGTTAGGAACCTCCAAGAGTACACGACTTTATGTGTCTTGGTGATTCTATCTCCAGCACCTGGAAACATTATTGGCACACAGTAAGTGCTTAAAATATATTTCTTGACTGAATAAATGAAATAAAGAAGTTCACCAGCTGTCTTGTAAAATGCAGTTTTCCAAGAAAACCAGCTTTTGGTTAATTAAGAGCTGTCATTCAAAATGGCTAGAATCAGCAGATCTCACAAGCATATTCTGTTTTTTAATGTATCTGCTCCAAGACACCAGAGAAAACATGCCCATCGTTAGTCTGGTTGGGTGTTGGAGAACTGCTTGGTGTGGAAGAGGGTGTGTGTATGAGGCTTTGTCCTCGGTTGGGATAAGTCAACCCCAGAGTCATCCGAAAGCTAATCACGGGGGCTGGTTTTGGCATTGGAATGGCCTTTTCTCACTGTGACCTTTGTGATTAATACACCAGATTCATAAATACACATATGCATTATCCACATATCCATTTTTATATCAATAGAAAATGCATTCCAGATGTGTGTTGGAGGTGATAGGCTTTGTGCTGCTGACTTTTTATTTTCTGTTAGGTCTCAGCCCGGCCAGGCACACAGCCTATTGTTTTTATATCAAAAAAGGCAGGTCGTACCTGCTTAATAAGTCGAAGGAATTCGCCGCAACCTGGGGGAACTGTAGGAATGTGGTTTTCAGATCCGATTAGAGAGATGTGGCCAGGTCCCCAGGGTTCTCAGGTTCAGCTGCCTCAGCCTACAATGTCATTCATTGTCTCCCAGGCCTTGTGCTAAAAGATCCCGGTTTTTGCCACCTTTCTTTTGTAGCCTATGTGTGCAGCCCCAGAGTACACCAAGAGGGGAATTTACCACTGAGCTTTCTATTAGCTTTCTTGTTGTTCAGTTGCTGAGTCATGTGTGGCTCTTTGTGACTCTGTGGATTGCAGAACGCCAGGTTTCCCTGTCCTTAACCATGTCCCGGAGCTTGCTCAAACTCATGTCCATTGAGTTGGTGATGCCATCCAGCTATCTCATCCCTGGTTGCCCTCTTCTCCTCCTGCCCTCAATCTTTCCCAGCCAATGAGTTGGCTCGTTGCATCAGGTGGCCAAAGGATTGGAGCTTCAGCATCAGTCCTTCCAATGAATATTCAGGGTTAACTTTCTAGTCGTCAATTGTTTCCATCAATGTTCTTTGTGATGGCTCTTATAGGGTTTTAGAAAAGGGAAGAGAAGTTCAAATCTCCCTCAAAGTTGAGGAGTCTTTACTTTTTGACTTTGGGAGTGGCAGAGAGCTCTCTGGAGCATGCACTTTAGGGTCAGAATCTTGATCTGGCCGTTCACTAGCTGTGCGACCTCGGGCAAGCCCCTTGACCTCTCTGAGCCTCTGATGGCTCTTCTGTATATTGTAGATCTTAACACTTCATATCTCTTGGTTTATTTACTTTTTTAAAATTTGTGGCTGCTCTAGATCTTCGTTGAGGCATGTGGGCATCTTTAGTGGTGTCACACAGGCTTAATTGTGGTACACGGGATCTTAGTTCCCTGGCCAGGGATCGAACCCAGGCCCCCTGCAATGAGAGTGCAGAGTCTTATCCACTGGGCCACCAGGGAAGCCCCATTCTTGGCTTTTTTTGAAAATGAAATGAGATGATGGCCTGGAAAACTCTTAGCACAGGGTCTGGTACATAGCAAACTCCTAATAAGGGCTAATATTATTACAACTACTATCAATATTATTATAATTTAACTTAAACCTGGACCCTGCTCTGATTTCCCTATGCAGGTTTGTTGGTTTAGAAGTGAGTGTGAGCAAAATGCATTCTGGAAGTGCTCCCTTAAATTTTCTCTTGAAACATCCCTGTTCAGAGCCCTGGAAACAAGGACCATGTCCTAATATTCTGGAGCCACATTAGTGACTTTGAACTCTAGGTACATTTATTATTATGTTTTTTTCTTTTCTCTTTGGAAGGGCCCTGCTGATTTAGGGCAGCCCCAGATCAGAGGTGTAAAGTGAAATCCTGGGCTCTGGAGCCAAAGTTGACTCAAGTTTTCCCTTTGATGTGTGCCTTTCTCCTTGCGCTGGGTGGACCCCAGCTGGACACACGCTAGGCACTCAATTAACATGTGTTGAGTGAGTGGCTGGAGGAGAGGGCGCTTAGCCAATAGTCATCCTTGAGGAGGTAATAATATGCTAATGACATTGACACTCATATGCATCATTTTCCTGGTGCTTGGGTCTTTCCACAGCCTGGCTGCTCTGTATGGGTCTCTCATTTACTCCTCACGGAATATTCTATGAGGGGGACGCAATGATGCCTTCTTAAGAGATCAGAATATTGAGATTTACCCTAACATCCCCTGATGGTAAGGGACTGAGCCTGGATTCAAACCCAGGGGTCTGATTAAAGAGCTCTTGGAGACTTCTCTGGTGGTCCGGTGGTTAGGACACCACACTTCCAAGGGGATTTGGTCTCTGGTTGGGGATGAGACAGCAAAAGAGACACTGATGTATAGAACAGTCTTATGGACTCTGTTGCAGAGGGAGAGGGTGGGAAGATTTGGGAGAATGGCATTGAAACATGTATAATATCATATATGAAATGAGTTGCCAGTCCAAGTTCGATGCACGATACTGGATGCTTGGGGCTAGTGCACTGGGACGACCCAGAGGGATGGTATGGGGAGGGAGGAGGGAGGAGGGTTCAGGATGGGGAACACATGTATACCTGTGGCAGATTCATTTTGATATTTGGCAAAACTAATACAATTTGTAAAGTTAAAAAAAAAAAAAGATTCCACGTGTAACATGGAATGTGCTACATAAGATTCCATATGTAGCCTGGTCAAAGAAAAGAAAAAAGGCTTTTTTTTTTAACCTCTGTGTGCCATGTCATAGGCCCCCTGACACAGCTGTCCAAACGTTCGAGCTTTGAGCTGGCCTCGTGTTGAAGTTCCCAAGGAGGTACTGTGCTTCCTTTCAGTCTGGAATGATCCATGTAGAAACATGCAACCAGAATAGCAACGTTTCAATCCTCTCTCTTTTACATAAAGGGAACAGATTAAAACAGATCATGCTCTTAAGGAATTCTGCCAAACCTTTAAAAAGAATGAGACAGATTTGAATCATTGGACAAGTGTATAGGTGTTGTATCTGTGTTTCTATATACAAAGGAAAAAAGTTCTGTAAGAGATGGTTAGATTTTATGTGTATAATTTTAGTTTAAAAATTAGACTTATTTCATTTAGCTTATGTATATTTTTAAATGAAACAAGAAATCAGAGCATATTAAAGGGTATACAGTAAAGATGCCTTTCTTCCCTTGTCCAGAGAGACCAGGTCCCCCAAGAAGCGAGCAAAGCTTTCAATTCCTTGTGTGTCTTTTTAGAAAAAATGAATTATCAGAGGCTTCGATTAGGAGGAGGGGAATTTTCCTTCTCATGCATATCTGTTTTGCATCCATTGTTGAAGCTTTTGATAACAAGCTTGGTATAAAGAAAATTAAGGTGCTAAATAGCAATCATTTTGCTGAGGGTACAGGTTCAATCCCTAATCAGGAACTAAGATCCTGAAAGCCCAAGACATGCTGCACACACAGGAAAACAAAACAAAAGTAATCATTGAAGGACACAAATACTCCCCTTTCAACCTTATATCCCCGCTTCAGAAATAGATGCTCAGAAACAATCCTTTACCTGGGATATCTAGCTGTGTTCTCTGGTTCTCCGGGAGGTATGACAGTTGATCCTTCAACTCCAACAGAGGAGAAGATGGTGGGGAGGCCTTTGATCTCTGGTCCCATCACCTTGATATTTCTCCATGGCAACCACCCTGCCTCAAGTTATGGAGAATGGTCCCATTGTTCCACTATCCCCATCTTCATTCCACCTTAATTACTAGTGGGGTTCACTTCGTTATTGGAGATTTGGTTATTGGAATCGAACTCTCAATAGTGATTAAATTTTATTGTTAATCTTGCCCTTTCTCTATCTATCTACCTACCTAACTTGCTATCCATCAATCCATTTATCCATCCATTCACTTCTCTGACCATTCATCCATCCATCTACCCATCCATCCATCCTTCTTATTATCTGTCTGTCTATCTATCTACCTAACTTTCTATCCATCCATCCAATCCACCCATCCACCATTCTTTCTTTTCATCTATCTAATGATCTATCCATCCATCTATCTTCGGATTCGCTGACCTTTCTCCATGACATCTGCACCTGATGACTGTCTGTCTCCATTGGTCACATCCTCTCCTGATTTTTCTCACCCCTAAAGCTTTGTCTGTGCTGTTCCCACTGCCTTGAGTGCCTCTTCCTGTCCCCTCACCTCTGGTTAACCCTGCTGAGATGTTACTCTCTCCAGGATTCTTACTTCATTCACCAAACCATCCACCCTAGTGGCTTCCATACCTTAGTATTTATCACATTGTATGGCAATCGTCCATTGCCTTACCTGTAACCCCTCCCCCAGAACCTGAGCACCTGGAGAACCGGACCTGTGTTCTGTCCAGTGTTAACTCTTTCGTGGAGTGCATTGTCAACATAGAGGAGATCTGTGGACACATTCATGTACCACATTTATTGAGCAGCCACTCTGTGTCAGGCATTATAGTCACAAACCAAACGAGAGGATTCTTACCCTCAGAGAGCTTCTGTTCTAATGTGAGTGGCTGAACGGACACTGGGCTCTAGAACGCAGTGTGGAACGTCTTGTGGTGGTCCAGGCACCGCTGGCATTCCCATCTCTGTGCGTTTGGACGTCCTCTTCCCATGCTTCCAGCACACTTTCTCTCCTGTCTGCTTAACTCCCACACCAAGGCTGGGGCGGAAATCACTGTGGTAGGTCCCTATGTCGGTGATCCTCTCGTACCTTGAAAATTCCATCAAAGCAGGGTCTTGGGCGTGTGGGCACCTTTCAGAACATCGGCCCCCAGGGAACCAGGAGACTGTCTCTCACTTTCCCTCCAGCAGCTTTAGGATCCAGGTCCAGGCTGGGCAGATGAGAAGGCCTTTAGCAAACATACACTAGAGAAGGAGAGGAATCATGTTCTCAGTCTCTCTGCTTCTGGCCGAGGAAGGATTGTGTTTTTGGGGGCCCTTTTGCACAATTCTGATCTCATCCTCTGCTTGACGATGTGATTACTTTAACTTTCAGAGACTGTTGGGCGAGGCCTGGCCGGGCGCTCTGCGATTATCCAGAAACGTATTTCTAGAGAAGTGCCAAGTGACCTGCTGGAACTTGCAGGGTCCAGCGATGTTAAATAACATGTACTTTGTTTATTAACAACATTGATGGATTCTTCTGTTAAAAGAGCCATTCCTTTCCCACATAGAGAATGTTTAAATGAAGTTTTGTCCAAAAAACAAACATTTATGCCATAGATGCACAACTGGAAATTTTTTTGTGGGGTAAGGGGGATTTATCCAGGCTTAAGGAGAAGTTGGAGATGGGTATTGAACAGGGAAACAGAAGAGAAAGAGAAAAATCTGGACAGGCTGCCTTCCTCCCTGGTTAGGGCTTGGAAAGATCCTGTCTGTGGCTATAATATTTTGCCCAATTGGGTCTGGTGAAGTCCCAGTTGGCTCTTCAGCAGAGTGACTGTGTTTCTGAAAAGGGGCATTCTGCCTAGAATGCATGGCTCCTAACTTCTGTTCCAGTTGTTGTTTCTCTACCCATATGGTCTCTCAACCCAAGGGCATGATTCTAGACATTGCTCTTTTTTTTGAATCAAAGATGGTGGAAAAAAAAAGTTCGTTTTCTGAGAGTCACAGGTAAGCTTGCTGGACTCCTCTTGTGTGCTCTATAAAATTAAATCTAGTACAGGAGTAGCTAACTCAAAAAAGTTCTAGGGCTGGGCAGGTAGCACAAAGGAGTGATGCTGATCAAAGGTGCATCAGATGGACTGGCAGGAAACAGAAGATGCTTTCCAGCTGGGTCATCTGATGGAAGCTTCCTCAAGGGACTGCTTACAGGTGTCCGGGAAGGATGAAGGCAACTAAAGAGGTAGAAGAAAACCAAGAAGAATAGTAAGAGACTTCCCTGGCGATCCAGTGCTTAAGACTGTGCTCCCAGTGTGGGGGGCTTGAATTCAATCCCTGATCAGGGAACTGGATCCCACATGCAACATCTAAGACCAGGCACAGCCAAATAAATAAATGAAAAAAAAGAAGATTGGTGAGGTACCCTGAGACTAGTAACATATGGGGGCACCTACCTCCCCTAGGCTGAAAGAGAAGTTACTGAAGACGGTGATTCTATGGAAGAGGCCCTCAGAGGACTGGAGCCCTGACCTTGGGTAGAGTCTAGTGCAGGGCAGTCTAGATCATGGGTAGAGTGGAGTCTAGTCTAGTGTAGTCCACCTTCTGAGACTTTTTGACACCACAGGGAGGTATATATGGGGGAGTATATACCACAGGTTCTCCACACCGATATTTCTTCCCCATTTCTCCTGTTGGCTAAGTCTAACTTGAAGCCAAAGAAGGGACCCACACAGATCCATCAAGATCCATCTCCAGGGGCACAGAGTAGGGTGGGGAAGGGTGGAGAGTGACTGTAAAGGGACAGATGAAAGATCCTGAAGATGGTACTCAGGATATTTCATTTCCGCAGAAAAAATGGATACCCTTTTCCCTGTAAATCATGGCCTGCTTTGCTCACCTTAATTTCTCCCATTCTCTGAAAGGGTAACGACAACAACATCAACAATAACAAACCAGCATCCACCAAGGGACCTCCCTGGTAGTCCAGTGGTTAATACTGTGCTTCCTCCTCAGAGGGCGCAGGTGCGGTCCCTGGTCAGGGGACTAAAACCCTGCGTGCCGTGCAGCAAAGCCAAGCAGAGCACAACAACAACAGAAACCAGACCAACCAACCAGACAAGCAAGAAACAGAAAGACAAAGCCACTCGAAATATCCACAGACCACCCCCTAGAGAGTCATGAGGATTAAATGAATCAATTCATATAATGAGCTTAGAATATTTCATTATTATTTAGTCCCTCAGTCATGTCTCACTCTTTCGTGACCCCATGGACGGTAGCCTGTCAGGCTCCTCTGTCCATGGGATTTCCAAGGAAGAATACTGGAATGGACTGCCATTGCCTTCTCCAGGGGATCTTCCTGACCTAGGGATTGAACCCAGAGAATCCTTAGTGGGTGGCTTCTTTACCACTGAGCCATCTGGGAAGCCCTCAAGTAAGTGTTAAGTTTTGTTTTGTTGTTACGCCACCCTGATCCTTCTTTGTTTCTCTACTTTTGAAAGAGAGGTGGGTGTGAGATCTATTTTCCAGTCCCTTTAATTCTTCTGTAAGTAAAACAACCCAGAGAAGTCAATGGTAAAGAGCACCAGCCTCTGAGGAACAATGTAAGGAGACACCAGGGAGTGGTGGGGACTGTGGCAAAGTTCAGCATCTCTTCTCAAGGGACCACCCACCGCTCAGCTCCAGCCAAGATAACCTCATAGGGATGTAGGCTGAGGTTGCCAGAACTTTCAAGGTTTCAAGAAAAGCTGAAAAACTGAAATTTTTCTGTGAAAGTGTCTGATTTTTCAGTGCTGGCGAGCAATTGAAAATTGTAAAAAAATATGTCGTCTGCGCCAACTGTCTGTGAGCCAAGTAAAACAGGTCTGGGGGCTGGATCCGGCTTACATGTAGCCAGTTGCGGTCTTCTGCTAAGTTTACGCCCCATGGACCCGAGGAAGCTGTTGGCTTCTCCAGGGAGCAGGAGCGTGACCTTGACTCTGGGCAGAAGGCTCTTTAGTGAGGTCTGAACTGAAAGCTCAGAGATAAGACTAAAGCATCCTGGACCTAAACCATAAGAGCTGGAAGGATGCAGAGGAAGGGACGACATTTAGCGGGTGGCAAGGGCGGGGTGGGGTTTTTCAAGAAAGGGACTCGCGGGCTGGATTTTACTGGAAGCCTGAACAGTTTTGGTACCACATTCTTGCGCCAACTTCTGGTTTCATCTAGATGACTCGGTGGAGTCATTTTCATTCTGTTCAGTTTTTTATTTTTTTTCAAATGTCCTTGTGGGGGCAAGGAGAGTTAAAATCCAACTCCGCGATATTACATAAATCAAGGAATTAGCATCAGCACGCATCCCCTGACTCTTCTCCGGAGAAACTGGGCTGCAGGCGAGGCTGCCCCATGCTTCGAAGCTGTTCGACTTAATACACCCCTGGAGTGGGTTCAAGCTCTCTTCCTGCTTCCTTCCCTTAAAAGAAGAAGAAGAAGAAAAAAATGCCGTTTTGAATTCCTCATCTTTGGAGAGAGATGGGAGCACACAGTTGTGCATAGAAACCCTCTCCCTGCACACACATCTGTTATACACATTGCCACGGTGTACTCTGCTTGTTCAACAATGAACAAAATGATTTCCTCTCATTACTTCCCGTGTTGCTTCAAAACCGCACTCGGAAAACTAAAACCACCGAGGGGAGCTCAGCCAATCAAACCTCCTCGCTGGCCCCAGTTTAGGGGCTTGGGGGTGGCGGGCAAGGGGGAGGCACGGGGGTGCAGGGAGCTGAGGTAACCTGTGGACGAGGGAACAGAGCCGTGGTTGTGACGGATCGCTGTTGCTTCCTGTGTGTCTTTTTGTGTGTCTGTGTGTGTGGGTCCGTGTATATGTCTATACAAATGTCTGTGGGGCTGTCTGGGTGTCTGTCTGTCTGATTATCTATTTGTTGTGTCAATTTATGTGTCACGTGTCAATTTATTTTATTTTATTACTGTTTTCCAACTTTATTGAGATATTATTGACATGTGCTCCGTGTTAGTTTAAGGTGTACCATGTGACGATTTGATGCCTGGGTGTATTGGGAAATGATTACCACACCAAGGTTAGTTGGCACCTCCATCTCCTCATATAATTGCCTTTTTTTTTTTTTTTAAATGTGTGATGATTAACACTTAAGATCCACTCTCCTAACAACTTTCAAGTATGTAATACAGCAGTGTTTTGTTTTGTTCTGTTTTTGGCCATGCCACGCGGCATGCAGGATCTTAGTTCCCCGCCCAGGGATTGAACCTGTGCCCCCTGCATTGAGAGGAAGTCTCAGTATAATAGAGTATTGTTAAGTATAGTCACTGTGCTGTACATTAGATCTTCAGGATAGACCCACTCGTTCCTCTGCACGTGCTGTATCCCTCTGAGGAATAAGGTCGTTTTGTGGTGGTTCAGACGGTAAAGAATCCACGTGCAATGTGGGAGACCTGTGTTTGATCCCTGGGTTGGGGAGATCCCCTGGAGGAGGTCACAGTAACCCACTCCAGTATTCTTGCCTGGAGAATCCCCAGGGCCAGAGAAGCCTGGTAGGCCACAGTCCATGGGGTCGCAAAGAGCTGGACACGACTGAGTGACTTAGCACAGCACCACAGCAGTGAATGAAGAAATGGAGGCTCAGAATGGCTAAGATGTTTGTCTAAGGTCACACGGCTAGTAAGCCATAAACATGGGATGCTAACGTGGGTCCCTCTGGCTTCAGGGACAATACTTATTACCACTACAGTTTTGCTGTGGTAGGTATGTGGGTTCTAAGGGACTGTGGAAGGGACTAAGTATGAATAGAAGTGAGGTAGTCTTGGCTGAAAAATGAGGACTCTGGCTGTGGGCGAGGTCCTATGAGAACTCCGGCATGTCCAGTACTCAAGCGACAGTGAAAGAAGACCAAGTGAGAGGAAGGCCCTTAGAGGCTGCTTGTGTATATCCTTAGAACATTAGAGACTTTCCCCTCTCTTTTCCAGAATGCACCATGACATCTGCCATCTTGTTATGCTTTTAAGGATTATGGAGCTGGGAGTAGGAGCATGTGGAGACTCAAGGCAGCCGGAAGCCTCAGTGAATTTTGATATCTTTTTTTTTTTTTTTTTGACCACAATGAGAGGCACGTGGATCTTAGTTCCCAGACCAGGGATTGAATCCATGCTCCCTGTAGTGATAGCATGGATTCGTAACTGCTGGACTGCCAGGCAAGTCTCATTCTGATAGAATTTCGTCTGTCTCTCCAGGGGACAAACCACAGTGTTCACTTAGGTAGACAGATCTGTATTTCTTATGAAGCACCAGGAATTAGGCAACAATTTCTTGCTTAGGCCTGAAAGGTTTTGAAATGGTAATCTGCGCTTTAGGCAGGGCTTGAAGCTACTTGAGGTGGCGAGCCTCCCATCCCTGGAGGGATACAAGCAGAGGCTGCACTGCTTTGTGGAAGGGAGTCTTCTATTGGGTTAGAGAATGAACTGAATGATCTTTGAAGTTCTTTTCAATGCCTGATTCCAAGTTTCTGAGACATTAAGGAGTTGGCTATATTCTGGGCAAAGCAACTGAAATATATGAGTATCTAGAAGACTCTTGAGAGTCCCTTGGACTGCAAGGAAATCCAACCAGTCCATTCTGAAGGAGATCAGCCCTGGGATTTCTTTGGAAGGAATGATGCTAAAGCTGAAACTCCAGTACTTTGGCCACCTCATGTGAAGAGTTGACTCATTGGAAACAACTCTGATGCTGGGAGGGATTGGGGGCAGGAGGAGAAGGGGACGACAGAGGATGAGATGGCTGGATGGCATCACTGACTCGATGGACGTGGGTCTGAGTGGACTCCGGGAGTTGGTGATGGACAGGGAGGCCTGGCGTGCTGCGATTCATGGGGTCGCAAAGAGTTGGACGCGACTGAGCGACTGAACTGAACCTAACTGAACCACTCCCTCTGGGGCTTAACCTCTCAAGAATCATTTGGCAGGGTGTATTTATTTATTTATTTGGGCTTCTCTGGTGGCTTAGATGGTAAAGAATCTGCCTGAAATGCAGGGTTGGTCTGAAGAATTCATAGACAGAGGAGCCTTGCGGGCTATAGTCCACGCGCTCACAAGGAGTCAGACAGGACTGAAGGACTAAGTACACACACACACACACACACACATTTATTTATTTATTACCTTGAATTTCAGTCATTCCTTTTTTTGGTCTAAACTCAGGCACAGAAGTTGGCGTATTCAATTGATGAGGCATGTGATTTGCAGGGATACTACAGTGGAGTGGTTTTGAGGTCAAGTTAAAATCCTGCCATACCATTTGCTGGCAGGGTGACCTTGAGCAACTGACTAAACATTTCTGAACCTCTATTTTCCCATCCGTAAAATGGGGTCAGTAATAGAAACTACTCCATAGTATCGACTTGATGGTTGAACGAGATCTGCCCTGTAAAAGCCTCTTCACAGTGCTTGATATACAAAGTAAGTGCTTCATACATACATAAAATATTATTATTATTTATTCAATAGATATTAACTGAAAACCAGTTAGCTGTCAAACCTAGCAACATGTAGAAAGAAAAAAAGATCCTTCTGCTGTTGCAGAAAACCCTTATCTTCCTACACTAAGGTGGATCAACATGGACAGGAAATTCAAGACAACACATACCTCCTTCCTCTCAATTTTCAAAAAGTCTTCCCACGAGGTCACATTTGGATGAAATCCAAGGCTTGGGTGATGCTTGGACCTTGATTTTTATCAGAATCGGCTTTTCCCAACTAGACTGCACTTGCCGTTGATATAGAATATGGCGTTATTTATTACTTGTTGAATACCCACAGTCTGTTCAGCCCTTTACAAGAGATAAAGAAGATAAGTCCTGGGCCCCCCAGGGGTTTGCGATTCAAGTTCCTCAGTCTCAAAGTGCACCAGCTCAGAAGGACTTTGGATGCCCTCGGCACATTGACTCTGAAGTCATTTATTCCTCCCATAAAGAAGATGATTAAGTGAGAGGCTGAGCTTGGATCTTTGCAGAGTTCTTCTAGATAGAAAAACGCAGTAACAGCAGATGCTATTAAAAATTAATTTAAAAAAACCCCTCTTTTTAAACTCAAAACCCTGGAAGAGGAAGTCATCACAAATCATGGAACAGAGGTGGTTTTGATTTCCTGTCCTCCTTTATAAGTCTCCAACTTTTTTTTTCAAGTCTCCAACTTTAAAACTTTACCATCCAGACTGTTTACCATGTGGAGGAGGGGAAGGGAGGATGACAGTTTTTTTAAAGGTGGAGAAAGAAATACAAATGGATGCTGTTTTGCCTGGAAGTTTGGCACATTTATGGACATTCTTTCGGTTCCAGCAAAATATGCCAAGATCCTATTAAATTAAACCCTGGTTCTCTCACTGTGGTCCTTGCTCAGTGAAATCATGAACTTACGTCCATAAAATACCATGAGTTCATCACTGTTGTTTCCAGAAGGGAGCCCAATTCCCATGGACCCAATGAAAGAAGAGTCTGGATGTTTGGTAGCAAGGTAGTGAACTTGCTCCCATGTTGGTCGATTCTGTCCAGAGTTGCAGGGAACTTACACAGATGTGAAACGTGAAGAGGTTTGTCTGAAATGGGAGCTTCTTATCGTGATGTTGCTCCAGTCCCTCATCCCAGAGAGAAACTTAGGAATTACTCTGGACTCTTAATCGTTCAGTTTTCCTCCATCAATCACATCATGGCACTCTACATTCCAGGTAGCTCTCTAATCCAGTCTGCTTACACCCTGGTCCAGGCCACCATCGTCTTTTTCTTTTTTTGGGTGAGGGGTGGTTGAAGGACTTTTATTTATTATTGAAGTATAGTTGATTTATAATGTTTTAGGTGCATAGCAAAGTGATTCAGTTATATATATATATATACACATATATAACTTTCCAGATCATTTTCCATTATAGACTATTACAAGAAATTGAATCTAGTTTCCTCTGCTATACAGTAGGTCTCTGTTTATTTGTTTTATATATAGTAGTGTTCATTGGAAGGACTGATGCTGATGCTGAAGCTCCAATACTTTGGCCACCTGATGCAAAGAGCCAACTCACTAGAAAAGACCCTAATGCTGGGAAAGATTGAGGGCAGAAGGAGAAGGGGCTGACAGAGGATGAGATGGTTGGCTGGCATCACAGACTCAATGGATATGAGTTTGAGCAAACTCTGGGAGACAGTGAAGGACAGGGAAGCCTGGCGTGCTGCAGTCCATGGAGTCGCAAAGAGTCAGACACGACTGAATGAGTGAACAGCAACAACATATATGTCTATCTGTTAATCCCCAATTCCCAACTTATCTCCCACCTTCCCCTTTTGGCAACCATAAATGTGTCTTCTATGTCTGCATCATTGTCTTTTATCTAGAAGACAGACAATTTCCTAACTAGCCTTCTTTTCTTGCTGCTTTGTTTAGATTCTCTCTCTCCCTTTTTTTTCATTCATTCTGTCTTTAAAAAAAAAGTATTATTTGTTTATTTGGCTGAGCTGGATCTTAGGTGTGGCACTGGGGATCTGTAGTTGTGGCTTTCAGACTCAGTTGTGACATGCAGGATCTTAGTTCCCCAACCAGAGATTGAACCCATGCCCTCTGCATTGGGAGTACAGAATCTTAACCACTGGACCACCGGGGAAATCCCTCTCTGACCCTCTGAACACAAAGTTAGGATTAGGGTTAGTTGATACGTAAGTGGAAATGTTTGTGATGCCTTGGGAAGACTAAGAAAGTTGACAACTGCTAACCATACTGTTTTGTTCCCCGCCTTACCCCTCCATCAACCCAACTCCCTCATTTCTGCACCTGTAATCTAGTCAAGGCTATGGTTTATCCTGTGGTCATGTATGGATGTGAGAGTTGGACTGTGAAGAAGGCTGAGCGCTGAAGAATTGATGCTTTTGAACTGTGGTGTTGGAGAAGACTCTTGAGAGTCCCTTGGACTGCAAGGAGATCCAACCAGTCCATTCTGAAGGAGATCAGCCCTGGGATTTCTTTGGAAGGAATGATGCTAAAGCTGAAACTCCAGTACTTTGGCCACCTCATGCGAAGAGTTGACTCATTGGAAAAGACTCTGATGCTGGGAGGGATTGAGGGCAAGAGGAGAAGGGGATGACAGAGGATGAGATGGCTGGATGGCATCACTGACTCGATGGACGTGAGTTTGGGTGAATTCTGGGAGTTGGTGATGGACAGGGAGGCCTGGCGTGCTGCGATTCATGGGGTCGCAAAGAGTCGGACACGACTGAGCGACTGAACTGAACTGAATCTGGAATGTTTATGTGATGGCTAGAGCTCCAGCAGCTCCTTTAAACCATGAGATAACTTGGAAATGGAGGACAAAGAGAGAAGGAGCATGTCTCTGCCTCCCTGAAATTTTGATGGAATTGCCATGTTTCCCTGATTGCCCACTTCAGGGATTCTTTGATGAGAAGAAAAAGTAAAATCTTAAATGTTTAAGTGACCGTAGTTGGGCTTAAATACCTAGCTAATATACTTTGACATCTTATTTCCTTTGACTTATCTCTCTTTCTATCCCCCAACGTGGACCTCTTGTTTTGGAAAGACCAATCTAAGCACATCCTTTTGTGATAATTTTCCCAGACTTTCATCTTGGTCTGATGCTGTATCTGAGCTCTGATGTTGCAGTGCACCTGTGCCCAAGATTTATTTTCATTTCCTTAATCTGACTTAATTTTTCAGTTTGACACCTGCCTTCTATCTTTCTTCTGGAACACACTTAGAGCTTGGAGAAAGGAGTATTGATACTATTTTTAGAATGGGAACCAAATTCCCTTCTTTTTGACCTTTATCTGTTCATTTATCTGCGAGAAGCTTATTAACTTCCATTGTGTGCTAGGAACTGTGCCAAGCACAGTCCTCCAGGGGCTTGTATTCTAATACCCTGAACAACATTACAATCATTTCTTTTGCTTAAAAATTTCTAATTATTGACATATCATCTAGCGATCATCAACTTTCTGTCTGTCTATCCATCTGTCTATTAAGACACTACATGTAGTAAAAGGGAGGTTTCAAACTAGAAATATATTTTAAACCAAAAACATAAATGACAAGATGATTTAGGCAGAGGTTGGCAAACTAGGTCCCATGACCTGGGTTCAGCCCCACCACCTGTCTTTGTAAGTCTTGAGAACTAAGAATGCTTTTTATGGGTTTCAGTGGTTGAAAATTGTTTTTGAAACAGCAAGAGCAAAAGAAGGTTAATATTTTGCAGCACATGAAATTTATATGAAATTTAAATTGCCGTGTTATTAATGAAGTTTTATTGAGATACAGTCACATTTATTCATTTTAGGTATTGTCCTTGGCTGCTTTTGCACTGCAATGGCAGAGCTGAGTAGTCGTGACAAAGACCACAGGACCCATGAAGATGAAAATATTTACTCTCTGACCCTTTACAGGAAAATTTTGCTGGCCCCTGATTTAATGGAATCCCTTCCTGTCAAATTATGTGAGAAAATAATCACAGGATTTGGCAAAGTCACTAAGATGCCTGGTGATCTGTTGTTAGGGATTTTCATAGTAAGTTTTCCTCTCATCCTTTGATTTTCCGCTTCCAACTTAAAACTTCCTAAGAAGCAATTCGGTGAGACCATGGTTCCTAGAACATTCACCTGGAAAAATTGAAGAGACCTTCAAGGTGAGATATAATTCTCTCCAGGGTTGGGGAGGAGAAATGGCTGCAGGGACTCAAGGACTTACCGGCTTTCATCTTCTTTTCCTATAACCCAGGTTGCTCAAGCAAATCTTTGGATTCACCAAGGTTGATGAGTTCACCAACAATGGGAATATCTGATTGCTCAGTTCTAGGAGTGGGCCACAGAGGAAAGCCAGCCCTTGGTCAGCACAGCATGTACAGGCTCCTAGGGCAGCCTCAGAGGCTAAGTGTTGCAAGCACACTAGATATTTGCAAAGTCAAAGTCCCCAATCCTAGCTTTGTTCCAAAGGAACTCGGTGTTTTTTCACTGTAATTGAAGTTGATTCGTTTTATATTTACCATCTAAGGTCAGGGAGACCTGGATTCGACATCAATCCATCTGCTCTTCCCCTAAGTGTTTCTAATCCCTCCTCCATGGTGTAAATGGTTGATGATTTCTTCATCCTTTTCTCTTCCCAATTTTGTTCCTGTCACTGGGCCAACTCAGAGTAAACCTTCCCTAAGCATATGACATTCTTATTCGTCAGGTCTGCCCCTGGGTGAAATCAGCCAGTTTCTTTCATTTTTAATTGCTGTCATTATTTTGGTAACATTGTGCACTAGTAGAATCTATCACCTAGCATTTTTTTTTTTCCCTTGAAGAATGGCATTGCCTCGAATCTAGTAAAACCAATGAATGGTTGGTACCCATCTCAGTTAATTAGTTTTCTTGGAACAATCTGTGTATGTCAAAGAAGGGAGAGAGCTGGGTACGGGATACTTTGAGAGGATGGTGGAGTGTGACACGTTTGCATTGTATTATTTATTACAATGGGAGTTCTGAGCTTTCCTGGTGGCTCAGTGTTAAAGAATCCACCTGCCAATGCAGAAGACTGGGGTTCGATCCTCGGTCCAGGAAGATCCCACATGCCAAGGAGCCACTAAGCCCATGCACCACAACTATTGAGCCTGTGCTCTAGAGCTGGAGAGCCACAACTACTGAAGCCTGAGCGCCTAGAGCCCATGCTCTGCAGCAAGAGAAGCCACCGCAATAAGAAGCCTGCACACTGCAACTAGAGTAGCCCCTACTCTGCACAACTGGAGAAAGCCCACAACTAGGGAAAGCCCACAAAACTGTAAAGACCCAGTACTGCCAAAATTAATTTTTTTTTAAATGGGGTTCTGATCCCAGGGTTAAGCAATGTTACACAATGTATGAATTCATTCTCTGTATAAAAGTTGAAATGAACAGAAAAATATTGAGTAAAATTTGCTATTTCTTTAATTCCCACCCCTGCCTCTTCTCCACCCTTAATGTAAAGACAAGAACATTTGGGTGTATATTTTTGAGCTCCTGTTTCTGTGATGGATTTTTTTCTTTGTGGGTTGCTTCTTAGTTTGGGCTGTGATAAACAACACTGCTACAGACATGTTCATAAATATGTAAGTAGTTTTGCAGGACAGATTCTTAGAAATAAAAATGCTGAGTCCAAAAAACGTGTATTTCATATTTTGATAGAGAACTGCCAATTTGCTTTCTAGCAAGACATTCCTAATTTAAACACCTGATTCATTTTGCTGTACAGTAGAAGTTAACACCACATTGTAAGGCAACTATCAGTTCAGTTCAGTTGCTCAGTCATGTCCGACTCTTTGCGACCCCATGAATTGCAGCACGCCAGGTCTCTCTCTCCATCATCAACTCCCGGAGTTCACCCAAACTTATGTGCTTCGAATTGGTGATGCCATCCAGCCATCTCACCCTCTGTCGTCCCCTTCTCCCCCTGCCTCCAATCCCTCCCAGCATCAGGGTCTTTTCCAGTGAGTCAACTCTTGGCATGAGGTGGCCAAAGTATTGGAGTTTCAGCCTCAGCATCAGTCCTTCCAATGAACACCCAGGACTGGTCTCCTTTAGGATGGACTGGTTGAATCTTCTTGCAGTCCAAGGGTCTTGGAAGAGTCTTCTCCAGCACCACAGTTCAAAAGCATCAATTTTTCAGCGCTCAGCTTTCTTCACAGTCCAACTCTCACATCCATACATGACCACTGGAAAAACCATAGACTTTACTAGACAGACCTTTGTTGGCAAAGTAATATCTCTGCTTTTTAATATGCTATCTAGGTTGGTCATAACTTTCCTTCCAAGGAGTAAGCGTCTTTTAATTTCATGGCTGCAATCACCATCTGCAGTGATTTTGGAGCCCCCCAAAATAAAGTCTGACACTGTTTCCACTGTTTCCCCATCTATCTGCCATGAAGTAATGGGACCAGATGCCATGATCTTTGTTTTCTGAATGTTGAGTTTTAAGCCAACTTTTTCACTCTCCTCTTTCACTTTCATCGAGAGGCTTTTTAGTTCTTCTTCACTTTCTGCCATAAGGGTGGTGTCATCTGCATATCTGAGGTTATTGATATTTCTCCCGGCAATCTTGATTCCAGCTTGTGCTTCTTCCAGCCCAGCGTTTCTCATGATGTACTCTGCATAGAAGTTAAATAAGCAGGGTGACAATATACAGCAACTATACTCCAATAAAAATTCATTAAACATTTTTTACCCTTTATACACAGAGAGATAGCTCATTATTTTTTTAAATTTATTGAAATACAATTAATGTGCAGTAAAACATCCTTTGTAGAATACATTTTGATGACTTCAACCTGAATCCATCACAGAAATCAAGAAATAGAACATTTCCATTGCCTCATAATGTTCCTTTGTGTTATTTTGTAATCAATTCCCTTCTCCCATCTCCAGCCCCCTGGTAACCCCTGATCTGTTTTCAGTCCATTTAGATTGGACTTTTCCAGTGGGTCCTATAAGTGGAAATTATTTTACATAATTTTTGGTGTCTGGCTCTTACCGCTTAATAGAATGAATGCTCTTGAGATTCATCCATGTTTTGGTATATGTCAGTGGTTTGTTCCTTTTTATTGCTGTGTAGTATTCCATTGTATGGATATACCATAATTTGTTTAGTCATTCCTCAATTGATGGGTACTTGGGTTCTTTCAATTTTTTGCGCTATCATAAACGATTATTTTAAGCCTGGTGGACACAACTGGAGCGACTTAGCCAGCAGCAGCTGCAGCATGTTAAAATATTCATTTATAGGTCACATTTTTAGGTGTGAAAATGTTTTAATTTCTCTTGGGTAAATACTTAGGAATGGAATATTACTAGTATGAAAGTGAAAATGTCAGTCACTCAGTTGTGTCCAGCTCTTTGCGACCTTATGGCCTGTAGCCTGCCAGATTCCTCTGTCCATGGAATTCTCCATGCAAGAATACTGGAGTGGGTTGCCATGTCCTCCTCCAGGGCATCTTCCCCACCCAGGGATTGAACCCAAGTATCCTGCATTGCAGGCATTGGAAAATGGTTACATTTATAGTAAGTGGTGAACTATTTTCTAAATTGGCTGTACCATTTTGCATCCTCATTGTATTAGTTTATTGAGCTGCCATGACAAAGTACCACAGACTGGGTGGCTTAAGCAACAGAAATTTATTGTTTCACAATTCTGGAGGCTAGAATCCAAGTTCAAGATCAAGGTGCTGGCAGGGTTGGTTTTTGCCCAGGCCTGCTTTCTCCATGGCTTGTAGGCTGTCTTCTCCCTATCACTTGACATGATCTTCCCTCTGTGTTTGTTCATGTCCTAATCTCTTCTTATAAGGATAGCAATCATATTGGATTAGCCCCCATCCTAATGACCTCATTTCAATTCACTTATTTTTTTTTTTAATATTTATTTATTTGGCTTCGCTGGGTCTTACTTGTGGCATGTGTGATTTTCTGTCTTTCTTGCAGCTTGCAGTATCTTTTTAGCTATGGCATGTAAATACTTAGTTGAGGCATGTGGGATCTAGTTCCCTGACCAGGGGTTGAATCTGGGGCCCCTGCATTGGGAGTAAAGAGCCTTAACCACTGAATCACCAGGGAAGTCCCAATTCAGTCACCTTTTTAAAGAACCTATCTCCAAATACCCTCACACTCTGAGTTGCTGAGAGTTAGAACTTGAACATATGAATTTCGGGGGACATAACTTAGTGCACAAGACTCATCAAAAGGTATGAAGGCTTCAGTCATTCCACATCCTCATCAGCACTTGGGCTCATCAGTCTTTTACATTTTTGTCATTCTGGTAGTATGTAGAACACATGGTTGTTTTCATGGGCCAAGTTTCTTTTTAAGCAAAGAAAAGCCCCGGGACTTCCCTGGCTATCCAGGGGTTAGGACTCCGTGCTTTCACTGCAGGGAGCAAGGGTTCGATCCCTGGTTGGGGAACTAAAATCCAGCATGCTGCATGGCTCAGCCAAAAGAAGAAAAAACCACCTCAGTTCTGTGGCTGAGTAGATCAGGGTCATCATGGTAACCAACCAATATGCCAGCCATTCCAAAAGACTGTGTCACGGTTTAGCGTCCAAGAAAGTATGGATGGCTTAGGGCAAAACTTTGACCACTCTTTGCAAATGACCTTTGTCTGACTGATGTTGTGAGGTATTCAGAGATTTTGAAAGTCAAGAGGAATTGTGAAAACTCTTGAAGTCAGGTGCAGCCAGCATTTGGCAGAGGCCAATGGTTTCAGTTTTCTCAAGATAACCCTGCAATGGGAGATATGGCTAATGGGACACTCTAGAAAAACAGAACTAAATAAAATGAAGGACAGATTTATGACACAAATAAGCTGCTCTTTTGGTAGAGTGGGGCAAGGTAATTTATCAACTTATTGGATTGATTATGATCAAAGTTGCTTAACTTGATACAAATGTCATTCAAGATGAAATTGGATATTTTCCTGGGACACAGGGCTTCAAACAAGCAGAATGAATTGATAAGTGACATGCTTCTTAATAATTACACTCTCAAGTGATGGAAGATATAAGTACAGATATAGATATAATTCAGCCTATCTACCTATTACCTCTAAGTGTATGGATATATGTAGATATATATTTACCTATAGATAGATGGATATCTTTTGTAATATAATCTATTCTGTTTGCGTAAATGGTTCCATTTCAGATTCAATGCACAATAATATTCATCCATTTTTTCATCTTCTTGTTTTCCTCTCTCTGATCTATGCCTACACCCAAGCCCACAAAAGCACCTCTGATAGATGGAGAGTGATATTACGATTGATTGGTCTGCCCCTGCCGGTGCATCCGTGTTTGGTCATGAGTGCGGAGGCTGCAAGGGGGCCGGGGAATAGAATGACTCGGCCTACAAGACAGCTCCTCTTTGATGAACAATCAGACACAGATGTCAATAACAATTAGATTGTCTGTAAACTCCAGTCACTTAGGGCTCCCGAAGCCTGTCCACAGGGCCTGGATTGAAACCCTCAGCCTTGTGAACTCCAAATCAGGTTTGGCATTGGGAATGAAAAGCCATCAGCAGTAATAGTATTACGAAGCTGTTGGTCGAAGAAGTACAGTGGGCTTGGAATGGTGCTCGGGCTCTTGCACGTTGCAGGGCAAAGAATGAGCCATGGAAGCAACGAGATGAGAGGGCAGGCAAGATGGGGGCTGGCGGCACCGAGGGGCACCTGGGAATGAATGGGCACTTTGCTTATAAGCATGGACTTCATTGCAGCAGTATCCTGAGTGTGCGTCCTGGCTTTGCCACTTGTAACTTGTGTGATCTTGGACCAATGCTGTCACCGCCTCAGTTTTGTCATCATGAAATAGGGATGTCACGGGACCTAAAACCTAATATCATAAGAGGTATTATCTTATAGGGTGGTTGTAATAAGTAATCATCCTAATGAATTACTATTATCGGCAGAGCCGCAGGTGGTCAATAAAGTTAGCTTTTGAGTGTCTGACATGGGCCTGTTTCATGTGTCATGGGTCATTTAATCTCCACCACTGCCCATTCTGAAGTGGAGCAGATAGAATCATAGATGTCAAGCACTTAATCCAGTGCCTGGCATTGAATAAATTATGATTATCTTTATAAAACATCTCCCTTGGGTGGTGCAGGGGACACTCAGGAAGGTGAAAACCAGGAAGTATTGCCCAGAATATGAGAGTCTCATTTTCTCAGTCCCTGCTGAAGGGCCCATCTTTCAAGCAAGAGGGAGAGAGAAACGGAGTGTCACCGGAAGGAAGATGTTCTTCTTTAATATCTGCTTCCTCAGGGTCTCAGCCACGTGAATCAGGTGCTGCATGTTTGAGGGAGAAAACTTGGGAGTGGGGAGAGCAGGAAGAAGTGGAATTCCAAGGACAAGCCCCCGATCCCTCTTGAAGGAAGAGATGGGAAGATGGAAAGAACCCTCCCAGTCCCTCTGACTTGAGTTTCGATTGCAGAGCCATGGATTCTCCTCTGGTATTTGCACAGTAGGAAGCATTCCTAGCTGATCCAGGTAGAGGCTGACCTTGAATGATTTTAATTCCAGTGGCAAGTTTGCTTATTTTTTCTAGCTTGCTCTGCTTTTTCTCTAAGCTCATTTCCTGGTCTATCTCTTCCATCACTTCCTCCCCTGTTTTTTCCCAACTCAAACATTCTACACCCTTTAGATTGACCTGCTGACCCATCACATCAACAAAGAATGTGGATTCTGAGAAGACAGGCTTTGGTTCAAAATCTGACTGTGTTGCTGGTTGTCTATGTGAAGTGGGACTAGTGGCTTTGCCTTGCTCAGCCTGAGTTTTCTCATCTGTCAAAAGGCAGAAATTGTGCATTTCTCTTAGGGTTGTGGAGCTCTTGTGGGCTTATCTTATGGTCACCTACCGCTGTGTAACAAACTGCCCTGAACCTGAGTGGCTTGAAAGAGGGAGTTAGCCAAGGACCTGCTGCACAGAGCAGGGAACTCTGCTCAATGTTATGTGGCAGCCTAGATGCGAGGGAAGTTTGGGGAAGAATGGATGCATGGATATATATGACTGAGTCCCTTTGCTCTCCACCCGAAACTATCACAACATTGTTAATTGGTTATGTGAAATGAAAGTTGCTCTGTCGTGTCTGACTCTTTGTGACCCCATGGATTACACAGCCCATGGGATTCTCCAGACCAGAATACTGAAGTGGGTAGCCATTTCCTTCTCCAGGGGATCTTCCCAACCCAGGGATCGGAACCAGGTCTCCCGCATTACAGGCGGATTCTTTACCTGCTGAGCCACCTGGCTAGGCTAATATAAAATGAAATGTTAAAAAAAGCTTATCTGATAAAAGAAAAAAGAGGGAGTTATATTGATCTTCTAATAAATCTACAACTTGGGTCCAGCTCAATGGGGACAACCTCTATGCTCCACTTGGTAACAGGTGGAATGTTGGATGCTGTAATCAGCTGCAGGCTTGTCCGTTCTTGTGTCTAGTGACTGGCCAGGCCTCTGTTAGACCAGACAGCCAGAGCATCTATGCATGGCATCTTCCTGTGGCTACTTGGCCTCCTTACAAGATGGTGCTTAGGCTCTAAGGATGAGCATGCCCCAAGAGAGAGAAGACCAAGTGGAAGAAATACTTATTTCCTTTTATGATCTGACTTGGCTGCCGCAGAGGGTCACTGCTTCTAATTCCTGCTCATGGGGAAGTAAAGACATTTTCCCTCAGTTTCAGGGGGAACAGAAAGACTCCATTGGCTGACGGGGG
The DNA here is from genome assembly GCF_032452875.1 of Bos javanicus. Classification (NCBI taxonomy): domain Eukaryota; kingdom Metazoa; phylum Chordata; class Mammalia; order Artiodactyla; family Bovidae; genus Bos; species Bos javanicus. The sequence goes on along the minus strand of NC_083884.1, from coordinate 60,507,301 downwards.
AGTGGCAAAATTCTGGAAAGGCATTAGGAACTGGCAATATGCCGTGGTCTTTTTTTGTGGAAATCCAGTGTGCCACAGTTAATATACATACAACTCTTTAATAGGAGCTGGCACATGGGAAGTCGATGTTATCTCAAGTTCAAGCTCTTTCTACAATCTGAAATTGTAGGATCCCGGAGGGCTGAGACCTCATCATTCTCTGTTACCCTGAACTGGGCAAGACCTGGAGGGGATATTTGGCAAGTGTTGGTTGAATGATCAATGAACAATTTTCAATAGTTCAGTTGAGTGGCTCTTAAAACTGGCCCTTGATCAAAATCACCGAGGAGCTAGGTTCAGATTATCCCCAAGCTCTGCACTTTACCTACTGAATCAGACTCTCTGAAGCTGGAGTTTGGGGATGAGTGCTTTTTAATGACCTTTTCCAGCGGTTCCCATGTAGCCAGTGTGAGAACCAGCATTTCTAAACCATACGCTTAACTCAGGAGAATCTGATATTCCTACTAGGAAAGAAAATGTTAGTCATCCAGTCGTGTACCACTCTTTGCAACCCCATGGACTGTAGCCCACCAGGCTCCTCTGTCCATGGGATTCTCTAAGAATACTGGAGTGGGTTGCCATTCCCTTCTCAGGGGATCTTCCTGACCTAGGGATCAAACCTTGGTCTCCCATACTGCAGGCAGATTCTTTACAATCTGAGCCACCAGAGAAGCCCACTAGGAAAGAGCTGACCCATTTTATAGATGGACAAACTGAGACTCAGGAGGTGAAAGGACTTGCCCAAAGGAACATAGTGAATTAGACTACCTTCTGAGAAGCAGCAGTGCAAGAACTCTAGGCACTGTGGTTAGTCGGTGAAGGTAATATTTTTTGACCAGAGTTTTGGTGGTAGTGGGGAGAAAGCTTTAGCGGTTCTTTAAGTGGGCAATTCTCACATTTGGTTTTTCGCTTGCTTACCTCCCTTTGATTCTTTTGCCACATTAGAGTAGCATATGCAGTTAACTCACATCCTATTTTTCTTTATTAAATAGACTCACTTTTAAAAAAATACCATTTTTAATTTTTATTATTATGTATTCAGCTACACTGGATCTTGGTTGTGTCACACAGTATCTTTGTTGCATTGTACAAGATCTTTTGATGGGTCACACAGATTCTCTAGCGTGCCCTGTGGGCTCAGCAGTTGTGGCTCTGCAGCATGTGGGGTCTTAGTTCACTGACCAGGGATCAAACCTGTGTCTCCTGCATTGACAGGTGGATTCTGTACCACTGAGCCACCAGGAAAGCCCTAATTTTTTTTTTTAATTAAAAAATTTTTTTGGCTGTGCCATGCAGCATGTGGGATCTTAGTTCTCCAACTAGGGATCAAACCCACACCTCCTGCATTGAGAACACGAAGACTTAACCACTGGACCATCAGGGAAGTCCCAGGATTTGCTGCTTTAAATAAGACTAATCAGCCAGTCCAGTCCAGGTTCCTGGTGCAAAGGACATGGGGAATCTGCTCCCCACCATCATTCAAGGGGCACCCAGGACTCCAAAGCCTGGATGCGAAGTCCAGGGTCTTCATGGATTCAAGAAAACACAGGGACCTTGCTGAGCCTGTAGCCCAGGAATCCTGAACCCAGGCGAGCCAAAAAACATGTTCTAGAAACAGTTTTCTTGGATCAGGAGGAATGGAAGAGACGAAATGTTTTCCAAAGTGGAATTGAGAGTGATGCGCTTCTCTGGTGATGAGTTCTGTGTGGTTCATACTCACGTATGGAGATGAATATTTTCCTTCCATTGTCATGGAAGAGGGAGGAGTATAGAGAACTAAAAGAACAGAAGGGGGTTGTGGGGGGCAGGGGAGATAGGATGGATCAAAAAAAAGCAAAAAATGTTACTGCGGATTTATAGAATCCTGGAAATAGTTTAAGCATCCTTTCTGGCCTGGCTGCTGCTGTATTACCTTCAGGTGGTTGCCAATATCTGTGAAAAACTCGTGCTCTTGGCTTGGGGGCTCAGAATACTGGGCGTACGTAGTGCTGAGAGAAGATGTCAAGGGACCTGTATGTTCTTTGGATTTTGTGTTATAGAACATCGGCAGCAATTTCAGAAGTGTTGCTGTTTCAACCGGGTTGGTATTTCACACCAATTTTTTTTTTTTTTTTAAATAGAGTCAGCTGAGCCCAGAGCATCGAAATACCCCTGGAAGGGCCAGCTATCCCTCCAAAAAGCCATGAGGTCGGCAGCAATTGTGTCTGCTGCTTGAAAGGGAACCAGTTCAAGCCGTTTTCAATTCACCGTGGAGAGTCTGTAGGAAAATCACGTTTTGTTGTAAAGGACACTAGCTCTCACAAAAAATCTTGTCTTCAAATATTTTTGCTGTGCTCCAAGTGTTGAACAAGTAAATTTGGAAAACTGCCATTGCACAAAAAGTCAAGCTAAACTGCCCAATGGGGAGGGAGTAGGATACATTTTTATAAAGAATGCCATCCAGGGACTTTTTCCCTGCTGGTCCCGGGGCTGGGGCTCTGAGCTCCCAATGCAGGGGGCCCCGGGTTTGATCCCAGGTCAGGGGACTAGATCCCACATGCCACAACTAAGAGTTTGCGTGCCGCAGCTAAAGATCCCACATGCTGCAACTAAGACCCAGTGCAGCCAAATAGATAAATATTTAAAAAAAAAAAAAAAAAAAAAAAGAGCACCATCCACTCTCTGCCACAGATGGGACAGCAGTCTGGAGTCTCAGCACCATTCCAGGTATTTCGGAGAGGTTATTTAATTCTTCTCAACAACAGGAGATAGGCATGTTATTTCCCATTTATAGAGGCTAAAACTGAGATTCTGATGGATGAAGGGATGTCCCCTAATTGAACAACTTGGAGGTGCTGACATTGAGATTTGAATCCATGCTGGTTTGATCCTTGAACCTTGTGATGAAGCAGGGACATTTTCATATTCTTATAAGACATATTGCTCTCATTCATGAACGTATTCCTTTGACAAATATTTATTGAGCACTTACTGTATACCTGGCATTGTCTTAGGCACTCTTGATGCAAAAGTGAGCGAACCCAAATGCAGGTGGTAGAACCCTTTGCTTTTCTTCCATCCATTCCCATCGACAGTGCTCTACAAAATTCACTTGGAAGCAGGCTCCTTTTCTGCTTTCCTCTGGGGTAGCTGTTGTGCACTGGGCTTTAGTTGTGTGTTGATTTAGTTGCTTCTTTTCATCAAATGTTGAACTCTAAGAAAATGAAGGGCTATATCCCAGAATTTTGGAAAAGGCATCTCCCCAGCTCCAAGTAAACATGGGGCTCTGGACCTAGCATCATCATATTCCACCCTCAGCCACAGTGATTGGTCCAGGCAGGAGCATGTGACTCAGACTCGGCCAATCAAATGGCTTCCCTAGGATTTTTACAAGGGAACTGATAGGAAAGACTATGTTTGTTTTGTTTACTCAGGTGTGGCTATAATTCCAGCTTCGTGGTGGGAGCTGGCTTTGAAAAAGAGTGGAGACAGAGGACTGCAGGGTCTGAGTCCTTGATTCTGGGCATCCCTAGAGCCTATTTCCTGCCTGCCTTTTTCTGTAGTTCAACAGGAGAATTATTATCTCTCTACTTCCCTACTTTGATGAATGTCAATTGGAGTTGATTTTCTGTCACTTACACCCAGAGTCCTCATGAGTGTATCCTGAGTAATTATCATGACAAATAGGTGGAAAATAACTAGATACTGTGCTAAGGCCATTTATATCAGCAAGTGTGGGACTCAGCTCAGACAGGTGGGCAGGGGTAGTGGCGCTGCTAGGGGGATTGAATATCACAGTGGGTGAAAGTCTGGGCTTTTAGAGACTAAAGGTCTTAGGTTTAAATACAGGCTGCAGTTCCAGACTAGCTGGATAACACTGGGCAAGTTACTTAACATTTCTGAGCTCATGATTGTGAATCTGGTCAGCAATGGAAAGGGCCCTGCAAGATGATATATGTCTGAGTCAAAATACCTGGAGCTGGAAAGTATCTAAAAGACCCCTGCACTCTCCTTTGTGCTGGAAACTTGCCCCCATCATCTTTTACTTCACATTCATCAGCAACGCTGGTTGAAAGTCCCCTCTGTTTGTAAGGCACTGGGGAATAGCATCAAATAAAATAGACAACACCCCGGCTCTTTTGAAGCTTACACTTATACCTTATGAGTAACACTGCCTTGAGGCAGGAGGCATTCTGGGTGCTGTGGGTGCATTTGGGAGGGACCTGAGAGTTCCAGAAAGGCTACCAAGGGAAAGTGATATGTAAGCGGAAATGTGGACAAAACGTGTAGAAATAGGCTAGGTAAGCAGGGAACTGAGGGGAAAAGCATGCTGCTGGTGGAGAAGCCGGCACAGGCAAAGGCTTAGAAGTGAGCCTCAGTGGGGCTTCTTTCAGGAAAGCGATGGTGCATTGAGCATGGCTGGGGTATGAAGCAGGCGGGGTTGGAAATGGGGCTGGAGAAGAACGTAGGGAAGATAATGCTGAGTTTGGGGTCTTATGTTAAGATGTTAGGACTTTATCTTTAGGGCCTTGGGGACCCTTAGAAGAGCTTATGCAAGAACCTTCCAGGTGTCCTCTGGAGGTCAGAGCAGAGGGCAAATCAGGACTAGAATCCTGGATCCAAGATGGAAAATTCTTAGGACTTCCCTGGTGGCCCAGTGATTAAGAATCTGCCTTGCAGTGTGGGTCCGATGCCTGGGTTGGGGGACTAAGACCCCACATGAGCCCGTGCCTGCAACTGCTGAGCCCGAATGCCACAACTACAGCCCCAGAGCCCCAAGTCTCTGTGCTGCAACTACGACCCAACACAGAGAAATAAATTTAAAAAAAAAAGATGGAAAAATTTTGAAGAGTCTAGCCTCCCATTTTCCAGATGGACAAACTGAGTTCCCAAGAGGCTGGTGAGCAGAGGGGCTGGAACCAGAGTCCAGGTCTCTGGATCTCAAACCAGTGCTTTCTTCTGCCCCTGGAGTTCCTCCCCTCCAAGCGTGAACCTGGGCCAAATCCGGCCCCCTCGTAGCTCTTCTGAACTCAAGAAATCTTCCATTCCTCACGTACACACAGCCATGCTGTCTCAGGAAGCTCGCAATAAATTTTTTTTTTTTTCAGGCAACGCCTTGCTCCCATCCCTGCAAAACAATGTATTTATTATTGCTAAGCCTTTTCCATCTTTGAGGAGAAAATGCATACCACATGACTCCCCAAAGCTGAGCTGTCCCGGTTTACAAATACAGTACGTTAATAGCTTTGTAAACATTTATTCGGGATGACAGCTGAGGGAAACATGTGGCATTAATTAGAAGGCTCAGCAGCTCAGCCTATTAAGAGGGAGTTTAAATCTGAATTAGCTGGCTTTGCTGGGACGAGAGGCTCTGGGGAACAAAACTTCGCTCTAATGTGTTCTGACTCCGTGGACGTTGGGGTGTGTCGAGGTCCACGGGAGTCTCTTAGGGAGGAAGCCTGTGTCATGGCAAGATGGTCTCGGAGTCATGGGGCTGCAAAACGATCAGGGTTAGCCTCCCCAACGGTCTGCCCTACTGGGTCATGAAACTCGCCATGGCTTCAGAGGATGCGAGTATGCCCGTGCAGGAGACATAAGAGATGTGGGTTTGATCCCTGGGTTGGGAAGATCCCCTGAAGGAGGAAATGGCAACCCACTCCGGTATTCTTGCCTGGAGAATCCCATGGACAGAGGAGCTTGGTGGGCTACAGTCCCTGGGGTTGCAGAGTCGGACATGACTTAGCAACTGAGCATGCAGGTTCTGTACAGAGTTCTCCCATCAGAGCATCCTGATTGTCTCTGCCTCGTGGTATCCACGAGCCTCCTCAATAAACTGGGTGCTCAGGGAGCCCAGAAGCTGGCCCTATTTCCCACTTCCTCCTTGTCCAGCAAGGCTTGGTTTAAAGTAGATGCTGGAAGGGGTGATTTCATCTCAGCCTCAAGTTCATCAAAGGTTGCAAATTTTAATGTTTGAGATTATCCCCAATGGTTGTATATCTGCACATAGAAGTGTCCTGAGAACATTGAAAGGAGGTGACATTTGTCGCATGACTCTGAACTTATGTCCTATGCTTGGAACATATCTCTTGTTGATATATGAACATCCTTTTATTATTTATTTTTTAAATAAATCTTTCAATTGGGCTATTCATGAATAGTCCAATGACATTGTTTTGTTGCACCTGGAATGGTGTTCAATATGTTCATTTGTTACATGCATTAAGCATTAACTCACATCCTGGTTTGTGTGTGATACTGTTTTGACTTTTCTTCATCTGTGAATGTTCCCAAGAGCTTCTAAATACAGAAGGGACCCAGGTCTGCTGTGAACTCTTAGAATCTGGATGGTGCTCTGTGACTGTATGTTGAGTGCATCTATGGAAGAAGGAATGACCTCGGGAAGTTGTGTGTCTTCTCTGGGGCTCAGTTTTCTCATCTGTAAAATGGGACAGTAGACATGGAAGGAGGGCTGGGTAGTCAAGGGCTGAGGATGCAGTGAGTTGACTCACAGCATGCTACACAGTTCTGGTTTCTTTCTTTCTTCTTCTTTTATTTTTTTGCAGTCTTTAGTTTCTTTTGTTTATTTATTTGGCTGTGCTGGGTCTTAGTTGAGGCACATGGATCTTTAGTTGTGGCATGTGGGATCTAGTTCCCTGACCAAGGATCAAACCTGGGCCTCCTGCATTGGGAGCTCGGAGTTTAACCACTGGACCACCAGGGAAGTCCTTACACAGCTCAGGCTTCTGTTCTGTTGGCTCTGGCCTCTGGCCCCTCTACCCTGATGCCATCACCTTTGTGCCCCCGGCTCACCCCTTCCTGGTTGAGCCAGGCTCCCATCCTCCCAAAACTGCAAGCAAAGCCTCACCTGGTATCTGACTTGGCTGGATGACCCAGAAGCTGATCTGATCCTCTTTCGTTTTGGCTTCATCTCCAAGCCACAACCTTCTCCCTCTCTTCTCCACTCACTGCACAGGCCCTGGAAGTTCAAAGACTTGGTGGTTTTCAAAGATTTTTTTTTTCCTTCTAGGAAACGAGATTGATAACACAAACAGTGTCTGTTTTACAGACACTCTGGAAGTGGCCCTGGATGAAGTGGGGGTCAGGAGATTTCCTCTCCCTCTCTGGATTCTGGGATGTTGTAGAGCCTTGATGTTATTCGTATTCTCATTTAATGGATAGAGAACCAGTGATGTGAGAGGGGCAGTGCCTGGCCGGGCTGAGAAGTGGCAGAGCTGGGGCTAGAACATGGCTCTTTTCACTGCATCTTGTCTAAGAGTGCAAGAGTTTAGAAGAGCCAAGAAGTAACTCTGGTAGGGATCATGGGAGATATATATATAGGTAGACAGAAGGGAAGAGTAGGTGGCCAGGAGTTAGACTTTCTGGATTCCCATCTTGCCCTCAGCACTTAGAAACCACGTGCCTGGGCAAGTTCAGTCACCACGCATGGCTGGTGGCTACCATATTGGATCACTTGGCTATTGAACACAGGCTGGAATCTAGGGGTACCTGGTTTACAATTGTAGCTCTGTTGCTCGTTTGCTGTGAAATTTGGACAGGTTACTTAATTTCTCTAAAGCTCAGTATCTTTATCTGTAGAGTGAGACTGAAATCGAAGTCACAGCACCTGTTCAGATCATAGTTCCTGGAGCCACCAAGCTCCCCGCCTCTGAGACAAGGTCTACAACAGACCACATCAGGAAGATGGTGAAGCCTTCCAGAGACTCTTCAGGCGTTTTCTGACAATTTCCCTGAGCACTCACCCCGTCCTTGGGTCAAGGTAAAGAGGGGGCTCGCTTGGATTCTTTGTTGTTGGTTCTCTGCCGTGTGGACCACACGTGGTTTTGTTCGGTCCTTGGAGTGTGCCGTTTCCTGTTGGCTGGCTGACTGCGTGGAGGGTGAGGCAGGGGATGGGGGGTTTGGGAGGGAAGAGATGGGTGCAGAGGCAGCCCAGCCTCCCCGGCTGTCCATCTAATAACAAAGGCCAGGTTCTGGGCCTCTCTTGGCCTTTCAGGTGTAGATGATAAACAGTAGCTAAACGTAAGGGCAGAGAAGCCAGTGAATGGAGAACAAGGCTAACCCCCGCCAGGGAAATAACCGAGACTAGTGGGCTGTAGGGTCTGAGCGGCTGCCTTTATAAACCTCCCTGGCCTTTTCCTTGCCTTTCCCCCCGGCCCACCCTCTTTGTTTTCTTCCCATCCCCCCCGCCCCTCTAATGTAGGAAAGAGGAGGTTGCTTTATTTATTCTGAGTGTTTAGGCATTTCTGTGGGTCCTCGTTGTAAGCACTTCACAGTCTCCTCTACCCCGACACTCTCCAGCATCCCATGGATCCCTGCAGATAAGAGTTATGATTTACAAGTCTTCAATCTTTCCCCAAAGAAAACAGGGATGTTTCTCAGAGTTTGGAAGATCTCCCAGGTTTGCCAGACTCACAGTGAAGTGGGCATCTCAGAGCAGTGCAGGGAGTGGGAAGCTTGGAGATGTCTCTCCAGAGCTGACTTGGACCACAATCCACCCATCACACCTTCCTGCTGACTCTGCAGCAGGTATGGGAAAATGACCTTGAGAAAAAAAAAACAAAAACGAGAAAGCAAAGGAAAAGGGCTACTTCTAGACGAGTGCTCTTTCTAGATGGTTCTTGGGTTGGTAAAATGGCAGAATTCAGTTTTCCTTCCATTTTCTGCGCCTGGGCCTAGCTTTTCCAAGTACGTCCACAGCAGATTCGTATGTTGGCTCTGCTTTCCCAGCTCCTTGATGCTAAAGAGGAAGGGTTGGGTATTCCCTGGTGGTCCAGTGGTTAAGGCACCAAGTTTTCACTGCTGAGGGCCCTGATTCGATATCTGGTCAGGAACCTAAGATCCTACAAGCCATGCATGTATACATGCTAAGTCACTTCAGTCATGTCTGACTCTCTGCAACCCTGTGGACTGTAGCCCATCAGGCTCCTCTGTCCATGGGGATCCTCCAGGCAAGAATACTAGAGTGGGTTGTCAGGCCCTCGTCCAGGGAATCTTTCTGACCCAGGGATCAAACCCACAGCTCTTATGTCTCCTGCATTGGCAGGTGGGTTCTATAGCATGGCCAAAAAAAAAAAAAAAAGAAAAGAAAAAAAAAAGGGACTTCCCTGGAAGTCCAGTGGTTAAGACTTTGTCTTCCAATGCAGGTGGTGTGAGTTTGATCTCTAGCTGGGGAGCCAAGATCCCACTTGCCTTGCAGCCAAGAAAAACCAGATCATAAAACAGAAGCAATATTGTAACAAATTCAACAATGACTTTAAAAATGGTCTATCATGGGTAGAGGAGCCTGGTGGGCTGCAGTCCATGGGGTCGCGAAGAGTCAGACACGACTGAGCGACTTGACTTTGACTTTTCACTTTCATGCATCGGAGAAGGAAATGGCAACCCACTCCAGTGTTCTTGCCTGGAGAATCCCAGGGACGGGGGAGCCTGGTGGGCTGCCGTCTCTGGGGTCGCACAGAGTCGGACACCACTGAAGCGACTTAGCAGCAGCAGCAACATATCAAAAAAATCTTTAAAAACAAACGAAAAGGAATAAAGAGGAAGGGTCATGTTGAAGAGAATGTTTGAAGCATACAGGAGAGCAGATAATTTCATAGGACATGGACCAGACAAGCGGAGGTCCTGACTTGAGTTCAGATTCTGCTGCTGACCACAGTGTGACCAGGGTCGAAGATATCACCGCATTCCTGGCCTCCACTTCTTCATCTCTAAACTGGTAAAAGAGTATTTCTCCTACGTGGAAAGATTTTCAAGGAAATCTTTCTTGGAAAGAAAAGACTCCATCTTTATTTAGTAATATCGAACCCTGTGTGTTTGTAGATGATGCAGGCCTTACCTCAGTTGTCTTTCCTCTGTAATTTAGGAACTTTGAGGTTCTCCTTTGTAGTAGGATGTAAAGACCAAAAGTAATGGCCGTGTAAAGTACTCTTGGTTAAAAGATGGTAGGAGAGATGTGGAAAGTGTTGTGAACAATCACAGCTCAGACCATGTTCATGGCCAGGTTCCTAGCTGGGTTCATGGCCGGGTTGATAGCTGGGTTCATAGCCAGGTTCACGGTCAAGTTCATGGCCTCATTCTGCAGTTTGCCTTCAAGTCCTATTCTTTAAAAGAAGAAATCATTATTGGAGCTGCCAAATCAATATTAAAACCAGTGACTTATGAAAGGACCTGGCAGTCAGAACAGGGAATCTTTTTGCACCTCTTAATTTTGCAGAAGGAAGGAGGCATCTGATCCGGGGCTGGTCTTTCAGCCCCAGAGACGGAAAAAGAGTTTTCCCCAGTCATCCAGTCTCATTTCTCTGAGATGATTCACATTGGAAATATTCCAAGGAGGAGGAAGGATCAGAAACTTTAGTTCCCCATCTTCTATGTGGGAAAAGATGCCCACATGATTGAGTGAAATAAGATGAACTTTCAGAAAATAAGAACTTTCAGAAATCCAGTGATGCTCAGTAAACCCATCCTGGTTTTTTTTTTTGTTTGTTTGTTTGTTTTTCTTTTGTAAGCGACATTTTACTCAGAGCCCTCAGACGCTGCCAATGGGAGGGTACGTCAGTCAATCTTTTTGGAGGGGACGTTCTTTTATTTTATTTTTGCTGGAAGTATTTGGACTTTTATTTATTTATTTTTTACTTTACAATATTGTGTTGGTTTTGCCATACATCAACATGAATCCGCCACGGGTGTACACGTTCTTTTAAAAAAACGGATATGCCTGTGGTCTCAGAAATCCCACTTCTGGGAGATTATCCTGAGGATGTGGTTGGAGCAGTTATCTTGAGGTGTGAGGACGAGATGGTGATGTCACGGCAGCATCGCTGACGGCAGTGAAGCACGGGAACCTCCCTAAACGCCCACAGTAGGAGATGGCTTGTGAAATTAATCTGTAATCTCCCGCTGGAAGATGAAGCAGCTGTTAGAAATTATTTCCTCCTCTTTTTCTCCTTCCCTTCCTTTTTTTTCCTTTCAGTCTTTCTTTATACAAATATTTGTTGAGCACCTAGTCTGTCCCAGACATGTGTCCAAGTGAACTCAGTGTAATAGCTAAGTGGACAGGCATGGAAAGATGTTTATGATGTATTAAGTAATAAACACACAATAAAATAAAATAAAAGGCTAGTTTCATGGATGTATTATATGATCCTACTCTTGTAAGTATATATATATATTTTCTTTCTTTTTTTTTTTTTTCAGTTGTGCCATGCGGCATGTGAAACCTTAGTTCCCTGACACGGGGTTGAACGCATGCTCCCTGCAGTGGAAGCGCAGCGTCCTAACCACTGGACGACCAGGGAAGTCCCCTATATGTTTATATGATAGGATATGAAATAGAATGTTTGAAAGGACATGCACCAAAATGTCACTGGTCAGTTTTCTCTACAAGTTGAGATAATGAATGACCATGATCTCTTTAAATCTTTTATGTTATCTCTTTGTTAAATTGCTTACGGTGAGATTACGTCTCTTAGGTAATTCAAGTTCACTGAGGTTCTGCGTGATTTGGCCTCACACCTGCCCATTGTTTCCCGACCTCCAGCTTGTCCCACCCTGGCCACATAGCGTCTCTGTCTCTTAAACATGGCAGGTTTGTTCCGACCTCAGGGCCTTTGCCCGTGAGGGTCACTCTGCCTGGAAAACTCTTTCCTCAGGTCAGTGCCAGCTCCTTCTATCTATTTCAGTCTCTACTTAAATACCCCTTCCCCAGAGAGAATATCCCTGCTCACCGAACTAAAATTAGCATGCCCTGCACATTTTATTGCATTTCCCCATATTAGTGACTTCATAGTGCTTATAAATCCAAAATTCTCTGGATTTCTTTCTAACCTGATTTCTGTCTTTTCCACTTGAATGTGAGTTTTCTGTGCACAGTTGTGTTGCTGTCCAGTTCCTCAGTCGTGTCCGACTCTTTGTGACCCCATAGACTGCAGCATGCCAGGCTTCCTTGTCCTTCACCATGTCCTGGAGTTTTCTGTAACTCACAGGGATCTTGTGTACTTGGTTTCTGGAAGAAAACTTGACCTATAACAAGAAATCAATAAATATTTGTGGAGTGAACAAATTCTGGGAAATATATATATTCTAAAAAGATTTATTTTTCAACAGTCCTCCTTTGTTGCTTACCAGAGACAAGTAGGAAAGTGGTAACTTCCAGCGGGAAGATTCTTTCTACTCAGCCAGTGTACTGTTTCTGACCGTGCAAGTGGCCTTGTGTTGCAAGTACCTGCACTACTGAGCATGCCATGCCCAAGAGTTGGCATCTACCCAGCTGGAAGGAGGCACTTGAATCCTCACCCGACAGATGGTACCAATGCCTCATCTACAGCTTTGGAGTTTAGTCACCCAAGTTGCAACTCTTGCTCTGTGGGTAATTTGCTGTGTGACATCTCTCAAGTTTTAGAACCTCTCTGGGCTGCCGTTTTCCCCTGTGTGTAGTGATCTTATCCAGTTCCAGATCGATCAGGATGCTACAGCATCAGTAAGCTAAAGTCACACCATCAGTGCCCTTTCACAGCTGTCTTATTCCTTATTGGGCATCATTATTCCCATTGTAAACCTCTCAGACCAGGCTAGGATAGCAGAAAGGGAAAAGAATAGTATTATTTGAGCAACTCCTGAATGAATGCTATGTTAACTTCATGACAGCATCCCAAGGCATGGTTATGCCCATCTTGCTGTTGTTTAGTTGCAGAGTTGTGTCCAACTCTTTTACGATCCCATGGACTGTAGCCCACCAGGCTCCTCTGACCATGGGATGTCCCAGGCAAGAATACTGGAGTGGGTTGCCGTACCCTTCTCCAGGGAATCTTCCCGACCCAGGGATCAAACCCATATCTCCTGGATTGCATGAGGATTCTTTACTGCTGAGCCACCAGGGAAGCCCTATGCCCATCTTAGAGATGAGGAAAATGGAGGTAATGTCTTGCCCAGGGACTCAGAGTGAGCAAGGGGCGAAGAAAGACTTGACTCTATATCTATTACTATGATAACATTGAGGCAGGTCACCTCCAAGTTATAATGACGCACAATTCTTAATGGATGCTAATTTCCTTGACAGCCAAGCCAGGTTGCTGAGCAACAGAGACTGACAAAGCCCTAAACAGCCAGCTCCCTCTATTTCTGCTAGAATTATTTTTCTAATAATTCTAATAACAAAGGAAAAGATTTAAGGAAAAAAGTTTGCAATAATCCATGTCTTGGGCAGCTTTGGGCAGATATTGTATCAAAACCCTTCTGTGAATCAAGTCAGTTTGTTTACTTACCATCAGGGTCCATCCAGCTTAGTTCCAAGAGGGGAGCTATAGTTCGAAGGAGGCCAATGCTGGGGAGGCTAGCGCTATTGGCATTGAGCTGGAGGCCCAGATCTTTCATTGCAAGGTCAAGGGTTCTTGGTCTTGGCAGGTGGAGGGGAAGAGAGTGAGGTCCAGCCTTTATTTTTATTTGCCTATTTATTTATATTGGGGTGAAATTGACATGACATAAAATTAACCGTTAAAGTATTTTTCCTAGTTTTTTTATTGGATTATAATTGCTTTAAAATGTTGTGTTAGTTTCTGCTGTATTGCAAAATGAATCAGCTATATGTGTGTGTGTATGTGTGTGTATATATATATATATATATATCTCCCCTCCTTCTTGAGCTTCCCTCCCACCCCACGTTCCACTCTTCTAGGTCCTCACAGAGCACCAAACTGAACTCCCTCTTTTCAACTCCTTTGGGTATATACCCAGGAGTGGAATTGGTGGGCCACAAGGTGAGGAGCCTGGCGGGCTACAGTCCATGGGGTCACAAAGAGTCAGACACAGCTGAGTGACTGATACACGCGCGCGCGTGCACACACACACACACACACACACACAGTGATGCTATGTTTAACTTTTTGAGGATCTGCTACATCGCTTTCCAGAGTGACTTCTACGCCTTCCATTCCCATATACAAGCATTCCTCCACATCTTCACCAGCTCATTATGTTTTATTTTCTTACTTGCAGCCATCCTACTGCTGCTGCTAAGTCGCTTCAGTCGTGTCCGACTCTGTGTGACCCCATACACTGCAGCCCACCAGGCTCCCTCATCCCTGGGATCCTCCAGGCAAGAACACTGGAGTGGGTTGCCATTTCCTTCTCCAGCACATGAAAGTGAAAAGTGAAAGTGAAGTCGCTCAGTCGTGTCCGACTCCTATCGACCCCATGGACTGCAGCCCAGCAGGCTCCTCTGTCCATGGGATTTGCTCCAGCACTGGAGTGGGGTGCCATCGCCTTCTCCGACAACCGTCCTGATGGGTGTGAAGTGGTGTCTTATTATGGTTGTGATTGTATTTCCGTAGTGCATAGTAATGTGGAGCATCATTTCATGTGCTTATTGGCCATTTGTGTATCTTCTTCGTGGAAATGTCCATTCAAAAGTCCCTGGCCCAATTTTTAATCAGGTGTTCGTGTTTTTGTTGTCAGGCTCTAAGCTTTCCTGACCTCATAGCTGTGTTGCTGTGGGGCCCATCGGTGAAGCTGCCAGATGCAAAGGAGACCTGCCTAGATAATCCCCGGACAAAACAGACTCAGGAAATGAAGAGAGGCTGCCCGGGTGAGTCTAACGTTTTGAGTTTGGCCAAACTTGCAAAAAATTAAGAAGCCTTCCCTTTATAGAATGCTAGAAAGACTTCTGCAATTCTGGCTTAAAAAAAAAAAAAAAACACTCTAATTCTAGGACACAAGCAGTTCTCATTATGAGAACATTCTACACCCTTAAGTCCCTTTAATCACTTCTAACACTCTCTCTTTATCTCTCATATGGAAACAATATGTCTTATTTTCCATACGCTGTAATTATCCCCTTTGATAAAACCATGTGCAGAAACATGTACAACACGCCAAGTATTATCCACCTGGCCCATTTACATAGACTTCCCCCTCCCTTTAGATTTTGCTTCATGTATTTTTACAGCCATATTACACAGCATCAGTCAGAGAGACAGTGAGCGGAAAATGTAGCGTGATTCCAAATTTCTCCCTCTCCTTTCATCTTCTGCTTCTTCCCTGTAATTCCATTAACCCGTCACACCAAGCAAACAAAACTTTGGAGCCAGGGAGATCTCTCAACACCTCTGATGGAGGGTGTAGGTCTCTTTCTGTCTTGGCACCAAAAAGTCCTTGGAAGTCTGGGAGGAAGGCTCATCTTAGCTCACCTCCAGCCATGGCCGTGAGGCTGGAATGAGGCTCCCGGCACTGACCTTATTGGAAAATGAATCCCAGTCTCTGGAGTTTGATCCATTCTGCTAGATTCTTGAGTCTTTTCAGAAAGCCGTGGATTGCACTAACAAGACCTCTGGTTTTGGAATTACGAGGCTCTATGCTAAATCATGAGTCTACTATTTTAACGGATTTGGGACCCGGGATGAATGAATCATTCTTGGACCCAGTTTCTTGGTCTTTAAAATGGGGATAATATCCATGCCCACGCTACAGTGTTTGTGTCTTATAATGATGGCCAGGCTTTTATTTTATATTTTGTAAGATTTAAGATTCTCCAGTCAAAAATACTGAAGTGGATTGCCATTCCCTTCTCCAGGGGATCTTCCCAACCCAGGGATTGAACCCAGGTCTCCTGCACTTCAGATAGATTCTTTACCAGCTAAGCCATCAGTGAAACCATTTTTAAAGTCCTTATTGAATTCATGATAGTATTGCTTCTGTTTTATGTCTTGTTTTTTTATTGACCATGAGGCATGTGGGAGCTTAGCTCCCCGACCAGGGATCAAACCCACACCCCCTGCATTGGAAAGCAAATTCTTAACCACTGGACCACCAGGGAAGTCCCATGATGGCCAGTTTGATCAAGTACTTATGTGCTGAGCACTGGATGAAATGTTCCATAATTTGAAAATGTAACCCTCACAGTTTTACCTACATGCCCCTTTCAGCTCCATTTTACAGATGGGGAGACTGATACTTAGGGACATTACTTTAACTTGGCCAGATGGACAAAGCTGGCCCTTGGGGGAGCTGGGATGAGCACCCCGTCTCCTTGGTGTCACTATCCTCTGTGGCCTCCTCTCTCTCTGGTGACATAAAGTGTGTCCCCTTCCTGGAGGGGTTCAGCCTATGGCAGCTGGTAAGTGCAGAGTTCTGAGCACATAGTAAATGGGCTCTGTTTACCCCTTTCCTTCCCTTTCTTCCTCAGAATGATCTTCCATTGGGGGCCTTTCTTGAAGACCAAAGTTCAGGAGGGCAAGGCAGAGTTCTGTATGGGATTTGCTTAACGTCGCCAAAGGCTTTCAAAGGTTTCGGGGGTCTACAAAGCCCCTGAAGAATTTGGCTTGGAGCAGTTTTCCCCTTCGTTTCTAAATCCACGAGCAGATTAGGCAAAATGGAATCCGTATGTTTCTGATTCATTTACACTTAACTCATCAAAATGTTCCTTTTTATGAGCTATTTGATGTCCAGAAAGCCTTTTGAGTAGATTTTATAAGCCTTTTAAAGACTTTGCTCTTAGAAACAGGCGGTTGCATTTTGCCAAGAATAAACAAACTTGAACCTCAAAAGTGCTGAGCTCGCCAAGGATCCTGATGCCAGAGGGCAAATTTGCGAAGTCACCCCTTCTTCACTCCTGACACCTTCTTCCATTTCTTCAGCTCGCCCCCCTGCCCCCCAATCTTGGCCTCTGCTTTACTTGCAGAACTTTTTTACCCCAGTTCCAAACATTTGCACTTCCTTGCAACATACTTCTTTTGTAGCCACTTATCCTAGCTGGAGCAGCCCCCAAGCATTTCTTCCCTACCTGCCTGGGTGCAATTGAGAACACTTGAAAAGATGCAGTTAATCCCCAGTAGCTTGGAAATCAGTTCCTATATGCTTAGAAGCTTCCACTGACAACAGTGTGTAGCTGGAATATAATAGCTGTGTTTTGCTTTCCCTGTATTTCTTTTTTTAAGATGGTTATTGTTGTTCAGTCACTAAGTCGTGTCTGACTCTTTGCAACCCCATGGACTGCAGCACACCAGGCTTCCCAGTCCCTCACCATCTTCTGGAGTTTGCTCAAACTTATGTCCATTGAGTCTGTGATGCCAATGAACCATCTCATCCTCTGTCAGCCCCTTCTCCTCCTGCCTTCAATCTTTCCCAGCATCAGGGTCTTTTCCGATGAGTCAGCTCTTCGCATCAGGTGGACAACGTATTGGAGCTTCAGCTTCAATATCCGTCCTTCCAGTGAATATTCAGGGTTGATTTCCCTTAAGATTGACTGGTTTGATCTCCTTGTGGTCCAAGGGATCTTCAGGAGTCTTATCCAGCACCACAGTTGAGATCCTCAGTTTTTCAGTTTTCAGCCTTTATGGTCCACCTCTCACATCCGTACATGACTACTGGGAAAAAGCTTTGACTGTACAGACCTTTGCCTTTCGTTTATGGACGTGATACTGGGAAAAAGCTTTGACTATACAGACCTTTGCCTTTCGTTTATGGAGGCGATACTGGATATATGTATAGAAGAGTGGTGTGCAATTTCCTTGGGAGAGTAAATAAAGATTTAAGGAAAAAATACAGTAAGCAAATGGTTATAGAGACGCTGAAGTTGGCAAAACTTTTGAAGGTAGCATCCAAAGGATTGATGTTTGGGAGACATACATCAAGTCCATTTTACAGGTGATGAAGTTGAGTCTTAGCAAAAAGTCACAGGCTCAAGAGATAGGCCAGGGTCAAGTTTAGACCTCAAGTATACTGGTGAGCTTTGGTTGTTCAGATCATGTCCTGGATGGTATTTTCTTGGATGTCTTTAATGGGTTTAGTGGTTTTGTTCTGGGCCTGGGCCATGCCTCCAAATGGCTACCGCACTCTACCAGTGCAGGGAGGAGGGAGTGAATAGGCAAGTTAATGAATGAATGAATGAATGAAACATTTGATGGCTTCTTTCCAAATTCCTGACTTGAAGAAAGAAAGATATCTTAGGAGGGGCCAGGCCAGGCTAAGCTCGATCCTAAGTGGATCTTAACTGCTCCAAAATATAGAGGTGCTTTTAGTCTTAGACTGATGGCTGTCAACTGGTGGGTGGTTTGGGGACACTCTCTTGCCTGGGGATGTTTGGAAATTTCTGGAGATGTTATTATTTTTAAAATATTTATTTTATTTATTTGGCTGCTCAGGGTCTTAATTGTGGCGCACAGGATCTTCAATCTTCCTTGTGGCATGCGGGATCTATTGATAGTTCCCAGACCAGGGATCCAACCTAGGCCCCATGTATTGGGAGCATGAAGTCCTAGCCACTGGACTACGAGGGAAGTCCCTGGGGATGTTATTAGTTGTCATCATGGAGGGGGTGTTTGGATCTGGTGGATATAAGTCATGGATGCTTCTAAATATTCTATAGTGCACAGAGCATCCCCCAGAATGAAGACTTATCCAGAATGTAAATAGTGTCCAGGCTGAGAAACTGTTTTAAGTAACTGATGGAATCATGGAGACTTGAAAATAGAGAGGGTCTGAGAATATTTTGAAGAGTCTAGTCTTGCTGAGTACTTAGAAATACTTTTTTTTTTTCTTACTGGCTGGCTGTCATGTTGTGAGCTCTCTCACATTTTAGTTTGCTGATTGGTGTAGGTATGTAGTTATAAACAAAGATATTGATCGACAGGAGTAGTCATTTGTTGATATCATAATCTCTGTTCATTGCTGTGATAGTCCAAAAGCATGTTTGACTCCTGTATCCACAGTTTATACCTTCAATTGCCTGGTAGAAGCCCTGTGGATTTCTACAAGTGTTTTTTCTTTTTTTGGTTTTGTTTTTAAATTTTTATTACTTTTTGGCCACACCACATGGCATGTGGGACTCTTTGTTCCTCAACCAGGGATCAAACCCTCGCCCCCTGCAGTAGAAGCATGGAATTTTAACCACTGGACTACCAGAGAAGTCCCTGTTTTGTTTTAGAAGGGAGTATCTGTGATGAAATATTTCTGGATAACTTTGAAATTATTTTGTCTGTTAGTGCTTTGGATGCTGGCCAGAAACTCAAAGATAATTCAGTACCTACATCAAAGAACCAATGAGAGGCAATAGCATTGGTCTCTTTGCATGTTTATCTCTTGCACCAGGCCATATGCATCTAGAGAGCAGGGGTTATATTCTTTTCATGGCTATTCCCTCAGCACCTGATATCTTGTCAGTCACCTAAGAAGGGCTGAGTGAATATTATTTAAATTAACGCATCATATTTCTTGGGCTTCCCTGGCAGCTCAGCTGGTAAAGAATCCACCTGTAATGCAGGAGACCTCAATTGGATTCCTGAGTTGTAAAGATGCCCTGGAGAAGGGAATGACAACCCACTCCAGTATTCTTGCCTGGAGGATCCCCATGGACAGAGGAGCCTGGCGGGCTACAGTCCATGGGGTCTCAAAGAGTTGGACACGACTGAGCGACTAAGCATAGTATAGCTCATCATATTTCTTTTTTTTAAATTTTTTATTTTAATTAGTTAATTTATTTTAATTGGAGGCTAATTACAATATTGTAGTGGTTTTTGCCATACATTGACATGAATCAGCCATGGGTGTACATGTGTCCCCATCCTGAACCCCCCTCCCACCTCCCTCCCCATCCCATCCTTCACGGTTGTCCCAGTACACTGGCTTTGAGTGCCCTGTTTCATGCATCGAACCTGGACTGGTGATCTATTTCACATATGGTAATATACATGTTTCAGTGCTGTTCTCTCAAATCATCCCACCCCACCCTTGCCTTCTCGCACAGAGTCCAACAAAAGTCTGTTCTTTATATCTGTGTCTCTTTTGCTGTCTCACATATAGGGTCATCATTACCATTTTTCTAAATTCCATATATATGCATTAATATACTGTATTGGTGTTTTTCTTTCTGACTTACTTCACTCTGTGTAATAGGCTCCAATTTCATCCACATCATTAGAACTGATTCAAATGCGTTCCTTTTTAATAGCTGAGTGATATTCCATTGTGTATATGTATTACAGCTTTCTTATCCATCGTCTGCCAATGGACATCTAGGTTGCTTCCATGTCCTGGCTATTGTAAACAGTGCTGCGATGAACATTGGGGTACACGTGTCTCTTTCAGTTCTGGTTTCCTCGGTGTGTATGCCCAGCAGTGGGATTGCTAGGTTGTATTGCAGTTCTATTTCCAGTTTTTTAAAGAATCTCCACACTGTTCTCCATAGTGGCTGTATTAGTTTGCATTCCCACCAACAGTGTAAGAGGGTTCCCTTTCTCTGCACCCTCTCCAGCATTTATTGTTTGTAGATTTTTTTAAACATAAATTTATTTATTTTAATTGGAGGCTAATTACTTCACAGTATTGTATTGGTTTTGCCATACGTCAACATGCTGACCAGGGTGAGACGGTACCTCATTGTGGTTTGGATTTGCATATCTCTGATAATGAGTGAGCACATCATATTTTTTAAGCTCACATTCTATGTCGATGCTGGGCTGTGATATTTCTCTCTTATAAGAAAACTGATGTCCAGGAGGGTTAAGTTACTTATTTAAGTTCATACAGCTGGATCTGTGGAAGAAGATACCAAGAAGCATCATTGATGGAAGTTAGCTGGCCTTTGCATCCCATTGAAAAAGACTTTGTGCCTCAAACGTAGAGAACAAATGTATGGATAACAAGGGGGCGAGGAGAGGTGGAATGGACTGGGAGATTGGGATTTACATATATACACCATCAGTACTAGGCATAAAATAACAGAGATACAGAGAGCCTACTGTATCAGCACTGAGCCTACTCAGTGCTCTGTGGTGACCTAAATGGGAAGAAAATCCAAAAAAAGAGGGGCTAGATGTAAGCATCTAGCTGATTCACTTTGCTGTACAGTAGAAACCAACACTATATTGTAAAGCTATCATACTCCAACAAAAATTAGTTACAAAATAAAAAAACAATAAAAATATAAAGTCAATGAATAAATAACCAAAAAGAAAGAAAACAAAAAGAGTAAGTGTCTTGTTAAAGGCTTTGTGACACTGAGTTTTCTGCTGCCAGTTAGAATACTTATCCATCATAATAAATGAAAATCTTAACAGTGAGAGAAAACAAAAGGACAGAAAAGCAAGAGTGTCACCCAGAGCACTGACTTTTCAAAAAATATTAAATTTACTTATTTTTAATTGGAGGATAATTGCCCTACAATAATGTGTTGGTTTCTTCAAACATCAACATAAATCAGCCATAGGCATACGCATGTCCCCTCTGTCTTGAACTTCCCTCCCCATCACACCCCTCCAGGTTGTTACAGAGCACCAGTCTGAGTTCCCTGAGTCATACAGGAAATTCCCATTGGCTGTCTTTTACATCTGGTAATCAGTATGTTTCCATGCTGCTCTCTCCATAACATCCCATCCTCTTCAGGGCATTGACTTTGAGGAACCTGAGTCCTGGATCATTCTGAGTGTCTTTGGGGGAACTTACTCTTTAAGAATCTCCATCTCTTCATCCCTAAAAGGGGTACCCTTAGAGTGCTTGGCTCAGAAGCTTGTCCTGAAGGTCAACTGAAGTGATATGTATAAAACCCAGGTGCTGGGTAGGTAGGAAGAACTCTGTAACAATGCAAGCTCTTATGTACATGTGTGTGTGACTTTTCTTTTTAAGGAACAACATTTTGCCTTGTGAAGACTAATAGGAAAAGAGCAGTTTAGTGTAGAAAGAGAGAAAGCCAACTTTCCTTTCCCTCTAATACTGTGAAAAATTAGCTCTTTTGCTTAAGAGCCCACAGACCCTTGAGGAAAGTAAGACATAAAACATGAGCAGAGAGCAGACGCTGGGAAAATGCCATCTTTTTATTGGCACTATTAGAGGGAAATATATGAACTGTATAATACCATCATAAATACAGTTATTTGTAATGTCAAAGTAACAATGCTGGCCACAGTGTTTGTCTCTCTCATTCTCTCCCCTTGAAATGCTTCATAACCAAGCATAAAATCACAGGAAAATGTGAATAATATTTTCATTCATTAGGGGTTCATAATGATATATTAGTAATGTTATCTTGTGTTCTTTAGTACGAGGTTCTTTGCTTCTCTGCAAGAATATTAGTTCCTCTTTTTGTCTAAACGGCAAAGCTTTTTCATTTAAAAACATTTGTAGAAGAATGAGGTGCTGGAGTGCATATCTTGACAAACCATCAAATGGCTCTCACACCCTCCCCCTTCCCCCATTCCAGTTGGCATGGGAACCTGCCATTCCCACCAAGGAAGCCGGCTGAGAGGAAGCCATAACTTATTGGGACGGAGAGTTATCAAAGTTTGCTTTGAAAAGGAAAAAAATTGTTAGTGAACTTTGCTCTTTTGTTTCTCTCTCTTTTTCTGCCTGTTACACACACACACACACACACAAATAAATAAATAAATATATACATATATATGATGTTCAGACATCTGGTCAACTCAGCATTTATGGACACAATGCATGCATCTCAGAACATCTGGTTGACCTGAAGAAGAAGATATACACACATATACCACGTCCTTCCACTCTTCTAAACAACACATGAAGGGATGTCTGAGTTCCTGAGAGATGCAGTGTGTTGATCAGGTAATAACTTCTAAGAATAGGGATAATACTCTAAAATCTTGGGATTAAAATGATTTGTTTGCCTCCATTTTAAAAAGTTTAATGTGTGTTTGTGCCCTGTAACCAAATCTGTTTTGGATTTCATTCTAAGCTGGAGCAGACTGTGATATTTCCCCCTAGCTTCAAGATTTCTTTATTCTAGGAGAGGAGTCTAGTGAATTATTTTAGCTTGTGGGGGGAAATCATTTTTTTCTTTAAGTTTTCAGTAAAGACCAGAATTGAAATATTGTTTTCATGAATGGGGAGGTGGGATGGGACTTGGTGGCAATTGTGTGTGTGTGACTTGGGAGTGAATTTTTTGTTTTGTTTTAATTTTTATTTAGTTTTTTTCTGGCCATACCGTGCAGCTTATGGGATCTTAGTTCCCAGACCAGAGGTAGAACCCAAACCCTGGCAGTGAAAGCTTGGAGTCCTAGCCACTGGACTGCCAGGGAATTTCCAAGAAGTGAGTTTTTAATACCAGAACATTTACATTTGAAGCAAAAAAGAGAAAGGAAGCAAGTTTCCCTTTCTGTCTCCCCTTCTCCCTTATATGAAAGGTATACATACTGACTCTATAAAATTTGGAAAATAGGCAAAGTAGGAAGAAAAGAAAATCAGCTATAATCTAACAGATCTCTCTAACAGAGAGATCACCATTGGCAAACATTTTGATTTATTTCCTTCAGGTTGAGATAATGCTGTGCATACAATTTTAAGTCATTTTTCATGTACTGTCACATCATAAGCATTTTCTCCTGTCATTAAATATTCATTAGAGTCATAATTTAAAATGTTTTTGAAATACATGATTATACTACGATTTTACTTAAGCATTTTTAATTGACGGATATTTAGCTTTAAAACAGCTTTATGATAAACATCACTGTGATGACCATCTTTATGCATAAATCATTGCCTCTATATTGAATTAAAAAAACAAAGAAGTTAAGAATGGCTGGTGCATAGAATGTAAGGGGTGAGTGAGTGGGCTTCCCTGGTGGTCCAGTGGCTAAGACTCTGTACTCTCAGCGTAGGAGGCCTGGGTTTGATCCCTGCTTAGGGAACTAGATCCTACATGCTACAACGAAGAGTTCCCACGCCACAACTAAGACCTTGCACAGTCAAATAAATTAATTAATTAATTAAAAAAGAAGAAGAAGAAGGTAAAGCATGAGAACAGAGTTGAAGTTGGATAAATAGGCAAAAAGTAGATCTTGCCAACCTCTGTATCCTATACTGAGGGCTTATTATTCAAATATAAGAATACTAGTAATGCGGACTTCCCTGGTGGTCCAGTGGTTAAGACTCTGCACTTCCACTGCAGGGCGTGCAGTTTCCACCCCTGGTCGAGCAAGTTCCATAAGCTGCCTGAGTGGCCAAAAATAAAAAAAAAAAATAAAAAAAGAACAGTAATAATGATGATGAAGATAATAAAATAAGTATAATTTAATAAGTCTTTACTGTTCACCAGACACTTTTCCAAATAGCTTTTCTTTATTAACTCATTTCATCATGACAACAACCCTGAGCCATAGGTGCAGACTGCAAAACCAAAGCACAGACAAGGTGAGCCATCTGGCCAAGGTCATAAGGCTGGTAGGAAACTGGAGGGTAGAGCTGACGTGGTTCCTCACTTTGGCCAGTTAATTTATAGCAGTAGAGGCCATGGTCAGTTCAGTTCAGTCGCTTAGTCATGTCTGACTCTGCGACCTCATGAATCGCAGCACACCAGGCCTCCCTGTCCATCACCAACTCCCAGAGTTCACTCAGATTCATGTCCATCGAGTTGGTGATGCCATCCAGCCATCTCATCCTCTGTCGTCCCCTTCTCCTCCTGCCCCCAATCCCTCCCAGCATCAGAGTCTTTTCCAATGAGTCAACTCTTCACATGAGGTGGCCAAAGTATTGGAGTTTCAGCTTCAGCATCAGTCCTTCCAGTGAACGCCCAGGACTGATCTCCTTTAGGATGGACTGGTTGGATCTCCTTGCAGTCCAAGGGACTCTCAAGAGTCTTCTCCAACACCACAGTTCAAAAACATCAATTCTTCAGTGCTCAGCTTTCTTCACAATCCAACTCTCATGAGAAAACCATAATTCAAAAAGACACAAGTACCCCAGTGTTCATTGCAGCACTATTTACAGTAGCCAGAAATTGGAAGCAACCTAAATGTCTATCAACAGATGAATGGATAAATGAGATGTGGTATATATATATAGAATGGAATATTACTCAGCCACAAAAAGGAATGAAATGGGGTCATTTATAGTGACGTGGATGGATTTATAGTCTGTCATATGGAGTGAAGTAAATAAGAAAGAGGAAAACAAATGCTGGATATTAATGCATATGTATGAAATCTAGAAATCTAGAAAGATGGTGCAGATGAGTCTGTTTGCAGGGAGGGATAGAGATGCAGATATAGAGAATGGACACATGAACGTAGTTGGGGGAGGGGGGTGAGACGAACTGGGAGAGCAAGATTGACACAGGTGCACTGGCCCGTGTGAAACAGCTAGTGGGAACCTGCTGTGTGGCACAGGGAGCTCAGCTTAGCACTCCGCGATGACCTAGAGGGGTGGGGTGGGGGAGGGCGAGAGAGAGGCTGAAGAAGAGGGTTATATGTATACACAATGCTGATTCATCTCATTGTATGATGGAGACTCACAGCATTGTACAGCAGTTGTCCTCCAATAAAAGAAATCTGAAAAAAATGGATAGCCTTAGGGAGCCATGGAAAGAGTTTTGGAAGGGAGGTAGGGGCACAATGGATGGATTTGCATATTTAAAAGGCATGCTCTGTCTGCAGTGCGGAGAAGGGATGAAGGCCAGAGTGGAAGCAGTGAGACCAAAGCCAAGGGCAAGACGGAGATGGTGAAAGCCAGTGAGAATGGAGAGAATGGATTTGAGGACTGTTGTGGAGGTTGGGTTGGTAGGGACTTAGATCTGAAGAGAGAGGGACAGGAGCTTCGAGATGGCTTTGCAGACTTGGGCAGCTGGGTGGAGGGTGGGGCCGTGTGTTGAGAGGCAGGGGCTGTTGCATGATCTGCCCAGGGTCACTCACCTTCTCAGTGGAGGAGGGGAGGGTCTTGAGACTGAAGGCAGGAATCTATGGGTCTGGAGACAGTCTGAGAGAAGCAAGCTGTGCTCAACGAGAGCCTTTTCAATCGTGGAGGAGTGGAAAACAGAGTCAGAATTTGAAGATGGAGTCCAAACACCACACACAGGAATCCGCCATGGAGTACGCCATCAGGTCATGTCATGTCGAGCACACCATCCCTTCCCTAGAGGGGCTGCACTACAGAACCGGGGTAGAGCAAGAGGTGCCTCATATTCATAACCCCCCAGAGCCCCTGGAAACCCCCTGTATATGAAGAAAAGCAAGGAGACAGCAAGAGAGGGAGGGTCAGGAGGGGGTCACTTTGTTCATTGCCTGACTCCGGGCAGCCACTCAGACAGAGATGACTAAGTCCATGTAGCGGCTTCTGTGAATGGCCTGACTGAGGCTTGGGGGGTCTGTTTATTTTGAGGAGACAGGTAATGAAGACAGGTTAGGCCTTTAAATGTAAAATCCAGTTGAGTAAGTTGTTTTTTTAGGGAGTAGTTTGCACAAACAAGGTGACAAAGTGGGGGGAAAAATCTGGGTTTTAGTGAGTTTTTTAGTAGTTCAAAACAAAAAAAAATTGGGGTTTTGACAATTCTAAATTTGAAAACCAATACTTTCATTATTATTATTTTCTTTTTGCTCTGGTGATAATGGGAACATTGCTTTGCCTCATTGAACATTTATTTATTTATTTATTCATAAAATGAGGATAGGATGGTACCCCAAATGATATCATGTCAAACACAGGACTTACCATATATCAGATATGTCAATGTGAGCCTCATTTTCTTTCTCCTACAATCTTTTTTTTTTTTAAATCATAACTCATTAATTAAAAAAATTTTTTTTTAATTTTTATTTATTTTTAAATTTTGGCTGTGTTGGGTCTTTGCTGTGGAGCAGGAGTTTCTCTAGTTGTGGTCCATGAGCTTTCTAGTTGTGTGCAGGCTTAGTTGTCCCGTTGGCATCTCAGATCTCCTACCAGGAATCGAAACTACATCCCCTGCATTGGAAGGCAGATCCTTAACCCCTGGACCACCGGGGAAGTCTCTCTTCTACAATATCGACTTAACCTTCTTCTCCAAGTTGAAGACCCTGAGTCTCTTCTCAGTGTTCCCAGCCTTGTAATTTTGTAGTTCATAATATAAGGGTTGGCTCCTGCCAGGCTGGTGGACTATCTAGTAGTCATGTAGCTCTTTAAAATGCGCAAGGTACTTTCCGTAAGTATTCTCATTTAACACTCCTTATCACAGCTCTGTCACTTAGGTGTTAAGAGCATTCCCATGTAATTGATGAAGAAACTGAGTCTCAGAGAGGCAAAATGACCAACCTAAGCTCCAGAAAATGTGTCATGGGGACTTGGACCTTGGTCTCTTAAGCTTGGCTTGCTCTTGGTATAACCCATCCTTCTCTTCTGCAATCCTAGGAGGGAGGGAAGCCCTTTGCAAACTGTTCCCAGTTTAAAAAATAAAGTACTGTGTTTTCCATGATGACAGCTCTCTCTGGCTTGGGATTGGACTCTACCAGCCAGGATTTCACCCTTATTCCTTCTCTCATGCTGGCAATGACTCTGGGATCTCAGACATGCCAGGTCTCACCTAACCAGGGATGGAACCTCTATCTCGTTCCCTCCATCAGCCCTTTCTTTCTGGCCTCGCAACCTCCATCCCTCTATAAATGTATTTGAGCCTGCAGGACTATTTGTGTTTACATCTGATGGTAAGCAGCAGGCATCTGAGGCAGAGTCACTGATACTGAAAACAAAAATCAGAAAACCAAAGTAAGTCAGTGTATCCTGAACGGACACGAGTGACTTTTATAAAGGAAGGACAGGTAGTTGGTACAATCATGGCTGTGTGTATGTTTTGGTTTTGATTTTAAAAAATTTTTCTTTAGCTTTCAATAGCTTAATTTTTTTTCTTTTTTACTAAACTTTTAATTTTGAATTGAAGTATGGCTGATTAACAATGTTGTGATCGTTTCAGATGAACAAGCAAAGGGACTCAGCCATATATATACATGTATCCATTCTCCTCCAAACTCCCTCCCATCCAAGCTGCCACACAGACTCACAGACTTAGAGAAAGAACTTATGGTTCCTGGGGTGGGGGTGGGGGAAGATTTGGGGGAGAGTTTAGGTAGGAAGTTTGGGATGGACGTGTACACACGGCTGTACTTAAAATGGATGACCAACAAGGCCCTATTGTAGAGCACAGGGAACTCTGCTTAATGTTATGTGTTTGCTTTTTGTTTTCTGAATCACCGCTTTGGGGTCAGGTGATTCTGTGGCAGAGTCTGAGCTCTGCTCTTCACAGCTGCGTGACTTTGTGCAACTGTCTTAGCTTCTCTGAGACTCACCTTTCCCTGCCACTAGATCAGAATCTACAGGCTAGCGAAGATTTTCCACTCTTGTTCGCTGCTGTATCCCCAGGTCCAAGAACACTGCCTGAAACATAGTAGTTGTTCTGAAAATATTTGTTGAATGAATCCACCAAACAAAGTGAGCAATACTTCCTTCCCCGGGGCTTTTAAGAGGATGTAGAGAGAAGAGGCCTGTGCAGTGCTTAGCTCAGCATCTGGCCCACTGGGAGCTGCCCATTCATGCGAGCTGCTCTTGTGATGGGTGTCTCTCCTCTTTGGAGGTGGAACAACTTGGTTCCATTATAAAAACCAGGTTGGAAACCTCCGACTGCTCAGAATAAGGTGCTCTGCTGCCAGTCACTTTGGATGAGGGAGGAAACTGTCTGCTGATGATCAGAGACAAGAGTTCTTGTGAAAGAAGGGAGAGGTCACATTCAGTCACCTCCAGCTCTTGTGGCTGAATCACCGCTGCCCCAAGTTAGAGGGAGCTTAGGAGACGTTTTCCAAGTGCACAAAGGAACAGGCAGGACTGGAGAAGCTCTTGGCTGGAAGCTCCATGTGGTTAGAGGAGTGGCTTGTAGTGAAGGAAACCAGGGAGGGTGGTAACGAAAGACCCCGTTGCACTTTGTAGAGGAGTCCTGGGCATTTGGAGTTGGTGTTCAGCCAAAGGACAGTTTGGGTCACTGGGCTGTGATGACCTTGGGGTCCCTGTTGGGATTTTAGGAGACAGAATGCTGTCTCATGTCTCCTGAAAGCCGTCATCTTCTGTGCAAAGAGGCCATGTGGCAACCTCAGGTTTTTTTTACTGGGACAGGCAGTTGTGTTGGTGAACTAAACCAATGCTTGATGGTCTCATGACATGGCTTTCCCAACGTGACACCACAGTCCAGCGGTCCAACTTAACACACCTAAACGAACACAGCGTTGCACACCAACGTGTTTTCTGAAATCATGTCACATCCAACATAGACATTCCACTCTGATATTACAACACCAACCAACAATGTCTTCAACCCTGCCCGGTTGTGAATGAGACAACACAGAGTCTCATTCAAATCCAGTGTAACTCATAAATCACTCTTCACCCCCTCATGGCTCCCCAAGACAACTATGGCTCAACAAACCCCCGAGCTGTCCAGTGCTGATTCAGCTAAGTGTAATTGGCCCAGAGAAATGGAAAGAGAACACCAAATAGAATGATTTCTTTGGAAATGCCAGCCTCGCTCCTAACCAAACTCTGTGGCAACGTAGGACTGGGGTTTTCCCAGCCTTGGGGGAATGAAGAAACCCAAATCTATCCTTTCAAACTTGCCAACATGCAATATTTCCTCTGACTTTGACCATTGTCTCCCCTTTATCTTGTTCCCTCAGCCACCATTAGGCTTGGCTAACCACGACTGGGATGTTGGTGCCAGATTGGGCGTTGGACACAGCTCCGAGAGAGGGAGAGAGAGAGAAGTGGAGGGAACGTGCCAGGCCCCGGGAAATGCTGTGGATGGCAATTCTCAGCCTCACTCGAAAGGGGGCTTTCCACTGGCAGCTCTGTGTGGTCTGCTTGTCCATCCAAGACAAACCTCAAACCCAACACTCGATTTGGCAGACGCGGGGCAAAAAAAAAAAAAAGAGAGAGAGAACAAAGTTTGCTCCCTTTTTCAAAAAGTGGACCCAGGGATCCCAGGCTGTGTTCCACTCCTCTTGGTCTTTTTCCTTTTTAAACAAACCGCCTGGCTTTTAAGATCTTCAAAATCCCATTAAAGGCTTTTACCCCTTCATATATTGGAGGCGTTTGATGAAAGGAGGTAAGGGAAGGAAAGAGATAATGGGGCCTCGGAGAACAGAGACCAGAGGCCTTAATTTCGCCTGTCTCCCCTGCCGGTAATGGTGTTGGATGTAAACACTCCTCTGGTGAACGCTGGAGCGTGATTACAGGATGGCTGGGGAGAGAGGAAGTGTTTGCAAACCACAGGGAGGAATGTCGCCTTTGAAGGCGTTTGGCATTTATTTTTTGCCCCCCCTCCTCGGTCCCTCCCCCACCCCCCAACAACCCCAACCCTAGTACTTTTCTCCACGGCTTTCTTCTCTGGGTTCCTTGTACTGTAAACACAGTGACAGAAATTAGATGTGGGTAGATCTGTTAAACATTTTAAGTCGAAGTGGGCTTGGCAGTTGTCTCTCTCCGCGGGATATGCGAGACGCAGCTAATAACTCCGTAATGGGTCTTTTGTTTTTGTCTGGGGACCGCTGGGAGGGAAGTGGAGGGGCCGGGGCTGAGGAAGGGGGCCGCAGGATGGAAAGGGGAGGGGGCCACCAGGCTGCTGTTATGGAAGCCACCCAAGCTTCCGATGTCGTGGGGCCAAGGAGGCAGAGCAAGCTCTCAGCCCTCCGTGCATTCCAGAAGGCTGGCCAGTGACCACCGCTCAGCCCGCATGCTCTCTGCCCTTCATGGTGGGGGAATGCTCTCTGGTCTCCTGGTCACAGAGCATCTCTTCTTGACAGTTTTGTGCTGCAAACATCTACTGCTGTCTTGCCTCTTCATTTGTCCCATCCGTGAAATTCCCAGTTACGTCAATGGAGGTTCCATATGCAAAACACGTGCGATCCGTGAGACCGAGGAGCTACACCAGGGAGCTAAAGTGTTGGCCTGGTGGGTTTTCTGCCGACATGTTTTGCTGTCTGAAAACCTCTGCTTGGGATCAAGTTCATGTTCTTAATTCTGGTCAGATGGTTGGAATGGGAGCCTAGAAACCCACAGCTGGAAGCTCCATCCAGTGATCACTTAATTAATTCAACTAATACGTGACAGAGAGCATGCTATGTGGCAAGTGGGGCAAGATGTTGGGGATGTGATGGGGAATAAGACCAGCTTGTCAATTTTGCATTCTTGAGGAGCTGGAGTCTAGTGTGTGGTATCAATTTATTTCACAATAAGAAATTTTCACCAGTGGTGGGAGGTACAAGGAAAGAGGAAGCCATATGGTATAAAATGGGGTGCCTAATCTAGACTGGGGCATGGGGCAGGTTCAGTGGTCCAGTCTTTATCTTTAATGGGATGAAAGTTTAATGCAGAGAATTGTAACCTGAAGTCTAAGGGGTTTTGGTTTTCAAGGGTCCATGAATTCCAGTGCATCTACCATTCTCTAAACTATCCAGGGTAGATGCTTCCCATCTTTTCCTAGACCTTTCCAAGGGTAGAGATAGCACACCTTTTCACCAAAGCCCATTTGGGTGTTTTAACCCTCCTGGCTATGAGCCAAGCATCATTTTTAGTGTGTGTGTGTGTTAGTCACTCAGTCATATCTGATTATTTGTGCCCCCATGGACTGTAGCCCACCAGGCTCCTCTGTCCATGGGAATTCTCCAGGCAAAAATATTGGAGCAGGTAGCCATTCCCTTCTCCAGGGAATCTTCCCAACCCAGGGATCAAACCCAGGTATCCTGCCTCTCCTGCATTGCAGGCAGATTCTTTACTGTCTGAACCACCAGGGTGCTTTATCAATAATAGCCACAATTCACAATAGTGGAAACATTTATTGGACGTCTACTTAAAAAGACCCTTATGCTGGGAAATAAAGTAAAAAGATGCTGATGCTGGAAAAGATTGAAGGCAAAAGGAGAAGCGGGTGGCAGAGGATGAGATGGTTAGATAGCATCACTGACTCAACGGACATGAATTGGAGCAAACTCTGGAAGATAGTGTAGGACAGAGGAGCCTGGAGTGCTGCAGTCCATGGGGTCGCAGAAGTGGACACGACTTAGCAACTAAACAACAACAATTTTAAGTAAGTTTCTGTGCTAAGTAGGCTTGTTGCTTTACATGATATGACTTTTCATTGGAGACTTTAATAGAGGAACTGCAGCTCAGAGAGGTTAAGTCAGTTCTCCAAGGTTACACAGCTACTAAGTGATGGAATCAAGATTCCAATCCAGGACTTCAAACTCTTAGGCCATTATTTTTCCCAAGAAATATCCTATCTTTCATAGCCCTTTTGGTCCATTGGTACTGTCTTTCATGTGGGATTATAAATCCCCCAAAGTCAAGGAATATATTCTTTAACTGCTTTGTAATCAACATTCTCAAAAAATAGACATATACTTTATGTATATATGGATGGCTCTGTGCTGTCACTGGGGTTACTTAATTCTTCCTTATGTGCAATTATAATCTCTCCTCTACTTTTGTTCATTATAATTCCATGTGTTGTGGGCCATCCAGTCATAAACCATGAGCACCCAGCTTTTATCTTCCTTGGATTTTTGCCCCCCCCCCTTTTTTTTCAGTTTTTCTCAGGACTATCACCTCCCTGACGATTTCTGCTCCTCTAGTATATTTCACTGGATACTCTACTGACCGTCTGCACAGAACTGGACAAGGTGATTCCAAAGGAGCTATTGTAGAATTTCCCAAAGGGGTTAACATTAAAAAGAGATATTTTCTAGTATTAGCAGAGCTGAGATGAAAGCTGTTCATGGGCTACCAGGGCTCCTGGGGTCTCTTGCTTTGTCCCGAGAATTGATGCTCTTAAAACAATTCTCTATATGGTTTTTCCATAAGCTTCAATTGGAATCCAAAAGACTTTCTGCTAAAATAAAAGCCCCCAATGATTATACTTAGTGTTTTTTAATATTAAAATGTATTTACTACTTATTGTGCTTGTGCTCAGTCGCTTCAGTCATGTCAGACTCTTTGTGATACCATGGCCTATAGCCCACCAGGCTCCTCTGTGTGTGGGATTTTCCAGGCAAGCGTACTGGAGCGGGTTCCCATTTCCTTCTCCAGGGCATCTTTCCAACTCAGGGACCGAACCTGTGTCTCCAGCATCTCCTGCATCGCAGGCAGATTCTTTACCGCTGAGCCACCGGGGAAGGCCTTAATATTTATTAAGCATTATTATGTATTTATTTAAGTATTAAGTATTTGTCCGATATTTATTGAATATTTCTATGGCTTTCACAGCACTAAAAATGGGGTTCAAAAATAAAAGGATGATAATTAGAGTGAGGTGTTATGCTAAATGCTTCTCGCTAAAATACGTGATCTCATTTGATTTTCAAAATGATTACATAGGGTAAGCACTATTTTTATGCCCATGTTATAGATGAGGAAATCAAGGCTTAGAGAAATGGAGGAACTTGCCTGAGGCCAGATGGTTGGTCTGGCCACAGAATCTGTGCCCTTTTTAACATTTAAAAAATTTTTGTATTAATTAATTAGTTAATTTAATTTTATTAATAGCTGCAATGGTTCTCCACTGCATCACGGGTACTTCTCTCTAGTTGCGGTGCAGCACATGGGATCTTAGTTTTCCAACCGTGTCCCCTGCACTGGAAGGCAGGTTCTTAACCACTGGACCAGGGAAATCCCAAGTGTTGTCTTCATGGCATTGTGCCTGGTTGTCTGTCACCTTCTGATTTTTCAATCCAGTGGGGGAGACAGACTAACAAACGGATGCCATGTGATAACATACATACTCTAGATCAGGGATGTTATAAGGTGCTGAGCAGGGAGGGATTGGAGGAGAAAACACTCTAATTTGCCCAGGGAAACAGAGGAAGGATTTTATTTTCTTTTTTAGAGGTGGTGACAACTTGGAGACTCTTGGAGTTACAAGACAGAGGAGAGAGACATCATTCCAGGTGTGGGTGGAAAAGGTGAGGAAACTAGAAAGAAATGACACATAAGGGAAAACAGCATCAGATTTGCATTACTGCGAAAATCACGGGGTGAAGACGCTGGAGAAACAGGCCAGGCAGATGGAGAAGGGAATTTTACCTCAAGTGTTTTGGGCTCATCTCTGCCCAAATGGCGATGCTTTCAAGGGAGTGAACACTGACTCAAAAAGAAAGGGCCATCACCCCGAGCCGGTCTCTTTACCCGACATTTTAGTTCCAGCCCCTGCCCACTGTTTAAAAGCAGCATCTGCAGAAAGCAGAGGTCTCTGCAATTCATATGAGCCTGTCTCCCGCCCTGAGAACACATCATTTATTTCCTATAAGTGCCTGTCTCCCTCTTCCTCAAATATGCTCAGGGTTACAACTTTCTCTGCTTCCTGGGGGAGTTGCCCACTCTACACGGTCATTACTCACTCCATAAAGGCTGTCTCCAAACCCTCCTTCTCAGCCCTTTTCTCCTGACCCTTTGCAACTGACCAGTGAGAGGGTGAGCACGCCGCCTCTCTGCCTGTTCGCAGCCGCCGCCATCTTGGATTTCATCTGGAAATGGATGATGACGCTGGGGGAAGTGTCCTTTTCGTCTCCCTCCTTTTCTCAGCTGGAAGTCAGTATAATTTATTTAGGGGCCTTCCTACTTCTTTTCTACACATCCAACCAGGAAAAGCGAGATTTATTTCCTTCTAACCTAATTATAACATTGATTTCATGCCCACATCTTGTGGTGCTGAGGTGGATCAGAGGTGGATCAGAAGCTGAATATGTGGGTCAGAAGCTTCTCAGTACAACTACAACTTCATTTAACCTGTCTGGGTGTTATTCTTCTCCTTGGTGAAATGAAGACATGATTTCTGCTCAGTTTATTTCTGTCACGTTCAGTGAGGTAGACGGGATAGATATACAAAAACATACGCTGTAAGGCAGGCTACACATAGAAAGTATCAAGAAGCAAATAGGAACAGAAGCAAATCAGTGATCATGAAGGTAATTGGATATTGAGTCTAAGAATCCTTAGACTGTATTATTGCATGGGCTTGTACCGTTATCTCCTCTATTTGGTAATTGTGTAGTCTTGGGCAAGTTGCTTAGCTTCTCTGTGCTTCAGTTTCCTCAACTGGAAAAGATGATGGTGGCTTCCTCAAAAGGTCCTCATAACAAGACGTGAACACAGAAATGCTCAGAGAAGCTCCTGGCACATCATAAGCAGGGTATAAATGTGTTCTTGTTACTATTATTATTGTCAGTATTATTCTTTACAACTTGTTGCTACTTTTGTATGTAGAAATCTGGACTTCTGCATACGAAAGCTCATATTCTGTAACTTTATTCTCGTTCATGATAAAAACAAATAATATCGAGAACTTGGTAGTAAGTGGAACCCTTTAACCTCACTGACTCAGTGGACATGAATTTGAGCAAACTCTGAGAGATAGTGAAGGACAGGGGAGCCTGGCGTGTTGCAGTCCACGAGGTTGCAAAGAGTCGGGCATGACTGAGCAACAACAACTTCAACTAGGACCCTATCACACCAGGCTCTTTGTAGATTCTTTGTCACGTGGCTTTAAGGTCTGTAGAGAGTGGACATTGAAGCAATGCATTCTAATACAGTTCAGTTATACACTCTTAATAGGTAGTTGATAGATCCTGTTCACACATTCTTGGTGAGAAGCCCCCTTTGTGGTTTTCGTGTTCTTTTTTATTCATTAGAACCCTGTTAGCAATAGCTCTGATAAAGTTTTCTGATAAGATTCAGGCTTGGACTTGTGATGAACTCAAACTAACACGTTAAGAACTCTGGTTTTGGGGGCCATGCACTGCTTAACTATCACTATATTTAACTTCACCCCAGGGATGGTAAAACTTTAAAAAAATGAAAAAGAGGCAAAATGTATGAAAGAGATTAAGGCCCGGTATGAAAACTATTTTTATAGGCAGTTTGGCCTCAGCTTTGAAGTTCAATAGGGAGTGATGTATTGCTATCAGCTTGGATTTCACACCTATTCAATTCTGTAGCCAGGTAGTGATGAACAGCCTCCTTAGGGTATAGAAGAATGAAACAAAATTAAGGCAAGCTGTGAAATAGTCTCCTTGCTGCAATTTCATCTCGGGGAGAGATTTGGATTTTCCAGAGTGTGTTTAAACTTTTTTTTTTTTTACTTTAAATTAGAATGATGGTGTGAGAGTATTAAAAAATTTTTTGCAAAAAAAAACCAAAAAAAAAAAACACCCAGTCACTCCTAATGCTTACACCCAGACAAAAATGTTTTCATTTCTACACATTACTTGCTAGTCTTCGTCCATAGGCAGACTTAGAACTACAGTGTTGTATGCAGAATTTACTTTTAAATGAGTCCCCCCCCCCACATTCTTTAATTAGGCCCCTTATCCTCCTTTCTACCTCACTTCCCCAAGTGAAAAAACAAAATATGAAATGCCAGCATTTTCTTGCTTGGAACGTGACACTTACTGCATCCTGTCTGCGACAGTGTCCCTTCTCAAGTGGTACCCAGCTCATGGGATATGGCTTTACATTTTTGTCATCCAAGGTTTTAAAACAGAGCAAGTGCCATGTGGTGTTTCTTTAACAAATGGTGTTAATTCAGAGTCTTTACCCATGTGGGAAGCCATTGTGCCCAAGATTGGAAATGAGGTTTTTCGTTGGCCTTCCGGTCTTACAGGGTGCATCATCCAACCTCCTAGATCCAGCTCAGATCCAGTAGGGTACCCAGCCTGCCCTGAGGTTGCCATGGGAACAAGGTCACTGCTGTCAGCCCCTGGCTCAGGAATTACTCAGGGCTCCCCTTCCCTCATCCCATGTGTCCCCTGGACATCCCAAGCTCGTTCTGATCTCAGGACTTTTCCTTCTGCCACCCTCACTGCCTGCCATCCTCTTCCTAGCTCTTGCATGCGTGTGCTCCGTTGCTCAGTTGTGTCCGACTCTTTGCAACCTCTTTGTAGCCCGCCAGGCTCCTCTGTCCGTGGAATTTTTAGGGCAAGAATACTGGAGCCGGTTGCCATTTCCTTCTCCACGGGATCTTCCCTACCCAGGGATCGAACCCACGTCTCTTACGTCTCCTGTATTGGCAAGCAGGTTTTCTTTATCACTGGCATCACCTGGGAAGCAGCTCTTGTATGGCCAACTTTTTTTCATTACCTGGGTCTTTGCTCCAATGTCACCTCTTCAGAGGCCCTCCCTGAAGTGACAGGGAGGTGACACCCCACCTGGTCACCATTCTCTGCCACCATCACCCTATTATGTTCTCCATAGTGCTTGCCACTCTCTCCAATAGCCCTACTTATTTATTTGTGAACGTGTGAACATCTGTCTGCACCCCAGCCCCCTACATTTGATGCCTTCTGTACATCCACATTGGACACCATGCCTGGCCCAGGTAGGTTTTCAGTAAACGAATGCTCAGCATATGAATGGGAGTGTAGCTCACTTACTTAGATCTCAGATCCTACCTGTTCCATTTCAACCTTCCTCCATTTAAAAAAAAAAAAAAAGTTTTATTTTTTAGAGTAGTTTTTAGGTTCCTAGCTAAAGAGCAAAAAGTACAGAGGATTCCCCTAGATTCCTTGCTCTCCTCCTTCCTACACACAGCCTTTCCACCATCTACATCCCCACCAGAGTGGGACGTTTGTTATAATTAGTGAACCTACACTGACATATCACCATCACCCAGAGTTTCCATTTTGGAGGAATCTTGTTGTACATTCTGTAGGTTTTGGCCAATGCATCATGACCTCTCTCTGTCATTGTAGTATCATTTCACTGCCCTGAAACTCCTCTGTGCTTGGCCTGTGCTCCCTCAACTGCCTTTTAATGTACCTTAAGCCTTTACTCTGGCTGCGGCAGCAACAGGACACTAAGCTGTCACTCTAGTACCAACAGCTATTAGTGTTTATGTTAGGCTACTGTGCCGGAGAAGGCAATGGCACCCCACTCCAGTACTCTTGCCTGGAAAATCCCATGGATGGAGGGGCCTGGTAGGCTGCAGTCCATGGGGTTGCTAGGAGTCGGACACGACTGAGCGACTTCACTTTCACTTTCACTGGGCTTCTCAGGTGGCACAGTGGTAAAGAATCCACCTGCCAGTGCAGGAGACGTCTGCTCAATCCCTGGGTTGGGTAGATCCTCTGGAGAAGGAAATTGCAACCCACTCCAGAATTCCATGGACAGAGAAGCCTTGTGGGCTCTACGGTTCATGGAGTCACAAAAAGTTGGACATGACTGAGCACACTCACGTGTTATGCTACTAGTTATTAGCATAAACTAGTAGCAAGCAGCGGAGAAGGCAATAACAACCCACTCCA
Organism: Bos javanicus; assembly: GCF_032452875.1. Classification (NCBI taxonomy): domain Eukaryota; kingdom Metazoa; phylum Chordata; class Mammalia; order Artiodactyla; family Bovidae; genus Bos; species Bos javanicus. The sequence goes on along the minus strand of NC_083884.1, from coordinate 60,469,241 downwards.
GTACTCTCGCCTGGAAAATCCCATGGACAGAGGAGCCTGGTGGGCTGCAGTCTATGGGGTCTCGAAGAGTCAGACATGACTGAGCGACTTCACTTTCACCTTTCACTTTCATAAATTGGAGAACGAAATGGCAACCCACTCCAGTGTTCTTGCCTGGAGAATCCCGGGGATGGGGCAGCCTGGTGGGCTGCCGTCTATGGGGTCGCACAGAGTTGGACACGACTGAAGCGACTTAGCAGCAGCAGCAGCAAGCAGACCTTGCAATAAGGACATTGCAAGCATTGTCTTATTTCGTTCATAACAATCTTATATTATGGATCAGGACACTTTCCCCTCTTTCTACTTTCCTATTTCTCATGCACTGCTCTCAAACTCACATCCCAGCTGACCTTACTGTTTGCCTTCTTCTCCTTAGCTGCTTCCTTTGTCTTTCCCATTTTTTTTTCATTGCTTTTAGCTGCTCCCTTTGGCTTTGAGTTTTCTTTTTTTAATTAAAAAAATTTTTTTAATGTGTACCATCTTTCATAGTCTTTTTTGAATTTGTTACGATATTGCTTCTGTTGTTTATGTTCTGTTTTTTTGGATGCGAGGCACGTGGGATCGTTGCTCCTCCACCAGAGACGGAACCTGAAACCTCGGTATTGGAAGGTGAGGTACTAACCACTGGACTGCCAGGGGAGTCCCGTGACTTTGCTTTTCTGCTTTCAGTTCCTTTAGTACTCCACTGGCTCTGAAGATCTGCCTGGAGAGATTTCCTAGACCAGTTCTTGAAGGTAGTGGAGCAAGGGATCTTTTTATGAACTCAATATAGTTTAATGGTCATTTATTGAAATCTGCCCTATGAAGGTGCTGGTGATCTGGGTCTCTTCTGAAACTTGTGTGGCATTTACCTTCTCCCTTCCCACCCTCCTTCCATGTTCCATGGAGTCTGGGAACTGCTGATGCATGTGATTCTCTGGAAACGGGGATATGGGAGATGGGAGGTGGCTGCTGTGAGCATCCGGGGGAAGGGCACTCACTGCACAGAGAAATGGGAGAGAGAAGGAGCCTATTTTTCAGAGTCTGAGTGTAAAGTTCACTGTGTACAGCGATCAAGAGGAAGGTGTCCCAGGCACCTGCACTTTACCGTCACCTGGATAGAAGATGTCTGAAACCAGCCCTGGGGCATGAGCATTTGTCCTGGAGAAGGGCTTCCACCTTGCCGTTGTTTTTGACTGCTTAAAACTAGCTGGAATGAATGGATAAGGAAGTGGTGGTATATATACGCAATGGAATATTAATCAGCTATAAAAAGGAACACATTTGAGTCAGTTCTAATGAGGTGGAGGAACCTAGATCCTATTATACAGAGTGAAATAAGTCAGAAAGAGAAAGACAGATAGTGTGTATTAATGCATATATATGGAATCTAGAAAGATGGTACCAATGATCCCATATACAGGGCAGCAAAGGAGATACAGATGTAAAGAACAGACTTTTGGAGACTCAGTGGGAGAAGGAGAGGGTGAGATGATTTGAGAGGATAGCATTGAAACATATACATTACCTTATTTAAAATAGGAAATCACGGAGAGTTTGATGCATGAAACAGGGCACCCAAAGCTGGTGCTATGACAACCTGGATAGGGTGGGGAGGCAGGTGGTGGGGGAGTTCAGGATGGAGGGGACCCATGGCCGATTCATGTTGATATGTGGCAGAAAACCATCACAATATTGTAGTTATCTCCAATCAAATAAATAAATTGTAAGAAGTTATAATGTAAGAAACCAAAAAACAATATAAACAACTCATTAGAGCACCTATGGGTCCTTGCATTAGGGGGATGTGTGTGTGTGAATTGATACCAAATGGAAAACCCCTCTTTCCTCTCAACAGCTGCCCTTTAGAATCTCCTTATGGTGGAATCATTCCCAGAGTTCCTCTCTTTGCTGACGTCTGTGGGCTTGATCAAACCTTACCTGATCTCCCTTAACCATTCCTAAAACTCGGTTCCTCAGATTTACCACTTGTGCCCCACACCACAGAACTTGTGCCAGGAGCACTGTGTCTCCCTGCCCCTCAGTTGCATGCTTAAAGTTCAAGCGAGGTTCCCAGACATCAAATTCCAGTCGAAATCTCATTTTCCACTTGTCCCCAGTTGGCTATATCTAAGCTGTCCTCTGAATCCTGCCCCAGCCCTCTGTAAGGTAGTGTCTGCTCTCCAGTTCATGTTTGGGGAAATGGAGGCATATGGAGGTTATGCATCTTCCCTGTAGTCACACAACATGTGAACAGCCAAGTCACAGTCCCCAAAGCCAAATCTGTCTGAATCCAAAACCTCTTTGTTCCATTGTGTCTTCTATGAGACTCTCCAGGTGGTGGGCAAACTAGAGGCGGAACTATTGGTTACTGAGCGCCTAGCTGTCCCCCTCCTGGACTTTACTTCCTTCCTCCCAAAGGAGCCTGCCATTTGGTTGAGGACTGAACCACCAACTCATTGCTCAACTGACATCATGTGGTGTTTTCTCTTCATCTGTAAAATGGGCTTAATAATAGCAGGGGTGTCGTGGGACAGATTAATTAATGTTTGGATGAGTCTTTTGTGATTCCTTGGATGAAAGATGCAATGCCAAGGGCTGTTCAGAGGCCTATGCTATGCCATGCTTAATTTAGTATTCCTTGTACTTCCCTCTTTGCAGGTTCCACAGTGATTGCTGACTCAGGAAATATTTACCAGGGCAGGCGATACCCCAATATCAAGTCTGACTAGTGATGGCAGAGGGAATGGGTCATGATGTCTTTGTGAGGATTTGCGGCCTCCTTCCATTTTTTAAATTAATTTATGTTCTTATTTTCAGCTGGGTTTTCCTTGCAGCATATGGCCTCTTCTTTGTTGTGTGCAGGCTGCTGTCTAGCTGTGTCTCACTGTGGCGAGGCCCTTCTCATTATTTATCTATTTATTTGGCTGTTTCAGGTCTTAGTTGTGGCATGTGGGATCGTTGTTGAGGGGTGCAGAGTTCTCTCTAGTTACAGTGTGTGTGATTAGTTGCTCTCAGGCATGTGGGATCTTAGTTCCCAGAGCAGGGATCGAACCGTGTCCCCTGCATTGGGAGGCAGATTCTTAGCCACTGGACCACCAGGGAAATCCCAGTCTCATTCCTTGTTGGTGGTCTGTCCTTCCATGTTGGGATTCCACTGATGCACAGCCCTTGGCTGGGGCTTAAGGATTTAAGAGGAAGGGCATAACAGGATGGGCTGAGGATACCCAGAATGGCTGCACCCCAACACAAGACTCTTGCCTCAGTTGGAAAGATGATGATGGTCAACAGTTTAGGTATCCCAAGATCTTGGAGATCAAGCAAATGTGAAGCAGAAAATATTCAATCAGATCAGATCAGCTGCTCAGTCATGTCCGACTCTTTGCGACCCCATGAATCACAGCACGCCAGGCCTCCCTGTCCCTCACCAACTCCCGGAGTTCACTCAGACTCACGTCCATGGAGTCAGTGATGCTATCCAGCCATCTCATCCTCTGTCGTCCCCTTCTCCTCCTGACCCCAATCCCTCCCAGCATCAGAGTCTTTTCCAATGAGTCAACTCTTCGCATGAGGTGGCCAAAGTACTGGAGTTTCAGCTTTAGCATCATTCCTTCCAAAGAAATCCCAGGGCTGATCTCCTTCAGAATGGACTGGTTGGATCTCCTTGCAGTCCAAGGGACTCTCAAGAGTCTTCTCCAACACCACAGTTCAAAAGCATCAATTCTTTGGTGCTCAGCCTTCTTCACAGTCCAACTCTCACATCCATACATGACCACAGGAAAAACCATAGCCTTGACTAGACGAACCTTTGTTGGCAAAGTAATGTCTCTGCTTTTGAATATGCTATCTAGGTTGGTCATAACTTTCCTTCCAAGGAGTAAGCAAGCATCTTTTAATTTCATGGCTGCAGTCACCATCTGTAGTGATTTTGGAGCCCAGAAAAATAAAGTCTGATACTGTTTCCACTGTTTCCCCATCTATTTCCCATGAAGTGGTGGGACCGGATGCCACGATCTTCGTTTTCTGAATGTTGAGCTTTAAGCCAACTTTTTCACTTTCCATAATAGCTACCTATAAAGGGAATGGATGGGTGATGGATGGGCTTCCCTGGAGGTTCAGTGGTAAAGAATCTGCCTGCAACGCAAAAGTCACAGGAAACACAGGTTCGATCCCTGGGTCAGGAAGATCCCCTGGAAGCGGGCATGGCAACCCACTCCAGTATTCTTGCCTGGAGAATCCCATAGACAGAGAAGCTTGGTGGGCTAACATCCATAAGGTCGCAAAGCGTCAGACATAGCTGAAGCGACTTAGCTTGCTTGTGCGGGTGATAGATAGATTTTACACAGCCGTGTCCACCAAGTCTCAGAAAGGCATAATCTGTATAACTGAAAGTCAAAAAGCAATTCCTCTTTTGTGGTTCTGCTTCTCTTTTCATTGATTCTGCTTCTCTTTTCAATGACACGCACGATTGCTTTAAGTTTTAATCTTTTATTAATTCTTATTGGTGTATAGTCGCTTTACAATGTTGTGTTACTTTCTGCTTTACAGCAAAGTGAATCAGTTATACATACACATACATTCCCTCTTTTTTGGGTTTCCTTCCCATTTAGGTTACCGCAGAGCCTTGAGTTCCCTGTGCTACACAGTAGGTTCTCATTAATTATCCGTTTTACAGAGTAGTTGTGTATATAAGGTGGTTTTTATATGCAGATGATTTTTTTTAAATCAATATTTAATTTTAGAATCATTTCACATTAATAGCAGAAAAATCGTGACGATGTACAGAGGGTTCCTGTAGACCCCACACCATTTCCCCTACTATTAACATCTTATGTGAGTGTGATGCCTTTGTTTCGATTAATGAACCATTTTCTGTCCCAAGATTCCACCTAGGATACCACATTGCATTTAGTCACCATGTGTCCTTAGACTCTCCTTGGATGTGACAGTTTTCCAGACTTTCCTTGTTTTTCATGATCTTGACAGTTCTGAGGAGTACTACTCAGACATTTTGTAGAATGTCCCTCAGTGTGAGTCTCTTGGATGTTTTTCTTGTGATTAGACTAGGGTTATGGGTTTTGGGTTTTGGGTGATGAAGGCCACGCAAAATGTGAATTGCCGTTCTCATCACAACCTATCAAGACCTCATATATACATGTTTTTAAGGCTACATATTTATTACTGTTGATGTGAAGTTTTATTCTGTGACCTAGGTAGTGTTTGTCAGGAGCTGATCATTTATAAACTTTATTTTTGTATCATGGAACATTTCAAAGCTATGGAGAAGGATGAATGAATGGGTGAATAAGTGGGAGGATAGATAGATGGATGAATAAAGGATGGAAGGAAGAAATGATGGACAGACAGGTGAATAATGGATAGGTAAATGAGTGATGAATAAATGAATGATTAATAGTGGTAATCAGGGGCCCCTCCCACACAGTTCCTTATGATCAGAAAATGATATAACTTAACTACTCCTTCAGTATATATTTGAAACTTCTCTAGGACTTGTTTGGGAAGTTTCTCTCTAGCCCTTAGCTCTGTGCTTACCGAATACCTAAATGAAAGCAGGAAAGGAGCCTTGGTTTAAAACAAACAAACAAACAAAAAAAAAAACTTGAAAGAAGATAAATTGTCCACATTGAACTTAGAAAAAGTCATCTGTCCTCCAGCCTTACTTGATGGTTTAACTCATACATCTGAATTCCCTGGTCTTTTCCATCAGACTTGTTTTTCTGGTATAAAGTTTTATTTTCATGCTCTCATGAAAGTCCAATCTTGTATTTTCATCAATCTAGCTATTTCATTAGCCAACTCAAAGGTTATTGGTAAGAGGCCCTTTTGCTCGATGAGCAAAGCCCTTCACCTAATCAAGGCCCCATGGGGATTTTCCCAGGAACTAGGAAGACTAGCTTAATAAGGATGCTGCAGAACACAGAAGGGATCCAGGAACACCGGGTCTAAACCTTGGCTCTGCAGAGTGGCCTGGCCTGCCTAGGTCTTAGTTTCTTCATCTGGGAGATTGAAATAAACACCTCTGTTTCACAGAATCTGAGAAAGAAAATATATTTGTGGGCTGTAAAGTCTTGTAGGCATGAAAAAATAAATATTTGGAGAACTTCTAGATGGTAGTGGGTACTTTGTCTTGGTTATGGTTTTAGTCCTCAGCCCTTTGTATAGTGCCAGGCACATGGCAGGGTGTCAGTCAAGGCTTGCCAAATGAATTGAATGAGTGAATGGAGATGGACAGATGAGTGGATGAATGAATAAATGGATGGAAGAGGGAATGATGGATAGACGGATGAATGAATGAATGGATGGAGGGATAGGGGAATGAATGATGCATGAATGAATGACGAAAATGGTAATCAGGGCCTCTCCAACAAATAAATCTTTTCTTTTCAGTTCCTTGTGATCAGAGGAAGGCAATCATCCCAAATTTGGCTTCTGCCTTACAACTGTTTTGTGGCCTTGAGCCAGCCAACTAACCTGTTAGTTGCCTGGCTCATAAAAGAATGATAATGACACCTTTGAGGGGTGGGGCTGATGGCATAGTGGATGTTGAGAAAATTAATTGGGTGGTGGTAAATGGCTTTGAGAGCGCCAGATGAAAGGTGCCGCAGAGGTGAGCTGTTATTATCCATGTTACCTGGGGTTTCCTCTGCCCTCTTCTGCCTCCCCCGAGAATGGCTTCTCTCCTGGTGCCCCAGAAGCGAGTTTTCCTTGGAGAGGGAGCCTGCCTTTCATTGGACTGACTCTTCCCTGGGGTCATTTGGCAGACGTCTCCCAGGTGAGAGAGAGAGCTATAATCCCAGAAACCTGGCTGTCCTGCTTTATTTCCTTCCAGAAGGATTGATTTTCCCAGATGCCAACCAGGCCCTGCAGTGCACGGCAGCCTGAAAACAGACTCTCTTTTTCCTCTTCCTGGAATGAAAAAGAGGGACGGCCCTCCAGATACTAATTTCGAGGGTCCCACCTGTTGGCACGACCTCAGCACTGGAGACCAGGTGTGTAGCATCTGGTGTCCAGAGAGACCTGGGAATTCACTGAGATCCAAGAGTTTTGCAGGCTCCCTCCTTTCCATAGGTGGCATCCCAGGTTGAAGGCACAGACTACATGTGTCTTTCAGTTTATGTTTTTCTCACAGAGGACAAAGGTCCCAGGCTTTGGGGTTGGGAGGTGGTTTAGATCTGCAACTGTGTGCCCTTGGACAAGTTGCGTAACCTCTCTGGAAATTTCTGAATTTTGAAACACATCTGGTTCTGGGATTTGGGATTAAGGATGGTGGGCCCATATTCCTTTTTATGGTTACCTCTTATTTCTGGCAAGCATTTAAGAGTGGATAAAGTGAGTTAATATAAACAAACAGAAAAACAGCAAGTAAATAATAAGAGAAGTGCTCAGATCTGGCTTAAATTGTCAAGCGGTACAGAAAGGACCAAAGTTCAGGATAAGCTGTCCTAAGGGGGATTTTCCATCCCTTTAATGACCTGTCCACTCTTTTCTCTTGTTCCCTTCCTTATGCTGCTCCGTGATCACCAAGCCGCCCTCTTATTGCCTCCAAACTCAGACCATCTCTGCGGGTGATGGTGAGTTAATGAACAATCCTGTCTTACCCATAAAACCAGACGGGGCGCCAGGAGCTCATTTGACATTCCCGACACTTTTGAGAGACCAACTTCGAGGTGGCCGAGGACCCCTCGCACGAAGACGTTCCCTGGAGATGTGGGGTTGGGGAAGGAACCGTGACTCTCAGCATTCGGGGTCCCGAGGATGGTCTTGGGGTGAAGGCTGTGGCTTCTAGACCAGACTCGCTAGAGTGCTGTGTTCTGAAAGGGGCTGCTTCAAGCCTTTCAAGGGGCAATCTCCCTGGCCTTAAGTAGTTTTTAAAACACCAAACAACATTAGTGCCCACAAATGAGGGACATTTAAACCTAAACCTGATTACAGCCAAGAGTGGCGAGGCGGCCAAGGTGCTATAAAGAAATGATGTTATTATGTCCAAGGGATGCCATTAAAACTCTGTTTACAAACCAAATGTGCCAGAGAATGGGTCAGGGAAAGAATTATTAGCAACAGAGCTATTTGATCTCTTTTATGATCCAATGAGTCATATTGCTCCATGCTCTAGAAGGTGAATAATGAAAACCTCAAGCCTGTTGATTTATAAACAGGCCCAGAATTCCCTGTTCTTTAACCTCAAATGCCCTCTTAAGTGTGACTTACCCTAAATCACACGTGACATCAGATGCCACCGGGCCTGTCCCTGCCTCCACCCCCACAAGAGGTAATTGAAGAGGTGATTGGCGTAGAGGGTGCATAAAATTCCCGTTCACGATAATGGATAGCTGGAGGAAGGGTCAATGGTCAGGACTTAGAGCCATGGCTTTGTTTCTACATGCCCCTGTCTGCAGGACTTGCAGCTCCAAAGCCGTCTTTGTCCACGCTCCTGGATTCTCCATAGACCAAGGAAAGTGAGGCTTGGGGTGCACATAATCCTTTGTCCTAGTGGCCACAGTCTTGCCTCTCCGCCACCCCCTGCCCCCAGTCCCCGAAAGCTGTTCTGAGGAGTAGGACCAATGAAGTGTTCCACCTGAACTCCACCCATTACTGAATGCAACCTTGGGAAGTTTCCTTGGGGTCTCTGAGTCTGTACAATGACACGGCCATCTTCAAGTGCTTCCTTACTATGTGAAGATGCTTTACACATGCCATGAGCCAGCTTAGTCCAAACCTCATAATAACAGACTAACTTAATCATGACTTGACCGTGTGGCAGACACTGCTTTAAGAACTTTGCATCTATCCATGTATTTCATCCTCACAAGATCTCTGTGAGGTAGTGCTGAGAACCTGAATCCCACAGACATCCCTATGACAGGACTTGAGTCTGAGTGGCTAATTTGGGAGATCGCAAGAGGCTGCGTTAAGAGAGTAAGACTAGAAAGGGAAGAAGTTGGGCAAGCCACCCCCTTGCTCAGTAATATCAGCATCTCTATAGCAGGCAACTGGGGTGAAGTTTCATGGAGGATCTTTAGGAAGATAGCATTGGACACGCCCCAGTTGTCTCACTGGAGAGGCAGAAATTTGGGGGTAGTTATGTGTCAACTCCAGCCATCCTAGTGGATGGGGGGCTCCTCAGGGGGTCTTAACTCCTGGTACCCCTCATCTGTGCCGTGTGCGGGCCAAGTGGGTCCCTGGGACCAAGGGAATTCCTTGGGCAGAGAGTTGCAGGTGCTTATAGTTGGATGCATTGGGTTGACCTGCATGGGAATGGTGTGGAGAGGGTATGGGTGTGTCCCCATCGTGTCCACCGCAGGTCTGAGCCAGGGATAAGAAGACTGGGCCGCAGAGAGCTGGGAATCTTCCCGAAGCTTCTCCAGCTGGCAGGAGGGGGAAGTGTTAGTCGCTCAGTCACGTCTGACTCTTTGCAACCACATGGACTGCCAGGCTCCTCTGTGCATGGGATTCTCCAGGCAAGAAAACTAGAGTGCCATTTCCTTCTCTAGGGGAATTTCCAGACACGGGGCAGGAGGTGGGAGCCTGCATCTGTATCCCCTGGTGGATAGTTTTGTTTTTTTTTTTTTTATGTGGACCATTTTTAAAATCTTTTATTGCATTTGTTACAATATTGTTTCTGTTTTATGTTTTGGTTTTCTGATCATGAGGCATGTGGAATCTTAGCTCCCCAAGCAGGGATTGAACCTGTACCTCCTGCTGTCAGAAGCGAAGTCTTAACCACTGGATTGCCAGGGAAGTCCCCAGTGGTGGTCTTAGATTTAAAAAAAATTTTGGCTGCACCATAGAGTATGAGAGATCTTAGTTCCTCAACCAGAGATTGAACCCATGACGCCTGCAGTGGAAGCGTGGAGTCCTAACCACTGGACCCCCAGGGAACGCTCTCCCCTTGTGGTCCGATTTCAGGGTCCACAATGAAAGTTCCTGGGCTACACATTATAACCCTTTGAGGAAGGTATCACTATCCCATTTATAAATGCAGCATCTGAAGTTTAAAGGGGTGAATTGACTTGGTCCCACAGCACATTGGCCACTGATCTAGGACTGCAGCTTGGCCCCTGCTGACTTCAAAGTCCAGGTCAGCTTCAGCACACCACCTGCCTTTTGCCTGCCAAGGGGACCCCCTAGTTGTCCTGAATTAGAGCAGTGCCCCAGAGTCTCCAACCAGAGGCTCAGGCTACAAGGATGCGAAGAAGGTTCACGCTGTCTCGTTTCCTTAAGGTCAACCTCGTGGCAGGAGGTGAGGGAAGGACTGTGTATCCACCTCCAGGCTGTCTCCAAGGGGCTGACTCTAGTCTCTAATCTCTTCGGTCTGGTTCTGGCCCCTAGAGTCTGCCAGATTCAGCTTGGTCTTGATTCCATCTCCCGTTGTCCCCCAGGTTATCAGCCTTCATGCTTTGGGGGCCTGTCAAAAATTCTGCACCTTTGAGTTGGAACGGGCATGAAAAGCTGTAATTATATATCCTAAAATGGAATCTTGGAGGCCTTTAAGCAGAAACTCAACTCTCCCCTTCCTTCTCCTTCCTCCCTCCTCCCCTTCAAAGAATGATACAGAGGCTTTGAAAGTCCCACTGGGCTCGAAGGCACCCTGGCAGAGAGTTGCATTAGGAAACCGCAGGCGCTTGTAGACACTCTCGACACGCTGTGGTTTTCTAGTCCACTTCGCTAGACCGTGCCCAGCGCTGTTCCCGGAGTAGTCTGTCATTGTACTTACAACTCACATCACAACCCGAGTCAGCCCATTACCCTGCGGAGCCAACAGCCTGGCCGTTTTCATGCAAAGCCAGCAAAAACAGACCGCCTGGTGGACTTGGAAAACACACAGGCTCCCAAGCCTCTTCTTTCTTGCAGAAATAATAAATGATAGCAGCATTAAGACCAACTGGGGCCAGGTGATGACAAGAAGAAAAAGAAAAAAAAAAGAAACCCAGTATCTTCCAAGTTGGGGACTGGGAGATCAGGCCTGGCTTGGGCACACATTTCCTGGGTGACCTTGGGTTTTGTGCCTTCCTGTCTCTGGGTCTCCTCTGTTTTCTCATTAAATATTGGGTGAAAACTCAATCTCAAGCTCTTTTCCAAAATTTGGGTATCGTATTTGTTTCCTGGGGCTCCTGTGACAAACAACCGCATACTGGGGGACTGAAAAGAACTGAAATGTATGCTCTCCCAGTGTGGAGGCTACGGCATGGGGTCGAGGGGTTGGAGGGCCGCGCCCCCTCCCAAGGCTCCAGGGAACGATCCTTCCGTGCCTCTTCCAGCTTCTCGTGGTGGCTGCCCATCCTTGTCACTGCTCGGTTTGCAGCTGCACCTCTCAATCTCTGCTCCCGTCTTCTCGTGCCTTCTTGCCTTCTGTGTTCAAAGTTCCCTCCTCTTATAGGGACACCCGTCATATTGAGTTACAGCCCATTCCACTTGAGTATGACCTCGTCTTGACCTGATTGCATCTGCCAGGACCCTATTTCACAGGCTCCAGGGGTTAGGACATTAACACATAGTTTTTGGATCACACAATTCAACTCATAACAGGTATCACTGAGTGCTTTCTTACCGAATAGAATTTAAGGAGGCTCACTTTTTTTTGTGTGTGTGTGTGGCATGTGGGATCTTAGTTCCCCAGACAGCAATCAAACCCGTGCCCCTGCCACAGTGGAAGCTTGGAGTCCTAACCACTGGACCACCAGGGAATTGCCTAGGGAGATTCATTTTTGAATTTTGAGCTAGGAGATGTTCATGGCTTGACCTTAGTGGGGAAGAAATTGAGGAAACAAGAGCAGCGACCAGAATTCACCAGGGCTGAGATTAAGGTGGGATGTGTGGCTCCCTGACAGTTTGTTAAAATATCAGGGGACTGAGCCACTGCCCTGAGATGTCCCTGCCCATGTATTCCTCTGTCCCCTGGCTGCCATGGGGGCAAGGTAATTTGTTCAGTGTTTTTCCATTGCTGGAGTTTCTGATTGGTTTTGCGACTCTGCTGAGCAATACAGGGGATCCACTGTGATGTCAGGACACCCTCAGTGAAAACATTGGCCACGTTGGCTGAGTCTCATCTTCCATTGTATGCTGGCTGTCCCATAGATCATAAACTCCACAAGGGTGGGGAAGTCTGTTTGACTTGCTCGCTCATGTAGTTCCTGGCTCAGGGAATTAGGGGCCAGATCACATAACGCCTGCATGCATGCTCAGTCGCTAAGTCGTGTCCGACTCTTGTGACCCCATGGATTGTAGCCTACCAGGCTCCTCTGTCCATGGGATTCTCAAGGCAAGAATACTGGAGTGGGTTGCCATGTCCTTCCCTGGGGAATCTTCCCGATCCAGGGATGGAAATTGTGTCTCCCGTATCTCCTGCTTTGGCAGGCAAATTCTTTACAACTGAGCAACCTGGGAAGTCCATATCACATAATAGACGTTCAATAAATATTTGTTGAATGAATACATAAGATCTTTGACAAATGTGATGACAAACATTAGCAAAGGAAGCCTTAAGAAAGAATCTGTCTGCACCAAAATACTCTCTTGAAATGTTCAGAGTTTCTTAATTTGGTATCCATGCATACCAGGAATAGCTATCTTGGAACCTGGAGTCCTCTAATATTCTTGTAGCCATTGACCTTGTCCTCATTTTCCAGCGGAGCCTAATGACACTTAAAGAGGTTGAATTCTTGCTCAAAGGCACATAGAAAATAAGTGGCAGAAGCTAAAACCCTGGTCAAACCTGATTAGCAGGGCTGGTATGTCTCCTATTCCACACTCTAAGAGAATCATATAATTTGCTCCAAGGCTCATGCATGATCACATACTTCTTTGTGTGATTGTATAAGTAATGCCTGTCACCTCCACTAGACTGGGAACTCTGTATTTTTTAATTAACTTAAAAGCTTTATTTACTTATTAATTTGGCTGTGTTGTTGAATCTTGATTGTGGCATTTGGTATGTTTTGTTTTGGCCCTCGAGCTTAATTGCCCCAAGGCATGCAGGATCTTAGTTCCCTGACAGGGACTGAACCCGCACCCTCTGCAATGGAAGGCGAAGTCTTAACCACTGGACCACCAGGGAAGTCCCTAGGAATGCCTGCAACTGCTGGTGGCACAGAGCAGGTGTGTGCTGTTGGCATCTACCAAGATGGGCCCCATGATCTTTGCCTTCTGGGGTTCGTGCTCGTGGGTTGTCCCTGGATGCACAAGTTGACCTATGTATCCTGTGGTGTATTGTGAAAATAACTAGGGTTTGCAATATAAGAGACGCTGCAACTTCCAACCTCTTCTCTCTTGGGTCCCTTCAGGGAGCACCAGGCACTCAACAAAGATGTGTCTTTTCATAGACTCTACCAGGGCTTCCCTGGTGGCTCAGATGGTAAAGAATCTACCTGTAATGCAGGAGAGGTGGGTTCCATCCCTGGGTCAGGAAGATTCCCCTGGAGAAAGGAATGGCAACCTACTCCAGTATTCTTGCCTAGAGAATTCCGTGGGCAGAGGAGCCTGGTGGGTTACGATCTATGGGGTTGCAGAGTCAGACACGACTGAGCGACTCACACACACACACACACACACACAGATGCCTAGGAAAAGTGCAGACTATGCCTCTGCACTCTTTTGGGGGGTTCCATCCTCTCTGGCAGGTCTTGACCTCGTGTTCTGTGTCTTCATTGCCATGCCCGCGATCCCCAACTTTGCTTCTCTTGAGCTGATGTAGTGAACTTGAGCTCCATGGGGACCTGCAGCTGCCAGGACATAGACGCTCCCTCCCCACCTTGCTAGGAGAAGTGAGACTGACATTGGAACTTCTCACATTTCTTCCAGTCTCTTCCTCTTTGAAGAACTCATTCTTTGCCCCTCAGTTGGCCAAGAAAACTATTCTTGCTCCAGTTTTGGGACTAAGACATCAGTCCTGGGCCAAACTATAACCCAAGATCACCGTTCACCTCCCTTGGGACATCTAACAGGTCACTTAGCCTCCCTGAGCCTCAGTTTTCCCCTCTGTAAAAAGGGAACCATTGTGGTTCTTACCTTCCAGCAAGCGCTGAAGCCAGACAGTTTCTAGAACCATGCTTGACACCAGTAAAAGCTTTATAAGCGCCATGTGGGTTACTATTGTTACTGTTTTTATTATTTGAAGTGCTAAATGATACCTCTTCTTCCTGGAAGTTTCAGTTCTCATGGAAAGGATGCTCTCCATGAGAGACAAATCTGTTTTCCTTCCCACACATACTGTACACACTGCTCCCTTGAACTTCAAAGAGAACCCCCACCCCTCCCTCCCGCCAGGAAGCTCAACTTGTTATAAGTACAGCAGGAGAAATATGGGCGCTGCTGCCACGGCCTGGGAGCAGCTGTTTGATATCACACCGGGGTGGCCAAGACTTCGGGACGGGCCTGTTTACTCCTCATAGATAATATCTGGAATGAACCGCGGGAAGGACGCTCAGGGTCAACCTTCACCTTTGTAGTTGTTTAAATATCGATTATAATGCATCTGAGGCTGAGCTGGACGGGGGTGAGGAGTGAGCGATGTGTTTGCAGACCTTCCATCCGTCCACTTGCAAACTTCATTTAGAGAATCTTAAATCTCTTAACCGAGCAGGCGATTCCCAGCACTCGTTTTTCCAGTTAAGAAAGAGTTAAGCAACTCCTCGTTAAGGACTGATTGTTGAAAACTCTAAGATGCTAGAGGCCTCCCCCATCTTAATTACATTTGCAGGGAACATATAAGACAAGATGGAGCTTTCTCGCTGATTTAGAATGGGAGCAGGATGGTAATTGGATTTCAGGAAATAAGGAGTCCACGGACAGAGATGTTTGGGAAGAAACTTGTTTTTAAAAATGCAATGATTTTTCTTAACTGCAGAACTTTCCAGTCTCTCAGATGTTCATGTGCATCTTGTGATTTTTTTTTCCCCTAGATGGATCCAGTAGGTCACATTTCTGCAATCTCTTTTGGACCATGGAGTCTTCAACTTATGCAGTATATTGTGAGACCAGCATTCCATGGAACACTTCGGTCAAGGCTACTGTGTGAAATAAAACAGACAAAGGACTTAGAACAGGGCATACAGCCCTGTGTATGCCCTTGGTAAATACCAAATATTGTTGTTAGTATTATAGAGGGGGTTGAACTTCAAAGGCACCTCCAAGTCTAAAAATCCATGATTCTAGTTATGGTGCTATCGCGCAAAAAAATGATTCTAGTTATAGTGTCACCACAAAATAAGTGGGCTTGTTGGCTTGGGAAAAATGAAAAAAAAAAAACAAAAAAAAAGAAATAAAATAATTAGTAAGGCAAGTCAAATAATCTCCAAGACAAACTCTAGGTTACTCATTTCAGCGTTTGGAGGAAAGGCATTGTCTTGGGAAGGTGGCATAATTCGGTGAAATATGGGTTGGATCCATGTCCTACTTGGACCTGCATGAACCAGGACCATATGGAAACCACCTCACTGCTTGGGTCCTGGGCTTCCTAACTGTCAAAAATAAACAAGAGATGAAAATATCTCCTTGCCACTTGTAGTGTGGTCCACAGAGATTAGCAGCGTTGACACTGCCTGGGAGTTCTTCTCTTTCTTAGAGAGCGTTCCACCTACTTACCATTTCCAGGCTCTGTTTGGAGACTTGGTAAAGTGGCCACTTGCTTGGCTAGATGTGACAACACAATTTGGAATTCCAGGTTAAGAGGGCAGTTCCCGTTTTAGGGAGAGGACTGGTGCTGATTGTAACGTACATCTGTGGTTCTGGCTCTCTATGAAAAAAACCTCATCAACCTGGAAGACTAACTCTGGGTTTCCTGTCACCTCCGTGATCCTTTGCTCTCTCTTTCTCTCTCCTCTTTTCCATAATAAAACAGAAATGTAATCAGACTCTGGAATGTGCCTTGGCAGAAGGAATAAACTCAGGCAGCTTAGTTTATTAGCTGTTTCCATGGGAGAGAACTCTCGGGGCCAAACAGATATTTACAAATATTGAAATACTGTGCTGATCTCCAGTAGTGTCTGGAGATAAATAGCTTCTCAGAGAGGTGGTACTTTTTTTTTTTTTCCTGCACCCTCTCCTCCTCCATCCTATTTATCTATTCTGCTTTCATCTGGATCATCCAACACGGAGAAGGTCTCCAGAAGAAAATTCTTCCCTGCCTGTGCAAATTCAGGACCCAAGGGCATGGAATTTAGTACTTCAGGGGATGAGACCATCAATGGGGCTTTGAAAGATGATTGTTTTGGTACTTTCAGTGATTTAGCCAGCTGGGAGCCTTTGTGAGCAGAGGTGAGAATTCCGTAAGAGGTGTTCTCAGCCAAAGAGCTCCTCAGAGTGGTCAGAGGACCAAATGCAGGGATTATGTTAGCATTCTCTTCCTCTGAGTATGTATTCATTCAACAAATAGGCATTGAATCCCCTACACATACAAGGCAATGTATTCAGCACTGGAGTTTCCATGTTGTATCTGTGAGGACGTCATGAAAGTTCCTTCAAGCAGAGAGCATTCAATGCAGGGGATTGAATCCCTAGGTGATGGAAGAGTCAAGGCGGCAAACGGGGAAATGAGGCAACTCAGAGATTACCAAGAGCAGGAAGTCGTTACTCTCCCTAGGGAAAAGGGACAGAAAGAGAAGCTTGTGTTATGAGAGCTCAAGTGCCAGGACCTCCACATGGTTGGTTAGCTGCTGCCAAAGCAGGATGGATGAGTGGAGTGAGAAATACCGTGGCTCTTTTCTCCTCCTTCCCTCCAGCCTGCCACCATTGACTGAGCAGGAAACCAGAAAGCAAAGCAGTTTGGGAAATGTAGTTCTCTGTGATTTGGAGCTGCTCATGGCTGGCACACGTGGTAGATGGGACCCGCATAGTCCTTACTCTCTTGGAAGGATGTGGGTGCTGACTATTGCCTGGCCCTACCCATACTCTTGACACTCATTTCCCAAATTAAAACTGAATCTAAAGGGTAAGAGACCAGTCTTCTAATTTTTTTTTTAATCTGAAAATATGGGAATTTGCCAAGGAGAAAGCAAGTTCACGTTTCAGAAGGAAATCCACTTAGTGGGTGAGCAAAAATGTGGATGAAGGAGTCCACAGTGCTGTCACCTTAACTTTTGAGCCCCAGAATGAAGTTAGTATCAGGTCTTCTTCCAGCCCTGAAAACATCTTCCCCTGTAATAAGAACTAACATTTTTGGGATGCTGGGTGTGTCGTGGTCCTAGATGCTTTCCATACATTATCTCATTATGCCTTATATCATTATGCCAATCCCATG
The DNA here is from genome assembly GCF_032452875.1 of Bos javanicus. Taxonomy (NCBI): domain Eukaryota; kingdom Metazoa; phylum Chordata; class Mammalia; order Artiodactyla; family Bovidae; genus Bos; species Bos javanicus. The sequence goes on along the minus strand of NC_083884.1, from coordinate 60,451,969 downwards.
AGGTAGCTAGGCTTATTACACCCAATTTATAGATTTGCAATCTGCAGCTTAGCTAAGCAAATCACTTTCACTTATCCCATTGTCAGGAAGTAGTAGAGCTCAATTTGGAGAAAGTTAACCTGACTTCACAACCCATTTTCTTTTTTTGAACTTTTTATTTTTTATTGGAGTATAGTTGATTAACAATGTCATGTTAGTTTCAGATGTACAGCAAAATGATTTTTATACATATACATGTATCTATTCTTTCAGAATCCATATTCTCTTTTTTTAAACTTTTTATTTTATATAGAAATATAGCCAGTTAACAATGTTGTGATAGCTTCAGGTGATCGGTGAAGGGACTCAGCCATACATATACATGTATCCATTCTCCCCCAAACTCCTCTCTCATTCAGGCTGCCACCTAACATTGAGCAGAGTTCCCTGTGCTATACCGTAGGACTTTATTGGTTATCCACTTGAAATGTAGCAGGTTGTATATGTTGATCCCAAACTCCCTTACTATCCTTTACCCCTATCCTTCCCATGAGTCAGAATCCTGTATTCCAAGCCTTGTCTCAACACTGCCTCTAATGTCTTGTACATGGGAATTGCATAATGTCTTGATTGTGTGGCAGATAAAAGGAGAATGCTACTACTTTGCGTAGGATATAGTTCAGCTGCTTGAGGAGCAATTCCAAATACTTATAGCTTAAATGAGGTAGATACTTAATTCTCTTGCACATAAAAAACTGTGCTGGCTGCTATGACAACTCTGAACCTTGGGATTTTTTCCCCTTGGGTTTCTTCTTTTTTTTTTTCTTTATCATCCTTCAGGTGTTTTCACTGTCAACACTTTTTTGTAATTTAGCACCAAGTCTATAGTCTAGCCCATGAAAAGAGGACAAAGAAGATGGGAAAGAAATGCCCCTTCTCCTTAAGGGCTTGGCTGGGAAATTGCACACATTTGTCTCCATCTCCATGGTTATAAATTCCCACTTAGCTGCAAGGGAGCTAGGAAAAACCCACCTAAAATCCAGTTGTTCTATCAATATAGTAGAAAAGAAAAACTGGTATTGAAAGACAACTGTGGTTCTCCTTTCTTCTTTAATTTTCTGATTGCAAAATTTTACCATGTTTCATCTCAGCTCATGTACAAATCTTCAACATGGGCTAATTTTGTCTGCAATTTACACACGAGGCGACGGAGGACAAAAGAGGTGAAATTATTTGCTCTAGGTCACCAACTGTGTCAATTATGCGGGGAATGAGGTTTTCATGGGAATTAATTTTATACGTGGCCATCCACTTATGAATTCTTCTTTATATTATAAATGGCTTTTTGCTTCCAGATATAACCTCATTACCGTGTTAGAGTTGGATAATAAATTCTTATGTAATGAAGACCCCATGCCTATAAACGCCCTTTTGTTTTGTGCTCAGAGCTGTTCAACTACTAAGAATTATTACTGAGAATATTACCAAACTCAAGTTTTGGACATTTGCACAATTCCAGCAAGTCTGAGCTAAGTACTTCATATGAAACAATAAAAAAAAAATTAGTGTCAGAGCTCAAGTGTCTGGAGGATTTAGTTAAGAATATTTGTTTTTGTGGACAGAAACTTAGTCTAGCTCACGCCAAGAGGATTAAGTGTAGCATATACCAGATGATATCCTGTGTACTCAAGGGTTAGAAATAAAGTTTAGGAGATCTCATTAACTGGGAATTCATTGTCTGAGCTCATGTTGTACAGAGTCATGCAGAGAATCAAATATTGTCATGATATGGTAAATGACCAATAAGCTCATCATGCATGCTAAGTTACTTCAGTCATGTCTGACTCTTTGTGACCCTATGGACTATGGCCCGCCAGGCTCCTCTGTCCATGGGGATTCTCCAGGCAAAAATACTCGAGTGGGTAGCCATGCCCTCCTCCAGAGAATCTTCCCAACCCAGGGATCAAACCTGTGACTCTTATGTCTTGTGCATTGGCGGGTGGGTTCTTTATCATTAGCTACCACCTGGGAAGCCCATAAGCTCATCACTTATGCACATATTCCCCCTTCCACGTCACACAAGCCTAATTGTCAACCAGGGCACCAACATCTTTATGGGGAGGTTGCCAGATGCTCGAGATATCCAACAGTATGATGCAAATATGATGCAAATGCTTGCAAAGTGGAATTGCAAGTCTTGCAAAAGATGCAGGGTTTCATAAAATGGATGAAAATTTTGCTGGAGAGTGGCTCTAATTACAAGCAAAGCATTTGAGGGATGAGCATGTAGTAGCATCAGGCCAGTTGACACGACAGGTGCTTCAAAAGAGAGTGATTTGTGAATCAAAGGATTAAGAGAGTCTTTTTGGAAAATTGATGGAGCCCTCCAGTATTTCTGAAAAATTATCTTCTTTATGCTCCTGCTGCAGAAAGTTCTATGTGAAGGGAATGTGTCATATTACGGTGTCATATTATCTATCTATCTACCTATCTATCTGTACAGATAGTCTCTGAAGACTTGCCAAAACTTGATTCAAGCTTCATTTGTTCTAAGAACAAATGAACAAGCACAGTTGACATTACAGCTGGACTGTTGTTAGAGATGATAAAATAAAACCTGTTTTGATGATTTTCGGTTTGAAGAGTTTTCAGCCCCCTAGGGTCCCTTGCATGTTTTAGTAGATTGTGGAGTTGATTGCCTGCACCTTTTGAAAGGCGGGAATGGAGATCTTGACTTGCCTGTCAATCACAGAGCTTTCAGTTCAGTTCAGTTCAGTCTCTCAGTCGTGTCCGACTCTTTGCGACCCCATGAATTGCAGCACGCCAGGCCTCCCTGTCCACCACCAACTCCTGGAGTTCACTCAGACTCACATCCATCGAGTCAGTGATGCCATCCAGCCATCTTATCCTCTGTCGTCCCCTTCTCCTCCTGCCCCCAATCCCTCCCAGCATCAGAGTCTTTTCCAAGGAGGTTTAGATGGCAGGAAGGGACACCAGGAAGTAGCATGTGATGGGGGAACACCAGTTCCTGGCAGTTGTCTGAGCACTGGAGTAATAAGGATGTTTCTGATGATGATAACAAAAACAATAATAACAAACATTAATTGGGTCATTATTATGTTCTAGGCAGGGTGCCAAATACTTTGCATGGGTTATGTCATTCCATCTTCAGATAACTCTGTAAGGTAATTACTGTTTTATCCCCATTTAACAGTTGAAGTGATAAGAGTTTAGCAGAGTCCAATGCTCTGCCACTCATGTTCAACATTTAGTCCTTTGGGAGACTAAATTACCCCCTTTTTCAATTGTAGTAAGAACATTGAATATGACATTGAACAGATTTTTAAGTGTACAATACAGTATTGTTGACTGCAGATAGGATGTTATGCAGCAGATTCCTAGAACTTATTCATTTTGGATAACTGAACATTTATACCCATTACACAGCATCTCAGGGACTTCCCTGGTGGTCCAGTGGCTGAGATTCTGTGCTCCCAATGCAGGAGACTCAGGTGTGGCCCCTAGTCGGGGAACTGGATCCCACATACCACATGTAAAAGTTTGCATGCCACAACTAAAGATCCTGCACGCAGCAAAGATTACAGATCCCGTGTGCCTCATGTAAGACCTGGCACAGCCAAAAAAAACACAAACAAACCCTTCCCATTCCCCACTCCCTCCAGCCCATGGCACCCAGCATTCTACTCTCTACTTCTGAGGGACTATATTAGATACCTCATTTAAGTGGAATCATACAGTATTCATCCTTTGGGGACTGGTTTATTTCACTTAGTGTAATGTCCTTCGGTTCATCCATGTTTCCCCTTAAGGGAAAGGATTTCCTTCTTCCTTTTTTAAGGCCGAATAATATTTCATTGTACATATATACCACATTTTCTTTATGCTAAGTTCCCTTTTGATTCCTGCAAGTTGATCAAAAATCGGAAAGTGACTGGGAGACACGGTAGAGTGAATTTGAGATCCAAATCAAGCAGAATTCACATCTTAGCTTGCTTTAGTAGCAAGCTTGGGGAAGTGACTTAATCTACATCATATATTTCCATTACTTTTGTGTGTGTGTTGATAACATTTAAGATCTATACTCTTGGCAACTTTCAAGTATTGGGTTGGCCAAGAATTTCATTTGGGTTTTTCCATAACATTTTACATCTTACAGAAAAACCCAAATGAACTTTTTGACAAACCAATATACAGTCCAGGATTATGATCTATAACCACCATGCTGTACATTAGATCCCAAGAACTCATTCATATTATAACTAGAGGTTTGTGCCCTTAGAATACATTTTTACAAATAACGTTCTTTCTTTCTTTCTTTTTGACTGTGCTGGGTCTCTGTTGTTGCCCTAGCTTTTCTCTAGTTGCAGAGAGTGGGGACTGCTCTCTAGCTGCGGTGCTTGGGCTTCTCATGTGGGGTCTCCTCTTGCGGCAGAGCACAAGCTCTGGGGCACTTGGGTTTCAGGAGTTGCGGCATGTGGGCTCAGCTGTTGCGGCTCCCAGGCTCTAGAGCACAGGCTCAATGGTTGTGGCACATGGGCTTAGTTGCTCCTTGGCATGTGGGATCTTCCCCGACCAGAAATTGAATCCATGTCCCTGGCACTGGCAGATGGATTCTTTACTACTGAGCCACCAGGAAAGCCCCAGAATAATTTTGAAGATTTTCTTAGAAACTTATAACCAAGTCTAAGCAAATCTCCCCACCTCTCACTGCCACTGTGCTTTGCTCACAATGACTCTGATATGTACTGCACTTTGCACAATGGCAAGGATTTTTACCTTTATTCTCTTACGTCAGACTCACAGACTCTGCAATATAGAAAGGAATGATTAACCCCATTCTCAGATATAGAAAGTGAAGCTCAGAGAGGTTGAGTGACTGGCTTAAGGTCACACAGCTGGTGAACCTTATTCCCCACCGCAGTAATATTACTCCCAATCCTAAACTTCCATTCTGCCTTCCTAGCCTGGTCTCAGCATCCCACAGTCATCATAAGCTTGCCGATGCCTGTCTTACAGTCCTGTTGATAGAGACATTTGTTTATTCGTGCATATTTCCCTATCAGTTGAAAAGTTAGTAATGTGAATAAAGTGATGGTTAAGTTCAGGCTACAGTCCATAGGGTCGTAGAGAGTCAGGCACAACTGAAGAGACTTAGCGTGCACACACGCACAGGTTGGCTTTATCATTAAGTATACCCTTAGGTCACTTAGATGCCAGGCTGTCAGGAAAAGCTAGCCAGGTCTCTGCAAGCTCAAGGATGCCGCTGTTGATGGTTTCCTTATGTATCACCCAAGCATGGCAAATGCAGTTACCCAGTGACATCTGCGCCCAAACTTGAACTTATTTACAGTAACTACACCTGCTTCTCCAGTAAGGAGGTCCTGCGTAATTGAGTGGACCAGGCGGGAATTAGATCTGGGCCCATGATCTATACAGCCTGCCCATAGCTTAATCTATGTCAATTATTTCCACTGATCGTTGTTCTGTAGCAAAATTGAACCATGTGGCTTTTGGAAGGCCAAGAGAAGGGGCAGCAGCTGATACATTCAGAAGAGGGTCCTCAGGATAGCATGACTCGTCATTTCTAAGACGAGAATAGCTTTGGGAGTGGGCTTGGCTATTTTTTTTTTTTCCCCATAAACTCCAAAAGCTCTCTTCCCGGCACCCTGGGCATCTTCTTCTCCAGGAAGCTTTTCCTTCCCCTCCTAACAGTATCCACCCTGTTTTGAGATATTCTTTATTTGTCCGTCTCTCTGACTGGCATTTCCTGGACATCAGGATTGTGTCTTGTTTATTTCTGTATCGCTAGTATGTCATCCAGTGCTGGGCACATGGCAGACGCAGAGGGATTGCTAAATTGTTGAACTGGAAGTAACGGGGAAAAAAAAAAGAAAGGAGAAGAATGTCTCACTCCACCCTAAGGCTCCATGGCCTTCCTTCCCAGAGGCTACCTCTTCCTTCTCACTAATGTCAGTGGAGGGTAAAGCATGGTTTGTTGTAAATAATGCATTTGGCATTCTGGAATCGAGACAGGATGTGAGAGGTAAGCTGAAATGGTCTCGAAATAAACTTTTTTTAAAAAAATTGAAGTATAATTGATTTGCAATGTTGAGTTTCAGGTGAGTGGCAGAGTGATTCACTTATGCATATATATATATATATATATATATATGTATATCTATCTATTCTTTTTCAGATTCTTTTCCACTATAGGCTAGTATATTAAATATAATTCCCCATGCCGTACAGTAGGTCCTTGCTTATCTCTTTTATATCTAGTGGTGTGTATCTGTTAATCTCCAATTGCAAATTTATCCCTCCCCTCTATAAATTCTTGACTAGTATCCAAAGCTTTCTCTTCTTTCTTTCTCCTCCCTCCCCTCGCCTCCTTTCCTCTCTCTTCCTCTCTGTCTTTCTTTCTCTAGGACCCTGAATATTACATTTGATCATATTTTTCTTTTGAAGGGTCCACTTGTGTAATTAACACATAGAAGGTTCTGAGAAGCCCTATCATAATAAAGAAACTAGAATCATTTTCTTCAACTCAATATTTTACTGATTATTTTGACCCTGGGATCATTTTTTTTTTTTATTCCCTTCCTCCTCCCTCAACAAAGTCCCACGAGAAGTGTTCCCTCACACTACTTCTTGTTTTATGGCGGAGGGGTATATGGCAGGCCGGATGAGGGGGGATTGATCTCTTTGGAGATCTTTATTGTAATAGTATCTTATAATATTACATTATTGTAAAAATGTAGTTGACAATCCATCCCTGGGTTCTTTCATTCAAGTGTTCTCAGACTCATCTGAGATTATTATTATTATTCATTATTATTATTGAATTATTTGTGACTGTTTTGGGTAGCAAGTGGTAGAAACCCAATTAAAGAAGAGGAAAAAAAGGGAACTTCCTTGGCAGTCCAGCAGTTAGGATTCCATGCTTCCACTGCAGGGGGCTTGGGTTCAATTTTTGGCTGAAGAACTAAGATCCCACATGTGGGGGTATGTGCTGCCCCATCCACCCACCCTCACCCCCACCCCCCCCAAAAAAAAAAACAAAGAAGAAGGAAAAAGAACCAAAATTAATTTGTTGGATCATCTAACTGTGAAGTTCAGAGATGGACCTGGTTTTAGGACTATAAAGACTCTATGAATTGCCCTTTCTCTCTTTTTATTTTTTTCTTTCTTTCCATTTTTAGCTCCATTTCTCCTTCTATTTATACTGGTCTCATTTTCTTCTACAGCAACTGAATTTCCTTCTTTGGTGAGGGAGTCGAGAAGGAGAGGTGTGGTCAGAGGCGGTTTCAAGCTGATATTATCCTAACTTAGTCACTCCAAAGTAAAAAGCTCTTTGTTTCTCTAGTATCTTTGTAAAAACTCCAGGCAAGGAATATGGTTGGTTGGTTTGTGTTAACCCCTCCTCCTTTTTATGGCTCTCATTCTGGGCATTGGGATGAGAGTCTACAATACCCAGTTTGGGTGGCATGCCTACACCTGTGGACAGGAGGCTGGGATAGTTTGTGATTTTCAGCCCATCAAAACCTCACAGAATGGGTTTCTTAAAGAAAGAGGGAATGTTATTTCTAGAAGACAACTGGATATGGAGTACCAGGCAGACTGAAATAAGATTCCATTATACCTTCTTCTACTATCACCTTGTAATCTTTGACTTTTGTTTAGCAGCCATTCAAGAATTTATATTATATGCAAGATGGCAGAAATAATCATTTGGTCCCTAGTGGGGCCATACCAAGTTAGGGTGTCTCATTTGGGGGGCATGAAATGAACCAATATTACTTGCATCTGAAGATTAACTATCTCATAGAATTGAGGCCTGTTAGGAGAAGGGAGAAGGTTAAGTGCGTTACAGCCTAACCCTTTTTGGAAATGCTCTTCAGGTTAGTGCAACAGTTTACCACCTTGGGGGTGCCCAATATGGGTTTTCAGCTACTTATCATTCCCACAATCCCCTTCCCTGAAGACTGAATGACCTTCTTCTGTGGTGGTACCTACCTGGACAGCTACATTAATCAGGGTTCTTTGGGGTTTGAGGAATCTATGATCACTCAAACAAATCCAAGTTAAAAGGATTTTTATTGTAAGCTTATTCTCAATAGTAGGGAATATTATTATCATTATTGATAACAGACCCGCAATACAAGACGGAGAAGAGTACTTTGAGAGATTTGGAGTTGAGAACTGGGAAGTAAAGGCCATCGTTCGTTCTCCTGGGGGGGCGGGTGGGTGGCCCTGTGGTCCCTCTCATCTTTGCTCCCTTTTGGAGTCTTCTCCATTCTCATTTAAAAATAAAAATAATTTGTCTTTTCATTCTTTTTCAATTTTTTTCCATATTTAGATTATTATAGAATGTTGAGCAGAATTCCCTGTGCTCTACAGTAGGTCCTTGTTGGTTAACCATTTTAAATACACACTGCTGGTGGCTCAGATGGTAAAGAATCTGCCTGCAATGTGGAAGACCTGGGTTCGATCCCTGGGTTGGGAGGATCCCCTGGAGGAGGGCATGGCAACCCACTCCAGTATTCTTGCCTGGAGAATCCCCAAGGACAGAGGAGCCTGGCGGGCTGCAATCCGTGGGGTCTCAGAGTCAGACACGACTGAGTGACTAAGTAGGAGCAGGAGGAACCTATTTAAGATAGGTAACATATTCTCTTTTTTGCCCCGGCCTGTCACTGCCTGGGGTGGCTAGGCCTATGGCCTCAGCACTCCCCATCATGACCTCTCTGCTCCCGGTGACCCCCATCAACTAGCAGGTTGGTTTACTGATTCTAAATTCTTGGAGCAGGATTTATGGCCGAATCATGTCTTGGTGGACAGAACCTTATCTAACAGCATATGGATGGTCTCCTGTAGATCAGGTTACCTCCTCTGGACCAGCCTGGGGCTGGGAGCACAAGACCTACAGGCTTCTCACTGAGGGCTCTGGACCAGGATTCATCTCCAACCTCTTTCTTACTCCAGACAATTCGAGTAAGACACTGGGCTAGTGTGACCCACATTTTTAATAAAATAAAGACACCATGGCAACAAAAATGTCTTTAAGTGAAGTCGCTCAGTCGTGTCCAACTCTTTGAGACCCTGTGGACTGTAGCCCACCAGGCTCCTCTGTCCATGGGATTCTCCAGGCAAGAGTACTGGAGTGGGTTGCCATTTCACATTGTCAAATATCCGCCGGAGAACTAAATTATCTTTCCCCAGTTGAGAACCCACGTCCAAGAATCAGAAGATGACAAAATAGGTGCTGACTCAGTTTCGGCCGAGACCACAGGTTTCAAAGGACCTCTGTGTTTCAAAGCAAAACGCTAAATCACCTTAGTGAGATTTTCAAAGGAAGTATCTGAAAACCAAATGGTTGTCCCAGTGGCGTTAACCCATGGGTGCTTCAGGGCAAGCCTCCTTCGCCCCCATTTCCAGCCCAAGTCTCGACTTCTTCCCCGATTTCTTCTTCCCACTCGTTCTCGGCCCGTTCAGGAGGGGATGGCGGTGTCCATGTCCACTCATTTATCATCTTAGTCATTTTGTTTTCCACTCCACAGGCCACCCTGTCCCTATCTAATCAGGGGGCTGCTTCCTGTTTTTGTTCACTGCCATTCGTCCTGCGGGAGCGATTTTTATCATCAAACAATATGAAAATAGAATGCTAGGAATTGGCACCCCTCTCCTGTTGGGAGGCTGCGGGCCTGGCCAGTTGGCTTGGGCAGAAGATACGGAAACAGCAGGAGACCCAGCCATGTATTGTGTGTGGGACAAATACCAAAGCATGCCTCTAGTTCCCTTCACATGGAGGCCCCTCAAAAAAGAAAAATAATGATGCAATTTGTTTAAACCTAAAGACATGTATTTACAAGCATTTCATGGTCCTTCTTCCTGGGGAGCGGGGGGCAGTTTTCATAGTTTGATGAATGGGTTCCTTCTGCCATCCGGAATGTGCACAAAGGTGGGCATTCCCACTCAAGGGTGGGTCTTAGCTTCCTCCCTGGTCAATGTCTGCCGCCGGGAAGGAGCCATGGTTCTCAGTGTTGTGGGAGAATGGCAGCATATGGGTGAGATATCGGGGTGAGCAGGAAAACTCAATGACATGACGTTCTCAAAAAAGCAGTTTTCTCTATAGGTTCATCAGTCTTTGCCATTGCATGAACTTAGGGGACTCACGATCTGCCTGGTGGGAGGAAAGGTGAAGTGTTGGGATTGGGCTCGGGCTCATGGGTCAAGCACCTACGGGGTGCCTAACATCAGTTGTTATTATTGTTTAGTTCCTCAGTCGTGTCTGACTTTTTGCATCTCCATGGACTGTAGCCCACCAGGCTCCTTCCTCTTCCACGGATTCTCTAGGCAAGAGTACTGGAGTGGGTTGCCATTTTCTGCTCCAGGGGATCTTCCTGACCCACGGATCAAACTTGTGTCTCCTGCTTGGCAGGAGGATTCTCTACTGTTGAGCCACCAGGGAGGCCCACCGGGTATCAGTAGAGCTGCTTCAAGGCAAGAGCAAGAATCAGAAGATCAAGAAGAAGAAAGTGTGGTAACTATGTTCTTTTAAAAAAGGTTACCACTTCCTTAAAAAAAAAAAATCAGCACATTATTATTTCTTTTGCACATTCTTGGATAAACCCTGCTTCTCCTTTTTTTCTCATAAAAAAAAAAATGACCCGAGTTCAACACCCCAACGATCCCATTAATTATACATCATTACAAGTCTGACCTGTGGTTGTAAATATGTGGCTTGCATGCCTTTATTCTCCGTCCCAGACCCACAGTAGACATTGCTGATCAATCATGACATTCTTTCTCCCATTTGTTGCTGTGGCTTTAGAATCATTCCTGGAACATCATTCCAAAGTAAAAAATATCCCCTCCTGTCCCTCTTGGAAGATCCCTTTCCTTCAAAAAGTATCATAAGCTCAACAGGCAGCACATCAGTTAAATTGATTCACATACATGCCAACAACTCTTAACCTTTTCCTTTCTGGTGGCTCAGTCAGTAAAGAATCCACCTGCAATGCAGGAGACCCAGGTTCAATCCTGGGTTGGGAAGATCCTCTGGAAAAGGAAATGGCAACCCATTTCAGTATTCTTGCCTGGGAAGTCCATGGGCCAAGGACAGAGGAACCTAGTGGGCTACAGTCCCTGGGGTCACAAGAGTCGGACATAACTCAGCCACTGAGCCACCAGAGTTGCCAGATAAAATACAGGACACTCAGTGAAATTGTAATTTCAGATAAATAACTAAGAACTTTTACTTTAAGTGTATCTTCATGTATTGCACAGGACATTCTTATACTTAAAAATATTTATTGTTCTTCCGAAATTCAGATTTTCCTGGGAGTCCTATATTTTTAATTGTGAAATCCGTGTCCACTGCCTAACACCCACTTCTAGAAACAGAGTTGGGAGGCTCTAACCTGTATAAATCTGTAAGGTTATCATTTCAGGCCCGAACCAAGAAGAGGTGAGACGTATACTAGTAGACCTTGGGAGGGGAACTACTTTGCCGCCAGCCATGGTGGGAGGTGAGAGTCTTCTTTGTCTTGATATTACACTCCATCTTCCTACTCAGCCTATAAAACAAATAGTGGATACTGAGACAATAAACTGTGGGAAATTCTGAAAGAGATGGCAATACCAGACCACCTGACCTGCCTCTTGAGAAACCTATATGCAGGTCTGGAAGCAACAGTTAGAACTGGACATGAAACAACAGACTGGTTCCATATAGGAAAAGGAGTACGTCAAGGCTGTTTACTGTCACCCTGCTTATTTAACTTCTATGCAGAGTACATCATGAGAAACGCTGGGCTGGAAGAAGCACAAGCTGGAATCAAGATTGCCGGGAGAAATATCAATAACCTCAGATATGCAGATGACATCACCCTTATGGCAGAAAGTGAAGAGGAACTAAAAAGCCTCTTGATGAAAGTGAAAGAGGAGAGTGAAAAAGTTGGCTTAAAGCTCAACATTCAGAAAACTAAGATCATGGCATCTGGTCTCATCACTTCTTGGCAGATAGATGGGGAAACAGTGGAAACAGTGTCAGACTTTATTTTTTGGGCTCCAAAATCACTGCAGATGGTGATTGCAGCCATGAAATTAAAAGATGCTTACTCCTTGGAAGGAAAGTTATGACCAACCTAGATAGCATATTGAAAAGTAGAGATATTACTTTGCCAACAAAGGTCCGTCCAGTCAAGGCTATGGTTTTTCCAGTGGTCATGTATGGATGTGAGAGTTTGACTGTGAAGAAAGCTGAGCGCCGAAGAATTGATGCTTTTGAACTGTAGTATTGGAGAAGACTCTTGAGAGTCCCTTGGACTGCAAGGAGATCCAACCAGTCCATTCTAAAGATCAGTCCTGGGTGTTCATTGGAAGGACTGATGCTAAAGCTGAAACTCTAATATTTTGGCCAACTCATGCCAAGTGTTGACTCATTGGAAAAGATCCTGATGCTGGGAGGGATTGGGGGCAGGAGGAGAAGGGGACGACAGTGGATGAGATGGCTGGATGGCATCACCGACTCGATGGACGTGAGTTTGAGTGAACTCCAGGAGTTAGTGATGGATAGGGAGGCCTGGCATACTGTGATTCATGGGGTTGCAAAGAGTCAGACATGACTGAGTGACTGAACTGAACTGAACTGAGACATACTGGGCTCACAAACTCAGTATTTTTGCACAGTTACACCCTTCAGCATTGCCTTGGGAGTGGGAGTTGGCTAGATAACCTGATTCTAGCCAACCAAGACTCCCTGGAACCAGCTGTGTTTTTGAGGATGTGGAGTTTTAGCTCAAGGGCATAGTGGGAAGGATCAGAGAGGAGAAACAGAGGCAGAGTCCCCCAGGGATCTGATTTCTGTGCAGGATTTAAGATGCTGAAAACTGGAATTAAGACACTCCACCGTGGCTTCATTGGCTGTGTCAACAGTGCTTTCTTCGACAGAGCTGGTCTTCACTGGGCACATCCAGGAATGGCCTCCCTACTTGTTTCCAGCAGGCAGACATTTCGATGTGACCTACTTTATGGACCACCCTTGATTTTAAAGGGTGCCAAGGTGGCAGATGGGCACGGAGAGTTGAGAACAAGTTCTCTGCCTCACCAGTAGTCCCCCAATTTTCCGCACGTTTGAGTCACATGCGGAGGTTTTACTAGTCCTGTGTCCTGATGTCATGGCTCAGACCCCTCAGATCAGAGGTCTGGGGATGGGGACCAGGCGTTGCTAGAAGATCCCCAGTTGATTCCCATGTGCGGCCACATTTGCCAACTGCCGGTCTATGCTCAACGTGCTTCTCCTGCTCCAGCCGACGCCATCTCAGCTAGACATCCACGGATCTGACGGGGCGGGTGGTGGTGGTGGCGGCGGGGGGATATGGAAAGTCACCCTGCCTTGTCCATCCAGGGGGAGGAAGAGGGAGGAGGGAGGGGGGTCCCCTCAGGATAGAGTGGCATTGTTTTGTATCAGTTTCTGGCTTTCTAGCTTGGCTGGGTTGGCAGAACAAAGAAGGCTTCATGCGGGACAAAAGCGCACTGTTTCACCTAATGAGGAACAGTTGAGAGGTCTGGTGACAGCGCCCCATCAGTGAGGGACAGAGGGCGGCAGAAGAGAGAGGCTGTCGGGCCGCCTAATGAAGACCAGTTGAGAGGTGCCGGCCAGACACCAGACTCAGCTTTCTTTTTGAGGCCCCAACACTCACCCCCCCACCTCTCCTGTCTCAAGAGGCTTGGCCCTGCTTCCAGAGAGAGAGAGAGAGACAGAGACAGGCTTAGATTCATCTGTCACGGTGACGGGTCCTGACCTCATGACCTCTTGAGCCGTGCCCTCCGGCCCCTGGATTTGACCTTTCCAAAGAGCCCCCGGTCCTCAGCCAGAAGGTCCCTATTGACTACCTGCTAGTGGCCACCTGCTGAAGCAGCCCCTGAGAAATGAAAGCCAGCAAATGGTCCACCCGGGACCCTTTGAGGCTTTGCCGGATGGAGTGCTGTGTGCGAGGCCCCTGAACCAATCTCTCTAATTGTGTTGCAAGATGCCTTTCTACTTCTTTTTAAGGGCTTGGAGCTTTGCTGAACTTGGGGGCTTGTAAAGAACAGCACCGTGAGACTGAGAAAGAGACAGAGTTGTTGGGAGGACCTCTGAAGTCCTCCTGCTTGCCCAAGGGTCTGGGTGGGAAGAGGGGAGTGGGTGCAGGCAGGTGATCTGGAAGGATGTTCCTCTCACAGGGCACTGGCTTCCAGAAACACAGCCACTCTGCAGTCTTTATCGGAACAGTGGGCATCACGCCATAAACAGGCTGGTGTTTATCCAGATCCTTGAGCCCTTCCCTCGATCATTGTAGAGATTGTACCACATGGAACTGCCATTTTGTTTGTGGTTAAGATGGTCAAACATTGGCAATTTCATAGCATTTAAGCTAATGAGGGGGCTTCCTTGATAGCTCAATTGGTAAAGAATTCACCTGCAATGAAGGAGACACTGGTTCGATTCCTGGGTCAGGAAGATCTCCTGGAGAAGGGAAAGGTGACCCACTCCAGTATTCTTGGGCTTCTCTTGTGGCCCAGCTGGTAAAGAATCCACCTGCAATGCAGGAGACCTGGGTTCGATTCCTGGGTTGGGAAGATCCCCTGGAGAAGGGAAAGGCTACCCACTCCAGTATTCTGGCCTGGAGAATTCCGTGGACTTCCATGGGATCACAAAGAGTCAGACACAACTGAGGGATTTTCACTTTCAAGCTAATGAGTGAAATTGGATAAAATGGATATTCCCTAAAAAAAGAAGTGATGATATAGCAGTTACCTATTACCCCCAAATTAGAGGCAAACATTTCTCATCTGAGAGTTTCTGTCAGGACTTTGGGCTGCTTAGCTGGGTGAGTCTGGGTCAAGGTGTCTCTTGGGGGTGTTGTCAAGATGTCAGCTGGGGCTGCAGTTTCATGTGAAGGCTTGATGGTGGTCAGAGGAGCCACTTCCCAGATGGTTCATTCACATGGCTGTTGGCAGGAGTTTTCTTGCCACAGGTGGACCCCTCATGGGGCTGCTTGACTGTCTTCATAACATGGCAGCTGGCTTCCTTCCAAATGAATGATCCGAGAGAGGGTGTGATGAGGAAGCAGTGTTGCCTTGTCTAGCCTTGGAAGTCACCCTCTGATGCTTCCACAATATCCTATTGGTTACGAAAGCCAGCCCTATTCAACAGAGAAGGGGAGCATACAAGTATGTGAATGGCGAAGGCCGAGTCTTGGGGGCCCATCTTGGAGGTTGGCTACCACTGAGGGACCTTGTTTCCTCCCTTCCTCTGCAATGTAATGATTTACTGCTCCCTGGTCACTTCCTCTCCCTACTTTCTGATGCATCTTCATGTTATTTGAAGGCTTAATCTCTCTGTCAGCTCTCTTCCTGCCTCCACTATGCTAAATGGGAGTCTGGGTTACCCAAGAGCTTTTAAAACTTGTAGCTGGAGAAGTAGCAGGAATAGACAGGGCCGGCAAGCACGGACATCCTTTCCTGTTCAGCTGCCAGGATTTTGGTGCCCAAATCCTGTTTTAAGAGAATTTCAAATCTGACAAAGCGGAACATTGGTATGGCATTTATTGTGTGATTAATTTATCAAATATAGTTAAGCCTCCCAAGAAACTCTAGCCTACACATTTCCCCACCAGCAAGCACAGAACAAGGTAGTGAAAGATGCTAATATTTATTGGGTGTTTACTGTGTGCTGGACCCTTGACTGAAGGCTTTGCCTGCCTTATCTCATTTAATTCTCATCATAACCCTGGACTGTCAGCACTACTATTATCTTAGTTTATAGAAAATGAGATTCAGAAGAGTTGGACTTGTCCATTGTCACATGGCTGTTTTGAGCGGTAGGATTTGAACGCCCGTGCGTGACTTTGGAGTCTGAGCTCAGAACCATGATAATGAACCAGTTTGAATGAAGGGGAGGGAGGCTCAATTGGATGACCCTTCACATCCATTCCATACTATGACTCCGTGATTCCAGACTTTGGTTTCTGCTGTGCCATGGCGGATGAGCTTCTCCAGATGAGCTGACTCTGAGATGGAGATTTAGCATGCAGGAAGTTTATTAAGGAGATGACTTGGGGCCAATAACTGTAAAGGGAGGGTAGGAAACCAAGATGAGGTGGAGGAAGAAACTGAGCTTTGACATGAGCCCAGGATGGGCCTCAGCCAGCCCATGGGGCATCTGGCGCTCAGATGGGTCCTTCACAGATGTCCCAGGTTGGGGTGAGGAGTCTGGTCTCTTACACCCTGATGTTAGTTACCTAGTGTGGGCTCTAGCCCCTCTTCCATCTTGGAAATATCCAAAGAGGGCTGAGTCCAGAGGACCGTCTTCCAGAGTCACTCTCAAGCAACAGTGACAGTAGAATCCTTCCTTTATGAGGGGGATCTAGGGCGTATGTCATGGCGTGTGGTGTCAGCTTCTAATACAACTAAGGAAGTCCAAGTTTATGGACCCGGATTCACAGATGCACATACATATGCACACCTGCACTCGCAATGGGCAATTCTAGGCAGCAGTAAAGAATAAATTCAGCTATAAGAACCCACTTGAGTGTTCAGAAGAAGGGACAACATACATTTGAGAGCTTCACAGGAAGTTCTGTCCTTTGCAGTGTCCCACTATCCGTGTTAAATCCATCCACTTCTGCCCTCAGCGTAGATATACCCAGTCACCAAACAAAATATCTGTATACAACACTGCTGTGTTTAACATGGATAACCAACAAGGCCCTACTGAATAGCACAGGGAACTCTGCTCAATGTTATGTGGCAGCCTGCATGGGAGGGGAGTTTAGGGGAGAATGGATACATGTATATGTATGACTGAGTCTCTTTACTGTTCACCTGAAACTATCACAACATTTTTAATTGGCTAAACCTCAGTACAAAATACAAAGTTAAAAAAAAAGAATATCTGTATACATGGTACAAAATGCAGCAACATATATGGAACACACACCTACTTACAGACATGATTTATTCACACACTACACTAACAAGTACCTACAATAACCACACATGTGTTTGTAGATATTCATAGCATGTATATGCCCATTCAGGGCTTCCCAGGTGGCTCAGTGGGTAAAGAATCCGCCTGCAATGGAGGAGATGCAGGAGATATGGGTTCAGTCCTTGGGTCAGGAAGATCCCCTGGAGGAGGGCATGGCAACCCACTCCAGTATTCTTGCCTGGAGAATCCTGTGGACAGAGGAGCCTGGAGGGTTGCAAAGAGCTGGACACGACTGAAGTGACTGAGCATGCCTGCACATATGCCCACATAAACACAATACAGTTACATGCCCCCAACAAACATACAGATGGTGGGGTTAGTCTGAACTCAGTGAGAAATATCTCTTAAAGATGAAATTATTTTTGTATAAAAATAAGAATATAGTTGATTTACAATGTTGTATTAGTTTTAGGTGTATCACAAAGTGGTTCAGTTATACATACATATAGTTATACATATACGTATGTAAATATGTATATATATTCTTTTTCAGATTCTTTTCCCTTATAGGTTATCACAAGATACTGAGTGCGGTTCCCTGTGCTTATCTATTTTACATATAGTAGCATGTATATGTTAATCCCAAACTCTTATCTAAAATTATCTTTGACGAATCGATTAAATTACCACATTTTGAAAGACACATGGGGAACTAGACCAGTTTGGGGAACAACAGAAGCTCATTTTACACCTGAAGCCTTCCTGGGTCGTAAGATGTTCACTGAGTAAAATGGGTGTGTAGAGTTCAGTTAATATTATTTACTTTATCCCTCTATGTCTCTGTGTCTTGTCTCTCTTCTTTCCCCTATCTGTCTCATCCTCTCTCTCAGAAGTTGAATCAGTGTCAGATGAGGATGAGATGGTTAGATAGCATCACTGATTCAGTGGCCATTAACTTGAGCAAACTCTGGAAGATAGTGGAGGACAGAGGACCCTGGTGTAGCATAGTCCACGGAGCTGCAGAGTCGGACATAACTTAGCGACTGAACAACAACAAAATACACACATGATGTTTCTGCACAACATCATGTTATCTACACACACACACACACACACACACACCAGCGATGGAAGAGAATTCCAGTAAAGATGGAAAGTCAAGAACTCCTGCCTTTCTGAGTCAATCTAGCAAATCAGTGGAGAAGCATCCAGAGCTGTGGACCATAGGCGGTGGGTCTGCTATTGTCCTCATCACCTTCGTATCAGGGTGCTGTGTCTACCAGCCTCATTGTCAAAAAGAGGGCAACGTGGAAAGAGATAACTAGACAGGTCTGGCAAAGGTCTCTGGAGTGATTGGCAGTCGGTCTCTTATCCCAGGAGCAAACACTCTGTAAGTTTGGAGGCCCCATCAGATCTTGTAAGGTTACCTCTCACCATCACCCACAGTTGGAACAGAGCTTTCTTTTTCTGTTCTTCTCCTTAAGCAATCAACTCCCTCTTTCCCTTTCCCACTGCCTTGAACCCTCTCTCTCTCTCTGCCTGTTCACCTTACATTGTTTTGAAATGACCATTCCTATTGCCACCTGTCCGAAATCAACCCACTTCTCTCTTCTCCTGATGGTGGGCTCCCCATCTGTGAGTTCACCCTTCATTTCTCATCCAAAGTTTCCTTCTGTTCCCAAGTCCCATTTCAGCATCCCCCTTCTGCGTTCCCACAGCCCATAACTCTCAGGCCAGGGGATTAACGTGCTGATTTATCTGCAAAATTCCTTGAGTGAGAGATGAGGAGGGAGGAAAGCCCAGAAAGACCTTTGTCCTTGAATATTGAGTGGCGATTCTGTACATTTAGCAAATGATAAAATAAGCTCTGGGGGTCTGGAATGGGGGGAGGTGACTGGATGTTTGAGTCCAGTTAGAGGGTATTGTCAGTCTGGAAAGTTCCAAGATTTCCTCTCCATCCTCTGCCCGACCTGTATGTATAGCCCAGTCCGTTTTTGTTAGCAATGTACCTCTCAGATATACATCCCCCTTCTGCATTCCTACAGCCCATAACTCTCAGGCCAACTCATCTACCTTCTTTCAAGACTCCCTCAGCCCCATGGAGATACCTGGTGGTTCCATTAGTAACCACTTAACCATACTTATAAACAGCCATGGACAAAAAGACCAAAGAAGCTGTCTTCTTGTATCACTGATTAAGGAAGGGGTAAGGAAAAAAATAGGAAGAAGGGATAGAAACAGAAAGTGTGATCGGGACTTGCTTGGTGGTCCAGGAGTTAAGAATCCATCTTCCAATGCAGAGGATGAGGGTTCCATCCCTGGTCAGGGACCTAAGAGCCCACATACCATGGAGCAACTAAGCCCACATGCCACAACTAAGACCCAATGCCACCCCAAATAAAAGAAATAAAATAAATATATTTTTTAAAAGTGTGATCAAAGTCTCTTTCCCTCCCAACTCTGGCTGTGATAGTTACCATTTGTGATGAATATCCCTAAAGATTTCCACAAGGACAACTCCATTCACTACCTGTTGTTCGTTCGGTCGTAGGTGCCTTACTAGTTGGGAAGTGCTAATGCAACAGCACACCTTCTCTTCTGGCTGTCTTAGCATCCCATGCCGTCCGTAAGTCAACCAGCCTAGACCAAAGGCATAGTTCGTTGATGGAACATTAAAAGAAAGGAGCCCAAAGAATGTTTCCTTTTTCTTTGTCTTTAGTCCTTCTCTTAAAAATGGCATTTCAAGAGCTCTAGAACCTCAGTGCGGAGGGAGGTGGCAATGTCCTTGAGATACGATAAAAATGCATAGGGAATTCTTGGAGGTAGATTGTGGCACCTGAATTGTGTGGTTCCTATATTAACTATATTCTCTTCCTATATGTAGAGAATCTAGAAAAATGGTGCAGATGAACCTATTTGTAGGGCAGAAATAGAGATGCAGACATAGAGAACTGAAGTGTGGACATCGGGAGGGGCAGGGAGCGGGGGGTGAACCGGGAGGACAGGATTGGCATATATACACACACTACCATGTGTAAAATTGACAGCTAGCAGGAACTTGCTGCAGTACAGGGAGCTCGGCTTGGTGCTCTGCGCTGACCTAGAGGGCTGGGATGCGGAAGGGTGGGAGGGAAGCTTAAGAGGGAGGGGTTATATGTATACATATAGCTGATTCATCTCATTGTATAGTAGAAAGTAACATGACATTGTAAGGCAACTCTACCCCAATTAAAAAATAACACGTGTACCCGTATTGGTTCCTTACCTTGTGATAAAGGTACCAAAGTTGAGTTAGGTGTTAACAGTAGGGAAAACTGGTGAGGGGGACATAGAGAATGCTCTGTATTATCTTTTCAAATTTCCTGCAAGTCTAAAATGATTCTAAAATGTAAAATATAATATAAAAGCATTTGTGTGCATTGGTAGCAATAAAAAAAGGCACCAAATAGAGACCCTCTAAGAAAAGGTAAAGATCCCCTGGTGAAGGGAATGGCTGCCCACTCTAGTATTCTTGCCTGGAGAATTCCATGGACAGAGGAGCCTGGTGGGACTGGGCTACAGCACAGCCCATGGGACTGCAAAGAGTCAGACAGGACTGAGTGACTAACACACACACACATGCACACACACACACACACACACACACGCATGCACACACACACAAGAAAAGGTAAAGTGGATTTATTGGGAGGAGGGCTGAGACGCTGCCCAAATCACCTGTGAGATTATTCTGTTACTGCTGTTCATCTATCCAGAGGCTGGGGAGCTGGGGAAGCTGAGATAATGAAAGAGTACAAATCAACATGTGAGAGCAGAGAAACTGGTAAGGTGGTGATGGAAACCCCCTCCCCCTCCCCCAGGCATCTTTGCTTCCTTCCAGCTGTTGGCTAAAAAAGACTTGAGGGTAACATTCTATATTGAATCTCAGAGTTCACTAAAGAGTCCTTGCCCCAGATTTTCAAATCCCTCATGGTTTACCCCTCTTTCCACTTAAAGCACTCCCTCAATGCCCTTTATTGCCTCTTTTTCAAAAGGGTGTCAACAGCCATTGGAGATCAATACACATTAGTCCATCTGTTTTCACTTTGAGGTGCTACATTCAGCATATGTCTTGCAATTCTTCTGATTGATTACTTTGAGCACCTCTATATTGCTTCTGAGTCGGAGTTCATTCTCTTGCCTTTTCTGCAGTCGAAATTTCATTTGTAACCAACCAAATTTTTCATAAGATTTGTGGTAGAACATTGCTTCTCTTTGATGTTTCCCAAAACAGAGAAGAAGGTAGCATGCTCCAATCTTGAAAGCTCAAACCAGGAATATGTTCTCTGGTCCTTGATTTGGTTCATCCTTTTGGGTACCACTAATATCCCAAAGTCCAGCCCAATATACATCCATTTATTTACACAAGAGTCTGCGGAGCTGTTTTACTTTTTCAAACCAGATGCCAAAGCAACTAGCTGCATTTGGAAAATGAACTTGTGTATAATGAAATCAGAAGGAGACCAATTCAGGTGCGGCCCCACCCCCCAATCCTGGGCCAATGCATTACTGCTGCTGCTGCTAAGTCGCTTCAGTCGTGTCTGACTCTGTGCGACCCCAGAGACGGCAGCCCACCAGGCTCCCCCGTCCCTGGGATTCTCCAGGCAAGAACACTGGAGTGGCTTGCCATTTCCTTCTCCAATGCATGAAAGTGAAAAGTGAAAGTGAAGTCACTCAGTTGTGTCCGACTCTTAGGGACCCCATGGACTGCAGCCTACCAGGCTCCTCCGTCCATGGGATTTTCCAGGCTAGAGTACTGGAGTGGGGTGCCATTGCCTTCTCCGAATGCATTACTAGTTTTGTTTTTTTTTTTTTGCCACATAGCATATGTGATCTTTGTTCCCTGACCAGGGATCAAACCCAGGGCCACTGCATCGGAAGCGTGGTCTCTAACTTTAGTCTTCACTAAAGAAGTCCCACATTGTGAGTTATAGACGAGCAAACTCTGGAGGGCACCAGCAATTGTGTTCTGATAAACAATATTTTATACAGAAAATATAACAGCATTTTGTAATAGGGACTGTCTCTTAGTGCTCTAGCCAATAATTCCTTACATCTGATGTGAGGTCAGATGACTGGGAACTGGGATATTTCCATGGTTGAGGTTGTGAATGCAAAAGTACAAATTACTGAAGGCTGACCAAAACCACATCATGAAACCCCTAATTACCCATGTCCACTGAAAGAGGCATTTTAGCACAGATAATACAAAAATGAGTACCCAAGGTGTCATTTATCTTTGGTTTTGGATTATGTGCAATGACTGCTTCTTTTTGCATCAGATTTTCCATATTCAATATTGTTATCATTATTAATTTTACATAAAATCATAATATTTCAGAATTTGCAGAGCTGGAAAGAATTTGGGGATTTGATAGTTTCAGGATTTTCAGACTGTGTTCAATGAGGGTCCAGAGTTCTGGAGAGGATCCCTGGGAAGTAAGGGGAGGAGAAACTGGGTGCAGGTCTCCCACTGTACAGATCACAAAACTGAGTCCCACAGAAAGGGTGAGAACTTTCTAGCTGGTTGGTGCTGGAGTCGCCCAGACCTGTGATCTTCTCTCACTGCAAAGAGAGAAATTCTTTTTTTATTCATCTTTCAGATTTGGCTTATTAAAATAATTTTCATCAAGCAAGTTGTTCTTGTCAGTTAATAAGAATTTGTTTTTCTTTTTACACAAATAGCTCTTTTTAGCATTATTATATTTTACTTAAAAAATTTTTTTTGGCCACACCATGCAGCATAGGGGATCTTAGTTCCCTGACCATGTGGGATCTTAGTTCCCTGACCAGGGATCAAACCTGTGCCCCCTGCATTGGAAGCCTGGAGTCTTAACCAGGACCACCGGGAAAGTCCAGGAGAAAGTGGACTTAAGGAAGGAACTGAGGGAAAAAGAAGGAAACGAATACGTATTTTCTTCCTTATATCAGACCCTTTACATAATTTATTTCCTTAAATCTTTGAAACAACCCAGTGATGCTGGGATTATCACCTGCCTGTATGTTACAGACAGGAACAGTGGAACTTTAAGAAATGACAGAGTTTCTTGCCTAATGTAGAGCAATCAGAAAGTGTCAGAGAGTGGATGTCATGCTGCTTGTGCCAACTCAAGAGTTCGATCTTCCCAGGAGGGAACATGAAGAAACAGCCGAGAGAGGTGGCTCAATCCAATCCAGTAAAAACGGTGGCGCATGAAAGTCCAGGATGAATTTGTCAGGTGTGGCTCTGTGAGTGTCTTGGTAAAGAGAATGCACTGGCTGCCCAAAGTGGTTTCCTTTGCTTTCCTTGTCTTTTTTCAAGATTTTTTTTTTTTTTTGATGTGAACCATTTTAAAAGTCTTTATTGAATTTGTTACAATATTGCTTTTTCTTTCTTTTCTTTCTTTTTAAAATGTTTTGGTTTAGTGGCTGCGAGGCACGTGGAATCTTAGCTCCCAGAACAGGGATTGAAACAGCACCCCCTGCCCTGGGAGGTGAAGCCTTAATCCCTGGACCGCCAGGCAAGTCCCTTCCTTGTCTTTACAGACCAACAGAGCACCCAGCAGAGATAAAACTCACTATGTACCAACCCTTAATTTACCCAGCTAAGGAGCGTCCAAAGACCGGTAAATTTCCTGTCTCCCAGTTTGGCTGGGAATGTTTTTCTTGGATAATCACCCCGTTTTTTTTTTCACTCCTTTTTCTCCCCTTGTAGCCCTTGGCATACTTCCATGCCACCCAGCGACTACAATAGAAGCGATATAAGATTTTCCCCTGAAGCCAAATTCCTTGGGTGTTAAAGTTGCATTGTTTTAAAAAGGTTGATGATGGCTTAGCCTCAGAAGAATGAACATCACGCTATTCTTTGCTCCTTGCTGGGGAGGCGCCTGTGGGGTGGTGTCACCTGTCACTGGGAGACAAAGAAAGTCATGTTTGTTACTCTGAATGGCATCTCTGTAAGAGTCACTGACCTTGTTTGTTGAGGTCCTGCCTCTTGTCTAGCAGGTTGCAACCTTTTTTTTTTTAAAGGCTCTGTTCCAGATTTCCTTTGTGAATGCCACCTTCTGAGATTTGGGGATGTAAGAGACCTGTTTCTAGTGGCTTCCATGATTTCATCTTTCTGCCAGTTGCTCCTAAGACAATGAGCTTCACATAGTAAAATGATTTCTGATTCTGCCTAGCTGCTTTCATAGAAATAGGTGGCAGAGTGAATGAGGACACATCTTTTCTCTTTTCACCTGGACCAGAAATCTGGGGCTAAGGAAAGCATGAGCTTTTTTGTTTATCTGCTATCTTCCGTGAACTCACAGTAAATGAGAACTAGCTTTATACAAACCAAGAAAACGATGTTAATTGTGAAGAATCTGATAAAAAAAAATTTTTTTTTAAGTACTACTACTCAACGAAAGGCTAGTATTAAAATTGTGGAGGAGAAAATTCTATAATCCTCCTTGGTGATGACCTTCGATTCATGTGTAATCCTCATAGGTATTTGGTCTTGAATATTACAGATATTTATGGATTACTACTACATGTTAGGGCTTCCCTGGTGGCCCAGACGGTAAAGAAGCTTCCTGCAACTTGGGAGACCCGGGTTTGATCCCTGGGTCAGGAAGATCGCCTGGAGAAGGGAATGGCTACCCACTTCAGTATTCTTGCCTGGAGAATTCCATGGACAGGAGCCTGGTGAGGTACATAGGATTGCAAAGAGTCAGACACAATTGAGTGACTAACACACACCCACTACATATTCAATTCAGTTAGTCTCTCAGTTGTGTTTGACTCTTTGCTCCCATGGACTGCAGCACGCCAGGCTTTCCTGTCCGTCACAACTCCAGCACCACTCACAACAGCCAAGACATGGAAATAGCCTAAATGTCCATCGTCAGGTGAATGGGTAAAGAAGGCGTGATGCACACATACAATGGAATGCTCAGTTCAGTTCAGTCGTGTCCGACTCTTTGCGACCCCATGGACTGCAGCACACCAGGTTTCCCTGTCCATCACCAACTCCCAGAGCTTGCTCAAACTCATGTCCATCAAGTCGGTGATGCCATCCAATCATCTCATCCTCTGTTGTCCGGTTCTTCTCCTGCCTTCAATCTTTCCCAGCATCAGGGTCTTTTCAAATAAGTAAGTTCTTAGCATCAGGTAGCCAAAGTATTGGAGTTTCAACTTCAACATCAGTCCTTCCAGTGAATATTCAGGACTGATTTCCTTTAAGACTGACTGATTTGATCTTCTTGCAGTCCAAGGGATTTTCAAGAGTCTTCTGCAACACCACAGTTTGAAAGCATCAATTCTTCGGTGCTCAGCTTTCTTGATGGTCCAACTCTCACATCCATACATGACTACTGGAAAAAACATAGCTTTGACTAGAAGGACCTTTTTCAGCAAACTGATGTCTCTGCTTTTTAATATGCTATCTAGATTGGTCATAGCTTTTCTTTCAAGGAGCAAGCATCTTTTAATTTCATGGCTGCAGTCACCATCTGCAGAGATTTTGGAGCCCAGGTAAATAAAGTCTGTACCTGTTTCCATTGTTTCACCATCTATTTGCCATGAAGTGATGGGACCAGATGCCATGATCTTAGGTTTTTTGAATGTTGGGTTTTAAGCCAGCTTTTTCACTCTCCTCTTTCACTTTCATCAATAGGCTCTTTAGTTCCTCTTCGCTTTCTGCCATAAGGGTGGAGTCATCTGCAAATCTAAGGTTATTGATATTTCTCCTT
Source organism: Bos javanicus (assembly GCF_032452875.1). NCBI lineage: Eukaryota > Metazoa > Chordata > Mammalia > Artiodactyla > Bovidae > Bos > Bos javanicus. The sequence goes on along the minus strand of NC_083884.1, from coordinate 60,426,247 downwards.
GATTTCAGCTTGTGCTTCATCCAGCCTGGCATTTCACATGATGTACCCTGTGTATAAGTTAAATAAGCTGGGTTGCAATATACAGCCTTGACGTACTCCTTTCCCAATTTGGAACCAGCCCCTTGTCCCATATCCTGTTTTACTGTTACTTCTTGACCAGCATACAGATTTCACAACATATTAGGTACTGCAATAGAAGTACAAGAGCAAACCAGACAGATACTGTTTTTTAGGGAATTGGGGAGTTGACAGGTCATTGGGAAGGAGAGACATCAAGAGAGTATTTAATAAATAGAGTCCAGTGAAGAAGGGTGTATCATTGGAAGGGAGCTTGTAAGAGGGAGTCTTAACTTTGGGGATCAGGGAAAATGCCCTGTGTGAAGTGACTCTGAATTCCTCAGCACCATGTCCTATTTCTCCAGTCTGCTAGACCCAAGCTTAAATGGTGTCATCTGAAAGTTTAATTCTCTAACCTAGAAGATTCCATGACCACTATAAACCCTGTTAGCTCCGGATCATCCATCATATCTTGACACTCAGAGGTGATGTCAAATCTCTGATAACAAATCTTCTTTGAAGTTTGCCTTCCATCCTAACATGATTGTTGAGTCTAGATGTATCCTTCTATTTTTTATGTGAGTATTCGGTGATGGAGGGAGGCATGTGTCCTTTTTTTTTCTCTCTATATCTCAGCTCTTCATTACAAAATGATAGCTGTGATGTAGCCTATTAACTACTCTGTCTCGTAGTAGATCTAGGAGCTATTAGAATCTCTTAACAGTCTTCTCACATTTCTACAGACTTATGAGAAGAAAGGGAGAAGGAAATGGCAACCCACTCCAGTATTCTTGCCTAGAAAATTCCGTGGACAGAGGAGCCTGGTGGGCTGTTGTCCATGGGGTCGCACAGAGTCAGACTCGACTGAAGCGACTTGCATGCATGCATTGGAGAAGGAAATGGCAACCTACCCCAGTGTTCTTGCCTGGAGAATCCCATGGACGGAGAAGCCTGGTGGGCTGCGTCTATGGGGTCACACAGAGTTGGACATGACTGAAGTGACTTGGCAGTGGCAGCAACAGCAGCATGAGAAGAAAGGATGGAGACTTTTATCATCACTGTTATCAAAAAGGAAAAACAAAAAGACTTAGCTCCTCATTCTCTAAAACATTTAAGAGTTTGAATAACCATAATTAGGTTTTTTTAAAACCAAGAATTAGTTGATTATGACCAAGTGTATCCCAAGTACCATATGACAAACATTTGTATCAAACATCCATAGGTTTTTAGGAAAGGTGCCTCTTCATTTTTATACTTTAATTCTTTAATTTGTGAAACCAGAAGGTGAACTAAATAATCTCAAAGTTCATTTCTACTCCTAAAATTTCTAACTGATGTCTTAGACCTTAAAACATCTTATGATATTCAGATTTTATAAGTTCTAGCCCATGGTTGGGGGTTGGGCTTCCCTGGTAGCTCTGGTAATAAAAAATCTGCCTGCAATGCAGGAGATCTTGGTTCCATTCCTGAGTTGGGAAGATACCCTGGAGGAGGGCATAGCAACCCACTCCAGTATTCTTGTCTGGAGAATCCCTGTGGACGGAAGAGCCTGGCAGGCTACAGTCCATGTGGTCACAGAGAGTTGGACACGACTGAGACTAACCACAGCACAGCACAGCCCATAAAGACTTCCAAAATGGTCTTTGCTATCTAACACCAGTTAAAGCAACTGAGTGAACTTTGAAACATGACCCTAAATAGAGCTGCAGAGAAAATCCTTCAGCTCTGAGCTAGGTACCATTTTGTTTTCGAAGACTGGGGTAGTCTCTGATCATCTGGAGTGTGAGAATATTCTGGAAGCCAGTTTGAGAGATTGGAAAGGCAATGTAGAACAAGAGAGATGAAAAAAAAAAAAAAAAGAACAAGAGAGATGAAAATCTGCCAATGAATGTGCAAATAATGGGCTGATTATATCGATGAGTGGAGGGATGAATGAGAAAGCCTTCATCTCTGACCTGGGGGTGATTCAATCACCCAAGTGGACCTCAGTGAGGAAATCCATCTCTACTAAAATAGACTGAGTGCTGTAAATGGTAGAGGCTCTAGGTTCAAGTCCTGCACCCTCCTGCCATATATACTTACTTGCTACATGGTTTTGATGGGTTTAAATAACCTCTTTGACCTTCAGATTATTCAACTGGTAAATTTATTTGGTGTGAGGATGCAATGAGATCCTACATTTATGAATTATTGGCTTATATGTAAGCGTGCATCCTCCATCTTGTACTACTCTTTACAACATTTTGGACTGTAGCCCGCCAGGCTCCTCTGTCCATGGGATTTTCCAGGTAGGAATACTGGAATGTGTTGCCGTTTCCTCTTCCAGGGGATATTCTTGACCCAGGGATCAAATCCACGTCTCTTACATTGGCAGGCAGATTCTTTACCATTGAGCCAACGGGAAAGCCCTCATAGGACATGCTCAATAGAAGTGATGAATCTGATTAGAGTAATGACTTCTTCACCGAGTTCGCTGAAAAGCAGTTGGTCCATTTGATAGTAAAAGTAACCAAGCAGCTAGCGTTGGCGTTGCAGTCTGTAATTTGGAGAGTTCTTCTCATGTCTCCCAACAGTGTTTTGCTTTTTCATTTCCTCCAATCTCTTCTTCACCTCTCTTTGCTCCTTTCACCCGACATGCTCTTCCCTCAGTTCTTCTACATGGTATACTCCTATTTTTTATTTTATTTTATGGCCACATCAGGCAGCATTCAGGATCTTAAATCCCTGACCAGGGATGGAACTTGGACTCCCTGCAATGGAAATGTGGAGTCTTAACCACTGGGCCACAGGGGAAGTCCCAGTATACTTCTACTTTTATTTTCAGGGTAAGTAGCTCTCTCTTTCTCCAGGCTTCCTCCCCTGCCCTCCCCCATCGAGCCTGGATTACCACCCTCACTGGTCTCCCACACCCTATACTCACCCGTCCATGCGTGCTCAGTCACTCAGTAGTGTCCGACTCTTTGTGTGACCCCATGATCTGTAGCCCACCAGGCTCTTCTGTCCTGGATGTTCTCCCAGGCAAGAATACTGGAGTGGGGTGCCATGCCCTCCTCCAGGGGATCATTCCCAACCCAGGAATTGAACCCATGTCTCTTGCATTGGCAGATGGATTCTTTATCGCTGAGCCACCAGGGAAGCCCTCTATACTCACCCACCTCACTTCTCAACTGTCTCACTATTGGATCCTCAGCACCCAGCCCAGTTTGGAAACAGTCCAGACTCTCAACACACATCTGCTGGTTGAGTGAAGAGGGTGCAGATGAACAGGAGCTCTGGGCACCACAGTGAGAGTGTAGGGAAGTGATGACGAAATGGCGGCCACAGATTGGACAGACGGGGAGCTGAGATTGCCTGGCCTGCTGATTTCTGTCATGTCAGCTCTCCAGTGGGCCCTCCATTGCAAATCCTGAGCTGTCTTGCCATTGCCAGTGGAGCAAGTCCCCTGGCCCACCCAGAGGAGGCCAGCTTCCTCCAGCCCTCTTTGTCTGCAGCCTCCCTGCCCCCCACTCTTCATTCTGGGGCTCTGTCTGCTTGTGGAGTCAGGAGGGGACTGTCTGCACCTTCTGCAGAGACAACAAGGGAACATGACGTTTCACTCTGGCCCCAACCCCAAGCGTCATTGGTGTTGGCTGGCGATCAAAGCCGCCGTTCCATTTTTAACCTTCATCAGGCCCCACCTCACCCTGAGCATGTGTTCCCGACATTTCATTGTGTGCCAGGGGGATAAACAAAACCCACCCCCTGAGTCCAGGGGAGGATGCCTTCGGGGGAGCTCTGAACCCGGCTGAGGCAGATAAGTGACTTTTCCACCCGGAGCCCCCCTTGAGTGCTGTGGTTTTTCCTGAGCTTACATGACACCACAGTAAGGGAGATGGATGGCTTTATTTTTGTGCAGAACAAATCTACAGATGGTGACCCCCGACCAAAAAAAAAAAAAAAAAAAAGCAGAGGCTGGGAGGAGGGTCAGAGAAGTCTATCTTAGACTTTCGTTTTTCTGTCTCCAGTCTCCGAACTCATGTCTCCTAAGTCTCCTATAAATGTCTCTATCGGTGATTATTGGGGGATATCGACGAGAGATAATTTGATTTGATTTTCAAATGAATCCAGATACAAATGAATATATGTTTTTAGAATTTTCAAGCAATTAAGAATAAATAGAAGGAAGAAAGGGGCTTCCTTGGTGGTCAGCAGTAAAGAATCTGCCTGCAAATCAGGAGCCGCAGGAGACACGGATTCAATCCCTGGATTGGAAAGATCCCCTGGAGGAGGACATGGCAACCCACTCCAGGGTTCTTGCCTGGAGAATTGTACAGACAGAGGAGCCTGGCAGGCTACAGTCCACAGGGTCACAAAGAATCAAATATGACTTAGCAGCCAAACAGCAAACAATACTCTACTATATAGTACTATGGTATAAAAAACATAGTTCACACTATACATGCAAACAGGATCAGACTCTTCATGGTGTTTCACAAACTGCTTTTTTCCACATCCTAGATGTCTTTCCATGTGTGTGAATTTAGAACAAATTCATTGCATTTCACAGCTGCCAAGTAGCCATTTGTGTAGCTCTGTTATCACTTACTTAACCAGTTCAAGAGAGCTGGTTTGAAATCCCTACCTTAAAGCAAGCTCATACTTTATTTTTATTCTTATGATGCTCCCTCTCTGCTGTCTTGACCCAGCTGAGGTCTTAGTTTTCTGCTTCCTCGATTGCAACCTTGTCAGCACTAAGATGGTGGATGCACACTGGCAGAAATCCATTTGGATTTCTCCGTTACGCTTTAGCGAAAAAGCAGCCCATTTTCCTTGGGCTTCACCCCCCTAACATGTTTCCACATTTGTTTCTTTGTGGTGGCAATTATTACATCAGGCTTTCAAGGGATGGGGCCTAGAGATTTATAGTCTCTTTTATTTTTTAAAGATTTTTTTTGATGTGGACCATTTTCAAATTATTGAATTTTTTACAATATTGCTTCTGTTTTATGTTTTGGTTTTTTGACCGTGAGGCATGTGGGATCGTAGCTCCCTGACCAGGGACAGAACTCCCACCTTTTGCATTGGATGGTGAAGTCCTAACTGCTGGACCACCAGGGAAGTCCCCGTAGTTTCTAAAGAGCTCTTTGTGTGCTCTGATGAACTTCTAGAACCAAGAAACATGAAAAGGCATGGAAAGAAATGACCTCTGTTGTCCAAAAGGACCAAGATCTCATTCTATCTCTGATTTTGGGATAGATAGCGACTTTTCAGTTCAGTTCAGTTCAGTTCAGTTCAGTCACTCAGTCGTATCTGACTCTTTGCGACCCCATGGACTGCAGCACACCAGGCCTCCCTGTCTATCACCAACTCCCAGGGTTTACTCAAACTCACGTCCATTGAGTTGGTGATGCCATCCAACGATCTTATCCTCTGTCATTCCCTTCCCCTCCCACCTTCAATCTTTCCCAGCATCAGGGTCCTTTCAAATGAGTCAGTTCTTCGCATCAGGTGGCCCAAGTATTGGAGTTTCAGCTTTAGCATCAGTCCTTCCAGTGAATATTCAGGACTGATTTCCTTTAGGATTGACTGGTTGGATCTCCTTGCAGTTCAAGGGACTTTCAAGAGTCTTCTCTTTTGAACCACAGTTCAAAAGCATCAATTCTTTGGCTCTCAGCTTTCTTTATGGTCCAACTCTCACATGCATACATGACTACTAGAAAAACCATAGCTTCGACTAGACAGACCTTAATTGGCAGGGTAATGTCTCTGCATTTTACCTTGCAGGAAAACACAGTTTCCTTGTCTGCAAAATTGGGAAAATTATAACCGAAGTGACCTTGCAGGATTATTCTGAAGATGAAAGTAACTGTGAAGGACACAGCTGTTGCTTAATAATGCCAGCTTTTCTTATTTTCTGAGAAGTGTTAGAAGTAGGAGATGGTCCATTTCTGGGCTTGAATCTAAGCCTCACCTCTTTTCAGATAACTGGATAACTAACTAACCCCTGTGCGTTTCCATTTCCTCATCTGTAAATTGGAGCTGAAATAGTCATCAAAAATTATTGTCAGATATATTGAAGACTTCCCTGACAGTCTGGTGATTAGGACTCCAGGCTTCCAATTTAAGGGACTAGGGTTTGATCCCTGGTTGGGGAGCTAAAATCCCACATACCTTGCAGCACAGCCAAAAAAACAATTTAGAATAAATTGTATAACACGGGGAATATAGCCAGGATTTTATAAAACTATAAATTGAGCATAACCTTTAATAATTGTGAATCACTATTTTGTACACCTGTAACTAACATATTATACACAACTATACTCCAATAAAAAATTTTATCACAAAGCTTACAAGTAATGTATATAAAGGACCTAGTTCAAGCACTCAAATGGTAGCTGTTCTTACAGTTTACTTAATTCTGATTCTTCTATTTTCACTCTAGGCAAGGATTGAATTGTCTACTATTCCCACCCTGTGGCCATGCTTTCAGGGCTTTCTTGCTTGAAGAAGATGCTTATTTATATGTAGAAAGTATGGAGACAAAAGTCAGAAACTGCATTCTAATCCTGCCTTTCCTATTTACTTCTCATATGACCTTGAACAAGGCACTTGGCCTCTTACTTTTGTTATTTCTAAATTGTGCCATTATTTGTAATACAAACAACACCGTGTTTCCTTGATACTTAACAGTTTATGAATCATCTTCATAGTCCTTATTCTAGGCCAACTTCCTGGCTAGCATGTTGAAGATCATAAATACACATTCAGCACATCAATGTTCTATCAAATTTGGAGCCCCTCTAAAAAATAAAATCTTTTTTTTTTTTTTTAAGAAGCAAGTTTGGGCAGAGGGGTGGGAATGGGTGTTAAGATTTCCTGGGCTACTCAAAGTATTTGCTTCTTCATTCATTCAACAAACACTGTACAATTGCTTATAATGTGCTCATTCCTGTACTATGATCTGAGGATAAAAGAAGACATTATTATCATTACTCTTTGGAGTTTCTTTGTCAAATGGGAAAGATGTACATGGAAACATTTAATATACTGGAGGGGCAGCAGGTAGTCTGATTGAGGCATGTGGGGGTGGGAAGTGGAGGAGTGAATACTTAATCCTACTTGCAAGGCTGGGGGTTAGGGGTGGTGTTAAGAAGAGGTTTTAAGACAATGATATCCTTGAATTCATCATCAATGATATGAGTTCACTGAATCAAGATGTGGTCAATGGGCATGATGGGGTCATTAAGAGAGTTTAAAGCTTTCCCGGTAGCTCAGATGGTAAAGAATCTGCCTCCAATGCAGGAGACCCAGGTTCGATCCCTGGGTTGGGAAGATCCCCTGGAGGAGGGAATGGCAACCTGCTCCAGTATTCTTGCCTGGAGAATTCCATGGACAGAAGAGCCTGCTGGGCTACAGTCTTTGGGGTCACAAAGACCCGGACACGACTGAGTGACTTCCACTTTCACTTTCATTGACTGTTTAAAGTCTTATAGGCATCTTCAAGATACTCCAAGAAGCCTATGGAACAATATATGAGAATGGGAGATGAAGTCAGAGTAGTCCGTGGGGCAGAGCTTGAGAACCCTGTGCTCCCTAATAAGGGACCTATCTCTTCTGAGGGCAATGATGGGCTTCAGGTGGGCGGGCCACATGGGGGCCCCGGTTGTGTTTCTCAATGATGAGATTTGGTAGCGACCCAGTTTGGGTTCTCCAAAATGCAGAGCCTGAGGCAAGGATTTGGGTGAAAGGGATTTCTTTGGCAACCCAAGAAGCACTGGGAAGGGGTAGTGAAGTGAGTCAGGGTAGGAGAGAAAGCCAAGGAAAGGTGCCCTACAGGGCAAATGAGGTTCCATGCCTCCAAGCCTTTGAGAGACATTGTGGACACCTCAGGCTTTTCCACGGTGGGTGAGGAAGCTGGGTGTTTATCCATCAGCTCCTCCCATCACAGGATGTGGGATGCTCCTGGGACATCCACTCCCTGGCACTTCCTGTATGCCCGTCCTGGGCTGAGCATACTCTAAGTCAGAGAACACTCTTGGACAGAGTGACAGGGTGGTTCAGGCAGGAAGCCAGGTATGAGGACAGTCACTGAAGCTGCAGGTAGTTTCTTCTTCTTCTTTTTTAGAGTAATCAATCAAAGAAGTTTATTTGTTTATTTCTTTATACTTTTTATTGAGCACCATTTTTTAAAAATTGAAGTATAGTTCATTTACAATGTTGTGTTAGCTTCAAGTGTAAAGCAGTGACTCTATCGTAAGTGTGTGTGTATGTATTCTTTTATAGATTCTTTCCCCTTATAGATTATTACAAGATATTGAGTATAGTTCCCTGTGCTACATATAGTAGGTCCTGTTGGTTATCTATTTTATATAGTAGTGTGTATCTGCTAATCCCAAACTCCTAATTTATCCTTTCCCCCTTTCCCCTTCAGTAAGTTTGTTTTCTATGTCTATGAGTATATTTCAGTTTTGTAAATAAGTTCCTTTCTATCATGTTTTTAGACTCCGCGTAGAAGTGATATCACACGATGTGTGTCTTTCTCTCTCTGACTAACCCCACTTAGTACGATGATCTCTCTGTCCATTCATGTTGCTGCAGATGCCAGTATTTCACCCTTTTCCATGGCTGTGTAGTATTTCATTGTATATATATGCCACGTCTTCTTTATCTATTCATCTATTGATGGGCCTCAAGGTTCTTTCCACGCCTTGGCTGTTGTAAATAGTGCTGCAATGAACACTGGGGTGGATGTATCTTTTTGAATTATAGTTTTCTCTGGCTGTATACCCAGGAGTGGGATCATTGGATTATATGGTAACTGTACTGTTAGTTTTCTAAGGAACCTCCGTACTGTGAAAAGAAACACTAGATCCTGATGGCATCATCTGAGTATCAGAATCCAATCATGCCTAAAGGCAGACAGCTCTGCTCCTAGAGTTTATGTAAATCAAGACACTATTTTTATTTCCTTAAATCTATTTGAGTTGAATTTCTCTCCCTCTTTTATGTTAAAAGACCCAGTTAATAATGTCTTTGGGGCATAGCAGGATCTCTTTATCTAAGGGATAGGCATCTAAGATACTAGGATATTGAACCATCCAAATAATAACTAAAACCTCAGCAACAATTATGGGCTTCCCTGGTGGCTCAGAGGTTAAAGTATCTGCCCGCAATGCGGAAGACCCGGGTTCGATCCCTGGATCGGGAAGATCCCCTGGAGAAGGAAATGGCAACCCACTCCGGTATTGCCTGGAGAATCCCATGGATGGAAGAACCTGCTGGGTTACAGTCCATGGGGTCGCAAAGAGTCAGACACGACTGAGCAACTTCACTCAGCAACAATTTATTGAAGGCTTTCATACAGCACATAACTAACTACATCCAGAGGCACTATTATCAATCCCAGTTTATAGATAGATAAATCAAGGCTCAGAAAGGTTAAGCAACTTGCCCAAAGTCACACAGCTGGTGAGCAACTAGCAACCACACTCCCACTTCTCTGTCTCCTGACTGCCTTGTCAACGTCAGCTTCCCACGGTTCCTTCCTAAAGCATTGCAAGTCCCCTACTGAATAGACTGAGATGAGCTGAACTTTGCTAAACACTCACGGAGCATCTGTAGTGTCACTTCATTACCAAGGTGTTAGCGGAGGTCAACAAACAGACAAGAGAAAGGTCGTGCTCTCGCTCAGAGCTTTTAGCTCTTCTTCCCTCCCAGCCAGTCTGCTAGCGTGCCAGCGTGGCTGGGAAAATGGCCTGTCACCAGATACTCTGTTCATCTCCGGGTTTCTGTATACAATCTTATTTCCTGTCCTGATTGGAACCTCCATTAGGGGGGCCGAAACAAAGTCTGCCCTATAAAGTATGTACACATAAACGCTGTCTCCGGAGCCCCCAGAATCTAGACTATTAAGTGTGCTTATCCAAGTATCTCCTAAAGCTTTGAAACATTAATCCTATTTGCTCCTAAATTCTGTATAACCTCATGCAAAAAGCAGAGAAAGAGCCCTGGTCTTGTGGCTTTTGGAAATGAAAGATTTTGATAGCACTGAGTGGTGCCCAGCCATTGAAAGTCTATCAGCCATTTAACGAAGCCACTGCACCTGATAGATACAGGTAAATACCAGGGAGTGTCCTCAGTCTGACAGTGAAATCAGAGATATCAAAACCATTTAAATATTAAAAAAAAAAGAGAAAAAATTCTGAGTCCATCCAGTGTTAAAGATCTGCTAGTAGTTTTAAGGGCTGCTTACCACAGGGAACTCTGCTCAGTTCTCTGTGATAACCCAAAGAAAAGAATTTGATAAAGACTAGATAAATGTGTTGGGCTTCCCAGGTGGCTCAGTGGTAAAGAACCCAGCTGCCAGTGCAGGAGACATAAGAGACACGGGAGGAAGCCATGGCAACCCATTCCAGTATTCTTAGCAGGAGAATCCCATGGACAGAGGAGCCTGGCGGGCTACAGTCCATGGGGTCACACGGAGTCAGACACGACTGAAGTAGCTTAGCACACACACTTGCAAATATATGTGTAGATACAACTAAATCACTTTGCTATATACCTGAAACTAACATGTTTTAAATCAACTATATTCCAATATAAAATAAAAATTAAAAACAAACCAAGACCAAAATCAAAGAAAGCCCACTCTTGTTCTATTCCTCAGCTTGGTTTTAGCTGTTTTCTGAACTCTGCTCAAGCAAGAAGAAAGGTGGAGTGTGGAAAGGGCATGCTAAGTCACTTCAGTCGTGTCCGTCTCTGTGTGACCCCATAGATGGCAGCCCACCAGGCTCCGCCGTCCCTGGGGTTCTCTAGCAAGAATACTGGAGTGGGTTGCCATTTCCTTCTCCAATTGGAAAGGGCATACCTCTGTAAACATGGGGATGTAGCAATGAACTGAGACCCAGCCGGTCTCTCGCAGGAGGCTGCAGGGTCTTCTGTGACCTAGGATTGAATAAAGGGGCTGGGATTTTCCCCATGTTTGTTCTCAGGACAAGGGCAACCAGAGGGGAAAAAAAATACAGAAGAGAGTTTAGATGATTCCGAAGCCTGAGTTAAAGTCTTCTCTATGCCACTGGTTGGTCTTGAACAAGTTCTTCTCTTTCTCTGAGCCTCAGTTTCCTCCTCTGCTGTAACCAAATTGGACCGGTAGCTCCAAAAGGCCATCGTTGAACCCCCATGTTAGAAACACCAGGGCCAAAGACATTAAAATGCAGTTTCCTAAGCACTAGCCTGATGGAATCAGAATCTCCCACCCACGTGCTATGAACCTATATTTTTAGCAGGCTTCTTCAGGTGATTCTGAGTCGAAGTCAAGTATGGAAATCACCCGAGTAGCTCTGGCGTGGTCCCTCCCAGCTTTAGCATTCTCCTAGGATGTTTTCAGGACAGATGTCTGGGTGTTCTGTTCTCTGTTGGAAGAGAGACAGGGGTTCCTGGGGGCCCTGAAGTGAAATAACCCGATCATCTTTCTCAAACCAGCCACATGGGAAATAAACTGGAGGATCTAGAGACTTCAGGTTTACCATTTAAAGAAGAACTCAAGGACTTCCTTGGTGGTCCAGTGGTTAAGAATCCACTTGCCAATGCGTGGGACATGAGTTTGATCCCTAACTGGGGAAGATTCCACATGCTGTGGGGCAGCTAAGCCTATGGCATTGCCACTACTGAGCCTGTGCTCTAGAACGAATGCTCCACAATGAGAGGACTGCACAGGGCAACCAGAGTAGCCCCTGATCGCCGCAACTAGAGAAAACCCCCCACGCAGCAATGAAGACCCAGCGCAACCAAAAATAAAGAAAGAGAGAACTAAGCCCCATTTCTAGATTAGCTAGACAAAGGCACTAGATGTCAATACTTGTTGGGCACTTACTCTGGGCTACACACTTCACATGGATTACTCTTTTCGAACTCCCCATCCTAGAAGTTAGATGCTATTATTAACATCCTTATATTACATTTGAGGGGATGAAGGCTGAGTCATTTCCTGCAAATTCCAGAGCTAAGAACTGTGGCAGCTATAATCACAAACCCAAATAGTCTAATTTCTGATGCTGAGTGTCTCATAACCATGCCCTCTGGTCGCTACTGCTGTCACGACCACTTGTGATCGACTTAGCATCTGCTCTGGTGGATCAGACGGTAAAGAATCCACCTGCAGTGCAGGAGACCTGAGTTCAATCCCTGGATCAGGAAGATCCCCCGGAGAAGGAAATGGCAACCCACTCCAGTATTCTTGCCTGGAGAATTCTGTGGACAGAGGAGCCTACCAGGCTAAAATCCATGGGGTCTCAAAGAGTCGGACACGACTGAGCAACTAACACTTTGACATGTGCCTGAAATCTTGCAAAGTCTTTATGCTTATTGACTGTTTATGAAAACCTTGTTGATACTGGTTTTTTTTTCTTCTCATTTTAAGGATTAAGAAATTAAGGCTAAGAGTGCTTTTCTCTATTGTACCCAGACTTACATAGAAGTTGGCCTTAAATATATACACTTGGTGGAGAAAGTCCACCCATAACATAAACATAAACATAACATCGAGAGGGATGCATGTACATATGTGTGTTTGTGTCTGTAGCCCGATTACCAAACAGCTCTTTGTGTTTAAAGGGATGGACTTTGCATTGTCCAGAACAGTTGAGAGGGTGCAGACTCCAGTCTTTAATTCCCTTTTTGTAAGAAGTGTTGTCCAAATAAAATAAACAGAACTTGTAATGGCTCATTGTGTTGCTGGCCTGAGCCATCTCACACGTCCGGCCTCTGTCATCCCATCTGGAAGCTGCCCCTTCACTAAAAGGAGCCGGGAACATTAGCAGTGGAATATATATTTTTTTAATTATAGAAAGGGATTGTTTAGACTGATCTCAGGACCATAACATGGAATCATAGAGCAGCAGGTTGAGACGATTTTGCTAGGCCAAGAAAGGACTGATTTCATGATGGTTTTGGTGACTGCTTCTCCATCACTTTTAACATTAATGCTGAGATATATGGTGGAATGGGAGGTAGTGGGGTTTGATCACTCTTGTCTTCAGTTTACCATGACCACAAACCTTTGTTTTGGTACAAAGACTGAAAATGGGAGACAGGAAAGTGTGCTGGGCTGAGTCCGGGCTTTTGTTCTCTCTGCAAACAGAAGGTAGGTGACTGCTTGCCACCTTGGAGGTCTCAGTCTGTCCATCTGTACAACAGGATGACTGGGTGGGAAGATTCCCCAAGTCAGGCTGTTTTTGGCTGGAGACCTGGGGTACAGTAAATGCAGCCACAGTCATCACACCTGGTTTGCAGGCAGATGCAGTCGAGCGCCTAGAGTACAGGACATGGATTAAAAACCTGTCTCTAGCCTGGATGGTAAGGAAGTTTCGGGGAGAATGGATACATGTATATGCATGGCTGAGTCCCTTTGCTGTCCACCTGAAACTATCACAACATTGTTAATTGGCTATACTCCAAAATAAAATAAAAAGTTAAAGTAGTAAAAAAAAAAAAAAGACCTGCCTCTGCCACCATCCAGCTGAATGACCTTGGGCAAGTCCTTTACCTCCCTGAGCTGTTTCCTCATGGCATGGGGCTTACAGAAAGAAATTTCTCAAAGTGCGACCAGAGTACTTTCTAGATGAACAAACCCTGGGGCGCTTGTTAACAACTCAAATCCCTGGATCCCATCCCAGATCTGCTGTATCTGAATCTCATGGAGGGGAGAGGGGAGGAAGGGGATATGCATTTCAGCAAAGACCCCAAGGTGATTCTTAAGCACATTGACACCAGATAATGTGTTAAAGTGCCTCACAATTTTTGAGTGAAGGCTCCAGGCACGACTGATGACTTTTATGAACTCATGCTCTAAAAAAATTACCTACTTGGCTCCATTGAGCAGTGTCTTGTTGCACCTGTAGATTTTTTCTTTATTTATGAATATATCTTAAACTCTGTTTACTGAACACTTATCCTGAACCAAATTTAACATATATAGCCTCACTTATTCTTACAAGCACCTTAGGAACTAAGGACTATTTACTTAGATATTTATTTGTATTTTTTATCTATTTGACTGCGCCAGGTCTTAGTGCAGCATGCAAACTCTTAGTCATGGCGTGTGGGACCCAGTTCCCTGACCAGGGATAGACGCCAGGTCCCCTGCATTGGGAGCTCAGAGTCTTAGCCACTGGACCACCAGGGAAGTACCAGAACTAAGGACTATTTAAAGTAAGGAAAGTGACCTTCAAGGAGATTAAAAAGCTTGTTTGGGATTGTGCCCTACGTAAGATATGGAGCTGGATGTGAACCCAGATGCATCTGACTCCAAAGCCTATTTAATAGGCAACCTCCTATTCTTTCTTAACCAGGGTTACCATGATGAACTTCTCTGGGGGTGGCGGGTACTGTTCATGTAGAAAATAACATAAACAGTGCCCTCCATCCCCCAGAGTTCTGAATCAAGGATGTCCTGCAACTCTCTATTCCTCTTCTCTGCATCCTTCCCTCATCTTCTTTCAGTCTTAGCTAAAATCTCCTTACTTCTGGCTAGAATAATCCTGTCCTAAGTGATAACATTTTTATTTTCTACTCCATCTTCACATATGACATTAGCAACTGTCATGCTTGTGGGGATGGACTGAGAGTTATCCCTACCTCCCTCCCACCCCCACATTTTTTAGGTTGTAATTCTTTTGTTTCAGTTATCTATGGCTGCATAACAAACTGCCCAAAACTCAGTAGCTTGAAAACAAAATTTGTTACATTTTTAAAATGTTTTGCAGATTGGGAATGTGGGCAGGTCTCAGCTGGGTAATTCTTCTGTCCCTTGCAGCATTAACAGAAGTCACTTGGGGTTCTAGAGCAGAGGTCAGGAAACTATGGCCTGAAGACCAAATCCAGCCTGGCAACTGTCTTTGTAAATAAAGTTTTATTGGAACACAGCCATGCCCATTCTTTTTTTTTTTTCTTTTCAGATTTCACACTTTAATTTCTATTTTTCCAGTTTCAAAGGTAAAATGTCCTTATAAAGATCAAATAAAATACATACATAAAACAGAGATAATGAAATTGTTGCACATGTTCTTCCTCTGGAAAATCTGTGGAAATATTCTTTGTTTAAAGCTTTGAGAGCATTCCTTTGGAGAATTTTTTTTGGGGGATACACACATTTATTTCAATGAAATAGAGAGACAATACTAAAAATATATTTATTATTCTGCACGTATTTTTCTAATTCACAGGCTTACAACATTTGCAGGGTGCACTTTTTACTTAGCAATAAATTCTGAACATGTTTTAGGTCAGTATATATATTTGTACATCATTTTATGAATCACTCAATTTTCAGTAAGATTGCTTCCAGTTTTAGGATTTTTTTTTTTCTGTTCACAAGTTATATATCATGCCCATTCTTTTATATACTGTCTATGATGGCCTTCATGCTATAAGGGTAGAGTAGGAACAACAGATGCTGGATGGCCTGCAAAGCCTTCAGTGTTTGATATCTGGCATTTTGTAGAGAAAGGGTTCTGATCTCTGATCTGGAGGGGCAGAGCAGGGGGTGTCCAAAACAGTTTCATTCATTTCTCTGGGGCCTTGGAGGGTCTGGCCGGCAGAGTGGCTCAGTCAGAATTGCTAACTGAACCACCTACAAGTGGTTTCTCCCTAACATAGAGAAATGAACTGCTTCCATGGCAGCTAAGGCATAGAAAGAATGTTCCAAGGGGTCCAAGTATAACTCAGAAGGCCTCCTATGACCTAGTCTCGGAAATCTGAGAACATCCTTTGTGCCAGATTCTATTGATCAGGAAGTTTACTAGAACCAGTACAGATTTCAAGGAAAGGAATTAGTCACCTCTCAGTGAGAAGGGTAGCAAATAATTTATGACCATCTTGACTCCACCACACCTCATTTTTGAAAAGCTTTTCTAAAACATCTGTATCTCCTTTCTCGCCTTCCTTGGTAGCTTAGATGGTAAAGTGTCCAACCCGGGTTGGATCCCTGGGTCAGGAAAGATCCCTGGGACGGGAAGATCCCCTGGAGAAGGAACTGGCAACCCACTCCAGTATTCTTGCCTGGAAAATCCCATGGATGGAGGAGCCTGGCGGGTTACAGTCAACGAGGTTGCAAAGAATCAGACATGACTGAGCGACTAACACTTTTACTTTCTTGACTTGGATGATAATGATCACAGTTGAAATATTCCTTTGTTGCTTAAATATCTAGGAGACACTTGAGTGGGACAAGGGTCAGCATTTATTTAATAAACATTCACTGCACTCCTCGGAAGCACTATACACTCCACTAGGTATTAAGGACACAGCAGTGACAGAAAAACATGGCCTGTATCCCCATGGTGCGCACAATCTGGTGAATATAGATCGAAAAGATGCAGGAGATACTGGAAATTAAGTCGAATATGTTCTGACTCCTCCTTTGACTAGATTTCTGAATCCACCTTCACTTATTTTTCTACTCCATTCTTTTTTTCCCCTAAAAGTGAAATAAGAAAAAAGAGTTATGGTTAACTGAAAGTTCAGTGAGTCAGAACTCGGATTCCATACTTGTTCGTTTTTTATAGTGTTTAT
Organism: Bos javanicus; assembly: GCF_032452875.1. Classification (NCBI taxonomy): domain Eukaryota; kingdom Metazoa; phylum Chordata; class Mammalia; order Artiodactyla; family Bovidae; genus Bos; species Bos javanicus. Next base: position 60,409,639 of record NC_083884.1, on the reverse strand, counting down.
GTGTAGTTTTACTGACAACCTTCATTTCATCGGTATTTCTTCCTTTTTTTAATCCACAAATATGTTTATGGCACCACTGTTCATAATACTCCAAAGATACCTAAATGTCTATCAGATATAATCTATTAAATAAATGAACCATAAGTTCTACACAACAGAATGCTATACAAATAATACATCTATATTTAAGGGCAAAGGAAAATGTATCCATTCTATATGAAATGAGAAAAGGTTACTAAACAGAGTATATTATATGATCCATTGTTTATTAACGAAATACTGGAATGTATTGGAAAAAAGTCTATCTGTGTATATATACATGAATTTTAAAAGTTTTTAATTGAAGTAGAATTTTTATGTATGTTACAGGTGTACCAGACTGTGATTCACAATTGTTAAAGGTTATACTCCTTTTATATTTTTCTAAAAATATTGGCTATATTCCCCGTGTTCTTCAATACATCTTTGTACCTTGTATTGTACATAAGAATCTGTGCCTCTTAGCCCTTCTCCCGTATATCGCCCCTACCCTCTTCCTTCTCCCTGCTGGTAATCACTAGTTTGCTCTGCATATCGACCACAGATTTTCTTTTTCTTTTTTCTAATTCTGCCACAAGGGTTCTAAACCGTCACCCTTCGTTTTCTAAGTACCGTGGTGGTGATGACCAGAATCCCATCTCTCACTGCCCCTCAGTTGAAATTCAGACACAGCAGTGGTGCAGTCATGATGTTGCACCTTCACGGCTGCACGTGCAAATGCCTCTTGGGACTCTGGAACGAGAAGGAGGGATTCTGAATCTCCCTCCAAGAGTCGACTTGATGCTGTGCATTTGTTCACTGGCCTGTCTCTAACATGGAAGGGTCTCCATGTACCTGTTAGTTTGGCCCACAGGAATTTCCTGACAGTCTTGACCTGTTGGCCCCTTGGGAGCTGATGCTCAATCCATGTCACATCCTGGTGCCTCAGTGGCCGGGGGTCTCTGGAAGAATAGAAGCTTTATTAGTCTTTTCCCACATCTATCACATTTCCATCAAATCTCTTCCCCCCTCGGACCTTTCATTGTTGGGTATCAATGGCTTCATTGTAGAGAGAGGCTCTCGTTACCTGTAAGTTCCTTTCTGCTCACCTTTTTTTTTTCCCCCTAGCTCTGGAAGTGGAAGTTTCTTTGTGTGTGTGTGTGTGTGTTTTAGTGAACCTACCTGTATGTCCATTGATCTATTTTCATTGAGTATGTCATGCCTAGGAGGTAGTATCAATTTTTTTTTTGGAGGGGGGTATAAATAGAATCTTTAAAGAAACAATTTTATTGAGGTGTAATTGATATACAGAAAGCTGTGCATATATAATATATACCACTTGATGATACTGGAGATAAGTAAGTATATGCCCGTGAAACCATCTCTACCTGTATAACATAAACCTATCCATCACTACAAAAGTTCTTTCCTTCCTTTCCTCCTCCCTCCCTCTTTCTTTCTTTCTTTCCTTGATTGTTCATAAGATAATGACACAAGACCTACTCTCTTAGCAAATTTTCAAGTATGCAATTCAGCATTGTGAACCAAGGTCACTGTGCTGTATGCCAAACTCTAGGATGTATTCATCTTGCATAACTGAACTTCTGCACACTTTGACCAACTCCTCTCTGTTTCTGTTGAGCCCCTGGCAGCCACTGTTCTACTCCTTTTCTATGAGATTCCTGATAGAAGTGACATCATACTGTATTTGTCTTTCTGTGTTTGGCTTATTTCACTTTGCGTCACGTCCTCCAGATTCACCCACGTTGTCACAAATGGTAGACTTTCCTTCCTTTTTTAAGGCTGAATAATATTCTTATGTATGTAAATACCACATTTTCTTGATCCACTCGCCAGCTGATGGACATTTAGGCTGCTTTCATGCGGTTGGCTGTGGTGAATAATGCTGTAAGGAATGCAGATATGGCTTAGAGATCCGGAGTCCAGTTTCTTTGGATGAATACCTAGGAGTGAATTGCTGGCTCATATGGCAGTTCTGTGCTTAATTATTTGAGGAACTTCCATACTGTTCTCCACTTGTCTGGTGGCTTCACCAAATTCCATTCCCATCAGCAGCATACAAGGGTTCTCTCTCTCCACATTCTTGCCAACATTGGCTAATTTTTGTTCTTGTTTTTTTGGTAATAGTCATCCAAATAGGTCCAAGGTGATGTCTCCTCATGGTTTTGATGTCCCTGCTGAGCATACTTTCCTGTACCTTTTGATCATCTATATATATCTCTTTTTGGGGGAGAAATGTCTATTTGGTTCCTTTGCTAATTTTTGAATTGGGTTGTTTCTTTGCTGTTAAGTTGTAGGAGTTCCTTGTATATTTCAGACAGTAATCTTCTATCAGATCTACATTTGGCAAATATTTTCTCCCATTCCATTGTTTGTTTTTTCACTCGAAGGTTTCCTTTGCTCTGCAAAAACTTATGAGTTTGATGTCATTCCACTTGTTTATTTTTGCTTTTACTGCATATACATCCAGTGAATAACTCTGTTTGGAGGTGACACTTCCCTTGACTCTTCTCCCTAAATTCTGATAACCTTTGTGTTAAAACCATGTTATGAGCTTAGTTTCCAGAGTCAGGTAACAAAGGGGTTGGTGCTGTCATTTACTCTGTGACTATGGGAAAGGTGTTCCATCTCTGAATATTTGCTTTCTGTATAATGGGGGTGATAGTACTCAGCTCAAAGACTTACCGTGAGGATTAAGAAGGCTCATGGCACATAGAAAGCATTCAATAAATATAATCAATAGTTATTATTTACTACCGCCCTTCCTAATTTTCAGAAAAGGTCACAGAGGCTCAGAAAGATGAAGTTACAAACTCAAGGTCACATAGCTTATGAGAACAGAGCTGAGATTTTAGCACAGCTCGAGGCTTGATTTTATTTTATTTTTTTAAATAGAACTTAAAAAAAATTTGTTTATTTTTGATGGCACTGGGTCTTCATTGCTGTGGGAGTGGGGGCTCCTCTTCACTGTGGTATGTGGGCTCTCATTGTGGTGGCTTCTCCTGTGACAAAGCACAGGCCTCTAGAGCGCAGGCTCAGTGGTTGTGGTGCTTGGGCTTAGTTGCTGCGCGGCATGTGGGATCCTCTTGGACCAGGGATCAAACCTGTGTCCCCTGCATTGGCTGGCGGATTCTTATCCACTACGCCACCAGGGAAGTCCAAAATAAATAGTTTCATTTGGCTGTGCTTGGCCCTAGTTGCAACACCTGGGATCTTCCATCTTCACTGTGGCATGCGGGAACTAGTTCCCTGACCAGGCATCAAACTCGGGCTCCCTGCATTGAGAATGTGGAGTCCTAGCCACTGGACCACCAGGAAATCCCGCCCGGCGGCTTTAGTATGTGTTCTTTCTCAAGGTTCTATCAATGCCTGTGTGTATGCATGCGTATTAGTCGCTCAGTCGTGTCTGACTCTTTGTGACCCCTACCAACGCCTATCACCCACTAATACACACATGGCCCTTGGTATGTGCAGAACAAATCACGGTAGAGGCAACATCACTCCTGCCTTTTTTTTTTTTTCCTTTTCATTTTATTTCCTGTTGGGCGAGTATCTTTTCCCTCTAGATGACCTTTCTTCTTTTTGGTGATTCTTCTAACATGGAGCAAAACACACACACACAAGCAAACTAAACAGGGTCCACATTTGCAATCAAGAAAACACTTCACAGATGTCTTCAACTTGGAAAGAGCACAACAATCAAAACAGATAAACAATCCCTGGCTAATATTGCCCAAGACTTGGAAAGCCCGAATGCTTTCTGGAAAACCAGGGTGGACTGGCCCAGGATCGTTCCTGTCCACAAGAGTAACTACACATGAGCGGTCTCAGCTGGATCTGGAGACCCTCTCTTCAATTTCCACATATGTGTGACTGTGGGTGGGAGCTGGGAACATTTCAACTCACAAAATCTGGCAGTTGTATTTTTTTGACATGTGCGTGGTTGACAGAATTAATTGTGAATAACTGGAGACCGCTGACCTCATCTGGGGAGGTAATGGCATGAAAGAACTGAGTTGAGCAGCCTGGGTTTCCATTTGCAAAATGTGTTTTTTACCCTCTTTGAATTCAAACCGAGTGCAAATAGAAGGAACTAGTGCAGATGAGAAAGAAACCTACCATTTCATATACCTTTAGCTCTGACTTAAGACTTCTACTTTCATCTCTTGAACTCCTTCTCACCCATTGCCTTGTTCGTCCTTAAAGCACACTGTTGATTTTGAGGGTGAGAAAAGCAAGGTCCTAGGATAGATTGCTTTAAAGCATTGCAAAGTAGTGATGCGGATGGACCTAGAATCTGTCATACAGAGTGAAGTGAATCAGAAAGGGAAAAACAAACATCGTATATTAGTGCATAGATATGGAATCTAGAAAGACGGTACTGATGAACCTATTTGCAGGGCAGGAATAGAGACATAGACTTAAAGAGACTTGTGGACACAGTGGGGAAGGAGGGGGTGGAACAATTTGAGAGAGTATCACTGATATCCGGAGAAGGCAATGGCACCCCACTCCAGTACTCTTGCCTGGAAAATCCCATGGACGGAGGAGCCTGGTAGGCTGCAGTCCATGGGGTCGCAAAGAGTCGGACATGACTGAGTGACTTCACTTTCACTTTTCACTTTCATGCATTGGAGAAAGAAATGGCAACCCACTCCAGTGTTCTTGCCTGGAGAATCCCAGGGACGCGGGAGCCTGGTGGGCTGCCGTCTATGGGGTCGCACAGAGTCGGACACGACTGAAGGGACTCAGCAGCAGCAGCAGCATTGATATATATATGCTACCATGTGTAAAATAGCTAGCTAGTAGGAAGCTGCTGTATAACACAGGGAGCTCTGCTCAGTGCTCTGTGATGACTTAGAGGGATGGGATGCGACCTGGGTGAGGCTCAAGAGGGAGGGGATATATGTATGCATATAGTATAGCAGAAACTAGCACAATATTGTAGAGCAATTATACTCTAATTAAAAATAAGTTAATGGGTTATTCCTCAATACAAAACAAAAAGTTAAAAAATAAAGTATATGGGAGAAAAGAATTTAAAAGATATATATGTATATATAAAATCATAAAACATCACAGAAAAAATATCTTCCCAAATGCTTTGCACACAGAGCAATATTAAACACTATAGTTGCTAATGGAAGAAGAACCTAATTACCTGGTTTTATAATAGCTAAATATTAAGCATTAATCATGGCATAGTTTAATGCATTAAGTTCATGACTTCAAGAGTCTGGCAGGCTTGTGTTTGATCCCAGTCTCAACTGTGTGAACTTAAACAATTGCTTAACTTCTATGATCTTCAGTTTCCTCCTGTGAAATGCCATTAGTAACAATCCCTGCCTTTAGGATTGTAGGGAAGTTTTAAAATTTTTTTTAAAACCACAGCACATGGCATCCACTCAGATCTTAATTCCCTGACCAGGTATTGAACCTGTGTCCCTGCAGTGAAAGCATGGAGTCTTAACTATGGGACCATCAGAGAAGTCCCAGGATTCTTGGGATGTTTGATATGAGTTATATAAAATTCTTGGTCTTCCCTAGTGGTTCAGACAGTAAAGAATCCACCTGCAATGAAGGAGACCTGGATTTGATCCCTGGGTTGGGAAGATCTCCCAACCCGGAGAAGAGAATGGCAACTCACTCCAGTATTCTTGCCTGGGAAAATCGCATGAACAAAGGAGCCTGGTGGGCTACAGTCCTTGGAGTCACAAAGAGTTGGACATGACTGAGTGACTGAGCATGCATGCATACAACAAAACTTCACAGTGAGTCTCTAGAATAATGCCTTTATTTTTTTTTCTGAAGGTATCCCACAACCTAGATGGAGATTATGAGCTACTTTCCTCTCTGTGAATAATTCCAGTCTACTTGGCTTAATGTACCAAGGTTTATGGTAGAGTGTTTAAGACAAAGCCAAGCTTGGGTTTCTTTGAAGGACAGCAAGGAGTAACTTACTGACTTTATTCCCATTTAGGATGGTTTAAAAACACACAAGCGAATGTTCTCTTCCAAACATCAAACGACGGCTCCAAAAATACAGGCTGAAAAAAAAAATCCCATCATCCAATTTTTTGGCCACAACAAACAACAGTTTACGAGAAACACAATAGACTCAAGAGACACGGCAGCATTCCTTAGCGTCTAATGTCAGTTGACAATCAGCAGGAGAACCACAATAAACAAGCAGCAGGCGGAGCAGAAAAGTTACACACCCACACCATATGGTGGGGCTGCCACTGTTGTCGGCCAATGAATCACCTTCGGTCCCCCGACCTCATAGAGGACCAGGCACAGCCACATGACTCTGAGATGGCATTGGTCTGATGGAACCCCACCATCCCTCCAGCATCCCAGAGCGTGAGACAGTGCGCACATTCATTGCATATGGTCTTCTCGGTCCACTGGCATCTCAGCCATGAACTCTTCCCTCCAGATCACCTAAACCACGTTGCCCAAACTTTGTTCTCATCCCAAAAGATGGTCCTTAACGAACTAGTTCCAAGGTCAAGGAAGACTCAAAATGCTACCTACATCATTATCACCAGGGACTCAGGTAGCTTCTAATTCCCTGTACTGTGAAACCTAGAGCATCACTTGCATTCGGGGCAGTGGGGAGAGGAAGACAGAAGAGAAACCCCCTCCCTCTTAGAAACTTCCTAGAAGTAAGATCATTCATTTAGATCACTGTTCATTTAGAAAGAACAAATAGATCATTCTTTTAAAGTTTGTTGACCTAAACTAGGGCCCACGGCTTCTCAGGGTTATAGGAAGGCTGAAAGAAGTGGACTTTTACCTGGGACGTAACTACACTATTAAAAGTTAGGACACTAAGACAGAGGATGAGAAGAGATGCTGGGATTGGGTGGGGAGCATCTGGAACCCTGCTGTGCCACCACGATCCACTTCTCATGAAACACTGGACACAATAGTGACTGCCATTGAACAGTTTTTGATTGCTTATTATGTATCAGGCACTACAGTGAGCGCTCTGCATCTCTTACCTGGTGAGTCCTCAAAACTGATGAAGTGAGTACTCCTATTTTACAGATGAGGAAATCAAGCCTCAGAGAGGTCAAATGATTTTTCCAAAGACACCCAGCTGGAAATTAGTGCAGTGTTCTGCACTAATTCAATTTCATCTTGACTTTGCAAACAAATGAACAAAACTCATGCTCTTAACAGCAGAGTATCAATACATCATTTTATAATTCAGCATCCTTGCCCCAGGCTCTTACTCTGTCTTTGCCTTAATATTGGCCTAGTGCACTTCTATTCACCCATCAAGGCCTGTCATAAATGTCCCTTCTTTTTCTAAGTTTTCTTTGAATCCTCCAACCTCTGTAATATGACAAATTGATCATTCACTTATCCTTTCAATTATCATCTGTGGAATCTTATGGATTAATCATTGTTCTAGGGGATATAAAAAAGGGGAAAATACATGATTATCTTCAATGTTTGTATGTTTCTTAGACCATCAAGAGCAATGCTGTTCCAGTTGAATTTTCTGCAGTGATGGAAATATTCTATATCCCTACTTGTCCAATATGGCAGCCAACAGGTACTGGGACTGTTGAGCACTTACACAACTAAAGAACTGAATTTTCAATTCTGTTTAATGTTGATTAATTTAACTTCAAATTTAAAAACTGACATGATTCAGCTATTGGAAGCTATTCAGCTGAAGAGCATGATTCAGCTATCCAGCTATCGGTTTTCAAGTATGTTTGAAACAACTTTAGCATGTGAATCTGTACTTTTCAGCTATAGTGATTATGACTCCTAAATATAAAATCTCCAGAATTTTTGATGACAATTTAACATCCAAATAAGAAGGGTTGTTAGTATAAAATATACCTCTTTTTGAAATCTTAGGATGAAAAAAGAATGTGGAATTTCTCATTGATAATGTTTATCTTGATCACATGATAAAATGACCATATTTTGGATGTATTGGGTTAAATAATATACATAGTAGATTAACACATGTAATGATATTAAATTAATTTCACAAGTTACTTTTTAAAAATGTGACTGCTTGAGGGAATTCCCTGGTGGTCCAGTGGTTAGGACTCTGTGATTTCACTGCCAGGACCTGGATTCAGTCCCTGGTTGGGAGACTAAGATTTTGCAAGCTGCACGGCATAGCCAACTTTTTTTTTTAAAGTCACTGCTCAAAACTTTAAAATGCCAGATGTGGCATCCCTTAGATTTGTATCAGCTAGTGCTGGCTGTAGACCATTTTCCAGGTCTGTTCCTTCTGCTGAAGTATAATTTCTGAATTACCCCTGGCCTTAGCATGAACATAGCACACACCAGCTCCTCATTTAATAACCATTGGAAGAGCAAAGAGGTATCTCTTTATAACCCCGGTGAAATATTTTTTCTCTTTCTGGGTTTCACCACAGTCGCCGAAATCTTCCAATTCATGTGAGAGGCTTCCCTAGCTATTTCACATTTGGTCAGTGATTCCATGGTTTATGACCTGAAATACTTTTCTTATATTGAGACAGTGTTAGGTCTCAGAATTGACATCAATCTAGGATTAAGACAGTAAAGGATACTCTCATTGGCTTCACTCATTCATTCAACAAATAATCATGGAGCCTCTACCATCTGCCCGACATTGCCTTCAGAGGCTGAGGGTACAACAGCGAGGCAGCCAGACATAGTCCCTACCCTAGAGGGAGAACAAAGAAATAATAAGAAACATGTAGATCCTTCATTTAAGGAGCTGATCTACTGGATTTCTTTCCCCATGATCTTTCAGTTATTTCTCTTACTGAGACTCTTTTTCCTTTTTTTCTCCCTTCCCCTTCCAGGTGAGGTTAGGGAAATCCAAAGAAGAGATTTTGTGATGAAATCCTCCTTGTCACTCAGACAGGTTCCTGGAGGGACCTGGGAGAGGAAATCTCAAGCCAGACCCCAGGATGAGACAATCCCTCAAACGCTACGATGGCTTCTCCGTCTTCAGTTCTTGACAGATAGTTAAGATTAGGTTAAGATTAGTCAGCAGGAGGATTGACTGTGGTTCTTTAAAGTAGCATATAATTATAATGCTCGGTACTTAAGGGTTGTCTTTTATTTCAAGCTCTTTCAGCACAAGCATACGATGAGTCCTAACTTCATAATCTTGGCAATTTTCACTACGTTATTATTCTTTTTTTATGAAATTGTAAAATGACCTACTTGAACACCATTTTGAAGAAAGCCTTTTTATTAAAAAGCATTAATCTTCTCAATGTTCTTTTCTGTCTCTCCTGTTATGATCTACTTTTCTGAGCCTACTGTGTGCAACTTGAAAGCCAGGTTATGCACGCTTATATAGTGCCCTGAGCGCTCAGTCGCTCAGTTGTGTCCGACTCTTCCCAGCCCCATGGACCGTAGCCCGCCAGGCTCCTCTGTCCATGTGATTTCCCAGGCAAAAATACTGGAGTGGGTTGCCACTTCCTCCTCCAGGGGATCTTCTCCACCCAGGGATCGAACCCAGGTCTCTTGGGGCTCCTGTATTGGCAGGTGGATTCTTCCGAGATCAGACAAGATCGGGCGCCTTCAGGCTGATATGGCCGGAGACTGGCAGGTGGATTCTTTACCACTAGTGCTACCTGGGAAGCCCCATGTGGTGCCATATGTATGCCCTATATATGTTTTGGTTTAAGAGAAAAGATTGTTCCATTCTTCTACCCATTCACTGCTCTAGCCATAACGTGTTGAGTTAGTCAAGGGCTTTTTAGGTCATAGTGAGCAAAATTTTACATAACTTATACCCAGAACATGAAAGCATTGGAGGACATTGGTGGATATTAAAGAAAACAAGGGCAAGAGTACACGGTAGACCCCACAGGGGCCTGGGACCAAGACCCTCGAAACTCCGGACCCGAGATGACTCTTTCCATCTGTTGTGGTTCACAGGGCTTCTCAGCTGGGTGTTCTGTTTCTGTGTATCAGCTTTCTCTTCTTTTCTCTCTGTATTTTCCTGCTTACTTTCACATGGGCCAGACACGGCCACACTTGTTCCTGTGTACCACCAAGATGAAGCCCCAGATCTCAGTGCCTGACTCAGTGAATGTTTATTTCTCTGTCTCATCAGTCTTCTATGTATTTGGGGAGCCCTTCTCCATCTTTTTTGCTCTTGTGAAAGAGTACATGACCCCTAAGGTCATCACAGGGGAGGAAGAAAGGGCTAAAGAGTTGCATGGAGGGTGTTTTTATTTTATTTTAATAAAAAATGACTTAGTTGACTGCACTGGGCCTCGGTTGTGGCATATGGGATCTTTTGTTGTGGCATGTGAACTCTTAGTTGTGGCATGTAGGATCTAGTTTCCTGACCAGGGATTGAACCCAGGCCCCCTGCACTGAAGTGCAGAATCTTAGCCCCCGGTCCACCAGGGGAGTCCTCTGGAGGGTGTTTTTAAAGGTGGGCCTATCTCTGCCCACATTCCCATCAAGCAGAACCCAGTCAAGGGACCCCAGTCTCATGTCAAGGGACCCCAGTCTCATGTGAAGGGCAGCTGGAAAATGTGGAGGAACACAGGGAGAGCTGGTGAATACTATTGCCTCTGACATACAGCCCCGGTAAAACGTAAGCTTCCTGAAAGAAAATACCCTCCATGCAACTCTTCAGCCCTTTCTTCCTCCACTGTGATGACCATAGGGGTCACGTGCTCTTTTGCAAGAGCAAAATGTCAGGAAGGGCCTTGACTGAGCCTTCTAGCACCTGTCACATGCTAAACACAAATTAATGAAGACGTAAATGAACGACAGCTTACTATCTGGAACTTCCATTTCCTTCTTAGTTATGAGCTGTGTTGTAACATTCATTGTGAACTCTTGTCTTTTTAATTCCATTTTCAGTCTTATTAGGGTAGGGATGAATCTTGACATTCTTTTTAAATCTTGACACCATTTAACACCATCCCAACTTCCTTGCAGATGTCCTTCTCTTTGGAGGAATAACAACAACTGCATTTACCATAGTTCCCAGAAGGAAAACTGGTAACAAGACTTGAATTTTATTCCATTATGGTTTCTATTTTTCATTGCTTTAATGATTTTACAAGCACTCCGTAACATCGTTATCACATGCCAGAATTAGATTCCTTGCCTCCCTCTTATGCTTTCTCTCCCCAATCTACTTCCTTAATCTTTTGAAACTTTCAGGCCTTGAGTCAATGACCCTGAAGATCCTAGCATCCAGATTCAAGGATTTCCAGGTACATTAAAAAAAAATCCTACAAGTTACTTTTTATAGGCTAGTTTGTGGGGAGTCTGCAAGACTATGGCTTTATACATCAGAACTTGTTTTTTTTTTTTGGTCATGAACTCTTTCCTCCAGATTTTGACCTTGGTCCCAAGAAGATTTGGAGATAAAGTATAAATGTCTCCATAAGGGCTCAATACTCCTACCACAAAGTTCAGACCACAGATCTAGAGCTTTGTTTTCCAAGCTTTCTTCAGTGAGAGTTCTGTAAGAGGTCAAAAAGTATTTCAGCAGGAAGAATTTCCTGGGGAAAGAAATTTGGGAAAAAAATGCTTAGTATGTCCTCCTTTTGGGAATTTGCAATATAAAGTACAATATTAAAGGCACTGAGAAGGTCTGCACATAAGCAAATGAAAAAAGCAAGCAAACATATTTAATTTTGTTTAGCTTCGTTTATCCCGACTTATTCAGCCATGGATCTCTTTTGCATGCAATAAGTGTTAACATCTTGTGGACTTAGAATCCTTCTGAGCATAGTTTTGGAAACTCTGCTTTCACCTATGTGATTTCCAATTCTTATGTCCATTGTGCAAACTTTTCCATATGTCGGAATTAAGGCGCAGGGAAGGGAAGGAGCTTATGTACAGTAACTGAAACTTACGAGTTACATAGCTGGAATTTGAGCTCTTGCGTGATGGATTGGAAGCCCCCCCTTTTTTCCCTCTCTCTGTCCTATACTATTCCCAAGGTATGGTGAGTTGCCTGGAATTCATTTTAATTGTTTGATAAAAATAATTTGTAATTAATCGTTGATTGCCTGTCAGTGAATGCTATTCTGGAGAACTTGAAGACAGTTTATTCTCAGCTCCAACAGTCTGCTTTGCATTATCAATTTGTTAAGAAACTCTCTCTCTCTCTTTTTTTTTCGTGTAGAACTGTGCAAAAAGCAACTTCCATCCAGACTGTCTGAATTATCCAAAAATTCTGAACTGATGGCATCCAAATGAATAAGACTTTACAGAGCTGCACTGGGAGAGTTGATTGGATTTGTCAGTTTTCCTGTGGATACGAAGTCCTGGGTGGCTTGACTGTAAGTACGTTGGAACATAAATAATCACCAAGTTTTCAGGTGAATTCCACAGAGTCCATGGGAAAAGAAAAACTGGCTATGTGTTTGGGAATCTATAAACTATCGGAGAAAATCCAGCACAAAGTCCCAAAGTGGGAACTCAGGGATGAGGGTGTTTGGGGGAAAAGAAAGAAAAAAAAAAACAACACAAAATTTTTTTTTTCCCCCCGAAACTAAATTACTTTCCAGCAACCAGTGCTAAGATTTAACAGCCAAGAAGAGTCAGGGTAATGAACTTTCCAAGAGTTCATGGACACTAGGCATTCAATAAACTCCCCAAACTCCAAAATGCTAGAGGGTCAGAAAGGAAGGAAAACATGTTTTTATAACAAAAAAGATGACGTCTTGGATCGATTTATTTATTTCATACAAAGGTTTTGTTTTGTTTTTTTTTTTTTTTTTTACAATTTTCTGTCTCTTGGCTTCTTGATCTCTTCCTCGTCAGGGGAGGGTGAGAGATGGGGCAAAGGCCTTGCAAAAACTAGACTTGGATCCTTCTCGTGTATATTTTCCAGAGACTTCGTGCTGGTGATGAAAGGTCTGACCCAGGAATTTGAAGTTCATCAGAGGGGTGTGGGGCGGGCGGGGGGAAGCCAAGAGGCCTCCCCACCCCAGCTTCCGTCTGCCCCTGTTGGCTGGCCGCCAGCCACTCTCATTCTTGAAGGCTTGGGTCAGTGCTGCAGTTCACTCGTGGCTCTATCTTCCCTTAGAAGGAAATGGCTTTTGCTTCTTTCTGGGATTTGGGGTGTGGGATTTGGGGTGTGTTTGTCTTCCCTGGTGGCTCAGATGGTAAAGAATTTGCCTGCAATGTGTGAAACTTGGGTTCAATCCCTGGGTCGGGAAGATTTGGAGAAGGGAATGGCTACCCACTCCAATATTCTTGCCTGCAGAATTCCATGGACAGAGCCTACAGTCCATAGGCTGCCGAAATGTCAGGCACGACTGAACGACTAATACGTTCACTTTCAGGTGTTTCTAGGTTAGAAACAGACGACATACCTCTCTCCTCTTGGGAATTCCCACATATTTATTTTTACTGGAGTTTAGTTGCTTTATAATGTTGTGTTAGTTTCTGTTGTACCGCAAAGTGAATCAGTCACATGTATACATAAATCCCCTCTTTTTTTGATTTCCTTCCTATTTAGGTCACCACAGAGCACTGAGTAGATTTCCCTGTGCTATAGGATAGGTTCTCATTAGTTATCTAGTTTATATATAATAGTATACATATGTCAATCATAAATTTCCATCTCCTCCCACCTTCTTTTCTCCCCTTGTTCTCTACATCCATGTCTTTATTTCTGCTTTGCAAATAGATTCATCTGTACCATTTTTTTTCTAGATTTCACATGTATGCATTATACACAATATTTGTTTTTCTCTTTCTGATTTAGTCCACTCTGTATGACAGCGTCTAGGTCCATTCATGTCTCTGCAAATGGCACGAGTTTGTTCCTTTTTTTAAAAAAAAATATGTGACACCAGCTTGCACTGTAGGTCACTTGGACTGAGAGGTATCATTGGAAATCATCTCTTCCAGTTCTCCCATTTTACAGATGGGAAGGCAAAGGTGCAGAAAGGAAGAATGGGCTTGCTCAAGGTCACATCATGGGTTAGTTACAAAGCCTAAGGAAAGATCCAGTTTTCTTGCTTTGTAACCCAAATCTCTTTCCTTAGTCCCATGTTGCCTCTCACAGTTCATTCAGTTAGTCTGTGCTGAGCCCCCACAAGGCACCACGAACTGTGCTGTTGTTAAGTCGCTATGTCATGTCTGACTGCTTGCAACCCCATGGATGGCAGCATGCCAGGCTTCCCTGTCCCTCACTATCTCCTGGCGTTTGCCCAAGTTCATGTCCATTGAGTTAGTGATGTTGTCCAACTGTCTCATCCTCTACCACCTTCTTCTCCTTTTGCCTTTAATCTTTCCCAGCATCAGGGTCTTTTCCAATGAGTCATTTGTTCACATCAGGTAGCCAAAGTATTGGAGCTTCAGCATCATGAACTGTGTTAGGTGCTATTAATATTTGGAACTCCAGGATATCACTCAAGAGACTGAAGATCTAAGCTGGAGGCTGTAGACCCTTAAGTCATGAACTGGGAGATGTAGAGGGGAGAGTGTGGAGTTGGGAATCAGATTAGCTTGGGTTCAAATGTTGGTCTTCCATCGATTCTAATTCATCATTATTTAGCCTTTCTGAGCTCCAGTTTTCTCATCTTTAAAACAAGAATGGTGATAGTCTCTACCGCTTATGAGTTGGGGAACAAAAGCGGTAATACATGGAAAATATCTTGCAAAGTGCCTGGCATAAAATACAGAACCCTGCATGATTGTCATGAATAATAACTACTGTGGTAAGTGCTTCAGATAGTTAAAGGTACAGGATTCTACAAATACATGGGAAGAAGCAGCTAATTATGTCCCCAGGCGGAGATGAGAGAAAGTGGAGTTCTCTTTTGATTGGATTTTTCTGCCTGATTTGTGTGTGGGGAGAGTGTATATTTTATGGCTGAAATCTCTCTACAGGCATTTCCAGTCTAAGAAGTGCATTTTCCTATAAGAAGTGACTCTAAAGACAGAGCTGTATGCTGATGTAAATGCAAAACAGAACTCTCTAGTTATTGACCAGCCAGACAGGAGAGTCTTTTAATGGCTATGACCATGTCCGAGTACAAAGATGACCCATGTCCAGAGGATGACCCAAGACACAGGAGTTCTCAAATGCCATATGCATCATCAGAGATCAAATTAGTTGAGTCATTTAGGATTACATACATTTTAAAAAATGTTGGAATGCTTTGAAAATTGACAGTGCTATAAAGTTCATTTTCTGATGATGCTCGTAGCAGTTGGTCTCGACAAGCGTTTCCCAAAGCCTGCTTTGTGGAACACTAGATCCATGACATGCCCAGCAACCTTGAGCAAAAATGTGTATTCAGATACTCCCAGTTGTACCTTTGAACTGATCCACTTCTTGACCCAGAAGACTTTTCTGTAATCCCTAGATTATGAGGCCTATGAATACAGGAATTGTACCTGTTTTTTTTTTTTTTTTCCTACTGTATCCCCCAAACCAGCATGATTTCTGGAACATGTTGTGCTGTGCTTAGTCATGTCCAACTCCTTGTGAGCCCATGGACTGTAGCCCACCAGGCTCCTCTGTCCATGGGGATTCTCAGGCAAGAATACTGGAGTGGGTTGCCGTGCCCTCCTCCAGGGGCTCTTCCCAACCCAGGGATCGAATCCTGGTCTCCTGCATTGCAGATGGATTCTTTACTGTCTGAGCCACCAGGGAAGCCCAGCAATCCTGGAGTGGGTAGCCTATTCCTTCTCCAGGGGATCTTCCTGACCCAGGAATCGAACCAGGGTCTCCTGCATTGCAGGCAGATTCTTTACCAGCTGAGCTACCAGGGACCGCTTAATATATATTTATTAAAAGCAATTTTGTATTTCTTAGGCAGGAGGAGGGGAGAGGAATGAATTACAAAGGAGCAAGAAGAAACTCTTAGAGGTGATGAATATACTTTTTATCTTGATTGTGTTGATGACGCCATGGGCATATATATAAGCCTGAATTTTAAGTTCATACTGTTTATGTCAATTGATAGGTAATCCAATTATCAATAACACTGTATTTTTCAATTTGAAAAAAAAATTATGTATTTCCTAAACTTGGCCATAGAAACTCCTTATCAGTCCACAGTATACCTACCAGCATTGACAAAAATGAAGTTTCTTTCCAATCAAAATTGCACAGTTTGTCCCAGGTGGGGCTCCAGAGGTGTCTTAGGGTAGAATTGGGGAGGAGGGGACATGGATGGAGTTCCAGATCCCCAACCCTTGTCTTAACCAGAACACCTTTGCTGTCCCAGTAACCATTTTACTTACTAGGATTTGTTTTGAACTGAGAGCTATATGTTTTTACCACATTTGACACATGCTTGTTTGAGAAGAAATAGCATCCCTTGGGGGTGCTGATATCACTGAAGGGAATAATAAGAGTTGGGCTTGACAGATTAACTTGATGTGTTTTAGGGGAGAAATGTGACTTGAAACTCATTTAATTATAGAGTCATTCCTCTATACTTATTGAATGTCTTTAAATGCCAGGCACTCTTCTAGAGTTTGAAAAGACAGGTAGTATGATAGACAAGATCTCTGAGTTCAACAGAGAAGGAGAAATTCTGCATCTTGTTGTTCTTCAGTCGCTCAGTCATGTCCAGCTCTTTGCGACCCCATGGACTGCAGCACATCAGGCTTCCCTGTCCCTCACCATCTCCCAGAACTTGAAATATTGCATGATGTCCCTTATATGCAGACTCTAAAAAGAAACGATCCAAGTAAACTTGTTTATAGAACAGAAACAGACTCGCAGACTGAGAGAATGAACTTTCAGTTGTCAGGGCAGAAGGATGGGTTGAAGGGAGAGTTAGGGAGTTTGGGATGGACATGTACACACTGCTGTATTAAAAATGGATAACCAACAAGGCCCTACTGTATAGCACAGGGGATTCTGCTCGATGCTGTGAAGCCTTAATGGTGTGTGGGGGTAGTTCATGTATATGCATGGCTGAGTCCCTTTGCTGTCCAACTGAGAATATCGCAACATTGTTAATCAGTTTTACCCCAATATAAAATAAAAAGTTTTTTAAAAAAAGATGTCTGACTTTAAGGAGCTTACAGTTTGGGAGGGAAGGATACTGGTAAATAAATCAGAAACCAATCCCCTATCAAGCATGATTCTATATAGACACACATGTTGTGAAGACACTATGGCAGCGAGAGAGAAGTGGAAGTGTTAAGGGGAGGGATGGTAAAGAATGGTCTCTACTGAGATTTGAGTTGAGATCTGGGTCTGATGACTAGAAAAGGGGTCAGTCTGGGTGGAGGGGACAGCATGTGCAAAGACACCGAGGCAGGAACAAGATTGGTGTGCTCCAAGAAAATAAGGCAAGCCAGTGTGGCCAGTTTAGGGCAAGCTAGGGAGTGAAGTGAAATTGAATTGATGTAGGAGGCTGCATCTAGCTCATTCATCTTCTAAGTGCTGAGTACTGTATCAGGCAAAGACCAGGTAGCCATGGATATTTGATGACTGTACTTATGATGACTGAATTTGCATCCCTTGGTTCCTGTCCTCCACAACCTTAGGTGCCATTATTTATGCATATTTTATAAAGTAAAGCTAATTAACCCCGTAATACTGTTTTTGCTATTTTCCTAAGTATGGTTGTATTCATGGGGTCAGTGTAAAAGACGATTTGATACTGACTATCCCCCTAAAACTTAAGATTTTGGTGAAAAGTGTTGCCTGATTAACTGGAGATGCAGAGGAATTGCCATCTACTACTGAAGGATTCCCTTTAAAGGCTGAGAGATCCAAGAAGGACCAATGATGTGGCTGAGGCCACACAGGGCGCTTGTCGTATACCAGGTGTGGGAACCCACTTTCTCACCCTGAGATCGAGCTCGTGGCTAGAAGGATTAGCTGACCCATTTAACTCCATTTGCTTTGACATGCTCACGCTTGACACTTCCCCAGTACAATGTGCTCAGTTCCCCAAATATGGGATTTTTGAGTGAAACCCTGATATTTAGCTCTAGGGCTAAAAGCAATGCTTAAATCCCCCAATTAGAAGCAGAGATGGAGATGAAATGGTCCCAAGGAATCTGGAGACACAACAGTTTCAAAAGGCAGCAACAGGCTGGGGCAGAGAGAGAGAAGTTTTAGATCTTGCACCAGGAATGCAAAGCTAAATAAGAACCAGTCGAAAGCTCTGGGGGTTATAAAGTGGAATTCCCTCTTGTATAGTACGCAAGAGTTATTAAGTGTGTATATAAGACTCCTGTTTTACTTCATGTACATGATTATTTTATACAGGCGGGTTTGGAAAGAATTATAGGCTGAGAGCTGGCCAAGACGCAAGATGAGCAGTGGGGAATGCGGGTGGCTGTTGCAATGTCATTCTTGGGAGCTTGGGCTATTTGGAGAATGCCACCGTGGGGTCCATTATGGGCTGAGGGGTTAGGGAGAAGCAAAGTGGAATTGGATTTTGTGTGGATTCATCTTCAAATCAGCATCTCAGGACTGCTCTTTATAGGATGGGCCAGGTTTGAGACCGAGAGGAGCAGAAGCTGGGACGAAGCCCAGCCAACTGGGTTTGCTCCACTGATGTCCTGAGATCAGGAGGATAAAGAATGTCAATCTGACTTGCCAGACTTTAAGGCCTGAGCGACCTCGGGCTGTTCTCAACACACCCAAGTGATTTCAAAAGTGAAAAATGCATTCTCTTTCTGAAAGAAGTCCAGGAGGCAGGGAGCTGGGGCTAGAGGGCTGCCTCGAGCAGAGATTCGATTACCTGCAAGACCCGCCTAGTGTGTGAGAGGCAGTGAAATTGGTCTCCTTACGTCATCCTGGGGTTGTTTGTTTGTTGCTGTTGTTCAGTCGCTAAGCTGTGTCCAGCTCTTTGCGACCCTGTGGCCTATAGCTCTCCAGGCTCCTTGTCGTCCACTCTTTCCCGGAGTTTGCTCAAATTCATGTTCATTGAGTCAGTGATGCTATCTAACCATTTCATCCTTTGCTCTCCCTGTCTCCTTTTGCCTTCCTCGGTTAGCTTCCTTTTTAAGGGAGGCAGGGCTCTGTATCAGAACTATTTGAATTCTTGATTTTGCTTCTAACTCTGTGATCTTGAGAAAGTTAATTAACCTCTCTGAGCCTCAGTTTCACTGATTATAGAATGGGGATTCAAACAGCTGCTTATATGAAAACATAATAAGGCAAAGGATATGCAAAGCTGGTCTCATCAAGTGACAGTCATATCAATAATAATTGTTAATAAAATTTTTAACGAAGGACAATTGATTGGACTGGAGTGGGGAGCAGTCCAGCAGTGGCTGGACTGGCATTGTGTGTGGTATCTCTTGTTTGATGAGTGGAGGTCACTTACCAGCTGTTCTTTGTGCCCTAGGCTCTCTCTGGTGCAGCATACAAAACTTTGTTGAACTGGAAGTGGTTTTATAACTTGAAAGGAGTGGTCTTTATGGTGGCCTGCTTCTCAATCCTGGATAATTGAGATTCTGTAGACTCTAGACTGGCTGAATGCCAACCATGTAGATCCCAAAGCTCTCCTCTTGAGTATCCCCAAGATACACTTGAAGCCCAAATTCCTTGAAGCTACAATGTACCTCCCATCCTCCTCCCTCCTTTTTCTTCTTTCACTGAGCAACACGTTCCCCGTCCCCTTCCCCCAATAAATCACTGTAACACGTCAAACAGAACACAGCAAAGCTTCAGGATTTGAAAACAGTAGTCCCAGGAGGAGAAGAGGGCAACAGAGGATGAGATGGTTGGATGGCATCACCAACGCAATGGACATGAATTTGAGCAAGCTCCAGGAGACAATGAAGGACAGGGAAGCCTGGTGTGTAATAGTCCATGGGGTCACAAAGAGTCAGACTTGACTTAGCAACTGAAAACAAGGCTTTACCCATTAGGTTTCCCCATTGCTTCTGCAAGGAGTTCTTGAACAATCTAGAGTGGGTTCTTGAAACCCACTCTAAACCATCAATTTAGTTTACCCATTTCTCATACAGAGGGTAAGGTGAAACTAACTCTGAAAGGAATTTGTCCAAGTCTAGATAAGATATGCAGATCATATCCCACCGTTCAGTTCAGTAATAGATGCTATGAGTTTCCAGGAGGACCAGCAGATTCTTTCAACCACGTCACCCAAATTCAAGACTCAGAGGTTCCAGTTCAGTTACTGTGCATTACAGCTTCAGATATCTAAAGGGAACACACTGATTAGTTAAGACTTGTTTTTAGGCAGAAACATACGTGACCCATATTCGGAATCAGAACATTCGTTGCAATCTGTGCTTGGAGGCAGACGTGTTTGTTTATTTTACGAGTTTTTAAAGTGCCAACTCCCCAGCAGTGAATTACTTAATGACTCAAACACAAACCCCAAACTCCAAACTGGCTCAAGAGAGGTGGCGATTACGGAAAATTCTACTTCATCTAGCCCAAAGAACTGACCACCCGTGAGCTGGAAAACAGACCTCAAAGCAGGAAAGAAACAGAAGTGTCCAAAGAAGATGTGGAAAACACAACCCAGAAAAAGCTGACCCTCAAGAAAGAAGTCCGGTGAGTGGAGTCGGGGGTAGATCTCCTGATGGTTTCTCAAGGCTGCCGGGGTCCTGCTTTCTGGGTGAGAATGTGATTGAAGACAAGCATTGTCTATTTTACCAAGTCCCAGAGAATTTGGATCCCAGATGTGGTAGACGATGGTCTTAGATCTGGGGTTGCAAAGTCCACATCTACCCAGACCGGGCAGGAAATGTAAATGACCGAGTGAACTGAGTGTAAGATGATACTAGACAGCTGACACTCAGTCCTGGGAGCTGTGAGGAGATGGGGGGCTGTGAGGAGATGGGGGACAGACCTCAATTAAAGAGAGCAGCTGCTGACCCCTAGCCACTGGTCGCCTGTGGAAAGGTGGGTTCAGTGTTGACAGTTGTTCTGAGGTATCAAAAGAATCTCCAATCCTTGATTTTCATGAGCAATCTGCTTTCAAAAGGATTGGCATTGAATGCACAGTTTTAAAGTCGTCCGAGGGCTTTCCCCTCTTTCTCATTAATAGGCCTCATGATGGCCGTGGACTCCCAATTGTGGCCCTCCTTTTAAGACCCTTGGAGTAGCAGAGGGTGCTTAATTCTACCCCTTCATTCTACTTATGCAGAAGATGGACCCCGGGTTCATCTTAAGTCACACACAACGGTGTCTGTGGCAGAGCTAGGAGAGGACCAGTTCTGAGTTCTGCCTCTCTTTCTTTCTCAACACAGATTCCAGACCGGTGTCAGTTTCCAGAACTGAAGAGCTATATGTGCTGAGTGAGGACATATTAAGTTTCCTGCTTTCCATGGAGAAAAGCAAATGCTACCCTAGCCCTTAATTAAGGATGTTATCATTGGTGACAATGATGGTAAATATCAGAAGGAGTGCTTTGAGCAGCAAATAACAGAAAATTCTGAGTCAAATTGACTTAACAATTCATCAAATTCTTACCTTTCATGCCTGGAAAGTCAGAGGAAGGGTATGCCCCAGGTCCAGTGAGATCCATGATATAACCAGGAGTATGAGTGCTTTCTGTCTTTCTGCTCTGCATGATTCCTCCTCTTCCTCCTCCTTCTCCCTCACTCTGAACCTCCTCCTCTTGGTTACAACAAGGCTTCCAATAGCAGGTGAGTCTATGTGGGTCATTGTCCCATCTGGAAAGAGAGAACGAAAGAACCTTGAAACTCTCCCCCAGGTATGGACTACAGGTTATTCCCTTTCATCTACTGGAGCTGGATGTCCAGTCCTGAACCAATACCAGTTACTCAAGGTAAATTGTGTGCTGATTGGCTGACCTGTGCAGTCTATTCCAGGAGCGGAGATGGGACCTTGTAGGGGAAGGGTTTACATGTGTGTGTGGTCACTTTCCTGTCTGCCCAGACACCTTGACTCTTCTTGGGAACCAGTGAACCAACTTATGAATCTTCACAATATCCTCAAGGTGGGCTGGACTTAGGCTTTTCACAAAATTCCTGTTTTCTGAGCAAATCTAGTTTTTTTTTTTTTTTTTTTAATATTTCTTTGGCTACACCAGGTCTTTAATTGTGCCACTTGGGATCTTCCATCTTAGTTGTGGCATGTGGGACCTTGTTCCCTGACCAGGGGTTGAACCCAGACCCCTGCATTGGGATTTCGGAGTCTTAGCTGCTAGACTACCAGGGAAGTCCCTCAAATCTAGTTTAAAGTGGAACTTCTCAACCTTCAATTGCACTCAGAACCCTCAATGGATCTGATAAAAATGGACATCCCCAGTCCATACCTGGAAGAGTCTGATTCAAGGAATTTGCATATTTCACAAACTGTCCAGGTGATTCTGATTTGGGTGGTCAAGTATTATACTTTAGGGAAAGCTCTGTGTGTGTGTGTGTTAGTCGTGTCCGACTCTTTGTGGCCCCATGGACTGTAGCCCACCAGGTTCCTCTGTCCATGGATTCTCCAGGCAAGAATACTGGAGTGCGTTGCCATTTCCTACTCCAGGGGATCTTTCCTACCCAGGGATTGAACCTGGGTCTCTCTGCATTGTAGACAAACTCTTTACCATCTGAACCACCAGGGAAGCCCCTTAGGGGAAGCTACTCGAGGCTATAAAACCTGGTTGTCCTATAACTCAAGAAAATTCAAGAGGCCACCAGCCATCAGGGAAACGCTGAGAGTTTTAATCTTTTGTGCCATTTATTGTGATGGCACAATAGAACTCTCTTTTTCCTAATTACCTGTGAATTCTTAGAAGAGAAAGTTTCATCTGAGTTTCTAGTTATTGTTTTCTTCTGGAGTGCATTGAAGGAATTTTTGGACAAGAGTGAGGAAGCACTGAAGGAGACAGACATGTCATTTGTTCCCTCGGCTTCTACCCACATCCTAAATTATCCTTGGCCCATGGGTCACAGGATACTGGATGGAGGGTTGTTCTGATTTAATCAACCTGTTTGTGGAATTTTAGCTACTGTATGATTTAGGTTTTATTTAAATAAAGTTGAATCCCAAGTGAGAAACTATTTCCTTTTAATGCTCATTTAATCATTCTGCTAACTCAAGAGACTTTAGTTCTAACATTTAACTCCTGCCTATTACGTGTTATATCCCTTTTGGCCAAAGAGAGAGGCAAGCTTGGGTTCAGAGGCTTGAAATATAATATCACCATAATTATATTAACTTTAATATAATTAAAAGCATCTAGCTATCATTTAATTATATTGTTTTGCTTTCATCATCTATTGGACAGGATACATGCTAGATTATGCTGACCTAAAAAAAAAATCCCAGTGGCCTAAGACAACAGTCTTATTTGATACACTACCTGTCTTTCATAGATCTCAGGGGGTGTTCTGTTCATTGGAATTACTCAGAGTCGGGCTGATGGAGTCACCACCATCTCCAACACGGTCCGTTTTCAATGGCAGAGAGCAAGAGAATCTTTGAATGGTCTCGCATTGGCTGTTAGATACAGTGGCCAGAAGACACATGGAGCTTCTGTTCACAGCCCATTGGCCAGAACTAGTCACTGGGCTCCAATGTAATCACAGGGGCCCAGGAAGTGAGAAGCTTCCTGTGACTGGGAGCAAGGAGATGGAGATATTTGGTAAAGAGCACAGATGCTCAGTACACACTTGGTGACTGCCTCTGTCTCCCAGCCAGTGCTCTCCCATCCTTGTCTTCTTAAAGCTTCTGAGGAAGGCACCTTCCCTTGGGATGTGTGGACACACGTAGAACAGTTCATTGCAGACCCATGTACTTTGGCTTGGATTGACTCACCATGAACACTCAGCCAGGTGTGTGGGTTTCAAGAAAAGTGCGTTGAGTCCTAGCCTTGGCCTCTGTTGGCCACCCAGCTGACACTTTGATCAGGCTGCTGGGTGGTATCATTTGGCTGGCAGCCTGGCCAGAATGCCACTCCCTGGGCAAACCTGACTTTCTGGAAAGAACGTGCACTTGACCATGAGGCAAGTAACAAAGCACGTGTGGTGAGGCGCACTGGAAGTTTCCTACCCTCCGAGAATCACAGACCAAAGGAGCCTGATGCTGACTAGTTAACGAAAGCACCAATCAGGGCAGCAACATCTGCCACCGTGACTTGACCTCCTACCAGGCTCTGGGCACCACCATTAGCCTTCTGTCTAGATGATCTCATTTAATGTCCACAACAGCCTTGAAAGGGGAGCAAGGTTTCAAGAAGGTTCCTCTACTTTATCTGATTTGACACAGTTCATTGGAGGGAATAGCCATGGCCAAATGTAAAACTCACGGTTTTATTACTAATAAACATGTGTAATTGATGCTCCGGACTTCTATACTATTTCTGATTCTCTAACCCATCTCCTCATTCAAGCAAGAGCTTAAGGATTTAATATTTGACTGCTTTTGCCATATCACCCAAAAGAAAATGTCTCCCATGTTGGTACTAAAACCCCCAATTTGAGATGATGGAACCGAGGCTCAAAGAAGTCAAGTTATACAGAATTCCAAAGTGGTAGAGCTGAGATCTTTTTCCTTCAATCTTTTATTTTTTTTTAACAGTCCCTTTTCTTTTTTTTTTTCAAGTGAGTTTTTTTTTAATTACTTTACAATATTGTATTGGTTTTGCCATACATCAACATGAATCCGCCACAGGTATACACATGTTCCCCATCCCAAACCCCCCTCCCTCCTCCCTCCCCGTACCATCCCTCTGGGTCGTCCCAGTGCACCAGCCCCAAGCATCCAGTGTCGTGCATTGAACTTGGACTGGCGATTCATTTCATATATGATATTACACATGTTTCAATGCCATTCTCCCAAATCATCCCACCCTCTCCCTCTCCCACAGAGTCCAAAAGACTGATCTATACATCTGTGTCTCTTTTGCTGTCTCGCATACAGGGTTATCGTTACCATCTTTCTAAATTCCATATATATGCGTTAGTATACTGTATTGGTGTGTTTCTTTCTGGCTTACTTCACTCTGTCTAATCGGCTCCAGTTTCATCCACCTCATTAGAACTGATTCAAATGCATTCTTTTTAATGGCTGAGTGATAGGCTGCACTGAGTCTTTGTTGTGGTGCTCAGGCTTTCTCAAGCTGTGGCACAAGAGCTGAGTTGCCCTGCCACTGTGGGATCTTAGTTCCCCAACCAGGGATTGAACCCATAGCCCCTACCTTGGAAGGTGGATTCTTTACCATTGGGCCACCAGAGAAGTCCCTCAACTTTTTATTTCAGGTTCAGACCTGCACAGAAGTTTCAAAAAAATCCCTGTATACAGTTTACCCATGCCCCTATATTAAAACTTCATCACATTTGCTTTACTCTCTGCCCCCCTTTTTAAACCATCTGAGATTCAGTTGCAGACCTGATGCCGTTTTGCTTCTAAATACTTCAATGTTTATTTCCTAAAAATAAGGATGGTTTCTTACATAATCATAGTACAGCTATTAAAATCAGGGAATTGATGTTGATATAGACACATTACTATCTAGTCTTTCAACTTTGTTTATATTTTACCAGTTGACAGATGGTCTCAATAATGTCCTTTATAGCAAAATGATAAGAAAGAAGAAAGAGGCAAGGGAGGGAAGAAGAAAAGGAGGGAGGGGAGAGAGAGAGGCAAAAACAAGGCAATATAAGAAGAGAAGAAAAAATATTTGAATTTTTAAAAACTTGCAATGTTTGTCTTTATTTTGTTCTTTATATTTTGAAAGTGAAAACAAATAATATTGATAGAGAAAGAGGGAGGGAGAGACAGAAAAAGAGAGAGGGGGAGAGAGGCAAAAAACAAAGTGAAATAAGAAAAAAGAGAAGGAAAAGGGGAAAAATTGATTTTTAAAAGACTTGCAGTGTTTGTCTTCATTTTGTATTTTATATTTTGAAAATGGAAAGAAACAGTATTGAGAGAGAGAGAGGGAGAGAGAAAGAGAGGGGCAAAAAGAAAGTAAAATAAGAAAAAAGAGAAGAAAAAGGGGAAAAAATGGAATCCCTTAGTGTGCTCAGTTGCCTTTTGAGTCTGTTAATCTGGGAGAATCCTCGCGCTTTCTTTGTACTTCACTCTGTTGACAGTTTTAGAGAGTTCAGGCCAGTTATTTTGTAGAATGTTCACCCATTTGGATGTGTCGCGTTAGATTTACGAGATGTACTTTGGACAGGAACCGCATAGAAGTGACGTGTATCTCTCAGTGCATGGTAGCAGGAGGCATGTGACATCAAGCTTTGTTCTGAGATTGCTGAGGGTAGCTGGGATCATTCAGTGATGGTGGGGTCTATTTCTCCCTTTCTACTTAGTACCTTGAGCAGGGAATACTGAAAAGATGATGAAGATCAGAGCCAGGACTTGTAATCCAGCAGCCTGAGTCCGGAACCTGCAGTCACCTACTATGCTCACTATTTCCCTACATTCCCTACATGAAGATTTACCAGGCACTGTGCAAAGTAAGTAAATGTGCTATTTCTTTGAACTCTCACAATAATTTCCAGAGCCTGTCTATCACCCTCAGCCCTTCATCCACATTATACAACACATTCAGGACCCAGATGAAACGATCATTTCTCTCACTAGAAGAATTCTGAGGATGTTCATAGCAGCATTATTTACATTAGTCTAGGCATGGAAATGACCCAAGTGTCCATCAGCTGATGAATGAATAGAAAGTGCTAGTCACTTACTATCAAGTCTATTGACTTTGTTTACATTTTACCAGTTGACAGATTGTCTCAATAATGTCACTTATAGCAAAATGATAAGAAAGAAGAAAGAGTCAAGGGAGGGAAGGAAGGAAGGAGAGGGGAGAGAGACTGAGTCATGTCCAACTCTTCTCTTTGAGATCCCATTGACTATATCCTGCCAAGCTCTTCTGTCTGTGGAATTCTTCAGGCAAGAATACTGGAGTGGGTTGCCATTTCCTTCTCCAGGGGATCTTCCCAACCCAGGGATTGAGCCCGGGTCTCCCACGCTGCAGGAGGACTCTTTACTGCGTGAGCCACCAGGGAAGACTCTAACGGATAAAGATGTGGTAGATATATGTACAACGGAAGACCACTCAGCCATAAAAAAGAACAAATTTTTGGCATTTTCAGTGGCATGAATGAACTTAGAAAGCATTATGCTGAGTGAAATAAGATAGAGAAAGACAAATACTGTATGAGATCACCTATATGTGGAATCTAACAAATGCAACAAACTAGGGAGCCTAACAAAAAAGAAGCAGACTCACAGATAAAGAGAACAAACCAGTGGATACCAGTGGGGGGAGGGGCAGAGAGGCAATAGAAGGGTGAGGGAGTGGGAGGTGTGAGCTATTGGGTTTTAGACAAGCTCAAGGGTGTATTGTACAACATGGGGAATAGAGCCAATATTTTGAATAACTGTACATGGAAAGTAACTTTAAAAATAGTATAAAAATGAAAAAAAAGATGAAAAAAAGAGAATTCTGAGAAAGTTGAATGTCAGCTTCATGATCATAAGACCCAAACTGAAAAAAAATAATAATAAGAATCCCACAGGACTCCCGAGGTGGTCCAGTGGTCAAGACTGTGCTTCCAGGGCAGGGAGCATGGATTCAAGCCCTGGTTGGGGAACTAATACCCCACATGCCATGTGGCCGAAAAAAAAAAAAAAAAAAAGACCCAAACTGGAAGTTGAAAGGGCTCTCATAGATTCCCTAGAAGTATTATCCAAACAAAACCCTTGCCAGAGAAATGAACTAATAGGGGAAAATCCATGTGCGTGTGACTCAGAAAGGGCTTGGGTTGACTGTAGGAATGCCTTTTTATGAGATTTAATATTCCCCTCACTGGAGACACATTACTATCAAATAATAAACAGCAGAGTCTATGGTGTTGATCTTTAAAGTAAATCCTATTGCTATTAGATTATCTACCCAACTATTAAAACTAATAAAATAATAAACTTTATGACACAGACACTTAGCTCAATTCAATCCCCCCTTCTAACTGCACTTTTCTCCTTCTATAACTGTTGGTTTTTCCAGCAATTTCCTGCTTATCACCAAACTATCTGGAACATGTTTCTATGTTTGGCTGATCATTTTCACTTGCCCTGGGATGCTGTTATACTCCTTTATCTCTCTCCCTGTTTCTCTCCCTCCCTCTAAATCTCCCTCTTTTTCTTTAAACTGAACTTTATCATGTCTCTCTACTTCAATCTGCGTTGAACTTTCTTAGCCTTTTGCTTCAGCAGGGAAGAATGCCTCTTATTATCAGTTTCAAGATCACCTGTCTCTTGGGGTTCAGAGTGAACTTGCAAAAAAAAGGTTGGGGGTGGAGAAAGCACCTCATATTACTTGGGGGTGGGAGAGGGGAGACCCAATTCTCATTCAGAGTTCCTCTGGTCTGTAATCTCTGCAAGGGTTGGCAATGTCAGGTGAAAAGTTGGAGGTAGGGGCTTCCCTGGTGGCTCAGTGGTAAAGAATCCATTTGCCAATGCAGGAGACATGGGTTTGATCCCTGGTCCAGGAGGATCCCACATGCTGCAGAGCAACTAAGCCCATGCGTCACAACTACTGAGCCTGTGTTCTAGAGCCTGAGAGCTGCAACGACTGAAGCCCTCTGGCCCCAGAGCCCATGATCTGCAACGAGCAGCCTCTGAAAGGAGAAGCCCTCATACTGCAACGAAGAGCAGTCTTGGTTCACTGCAACTAGAGAAAAGCCCGAGCAGCAACAAAACCCAGCACAGCCAGAAATAAAAATGTGTGCATACCAAGTTGCGTCCAACTCATTTGCAACCCCATGGACTGTAGCCCACCAGGCTCCTCTGTCCATGGAATTTTCCAGGCAAGAATACTGGAATGGGTTGCTGTTTCCTACTCCAGGACATCTTCCTGACCTCAGGGGTCGAATCTGTGTCTCTTGCACTGGCGAAAAAAAAAAAGTTTGGGGCAGATCAGAAACTATAACAACAACATACAGAAGAGTAGTTTCTTCCATGTGGGTAAACTCCATGCAGGATGAAGGCATAAGGCAACATATGCATAGTCAAGGGGCATCCTGAGTATCTGTCCCCTAGGAGGTTGTCTTTTTAATATTATTTACTTATTTATTATTTACTTGGCTGCATCAGGTTTTACTTGTGACATGTGGAATCTTCACCGAGGTGCACAGACTCTGGTCGTGGCGTGTGGGCTCAGTAGTTGCCCTATACGGGGTAATTGCAGTACAGCCAATTGCCCTGTGGCATTTTAGTTGTGGGATTTTAGCTCCTCACCAGGGATCCAACCTGTGCCCCCCTGCAGTGGAAGCTTGGGTTCTTAAATCACTGGACAGCCAGGGAAGTCTCCGGATGCTGCTTTATTAGAGACTGATGTCTCCTCTCTCTATAAGCCCATGAGATCCAGTTTTGTTTCCACCATCAAAGATCTCTGTACTGAGAACCAGAAGAAGGAGCTGTTTAAGGGGCCTGTTGTATGAAACAATAAATGTATTTAAGGCTTAGAATGACACTCAGTGCTGAGGGATGCTTCATTAAGCACTGGAAGAGCGTTGGAACTGGGACTGACCTAAGGAGGGCCAAATTCACCCCGACATCTCATAGTCACCTTGGGACATGTGCTCACAGCCCTCACCATGTTAGCACTCTCTGTCTTCCACCTCTTAGTCCCACAGCATAGAGATGGATTTTCTTACAATAACTATGGGGATGGGACCACCTAACGGTATTTAATTCTCCAACACTCAGAACTCAGGCAGGCGCAGACTTTGTAGCTTCATTGATTGAGCTTCTTCTGGCTTTAGTCTGATGAGCATCTCTAAGAAGACGCTAGACACTGTACCAAGAGACTGTTCTCCGGTCTCTGGGATCTTATATTCCATCTCCAGCCATCAGTGTGAGCGGTGTTCTGCCCACGGTCAGGAAAATCATAGTATCGGGTAACAATCAATGGTGTGCATGGTAATTTGACTCACTGCCAAAACCCCACAGGTCTTACACCTTCCCCCTTCTTTTTAACTTAGTGGATTTGTGTATGTCTGTGTCTGAATGAGGTGAGAAATATGTTATTCAGGCGAGAAGAAAGACATGCTTAGGAAGATTTTTAATTTAGCCTGAGTCCTGTCATACTTTCAAAATGACTTTTCTCCACACCCTGCCCCCAAAACTTGAGTATAAAAGAAACGTATATTCATTCCAGAAAATATGGAAAAAACAACGTATCAGTCAGAGGACACGACTGTTAAGAAATATAAGCCCATTTCGACTGCCTGAAGCAGAACTTAATTTATTTGACGTGTAGCCTGGATCTCTCAGAATGGGCAGGAGGTTTTGCCAACTAGGTTTAGAAGGTGGGAATGAATTGTGGACTCAAACAGAGGCAGGGATGGGGGTGGGGAGCGGGGACTGCAGCTACAATATCACGGTAGGAAGATTCAGGTCCGTGCACGTATGCTATAGTCAGGGGTCTGCAAGGGCTCTGCCTGGTGCAACGTTCACTGAGTGTTATGAGCTGAGCTCTATCCTCCAAAATTCATATGTTGAACCTCTAATCCCCAATACTTCAGAATATAATTGTGTTTAGAAATAGGGCTTTTAAAAAGTAATTAAGTCAAGATGAGGTCAGTAGGGTGGGCTCTAACTCAATCTAATTGTGTTTTATGAGAAGAGGAAATTTGGACATGCAGAGAGATACCAGAGATGTACACACAGAGAGAAAAGCCACAGGAAGACTCAGCGAGAAAGTAGCCACCA
This sequence comes from Bos javanicus, assembly GCF_032452875.1. NCBI lineage: Eukaryota > Metazoa > Chordata > Mammalia > Artiodactyla > Bovidae > Bos > Bos javanicus. Next base: position 60,378,990 of record NC_083884.1, on the reverse strand, counting down.
GCAAGCCAAGGAGAGGGGAGCCGACTCTGTGGGCATCTTGGTCTTGGACTTTCAGCCTCCAGAGATGTGAGAAGTACATGTCTGTTGTTTAAGAAACACAGTTTGTGGAATTTTGTTATGGCATTGCTTGGAAATGAATGCACTAAGATGCAAAGTATTGAGAGAGGACATCTAACCGGTTGAGCTGAGGTCACGTGACTGTTATTTGGGTGTATGTCTTGACTTCTGCAGTGAAGGGTAGACACCTAGAACTACCAGACCATATGTGCACGATGAAGCATCGATGTACTTATTTTTTGGCTGTGCTGAGTCTTCGTTGCTGCACGTGGGCTTGCTCTAGTTGCAACAAGCTGGGGCTACTCTTCGTTGTCAAGTGTAGGCTTCTCATTGCAGTGGATTCTCTTGTTGCAAAGTGCAGTCTCTAGGCACACGGGCTTCAGTACTTGCAGTGTGTGGGCTCAGTACTTGCAGCTCATGGGCTTAGTTGCTCCACAGCATGTGGGATCTTTCTGGCCCAGGAATGAGAGCAGTGTCCCTTGCATCGCAAGGCAGATTCTTAACCACTGGACCACCAGGGAAGTCCCAAAGCATTGATAATCCCTTACGATAAAATTCAGATGTGTAGCAGATCCTATTGATGTCTGTGACAGCCAGGCTTGTCCAGTGATCCATGCTCATCCCCTCCTGGTGTTCACACCCTTGTGTCGTCCCCTCTTATATTAAATCAGACCTGTTCTGCATGATCAATAGGTGATACCAGAGGAAACTGCTTGGCTTTTAGTTAGTTCATAAAAGGCATTATGCGTCTTCAGCTTGATCTCCTGGCTTGCTTTTTCCAGGGGAAGTATTTAGCTGTCATGTCATGAGGACACTCAAGCAGCATGTGGAGAGGACCCTGTGGGGGAGAAACTGAGGCTTCATGTCAACAATCAGCATCATTTTGCCAGCCCTGCCAATGACCCACTTTGGAAGCAGAACCTCCAGCTTCAGTCTAGCCATTAGATGAGACCACCACCCTAGCAGATCAAAATGGCAAACTAATGATAGCCTCTGAGCCAAAACCACCCAGGCCAGCTGTTCCCAAAATCTTTTAAAAAATATTTCTTTACTTTATATGGCTGTGCTGGGTCTTAGTTGTGGCACATGGAATTTTCCATCATCATTGGATCATGTGGGATCTAGTTCCTTGATCAGGAATCGAGTCCAATCTCCTTGCATTTGGGCTTACCACTCCAGTGTTCTTGCCTGGGAAATCCCACAGACAGAGGAGCCTGGTGGGCTACAGTCTGTGGGGTCACAAAGAGTTGGACAGAGCTGAGCGGCTGAGCACTCACAGCTGAGCCGACACACACACACACACCATAGGGTGGTAAAAGAGGGAAGAAAGAGAAGAAATGTATGCACTGGTATATTTAAAACAGATAACCAAAAGGACATGGTATAGCACAGGGAACTTTACTCAATATTCTTTAATAACTTAAATGGGAAATGAATAGATACATGTCTGTGCATAACTGAATCACTTTTATACACCTGAAAGTAATACAACATTGATAATCAACCATGCTCCAGTATAAAATAAAATTTTTTAGATATATAAACGTATATCTGACATTTGTTGTTGTTGAGTCACTAAGTCGTGTCTGACTTTGTAACCCCACGGACTCTAGCCCACTAGGCTCTTCTGTCCATGGGAGTTCCCAGGCAAGAGTACTGGAATGAGTTGCCATTTTCTTCTCCAGGGATCTTCCTGACCCAGGGATCAAACCCACATCTACTGCATTGGCAGGTGGATTCTTCACCACTGAGCCACTGGGGATGCCTTATATCTGACATACACACACAGGAAACTGAAATATAACCAGTTTCTGTTACTACTCATAAGGATGTGGCTAATATTTATTCTAGTATCCACCCCACGTTCCCTGCTTGAGGTTGTTTGCCCCATGAGAAGACCCACCTTTATTTTTCAGGACCTTTATTTCTCTTGATGTCCTGGCATGTACAATGTTGCTATAGCTTTTTTTTTTTTTTTTAATTAACCTTGACCACTGGACATAACTACAAGAGAGTAGGAGATCCTTGGGATGTCGCCTGAGTTCCATTCATAAAGTGAAAGTGAAAGTGAAGCCGCCCAGTCGTGTCTGACTCTTTGCGACCCCATGAACTGTAGCCCGCTAGGCTCCTCCATCCATGGGATTCTCCAGGCAAGAATCCTGGAGTGGGTTGCCATTCCCTTCTCCAGAGTTCCATTCATATTCCTCCTCTAATTCATTTTTGTGAATCAGAATTTCTATTTTCCTTTGAAATTTCTATTTTCCTTTCCTCTTTAGAGGGTCATGAATCCTAGCCATCTGATACTCTAAACCTCTCTTTTTTTTTTATCAAATTGGGACATGTTATGTCTCAAAAGCCACAAGGTATCCTCCCCTTCCCCTCCCCCAATTCAGTAAAATCATAATTGGACTTCCTCTTAGAAGCCTCACACATAGAGATGAAGATTCAGAGTGGTTAAAAACATGTCCAAGATCACCCTAGTGGCTCAGATGGTAAAGAATCTGCCTGCAACATGGGAGACCCAGGTTTGATCCCTGGGTTGGGAAGATTCCTTGGAGAAGGGAAGGGCTACCCACTCCAGTATTCTTGCCTGGAGAACTCCATGGACAGAGGAGCTTGGTGGGCTACAGTCCATGGCGTCTCAAAGAGTTGGACACGACTTAGCAGCTAACACTTAGACACAAACCCATGTCTATCTGATCCCAAAGCAGCTGCTTCAGTGGGTGCCAAGACCCTCGTATTCTACGTGGTTCTTTGCAGAAGACAAATATAGAGACTATCAGTACCCTATATTAGTACCCTATAGTACTATAGAAATAGTACCCAAGGTGGTGGGGGGAAGTCAGTGTGGTGCAGTGGAAGAATCCATGGCTTGAATCCTAGCTCTGTACTTATATTTACTGAATTTATTAAAAATTATTTTGTGAGTCCTTTCTACGTGGCAGGCACTGTCCTGGTTACTGCAAACAGAGCAGCATTCATAAGTCTTGCATCTTCCTTCTTAACTCTGTGTCCTCCAGCACAGAATTAAAAATTTCTTTTAATTTTACTTCTCTGAGCCTTACTTTCCTGTCCTATAATATGGGCTATTAATACCTACCCGGTGAGAGACATCCATTTGTTTTGTCACAAGGAAAATGGGGACCAGGATACATGATCTTGCTGGGAGAATTAAATCAGGCAAACGTATAGAGATCCATTCATTCAACAGATAGTTATTGAAAATCTATTCTGTGTCAGTGATGGAGCTGAACTCTGAGAGCACGCCAGTCAAAGAGGCAAATACAATTCCTGGTCACATGGAGTTTGCACCGAGTGAGGTTAGATATTCAGCAAAAAAAAATTGCAATTGTGATTAGGATTTCTAACAAATGTGAACTGACTCCGGCTACTGCTGTAATTCTCCCTCTGTCATCGCCCTGCTGATTCTCAGGAGCTTCCGTCTTAAAGGTCTCCAGGCTCTTATAATACACGTCTTGTTTGTGTACTGAGTCTGGAGAAGGAGATTAACGCGGTGGTGAGGGAGCAGCAAAGCCAGGGAAGAGTTAAAAGTGAAAAACTCCTCAAAGGAACAGCAACCAACTTGTCTGCTGCCATGTTGGCTAAGTCTCGTGGTCCCTTTGCCATGACTTTAGGTTTATGGAAAAAAAATAAGCCCTACAGAGAGGAAGAGAGGAAGTCGTTTTTCCTACAGCACAGCTGAAAATCCCATTGCTCCATGGAATTCCCCCCCCCCCCCTTTTATGTGCACAGTTTGGGGATGGATTTCACCCCTCTGTTGGCTTCCCTGAGACATTTTATTGTAAGGTGTATTTATGGACTCTGAAACCAAATATACAAGGCTGAGTCCTGTTTTGTGGTTCTTCAGTTCTAGCAGAGTGTGTCTAGCATGGTAGCTAGTGCATCACAGATGCTGGTGAATGTTGGCTGGATAAAGTTTCTGCCTACAGACTTCAGGTCAATCATCACTATCTGGAAGTTCTGTCCTGTTGACCCATCTTGCTTATGGAAGAAAAATGTGTCCGTCTGTCTTTCTGCATCAACCAGTCTGTTTTTGGTCTGTCAGGCTGGAAATACATCCCAGTTCTTAGGTCGTTGATGTTTGAGAAGCACCTGTTAGATATTAGTCACTGCACTGGTGTTTCACATGTCAGATCTGTGAGATGGTTAAGAAACAGGAGGGTGGAGGCAGTCCATCCATTGCCCCCTTGCATGGGAAGAGGTTCTGAGTTTATTCTATTTCCACCCTTAATTCATTTCCACAGGGATCACGCTCACCAGTGGCTGCAGGCCTCTTGTATCCGCTCAGAAGTGTCTGTCTTCTAGTTGGCTAATGGTTTTGTCATTAACCTGATGAATAGGCTTGATTTAAGAGTCTTCATCTCCAGAGTGGGAAGCGATTCTCATAGCCACTGCTGCCGACCCTGTCATGTTAGAACACAGAAACCTTCCAGTTGGGTTTTCAGGAAGAGACAAATTAAACCAGCCAAGTTGTGTCTTTTTCTCTGGTCAAGTCATTTTGGCTTGAGGAGTAGCAAAGCTGTGTTCCAGTTTGACGATGGCCCAAGAAAGTAAATTTCCTTTTTTTCGTGCAATGGTTAGAATTGCTTTGCTAGAAGAAAGTCAGAAGGTATTCAGTTGGCCAGAAAAGTAAGGTGTTATGGAAAACTCCGAACGCACTTTTTGGACAACCCAATGCTATTTATTTACCAGTGTGTTTTCCATATCCTGGTAACCCTAAGCACACAATAGGTGTATTTCTTGAATAAATAGTTACTGAAAAAAATTGAGAAAAAAAAAGTAAAAGAGGACTTCGCTGGTGGTCCAGTGGTAAAGAACCTGCCTTGCAATGCAGAAGATGTGGGTTTGATCCCTAGCTGGGGAACTAGGATCCCACATGCCGTGGAGCAACTAAGCCCACGTGCCTCAACTACTGAAGCTTGAGCGCTGCAGCTAGAGAGTCCATGTGCCACATCAAAAGATCCTGCATGACGCAACTAAGATCCCACATACCGGAACTAAGACCCGACACAGCCAAATAAAAAAAAGTGAAAAGGAAAGAACAATGACAGACACATAGTGGATACTCTACAAATAGTGAACACATAAATAAATGAACAAAGAAATGAGTCAGTGAATGAAAGTAATTCCCCCAGGATGAAACAATGTGCAATGACAGTTTCACTGTGCAAGAGAATTGTGGGGTGTCTCCCTGTGGATGATGGTGCCCTGGGTTTTCTTCCCACAATTCGTAGGGGTGGTTTCTCTGTATCCACCTTTGTCCAACATGACTCATCCATTATGACCACAACTGTTGGAACCAAGAATGGCATCGAGCCCCAAGGAGACAAATCAAAATATCTTCCCCAGGAAGAGCTGAGACTGAGATGCTCTCTGTCCATGCTGTCTTTACTGTGATTTGCTAATGTCTCCTATGGGACTGTCTCGCCCTCACCAAAGAGATAAAGTAGGAAAAGATGGTCTTCCACGCTGCTGCTGCTGCTGCTGCTGCTAAGTCGCTTCAGTCGTGTCCGACTCTGTGCGACCCGACAGACGGCAGCCCACTAGACTCCTCCATCCCTGGGATTCTCCAGGCAAGAACACTGGAACGGGTTGCCATTTCCTTCTCCAATGCATAAAAGTGAAAAGTGAAAGTGAAGTCGCTCAGTCGTGTCCGACTCTTTGCGACCCCATGGACTGCAGCCTACCAGGCTCCTCCGTCCATGGGATTTTCCAGGCAAGAGGACTGGAGTGGGGGTGCCATTGCCTTCTCCGGGTCTTCCATGAGGGAGAAGAAATACACACACACACACACACACACACACACACACACACACACAGAGACTCCTAGAAAAGAGAAATGCGTGGATTCCTGAGATGCTTCTAGTTCCTGGACATAACCCCACATCTTCATAATTCCCCCAACATTTGTTAGGACAAATTGATTTATTTCACTACAGCCAAGACAGTCTCAATGCACATGCCCTGAGATGAGAGGCTTCAGACTTCAAGGTCTTTGTGTAAAGACAGACAGGCTCTCTCCCCTCTGGTTCCCAGTCCCTTTCTTCTTCATTCGTTGGGACTTAATGATGAGAAAAAAAAAAAAAAACACAGAAGAAAGAAAAAAAATGAAACACCTCTGTCTTCATCATTTTCAATGGGTTGGTGGGGGCTTGTTTGATTTGGTTTCTGTTCAGTGCTGAGGTTTGTCTCCCCAGCATTTAGCATGGGTTTCGGTTGCTTTATCTTGGCTTCTGGTAGCTCCAGAGGACTGAAGGGTGTCCAGGGCAGGACTGTGGTATTTATATTGGCTGTTGGAGCTGCTAGAGGAGCAGAAGGGCCTGACCTCAGCCTTCAGTGCATCAGGAGTTTCCTTTGTGAGGTTCTGGGTCCTGGGGATTAGGACAAAACGCACCCACACTTGAGTCTCAGTACGTGATTCTCAGAACCTGCTTGGAATCTCCCGGGAAGCGTTTTGTTTTGTCGGGCTACCGCTTGCGATCGCGAGAAACAAATGCTTCTTCTCTCTTCTCTTCCTCTGCAAGGGAGGCTGGCGGTTTTGGCTGCCTCAGTGGAAAAACAAATACCCTTCCACAAATAAGTTCTTCTCACAGCCCTGAATTAGTGTTGGCAAAAACACCTCTGAGTGGGGATTCCATAAAGGCACAGGCCAACCATACCTTTGAAGACAGAGGACCTCCAAGAGGTGGGGTGGATGGATTGGGTGGAGCATTTGGGGGGTGGGGTTCAAGGGGGCTGTGAGTGTCCCAGATTGGAGATGTTGTCACAACTGGGAGCTAGGAAGACACAGAGGAACAAGGTGTCCTGGCCTCTCTCTCTGGATCAGGTCCTGTGCTTTCGTTTCAACCAGCTTCCTAGGTGTTGGCAAAAAGCATCTTGAATCTTAGCAGCCAGTAAATCCATGGCTGCTGGGAAAAGCACAATTATTATACAACAGAAAGAAAGGAAAGAAAGGGATTTGCTTTGCAAATGAGCATGCAGACCCTAGAAATTGCACAGAAGGTGAAGTTTAAAGTCACGGCGCTTTGGCGCAATCTCTCTCTTTAGCCTAAAGCATACCTCTTTTTAGCATCGCTAAAAAGTCGCCATTTCTTCTCAGTATCACTTCCACCCTTAGCCATTCTGACCCCCTTGGCTGGCCTTTTTCTCCTCTTGTCCTCACCCATCAGCTGGGCCTGCCAGTCTGAAGACTAAGACATGACATATTTGCGCCATGCGTAAACACCGCTCCCCATTAAGAGCTCCATCTAATGAGAAACAGAGCCACGGAGGGGAAGCTTCAAAGTGGTTAACGGAAGGAAGTGCCTGGAACGAAATCCGACTTGATGTCCCAATTAATACGTCCCCTAATTCTATTTCCTGCCCTTGCGGGCTTGCAGCCGCCTCCCTCTAATTTCTGTGGGAGACGGAGACTCGGCTGATGGGGAGGAAGGAACCTGGAAATGGGGCGGCTTCACGGATGACTTGATACGCAGGCAATGGGCATATTAGGACAAATTAGAGAATTAAGGACGAGGAAAAAAAAGAGACAACGACGGTCAGAGGAAATGTCATCCCAAGTAATAGTATTAATGGAGACTGGGACTCTGCTGGAGAGAGGGTGGCTGGAGAAATTGAGAGCTGGAAGCGCCAGCCAAATCATCTTTTATTTCAGCCTGGGAGAGAGGCAGTGGTTGCTGGAGGCTTTCCTCCGGGTTCTAGGACTGTGGGGTAGAAATCAGCCGGGAATCCTTTCAGGAGGATGAAGGGCAGGTCCAGAGTTCAGCCAAAAGCCTGCTGAACTTGGATGAAGTGTTTGGGTGGAAATAAAGTTGAGTAGGAAGACATTAGCCCTGGAGTAGTCCAGTTAGAATAAGCGGTGCACTCTGGAAGTGTCACAAGCTCTTAGAAAATAACTCTGTAATTGGCCTGAGAGTTTATCACTCTTCAGTTAAGCATCAGTCCACTCTGTATCACTCTTTACAAAGGCAGATGCTTGTGGAGGGTACACTGTGCCATTCCCCAATGCCCTGGGGTAAAGAGTTTATCAGAGGCACTGGATCCCCCCAGGAGAAGCGGTGACTGGAAGGCCCTCATCTAACATCACCCGGACAATGTGAATGGGCTCTAGATTGGCTCCGCTGGCTCTAGTCACTTCACTACACTGGTCTATTCTCAGTTGATTATGCACGTTGCTGCTGCTGCTGTTCAGTCGCTCAGTTGTGTCTGGCTCTTTGCGACCCCGTGGACTGTGGCCCTCCAGGCTCCTCTGTCCGTGGAATTCTCCAGGCAAGAACAATGGAGTGGGTTCCCATTTCCTCCTCCAGGGGATCTTACTGACCCAGGGATCGAACCTGCATCTCCTGCTTGGCAGGTGGATCCTTTACCACTTGAACTGCCTGGGAAGCCCGATTATGCACACACCTGCCTAATGATCTTTCTAAAACACAGAGCCCAGGACTTCCCTGGTGGTCCAGTGGCTAAGACTTCACGCTCCCGATTCAGGGGGCCTGGGTTTGATCCCTGGTCTGGGAACTGGATCCCACATGCCACATCTAAGACCTGCCACAGCTAAATAAATAAAAAATAAATATTGAAAAAGTTACAGAGCCCATGTTATCACCACTCTCCCACCCTTAAATATCTGGTGGGGTTCCCTAGTGCCAGTGTGATCAAGTTTGAACTCCTTAACACAACACCCAAGGCCTGTCACGTCTGAACAGGCTTCCTCCAGAACTTCAACATCTTCCACTCTCCTCCTTAGGCCTCCACCCAACCCCATTGTTGCCCTAAACGACACATTCCTTCCTTTCACAGAACCTTTCACACGCTATACCTTCTTCTAGCTTCGCTCTTCTTTTTCATCTTTGCTCTTTCTTTATCCATCATGCCTAAGTGGCACTAGCTTCTCACTAAAGTCTTTCCAGGCATTTAAATAACCTCTCTGTGTTTCCATGGACCTCTGTTTCCATCTCCAAGTCCTTATGTGTCCCACTGCAGGGTAATCATTGGCTTTTTCACCTGATTCTCCTTAAAGAACGTCTCCCTAAAGATACACAGAAGACAGGACCAATGGTATAAATTTCTCAATACTTGCATTGTCTGGTATAACATAGGGACTCAGTAAATAGAGAAAGAACAAAGGAGAAAAGAAAGGAGGACATAGAGGGAAGAGGACACAGAAAGAACAGGAAGTGTCTTGAGTCTCATTGTTCATGATGTCATTCTATCAGGAAATAACACAGACACCCAGCTGGACATGAGACCAAGCTGAGTTCGCTTTAGAATCTGTTCAGTTTGAGAGAACTGACCAGGCTACACAAGGCAGCCAGTGGTTAAGAATCTAGGCTTTGGAGATCTGGGTTCAAATCCTTTTGCAATTATTCAGCCACTGGGGAAGACATGACCCCTCTCTGAACTTCTGTTTCCTTATCAGTAAAATGGGGGAAAGGTAGTCATGAGGATCAAACAGGGCAAAGTAATTAGAGGAATTTTTCCAGTGCCTGGTGTGTAGTAGGTGATCAATGAAACTTAATACACATGAGAGTTGAGCCTGGAAACTCGGCCATCCTTTCGGACCATCTGTGGTTCTCACTCCCTCCTCTTCCTGGGTTAGTCTGCCCAGACCTTGCCCCATAGTTTGAACTGTTCACTCTCCTCGCTGCCAGGATAGACAAGGCAGGGAGTGGCCCCAGCATTCATGCCAACAGCCACTGGCATCTTGGTTACTGGGGAACAATACCATGGCTGTGGCTTGGGAAGTTCCTTAAAGGAGCCGATGCCTGTCGCAAACATACCAGACAGAAGCCTCTTGGTTGCATCATTTGCTAGGGACAAGAAGTGACAGCAGAAATTTGTGGGTCTGTCAAACTTAGAGACGAACTTATGGTTACCAAAGGAGAAGGTATATCTCCATTCTTCCCCAAATTCCTCATATATATATATGAGTCACTTTACTGTGCACCTGAAATTATTATAACATCATTAATCAACTATACTCCAGCATAAAATAAAAAGTTTTTTTAAAAGGCCAATATATTAAGATTTTTGTTGGGAAGATTTTTTGAAAAAGGAAATTTGTGGGTCTGAGATCTGGTGCCTTAGTTTTTCTGCTGTGACTTTTCAGCCAGTAGGGCACCTGGAGGAATGGCTGAGACCACACTGGGGATCTTTTCTATCAAGATAAACCTCTATGCAATCCAGATTCCTTTCCTTATATGCTCCTGCCTGGAGGAGAAGCCACTCTTCCCTGGCCAGACAGTGCCCATTGAAGTAAATGTTGATGCAACGACTAAAGAAATCCAGGTTTGCATTTCTCCTTAGGAAATCACTGAAGACAAGGGAAATGACCCTGAGGTCTTGGAAGGACGGCTAAAGGATGGGCCAAGCCTTCCTCCAAATCATTCTTCAAAGGGGAGAAACAGCCTGAACAGGGTGCTGAGGATGTGTAAAACTTGCTGAACAAGTTCTCAAGGCCTATCTGTTTGACTCGTCCGAGGCAGGGACCAAAGAGTCTTCCTCCCTTTGATATCTTGTGGCCATTTGCAGAGTTCTTCCTCCTTTTCCTCTTCTTTTAATCTTTCAAAGCAGTTTTATATCTGTTGTTTATTTTAGGTCCTTTATTGGAGATTGAGAAAGGGCGTCATCATCTCCATCTGATGAAAAAAAGGAGACACAGAAAGTTTAAGGTCAAGTGTCATGGAGGCATGGTGTGCTGCTCCGATCCATTTCAGGACTGAATGTCTTACTCCACAGTGTTTAAGGGTGTGGTGCTCCAAATGCCTGCATCTCCCATCCCTCTGGCTTCTGCCCTCAACTAAAGAGGCCCGCCTTACTCAAGATTGGGGTTCCCTGATAACTCAGTTGGTAAAGAATTTGCCTTCAATGCAGGCTACCCGGGTTCAATCCCTGGGTTGGGAAGATCCCCTGGAGAAAGGAAAGGCTACCCACTCCAGTATTCTGGCCTGGAGAATTCCATGGACTGTATAGTCCATGGGGTCGCAAAGAGTCAGACACGACTGAGCAACTTTCACTTTCGTGTTACTCAAGATAACAAACCCTTTAAGGAAAGGGCAGAGCTCAGTTGCTTCAGTCTGTCTCTGTGACCCAATGGACTGGAGCCCGCCAGGCTTCTCTGTCCATGGGATTCTCCAGGCAAGAATATTGGAGTGAGTTGCCATTTCCTTCTCCAGGGGATCTTCCTGACCCAGGGATCAAACCCCAGTCTCCTGCATTATGGGAGGATTCTTTACCACTGAACCACCAAGGACATCCCACATGCAAAGACTGGCAAAGCAGGGGAATCAAAACTCAGCCCCTTGGCCCCTATAGAAGGGTCATCTCATCTTCAGAACCTCCATGAGATCAAGACCAGCTGAGGCCTTTCCTGAGATCACATCACAGCTTCTTGACTGCCTGGAGGTGAAGAAAGTCTAGCTTCAGGTTGGTCTGCTGTTCATGTGGTAACCATGGTTGAAGAACCAGGCTGCTGGGACAGTTGTGTCTCATTTCCTCAGCCTCTGGCTGGGACACCGGCATGTCACATCGTGTCTCAGACCCAGCTGTGTGGAGCAGAAAGAGTGCTGGACAGAGGGAAAATCATAATGCCTAATAATAATAATGACCATCATTAGTATCCTTATAGGTATCATTCACTGCGTGTCTCTACTCGTTTTTTTTTAAACATATGCTTGTATCTATTCTTTTTCAAAGTCTTTTCCCATTCAGATAATTACAGAATATTGAACAGGGTTCCCTGTGCTATACAGTAGGTCCTTGTTGGTTATCTACTTTTTTCAAATTATTTATTCATTTTCTGATGTGGATCATTTTTAAAGTCTCTATTGAATTCGTTCCAATATTGTTTCTGATTTTCTTGCATGTGCGTTTTGTCTTTTTTTTTGGCTGAGAGTTATATGGGATCTTAGTTCCCCAACCAGGGATCAAACCTGTGCCCCCTGCACTGGAAGCCCAGAGTCCTAACCACTGGACCTCCAGAGAAGGCTCAGCAATTTCTTCTGACTTCTAGTGCTCTCCCCCATCTTGGACACAGTGAGAAGGCAGAGGCGGGAGGCTGATGTTTAGCAGTTTCTTGACTCTGGATTGAATACACTGCAAGAACCCGGAGAATAACGACCTTTTCCAAGATGTTTGGCTCTTGCCCTCTTAATAAAACCAAGAAATAGGAAACTACTACCCGCTTTGATGGAAACCTGAACATTTTCAGATGGAGGAAATAAGATGAGGATGCTGGAGGACGAGAAGTGGGAAACATGAAAGCATAGTATGTTTCACTGCTACGAAAAGCAGGCTTTTTTGCAGACGGTGGGGGTGGGGAAGCTGGCTGGAACCCCTCAAACCTGTTCCACCCACTTCTCTCTCAAGACTTTTTTCCACCATCTCTGTGACCCATCAGTTCACAAAGGTGGTTTTCTTGTATTCCCCTCTTGTGACAGACACATCATTACTGAGAAATAGGTCTTGGAGCTCAGGGTAGGAAACCAAAAAGGTGAAGACACGAGAAAGTGGCTGCCCAAAGATATGTCGTGTAAAAGTCCAGCCTTGGTGTTTGAGTCCAGAGTCAGCCTACAAGGCTGAGGGTCTCCCCGGGCCTGGACACCAGTGTGAACAGTGACAGCCCATGCTCAGGTATTAGAGGAAGCCAGCTTGCTCCAAACTTGATTCTACACAAAATTCATTTACCACATCAGCCTTCTTTTGGTTAATATTTGCTTAGAATATCTTTTTTTTGGTCTAATTTTTCATTTTCACATTTTTCTAATGTGGACCATTTTTAAGGTCTTTATTGAATTTGTTACAGTATTGCTTCTGTTTATGTTTTGGTTTTTTGGCCACCAGGCAGGTGGAGGTCTTAGCTCCTCAATCAGGAATCAAACGTGCACCCTCTGCATTGGAAGGCGAAGTCTCAACCACTGGACCACCAGGGAAGTCCCAATTTCAGCTTTTCTATCACTTTATACATACCTTGGAAAAAGCACATAGCTGACCTCCTAAAAAAAACACAGAATCCATTCCCAAGATCTCTGTCTTTTAATGAATTATAATGAATGTAATTACAGATTCATTTGGACTTCATCATCTAAGATTTCTTCTTGTCACGTCTTTATGTTTTTCTTCTTGTCTTTGCTCCTTTCCTTCTCTTTTTCCTTACGTGTGTTAGAGTGACAGGATTTTCTTATCTCCTCCTCTTCATCAACCTTTTCTCCTCTCTTTGTTTAGAAGTTACATTTTAAAAATGTGTACATTAAATTCTTACTTTGAATTTGATTGATCACTATCATCGCTAAAGTAATTCATCTAGCCTCATTCTGAACAAAATGAAGCCCCAGAGCTCTTAACCTCCAACCTTTCCTCTTTTTGGCATATATATTATTTTTGTCCAGCCAATTTAGAGCCTCCACGTTTCCCCTTTCTCTTTCTGTTTCCTTGTAAATAACTTCACCTCCCTGACTCTCAGATTCTCCCTGGAATCTTCCTTTGTTGGAAAGTTGTTGGATGGTTGGAGGGTTGTTGGATGACCAGAAACAAGCTACATAAGTGAAGCTGTTCCATCTGTGCGTTGGTTCCCAAACATCCCAGGAAGTGTGGAAGTCCGAGTTCAAAGTGACCTTGAAGGGCCTCAGGTCCTTTCATTCTCTTGTACTGTCCCTTCTTTACTTGGCTGCCTTTGGATATGATCTTTATTTTTCATTTTCAATGACTTAAAAAAATTTTTTTTTAATAATTTTTTTGGCTGTGCTGCATGGTACACGGGATCTTAGCTCCCTGACCAGGGATCGAACCTATCCCCACCTCAGCAGTGGAAGCTCGAAGCCTTTTACCCACTGGACCACCAGGAAAGTCTTCATATGATCTTTATTTTATCCTCAGCTGGACCTTACTTCACGTCAAGGTGATGGAGTCTAATGGGCTCATTAAAACTTAACTTCCTAGATGTCGGTCAACAGATGAATGGACAAAGAAGCTGTGATACATATACACAATAGAATTTTACTCAGCCATAAAAAGGAATGCATTTGAGTCAATTCTAATGAGGTGGATGAACCTAGAGCCTATTTTGCAGAGTGAAGTGAGTCAGAAAGAGAAAGATAAATATTGTATACTAACGCATATATACGGAATCTAGAAAAATGGTACTGAAGAATTTTTTTTGCGGGGCAGCAATGGAGAAACAGACATAGAGAACAGACTTATGGACATGGTGAAAGGGGAGGAGAGGGTGAGATACATGGAGAGAGTAACTTGGAAACTTACATTACCATATGTAAAATAGATAGCCAAGGGGAATTTGCTGTGTGGCTCAGGAAACTCAAACAGGGGCTCTGGATCAACCTAGAAGGGTGAGATGGGGAGGGAGATGGGAGGGAGGTTCAAAAGGGAGGAGATATATGTATACCTATGGGTGATTCATTTTGAGGTTTGACAGAAAACAACAAAATTCTGTAAAGCAATTACCTTCAATTAAAAAATAAATTAAAATTCTAAAAAAAGAGAGAGAGAACTTAACTTCTCAAGTACAGAGATGCCACCTTCTTTCCTTGCCTCTGTTCTCTTTCCTCTGCCTCTTTCCCTCCTCCTGGATCTCTGTCTCAGGCCCTGTCTCCAGGAGTGTCTCTCCCATCGCCTGGTTCCTTCCTCCTCCTCCGTCTCCCTAGCATTAGGCTTTCCGCCCTGGCTCCACCTTTCTCCCTGTGTCTCCATGTCTTTGCTTTGCTCGGTCTCTGTTCCCGGCCCTTCTCTCCATCTCTGGCTCTGTCCGTGTCCAGGTCTCACCTGCATCAGCTCCGAGCCTCATCCCGGCCCGTCCACACCTCTCCCCTCATCTTGGCCTCTCTCCTCTGTCCACGTCTGTGAACCCGAGGCACACTCTGTCCTGCCTCTTCCTTTGCCGGCCTCCCTCCGTTTTCCCTTCCGCCTCGCTCTGTTTCGACCATTTTCTCCGCCCCCGGCTTCCTCTCTCTGGCATCGTCCTCGTCCTGGCCCAGGTCTCCGCTCCCTACGGAGGGCTGGACCTCTGCTCCCCTCTCTCTCCCTCTTGCCCACCTCCCCACCTCCGTCCCGACTCCCCCTGCCTCGCACCAAACACGCTTTGCACATCAGGCGGGAGCCCCAGCCGGGGGTCCCGGGCTCCAGGAAGCAAGCCAGAGACTGTGCAGGCCGCGCCATAACTCAGGAACTCGGCCAGCAATCATTTCATTAAGCAGGAATGGCGTTCCCATTACCAGATAGCGGGTCTGCTTCGTCCCCACCAGGCCCCCCCTCCCCGCCACAAAGCCCCCTCACAACTTCCTGCTCGCAGCAGCCACACAAGGCCTCATTCTAATCCTCCGACTTGTCTGTTTAGTGTCTTTGGAGAGGGGGGAAAGGAGCAGAAAAGTAGCTAGTCTTTTATTTTTATTTGCTCTCTTTTCCCCCCCTTCCTCCAGAGAGCCCCCTGGGGCACCGGCCTAGAACAGAGCAACAAATATTTACTAATTCCATTAACAGAAGAGGGCTTTTTATTTTTTTCCAAGCGAATATCCGAGGCCCCAAGTTCATGGTGAGACTTGTCCCCCCACCCCCCCACGTGGCCCCCCTCCTCCCTACCCCCTCCACGCCCAGGACTTATATATAGTTCACTCAGTGCCATTTCCCCAATTTTTTCTGAAGTTCAAGACAAGTTGAAGGGTCAAAAAGGCAAAGGGTGTTTGAGAAGTTTAGCAGACAGCTTTTGGTACGAAAGAAAGAAAAGAGGGGCAGGAGAGAGGGAGAGAGAACAGGGAGGCAGGAATCTGGCTCACATTAAGCTGGAAAGTTCCAACCATTGATTTGCTCTGGAATTATAGCCTTTTTTTTTTTTTTTTAATCACAAAACATGGTTTATTCATGAGGTTTTTTTTTTTTTTTTCTTTTCTTTTTAATAGCAACCAAAAGTTGCACTTTGGGTCTTTGGTACCAAGACGGAGATCCAACTTTCCTTTTCCTTTGATCTTTCAGGTAGGACTGAGAGAAAAGGGAAATGGAGACAAAGGATTCCCCAAGCAGGGAGTGCGGAGAACACAGGAGAATCTTCCAGCCAGGTCTATCCAATGTCTTTACCATCCCTCTTAGGGAAAACCAAGCACACTCTTGGGGAGAGGAGATCGCTTAGAGGAAAAAGCGCCTGTTCTAAAAAGGCAGCTCATAGCCCCTCATAAAGAAAAGAGGAGAAAACACACAATTGGTTACACTGGTAAATGTTAGTGTATATGACAGCAGTCCCCAACATTTTTGGCACCAGAGAACAGTTTCGTGGAGGAGTTTTTCCACAGACAGGGGGCGAGGGGGAGGGATGGTTTTGAGATGATTCAAGCGCACTCCACTTATTGTGCACTTAATTTCTGATATTATTGCATCAGCTCCACCTCAGATCTCATGGTCCCCAGAGGTTGGGGACCCCTGATATAGGGAATGGGTTTAGTGATTGCTTTAGCTTCTCAAGGCTGTCACAACCAGCCACCACAAACTCGGAGGCTCAAAACGACTGATCTGTATTCTTGCACAGTCCTGGACACCAGGAATCTGAAATCAAGGGGTCAGCAGGACCATGGCCCCTTCCTGGCCCTTCAGCTTCTGATGGTTCCAGGCGTCCGTCCACTGGCTTGTGGCTGCATCACTCCCTTTTAGCCACATCTTCATCTTCACATGGTCCCTGTGTGTGTCAACTGCCTCCATCTTCACGTGGTCCTGTGTGTGTCAACTATCCTTCTTTCTCTTCTAAGGACACTTGTTATTGGATTTAAGGTCCTCCTAAATCCAGGAGCATCTCTTCCTGAGATTCTCATATCTGGAAAGATCCTATTTCCAAATAAGGTCACATTCACAGGTAATGGGGGGTTAGGACTTGAATCTATCTTTTATGGGGAGGGAGGGATCATTACAAACCCGTTAGAGTGATCATAGAGTGTTTCTGAACAATGTCATGCAGGGAAGCCAACCTAAAATGGCACAGCTAGGGACTTCGCTGGCAGTCCAGTAGTTAAGACACCAATGCAGGGGGTGCAGGTTTGATCCCTGGTCAGGGAACTGAGATCCCACATGCTGCGCAGCCAAAAAAAGAAAGACAGAAAGGGCACAAAGAGATGCTGTGCTGTGCTTTCCTTTCATTTCCCACTCAGTCCTGACTGTTGCAAGGAGAAAGGCCCAGCTGGTGCTGCTGTGTCTTAAAACCCCTTCTTGCCACTTGCTCATCCTCCTTTTTAAGGGAGAATGAGGGCAGGGCTTCCCTGTTGGTCCAGTGGTTAAGAATCCACTTTGCAATGCAGGGGATACAGGTTTGAACCCTGGTCCGGGAAGATCCCACACGCCTCGGGGCAACTAAGCCTGTGCGCCACAACTGCTGGAACCTGCACAGCTAGAGCCTATGCCCTGCAACGAGAGAAGCCACTGCAGTGAGAAATTAATCAAAAATAAATGAATACAGACTGAGTGAGGGCAGCTTCCAGGCTCTGAATCCACAGCAGGAAGCTCACGGGTTTATCACATGTCTGACCCGTGTAACCACCTACTGATGAAAACAGACACCGGTCTTTCATTTATGGTCATGACGTAGAGCTTCCTTTTGGATTGAATTAAAATTTAAGCCAATAGCAGGTGGCTGAGTTGAGAAACATATTAGGTAAATAAATAATCCAAGTGGTACACAGACGTGGCAAATGTGGTGAGGCTGTCGTGCGGACAAAGGAAGACTGGGGATCACTGTGTGGTGTACTGGCTTTCCCACTGTTCACAGGAGCCCAGCACCTGTGAGATGTACCAGGAAGAGGGTGGCTAAGAAAGGGTGCTGGAGTATGTTGTTTCTCCTTGAACCTGAGACTCTAACAGTTGTATGCATTGGGTTTCCCCATGAGATTTTGTTTGAGGGAAGAAAAACCACTTCATAACAAAATGAAAGCTTCAAGAATCAATCAACCAATCAGCCTCGTTTGCCACTCCAGTTGTATGTTACAGATGAAAAAAATCAAGACTTAGACAGGAATAACAACAAAAGGAATTGGCCAAGGTCACCCAGGCATCCGGATAATCCATACATTGAGTTCCTACTATTTATGGGGCAGCTGCAATGCATGAATTCTTCGGTACATGAGCTATTGTATCGAGTCCCTTACAGTAGCACAGGAAAACTGCTGAAATTTGACAGAGGAGAAAACGGAGGCTCAGAGAAGTTAGAAACTTGTGCAAAATGACAGAGCTGAGAAGGAGAGGAACTGGGATGCTCACCCACACCTGGCTGGCTCTTCAGGTAGCGTTTTTGTTTTGCTTTGGTTTTCTTTCTTTTTGGCTGTGTTGTGCAGCATGCAGGATTTTAGCTCCCCAGCCAGGGATAGAACCTGCCCCCTGCCTTGGGAGCATGGAGTCTTAAACACTGGACTGCCAGGGAAGTCCCCATCTAGCATTTTTCCTGTAGCAGCCTGTTGTTTTCCCCTACTTACAAAGGTCTGCATGCCCTTGCCCACCACCACCAGCACCACACACACACACACACACACACACGGAGCATGTTTATTTAGATGAGGACATTTCGAATCTTGGCCATCTCTGCAGCCTCCACATTCACACACCTCCTCCAACTGACATTTCTCTGCTGGGTCACCTTGGAAATGCTTGCAGGTGACAACATGTTTCTGGCTTCTTCCGAAGAGAGTGAGTGCAAAGGAGACATTCCTCCCCGGGGAAAGGAGAGGCTGTGTGCAGACCCTGACACCAACACCACAGGTGTGACCTGCCTCAGGTTCATCTGCTCTTGAGTGTCTTCATGGAAGGCACCGTCGTATTCTAGATCCCCGGAGAGTCCCCCTAAAAAACAGATAGGGGATTTTCCTGGCAGTTTAGCGGTTGAGACTCCATGTTACCATTGCAGGGGGCACTGGATCGATCCCCGGCTGGGGAACTACAACTGTGCATGCCACATGACACAACCTAAAAAAAAACAAGTAAAAATAAAACAACAACAACAGCAACAAAAATGCCATGGAAAAAAGGGGGGCAGAAAATGCAAGTAAATATTTAAATAAGCATTAAAAAAAATCAATGGTAACTATGAACCACTTATCCCGTGAACTAAATGACCACATGCCACATTTTTCATACAGTTTCTTGGAGTTTCCATACTCTCTGAAGTTCTTTTCTAAACTTAGTTTAAGAGTTTCTCCATCCACTAATCACAATAGGAACATGCCTGGATATCCCTGTGGGCCATTCCCTTAACTTACCGGTGGGGAAACTGAGATCCAAGACCCAACAGGGGAAGGACTCAGACATCATGGGGATGGCTAGGACCAGAGCTGGGGTTTGGATGCTGTGCCTCCTCAGACTCACCCTTTCCACTATCTCTCCCACTCCCTGAAAGCCAGAGGCACTCCTGAAGAGTTAGGGCAGCCCTTGGAGAACAGCTCCCTGGGAACCCAAGGGGCTAAGGCAGCCTGCAGTGAAATCCTAGGTTCGAATCACAGCTCCGCCACTTATGGGTCAGGAAGCCCTGGGTAAGTTACTGAACTTCTCTGTACCTCAGTTTTCTCATCAGTAAAATGGGACAAATATTAGCACCTACTTCATAGGGCCATATGTAACATATGTTAGTCACTCAGTCGTGTCTGACTCTTTGCAGCCCTATGGACTGTAGCCCACCAGGCTCCTCTGTCCATGGGATTCTCCAGGCAAGAGTACTGGAGTGGGTTGCCATTTCTTTCTCCAAGGGGATCTTCCTGACACAGGGATCGAATCCAAGTCTCCTGCATTGCTCCATCTGAGCCAGGGCTCTAGGGAGGATTACAACAGAATCTAGGTCAAGTTTTGAAGTAGTGCCTGGCTCACAGTACACGTTCAATGAACAGTTATTACTGTTAGCATCAATATTAGAATTCGGATTAGATGTAGGGGGAAAACCTCTTGTGGGGGACAGACACCCTAAACAGGTGTCATGCCCACCCTAACTCTGAGCCAGAAGAACTTCTACCAGAGGCACAAATTGATTTTGGCATTGGGATGGGGAGAATGAGAGGTGCTTGGGGCATAAAGGACCTGATTCTCTGATCTTTAGGCAGAGAAACTAACTTGCAGAGAAATTAAGGGATTTTTTTTTCTGAAAATCTGGGGACTACTTAGAGGCAAAGCCAGGTCTCTGGAAACTTCTATCTCTCTATTCGCCCAGGGCTTGGGGTGCATCCCCCTTACAGTTGTGATTCTGAAGAGCAGATGCTGGATCCCATGATGCTGAAGGGGTTAACTCTGAACCCTGCAGCTGACTGCAGAGAGCTTCCTACACTCCGATTTTCATTCACAAAACAAACAAACAAGTCACTCTCTAATAACTCCCAGGCCTCTTTCTTTGTGGCTAAGATGTGGATTTTGCAACAAGCAGGCCTTACAAAGATCCCTAATTGCTAGGCTGCTGTTGAACAGCTAAAGACTCTTTCATGGCTGGCAGAAAGCTTTACATGCTCATTCATTCATTCATTCATTTACCAAATGATTACTAAAGACCCACTTTAAGACTTCATGATAGTGGAACTTTCCTGGTGGCCCAATGGTTAAGAATCCACCTTCCAATGCAGGGGATGTGGGTTCAGTCCCTGGTTGGTGAACTAAGATCCCACATGCTTGGGGCAACCAAGCCGGAGTGCCATAATTAGAGAGAAGCCGGCACCTCAGAATGAAATATCCTGCATACAGCAACTAAGGCCTGATGCAGCCAAATAAATAAATATTAAGAAAAAAAAAAGACTTCAGCAGTGAAAATGGGCATCAAGACCCTCCTAGGCCTTAAGAAGTAGATGGTATTTACACAGCATTCTCAGAGCTGCACCAACAGAGAGGTCAGCATGATTACTCTCAGGAAAAAAAAAAAAAAAAGGAACGTGGGGCATTCAGTAAAGAAACACTAGTCCAAGAGGAATGAAAGCAGGACTTTTTTAGCACAAAAGGGGTCCAGTTCTCCAGTCTGAATCTCTGATTTGTTGTCTGGCTCAAAACCACATCAACTTTTACATATGTGTTATCATATGGTATTTTTCCAGTAGTCATGTATAGGTATGAGAGTTGGACCATAAAGAAAGCTGAGCACCGAAGAACTGATGCTTTTGAACTGGGTGTTGGAGAATACTCTTGAGAGTCCCTTGGACTGCAAGGAGATCAAAGCAGTCAATCCTAAAGGAAATCAGTCCTGAATATTCATTGGAAGGACTGATGCTGAAGCTGAAGCTCCAATACTTTGACCCCCAATGCGAAAAACTGACTCATTTGAAAAGACCCTGATGCTGGGAAAGATTGAAGGCAGGAGGAGAAGGGGACGACGGAGGATGAGATGGCTGGATGGCATCACCGACTCAATGGCCGTGAGTTTGAGTAAGCTCTGGGAGTTGTTGATGGACAGGGAGGCCTGGCGTGCTGCAGTCCATGGGGTCGCAAAGAGCTGGACATGACTGAGCTGAACTGAGCGTTCTATTGTATGTGTGCACCACACCTTCTTTACCCATTCACCTGGCGATGGGCATTTAGGTTGTTTTTGTGTCTTGGCTGTTGTGAGTAGTGCTGCTCTGAACATAAGGCTGCTTGAATCTTTTTGAATTATAGTTTTGCTTGGGTGTATGCCCAGGAATGGGATTGCTGGATCATATGGCAAGGCTTTATACTTGTAGACTTTTTGATGATGGCCATTCTGATTGGAGTGAGGTGATACCTCATGTTTTTTTTTTTTTACATTATACTTCAATAAAAAATAAAATTAAAAAAGGAAATGGCATTTCTCCCGCTATGTTCTGAGCTGTCTCTGTGTGTATACATAGATGTAGTTATCACGTGAACCCAGGTCTCCTGCATTGCAGGCAGATTCTTTACCGTCTGAGTCACAACTGGGAAGCCCAGTCATAATCGTACTGTGTCCCTAATTCGGTTCTGATTTCTTCAATGAAGATTATTTTGTGAGGAGAACAAACAAACAAACATACCAGCATCTCTTCTTTTTTTTCTCTCTTTCTTCCTTCTTCCCCTCCTTTTTCCTCCTCTCTGTCTTCCTTTTCCTGCTCCTCTTCCTATATTCTGGCTTCTCATGATGGAGCCTGATATGGAGGACCGAGTTTTTTAGGGAGAGAGGAAAGGGTTTGCTTTCCTTCTGTGCACATGTAGTGAAAGGCATCCACTCCCAAAGTTCTGGGGCAACATCTCTGGTTTTACTTTTCCGAGTGGCTTCAGTTTTGTTCTTCTCCACCAACCTGCATTATTCTCAGCTGTCAGGAAGGTGGTTGCCCCATGTCTCATGTCTACACACGGTCCTCACTGGTCCTTACTCAGAGGAGTAAGAGTGGGCTCTTCTGAAAAGTCTAGAAAAGTGAACATCCCTAGAAGCCACCAAGGCCACCTCTTCTTGCATTTCATTGTCTAGAATGGATCAAATAACTATTCCTGATGCAATCAGTCAGAGCAGAACCAAGTTACCCTTAGGACTGAGTCCCGGAGCTGGGGATGGTGTTGACATCCCTTGAGGAATATGAGCTGCGTGGAGGAGTGATGGACACGTGGACAAACTGAGATCCTATTAGGAAGAAGGATGGGAGAAATGAATGCTGGGCGGGCCACCAACAGTGACTGTTACAGAGTGTTGCTCCCTCTTTTCCCAGGAGTCTTCTCTTACAGTATCATTTTGTCAACATCCCAAATGTAACACAGATGGTTATTTTAGAAGACATGGGACATCTAACTCTACTCACCAGCAGTATATACCTGTATCATACATAGCATGCTTTTGCTCAGTCATATCCAACTCTTTGTGACCCTTCGGACTGTAGCCCACCAGGTTCCTCTGTCCATGGGGTTTTCCAGGCAAGAATACTGGAGTGGTGGCCAGTTCCTCCTCCAGGAGATCTTCCTGACCCAGGGATCGAACCTGCATCTCCTGTGTCTCATGCATTGGCAGGCGGGTTCTTTACGAGTCGGGCACCGGGGAAGCTCCCAGTATATACCCCACAAATCTGGACAAAACCATGTCATTTGATTCTTTTCTCCACCAAAGCTTTGTCTTCCGCAATAGCTATTTATCCTGTGTAATCAATTTCAATTTGATGAGCACCCTGCTTGTGTCAGCGGAGTTATGGAAAGCAGATGTTAAGATGGGGAGAGAAACATGAGAGATTTACTGGAGGGTAATGCCTGTGAACGATGAAGGGGGAGAGAAGCAGGATTAGGTAGGAAGAGCTTCAGACCACAGGGAAGGTCAGAGCGAGCCTCAGCTCACTGGATGGGGAGGTCCAGAGCAAAGATCGTCTATGAGGGGGGTCCTGTGCTGGGTGGAAATGGCCAGGCCCTGCCTGGTTTGGATGAGGGCTTTCCAGAAAGGGTGTGGTATTTTCTGTAGATTTATTTTTTTAAACTTATTTTATACTGGAGTATAGCCGATTAACAATGTTGTGATAGTTTCAGGTGACCAGCGAAGGGACTCAGCGATACGTACACATGTATCCATTCTCCCCCAAGCTCCCCTCCCATCTGGGCTGCCACATAACATTGAGCAAATTTCCCTGTGTTGCACAGTAAGACCTTGTTGGTTATCCATTTTAAATCTAACAGAGTGTACATGAGCTTCTCAAGCTCCTTAACTAGCCCTTCCTCCCATCTCTCCTCGCTGACAACTACTTGATATGCAAGGATGCACCATAAGTAAGAACGTGGCTTTGACTTGAATGGTAACCTGGACCCAAGGGCCCTGCTGCTGGAATCTGTTCGCTAATGGCACCACCTGAAGCCGAGTGATAAATTCTTTCTCAAAGGGAGATCCGAGCATCACGTCTGGGTGACAACCACACCATTGAGTACCTGCTATGCACTCGGACTGTACGAGAACCTGCATCACCTTCATGACTTGATACTGTTGTTCTTTGACATACAAACAAAATCGGGTCTCACATACCCTTTTGTAGATGGAAAGTCCTTAGAAGTAGCCATTCATCCCCACTAAAACGAGTACAAAATCCACAGCATTCATGTTAATGGAGAAGTAAGTTCCAGCAATAAGCTGCTGACACATATATGGGTCGTAATTATATGCCACAGATAACTATAAAATCTGTTATTATACTAATAGTTTATTTTACAAAATCCTGCAAGAACTTGTTGGCAGCTGCAACGCCGTTGCTTACCATTTTTATCAATTGTTTGCAGGCTCTGTGGATGTGTGCGTATGGGTAAAGAAATACTTGATGTTTGCCTGAGAGTTCTTATTTTCAGACTGGATACCGCATTGTGGTGCAACTACTCGCCAGGCTCCTCTGTTCATGGGGTCCTCCAGGCAAGAGTACCAGAGTGGGTTGCCATGCCCTCCTCCAGGGGGTCTTCCCAACCCAGGAATTGAACTGAGGTCTCCTGCACTGCAGGCAGATTCTTTACCGCTGAGCCACCAGGGAAGCCCTTGAGATGCAAGAATACACCAAATGGACCTCTGTACTGAATGGTGCCCCGAACAAAAAGCCATGATGATAATGACAGTGGTGGTTGGTATTCCATTTAATAAACCACCCTGAACGTAACAGTCCCCAAATAAGAACTGCTTTTTTATACTCATGGATTCTGTGGGTCAGGAAATGGGTAGAGTACAGTAGGATTGTTTTGTCACTGTTCTGTGATGACTAGGTTTCCTCTGGAAAGGTTCCTTTTGGTTTGTTTGTTTTAAAGATTTTTTTTTACATGGATCACTTTTTAACTTTTAATTTTATATTGGAGTATAGCTGATTATGGAGAAGGCAATGGCACCCCACTCCAGTACTCTTGCCTGGAAAACCCCGTGGATGGAAGAGCTGGTGGGCTGCAGTCCATGGGGTCGCCAAGAGTTGGACACGACTGAGCAACTTCACTTTCACTTTTCACTTTCATCCATTGGAGAAGGAAATGGCAACCCACTCCGGTGTTCTTGCCTGGAGAATCCCAGGGACGGGGGAGCCTGGTGGGGTGCCATCTGTGGGGTCGCACAGAGTTGGATACGACTGAAGCGACTTAGCAGCAGCAGCATAGCTGATTAACAATGTGTGTGATGGTTTCAGGTGGACTTTAAAGGGACTCAGCCATGTATATACATGTATCCATTCTCCCCCAAACTCCCCTCTCAGCCAGGCTGCCACTTGACACTGAGCAGAGTTCCCTGTGCTGTACAGTAAGTCCTTGTTGGCTATCCATTTTAAATATAGCAGTGTGTACATGTCCACCCCAAACTCCTTAACTATCCCTTCGCCTCATCTGTCCTCTCTGGTGACCACAAGTTCCAGAGAAGTTCAATTTCATATTCGAATATGTTTTGCTGGTAAGTGAGTGAGAATTTGAACTCAGTAACTCGTGTCTCCAAAGCCCAGGTCCTTTCAATAGGCCCCAGTAGAAGGGACAGGTCTGCATGTGGGTCTTCCTTCTAAATGGAGGAAAGGACCTTAGTCTAAGATGATCTTGGAATTCAACCCTTACAAACCCACACTTCCGGGAGGGCGGGCCTTGGAACTACAGGTTAGACCTTGGGATTCATTGGTGCCAGATCTCTGTTATATGGGACACACCATATGGAACCTAGAATTCATCACAGCCTTTGGCAGGCAGCCTGGCCTGCAAATAACCGCAGAAGGCTACATTTTGATCAGGAAGCCCGCAGCTGTTTTTCAAAGTCATCGCCGGAATTTTCAATTTAATTTTATCTTTAGTAAACCTTGGTGCCCCTGGTTTCTCAGCCAGTCTTCTAATTTCCTGGGTGTTCTGGACGATCACAGTGGGTACCTCGCATGTGGGCAGAGAGAAACTGGGATGTTTGAAGTGGTTCCCACACCTTGTTGGGCCAAGCAAGGCTTGGGGCCTCAGGGAAAAAAAAAAAAACCCCAAGTCAAGTTAAGCACATAAACAGCTGTGGCCTCGTCTCAAGGTTGCAGCCGCAAAAGGGAAGGAGTACAAAGGACCTCTGAGTGCTCCCCCAAATGGTCAATTGCCTGTTTTCCTAAAATGAGGCATCTGGAAGGCCAGGCAGACACCCTCAGGATAGACAGGCCAGCCGCTCGGGCCAGTTTGCCATGCACAGGCTTCTTAGACCTTTCATTTTTCAATTTTCCAAGTGATTCACCAGATCCCCGTTACGTGGGGGCTGGACTCTTGAAAGCAAAGCCACATCTGAATTCTCCAAAGTGAAGCCACGTTTTAGGATTTGGCTGCAAGGGGCTTGGAACCCAGCCACCCTGGGACTTGAGAGGAGAGTGGTTCCATTTCTGAGGTTTGAGGGATCCTAGAATTCAGAAGCTGGGCCCAGCCTGCGAGAGAAACTGATTTCAATAGCATCTAATCCCCCCACCTCCACCCAGACCCAGGCTGATAGAACAACCGGTTCAGGGCACGTTCTCACTGGCATGAACTGTGTTGGGAGCTGTTAAGGTGTCAGGCTTTTGCTTACTGGGGGCAAAGACAAGAAATGAAATCGTGCCATTCACAGAGATGTGGATGGACCTAGAGACCGTCGTACAGAGTGAAGTTAAGTCAGAAAGAGACAAACAAATACCGTATGGCAGCACATGTATGTGGAATCTAGAAAAATGGGACAGATGTACCTATTTGCAAAGCAGAAATGCAGACACAGACGTAGAGAAAGAGAGTGAGGACATGGGGTGGGGGGAAAGTGAGGTTGGGATGAACTGAGAGATTGAGATTGACATGTGCTACGCTACTAGGTGTAAAACAGATAAATAATGAGGTCATACTGTACAGCCCAGGGAACTCTACTCAGTGCCCCGTGGTGACCTAAATGGGAAGGAAATCTAAAAACGAGGGGCTACATGTATACGAATGGCTGATTCACTTTGCTGTACAGCAGAAACTAACACCACATTGTACAGCAACTACATATCAATTTAAAAAAATCACATGATGGACTTGGCGTGTATATGTTTCTTCTTTTTCTTCCCCCACCTAGAATGGCAGTTCTTCTGTGGTGTATCTACTCCACTGGATGAGACAGGGAAGGGGAAGAGAAAAAAGAAGCCACATGTAAAATTCAGGGTTTTGTTATTTTCTTTTGCCTACACAATACCACACAGATGGTGTGGTTGACTTATTTTTAACTCTGTGTTTGTGTGAATGAACCAAACTGGTCAGTTGCTTGGGTAATAATGAGATCAGAAGCAAGCTGATCAAAGGCACCAAAAGCAACCGCTAATTTGATCAAGAAAAAAAAATAAATCACCCCACAATAGCCAGACAAAGACATGTCAGTTTGGTCTGTATATAAATGTGGCCTGCCTTGAAGTTCAGTGATGGTACAGAGAAGTATCCAGATGAATTGTACTTCTGACCATCTAAATAGCTGAGCCCTGATCATTCAGTCTGGGAGTTTAGCTTGTCCAATCCAGTTCTCAAGAAAGCTTGCAGAAAATGGCATGGATGTGTCTGCAGGCAAAGGGGGACCTTGGGAGGAGGGAATTGCTGGTCGTATAATACAATTATGACTATTGACATTGACTATCAGTCAAGTAGGGCAAGCAGGAATCCGGTGACTTGTTAGTCAATTGATTACACAGTGGCCAGTCCAATCAGTTGTACGATTTTTCCTTCCGTTTCTTCTTTTATTGTATTATGTACTAATTTAAAAATTATTTTAGATTGATGTATAGTTGATCAACAGTGTCTTTTTTTTTTTCAGGTGTGCAGCAAAGTGATTCCGGTATAACGACGTATTTTTTTCAAACCCTCATTTCTTTGGAGTTGGGAAATCAACTGCCTCTCTCCCTTCATATCTCTGGTGGGGTAGGGGTTGAATATGGGTTAAATATGTTATGGGTTCATCTGTCTCATTTTTCTAGATTCCACACAGATGCATTAACATATGATAGCTTTCTCTTTTTGACTTCAGCCTCCATGGCAACTCCAGGGGATGGGTGTGTGGATACGATGAAGGGACGGTGGTGGAGAGGGAGGGTGGGGCGAATTGGAAGATTAGGGTTGGCACACATACACTACCACATGTAAGAGAGCTAGCGGGAAGCTGCCGTATGGCACAGGGAGCTCAGCTCGGTAGTCTGTGATGACCTAGAAGAGGGCTGGGATGTGGGGAGGGAGGCTTAAGAGGGAGGGGACATATGGATACATATAGCTGATGGTGGTGCAGTGGGAAAGAATCCGTCTGCCAATGTAGGGGAAGCGGGTTTGATCCCTGGGTTGAGAAGATCCCATGGAGAAGGGAATGGCAACCCACTTCAGTGTTCTTGCCTGGAGAATTCCATGGACAGAGGAGCCTCGTGGGCTACAGTCCGTGGGGTCACAAAGTCGGATGTGACTGAGCACACCCCACACACATAATTGATTCATTTCCTTACACAGCAGAAACTAACACAACTTTGCAAAGCAATTAACATCTCAATTAAAAAACTACATTACAGGGATGAATTGTATCCTCCCTTCCTCCAAATAAAGGACACTGAGAACTCCTCCAAGGTCATGGTGTTTGGAGATGGGGCCTTGGAAGGTAGTTAGGTTCAAAGGAGGCCATGAGGGCGGAGTCTCCGTGATAGGATTAGTTTCCTTATAAGAAGAGGAAGAGGTTGGAGCCCTCTCTTTGTCTCTCTCTCTCTGCCATGGTAGGACATAACCAGAAGGTGGCTGTGGACAAACCAGAAAGGAAATTCTCTTCAGAACCCTACCAAGTTGCCACCGTGATCCCAGCCCTCTGGCCTCCAGGACAACGGTAAGACACACTTTTCTGTTGTTTAAGGCACTCATCGATGATGTTTTGTTATGGCAGCCTTAGCAGACTAAGACAGTCCTCTCTAAGATCCCTTCCAGGATGGAGATTATATGACTATTGATCTTGCCCGTATGTGGCTAAAAGATGTAATTTATCCTGGGATGGAAACCTCTATCTAAGGGGTCAAATTATTATTTTGGTCCATGATGTATTACACTTCCCTCATCCATTTCTCGTCTTGGCCCTGTCAGCGAATTCAGTGCCGATGAGTTAATGTATATGAAAGTGCTTTGTAAATGGCAAGGCCCCAATAAAAGGACTTACTTTTATGCTATTGAAGTTGAGAGCATTACAGCTGGGCTAAAGGCAGAGTGCATCTGATATCATGTGTGGGCAACAAGGTCGTGGGTGTATGATATTTGTGAAAATGCACGACGAGTGTAGTACATGTGTGTTTCAGTTTCTGCCTAAGTGGAAATTCAAGAAACAATGGAGCAATATGTTTCTAAACATGTGATCTTGAGAAGCTGCTCAAAGCTGCCACCGGACTGTAACGTTTGACGTCTCTGTGGTCTTGGCTGACTCACTTCTGTGACTTGATTTCTCCTTCTGAAAAATGGGTACAATAATTTTCACTTCCTAGGGTTGATAGGAAGATTAAATGAGGTAAGGCACATGAAACACAGCTATATACCCCAGCTGGTATGTGCCTGTCTATCACATGTGTATTTTGTGTGCATGTGCAAATGCCATGTGCCATCTTTCCTTCTATGTCTTGCAGACTGTTTTGTTCCCTGTGGTTTGGCTTGCGTTCCCCCAGTAAACTACCAGGAACAAGAAGTAGAAGGCGGTGTTTGGGGAGTATAGCCCCAGACAACCTGGGCTTTGGAAGATCCTGGAGGAATTACCTTTTGACCTTACAATGCCTCCAGCCTTCTCCTGGACATTTTGTAATCAGACATTTAAAACAGTTCCTTGGAGCTTTAAAGCATGACTCATCATCACTGCCTGGTTTGCACATTTCAGTCAATGACCCAAAAGTATGGTCTCACTCTGAGAAGGATTAAACCTTCCACTGTTTGAGGGGTGGAGGAAGGATGTGAAGGAAGAAACACTTGCATTTCAGGCCACTCCAACCTCTCCATCTTGGGCTCTGTCCTTGGCACGCTATTGGGGAATTTGCTAGAGAAGGGAAACATTTGAGTCCATTATTTTAAAAGCAGCAGAAAATAGACTCTAGGAAAAGAAAAAAAAAAAAATGTGCCTTGGCCACAGGAACTTAATGGGCCATTTTGATCTCTGCCTCCTGCCTGGCTGAGGGTGTCAGGAGCCATGCTCTCAGCTTGCAAAAAAATGTCATAATGAAGTGTTCGAGTAATGGAGAGTTAATGGAACTGGGAGCCAGGGTTATAACAAAAGGGCCTTAAAAGAGGGGTGGGGTATAATTTATTAACAGCAATATATGGAGCAGGGAGCCTGCAACATTTATGAGGAAAGAAAATGGGACCTTTCACAAGATCCTAGATTTCCACTCCATAGGCTCCGGCGACACCCATTGGTCAGATGCAGGCTCCGCCCCTTTCTCTGCAAACCCTTCTGCGCTTCTTCCCAAGGAAGAGTGTGGCATGTCTGCTAACTGAGTTCTGTGGATCAAGGGTGACTGCTGTGATTCTCCCAGGGATGGAGAAGTTTCTGTTTATGATAAGGATGTTGAAGTAAATATCCTCAGAGCATGATTCGAGTGCTTAGGGTATTCTTTTCAAAATCTGGTCTATTAGCCAGGGTTTTGCTGGATGTGAGATAAAGACACAGAGTTCACCCTGGCCTAAGACTGAAAAAAAATGGAGTATGGGTCTTATTTTGGATTCGGTCCAAAGTATATTGGTCTTGTTTTGAAGCAGATCTTGAGATAATTACAAATAGTTTATTTAGGAAATGATTCCGGGGAACTGTGGTTAGATAGTGGGAAAATGAGGGATGAGAAGGAAGATGATAAGGTGTTGTTTTTTTTTTTTACACTTTTTTATTTTATATTGCAATATAGCTAATGAACAATGTAACAACTTCAGGTGGACAGCAAAGGGACTCAGCCATATAAATCCATGCATCCACTGATTAAAGGTGTTTATTATCAAGCTAGTTGTAATGTGGGCAGGTGGAACTTAACTCATTTGAGCCACACTCTGGATGATATGATACAACATACTTTCAAACTGAGGGGCAAGGGGGCTGGGGAAATTATTTATTCAATCCTTGCAGTCCTTAGTTGAGAGCTGCTATTGGAGTTTTAACACCCTGGCATTCTTGGCTTTTTCTGCGTGATGCCAAGGGTGCTCCTGTGGCCAGGGGCTGGGGGAGGGACCTTTGGGCAGAGGGTTGCAGGCTGTTTTCTGTAAAGAACTGTCAACATGTAAAGGTGACTGCCAAAGAGATGTAGGTGCACTGGCCACAGCATCAGTCAAGGAGGGGTAAATACTAAACTGACTTTGTTGATTGAAAAATTCAAGCTTGCACTAGCTTCAGGCATAGTTAGATCCAGGGGCCAAAGAAACATCATTTGGACTTGGTAACATTTCATTACTGGTTTTTGTTTTCTCAACATCAGCTCCATTCTTAGGTGAGATTTCCCATGTCATGGTATGATGCCTGTCGGTAGCTATATGCTTTTTTAATATATATAATTTAGCCACCTCAGTGGAAAAACAAAACATTTTTTTCCCCTCAGATAATTTCAGAAACAACTCTAGAATGTGTGCATATTGGCTCAGCTTGGTTAGTTAGTTATAAAGTATTTTAACAATTAATTTAATCTACCTGGAACCCCACCCCTCCACCCAAGCAGAGTCTCCACCTGCACAAAGATGCTGCAATACTGTCTTCAGCTAGAATCATTTGGCTGTAAGTGACCCCCATTCCGCCACATCAAGGAATCCTTTTTATTCTCACGGCATGTTTGTGCAAGCATGATTTCAAGTGTTAGCCCTCTTCTATGTTCCTCTGGAATAACTCTTCCTCTTCTTTGCTGAGTGTCTCCTTCTGAGTAGATGGCCTTCCAAATTGACTTTGTGGGGACTTCCCTGGTGGTCCAATGGCTGAGACACCTCACTGCCAATGCAGGGGGCACTGAGTTCGATCCCTGGTCAGGAAACTAGATCCCACATGCTGCAACTGAGTTCACATGCTCCAACTAAGACCTGGTGCAGTCAGATTAAAACAAACAAACAAATTGACCTTGTGAAGCTATTACACCAGGATGGTGGGATAGCGAGTAACAGAAGATCTAATTAAAACTGTGTTTGTGTGCATACACCTATACATATGTTACTGACCTCTACAGAGTGCAGAAGAGCATTTTGGGATTGTGCTCATTTAATCAGTTATTATTATTGTCCGTTTCTGGGAAGGAAAAAACTGCACATTTCTTCCCATCTTTTCCTGTTTTCAGCACCTCCTTACCCACTCCAGTATTTTTGCCTGAAAAATCCCACGGACAGAGGAGCCTGGTGGGTTATAGTCCATGGGGTCTCAAAGAATTGGACACGACTGAAGTTACTTAGCATGCACTCCTTGTATGAGCTTCCCTGGTGGCTCCATGGTAAAGAATCCACCTGCGAATGCAGGAGATGCAGGTTTGATCCCCTGGAGAAGGAAATGGCAACCCAATCCAGTATTCTTGCCTGAAAAACCCCATGGACAGAGGAGCCTGGTGGGCTACAATGTATGGGGTCACAAAGAGCAGGACATGACTTAGGGGTTAAACAACAATATTTACATATATATCTACATAAATATGTCCATATGTATGTTTGTATATTTATATTTACATATATATACACAGTTCTATGTTCATATAACCAAAACAGGAGCTAGCTGTGGTTTCTGTCTTGGCTGGATTCCTGGTCTTACGTAGACTCATCCATCATTCACTTCGCCTTCCTTCGGCATTCTTTGTTCTCAGACGTCATCTTGCCCCATGAACACAAGATCCTCCGGTAGCTCCAGTCCCACCTCTCTCACTCTCATTCAAAGAGAAGAGTTTGTTTTGACAAAGGCTCAAACAGAAGTGCCAGAATGACATCTCACCTGCTCCGGTTGCTCTGACTCAAGTCACATGACCCTTCCTGAAGTAATCACGGGCCTTGGAAGAACCCGAGTGTCTGACTGGCCCGTCTGGGATCACATATTCTCTCTTGATTTAAACACTGACTTAATCAGAATCACACAGACTGAAAGTAGGGGAGAGCCGCTTCTGGAAAGAGGAAGGTGAATGTCATTCACGTGTCTCTTTTGCAGCGTTCGTTTATTTTCTCTCTTGTGCTACACGAGTTCATGACTAACCCAGCGTCTAGCACATATTCACATCACTAGACTTGTTATCACCGCCCAGGTGTCCTTTGATACATTACTTAACATGTTGCATGATAGGGTTTCCCCAGCCTTCCCACTGTGGGTACATGTGTTCTTATTCTCTTATTCTTCTTGATATCCTTGGCATCCAGCACAGAAGCTGGCATTTATCAAGCATGCAAGAAATCTTTGAGAGGCAAAAAAGAAAAAAGAAACACAGCAAGAAATAACAGAACTCTGAATTTGAAGTCCTGAATTCCTTCCCAAGCTAGTAGTTTGGATCTGAATGTTGTCCTGGTGAGATGCAACATAGTAACCTGTACTTTCAACTCATCAGCTCCCAAAGAGAGCACACCGTCTTGTTTTCTGAACCATTACACATTTCCTACTTCACTCCATTGGACCTCAGGACATCCTGCCAGAGGTTTGATCTGGTGGATGTAGACTTTGTTTCAGAGGCCAACAAGCCCTCTGATATCATGTAAAATTTTATTTTAGCTTTTTAGTGGAGTATCTTGTTTAAAAAATTATTTATTTATTTGGCCATGCCTGGTCTCAGTTGCAGCATGCAGGCTCTTCAGTCTTCGTTGCAGTACATGGGGTTTTTTGTTTTTGTTTTCTTTTTTAGTTGCTGCATGCAGGGTCCTTAGTTATGGCATGGAGGATCTAGTTCCCTGACCAGGGATTGAATCCAGGCCCGCTGCATAGAGGGAGCACAGAGTCTTAGCCACTGGACCACCAGCAATGTCCCCATGTAAAATTTTAGGGATGTGTTTCCATGAATTGACTAGAGGTGTGCTCCCTCCAACCGCGCACAGAAAGCAGGGTCCAGGAATTCATGCGTTTGGTATTGCTTGTGTTACTGAATATCCATGAAATGCAAAAGGGGACCGTGACCTAATGAGGTTTTAACCCTGCCTCATTACTACACATCACCCGTAAAAGCAGCCCCTTCTTGGCCAGGACTATTTCAAGGAGATTTAGGAAGTGTTTGAGACTCCAGAAGAATGGCTGGAAATGAGGGATCCTTCAGATGGGCCTCTCTGAAAGCTCAGGGCAGGATATGTGGACCACAGTCCGCACCACCCCCCACTCCCTGCCCCTGCCCTGGAGGCACCAGATACGTTCACTTGTGGCTGTCCCTTATAGTCCTGATAAGACTTACCCAGTGCTGGAAAGAACAAGGACTCAGAGTCTATGGATCTGGATTTACATCTCAACTCTGCCACCAGGACATGTGAGACTAATGACCTGTCCATTCTGAGCTTCAGTCTCCATGTCTATAAAATCATTATTGTACATATCTCTGAGGGTTGTAAAACTATAATAAGATAACATTCATAGGCAAAGCCCTTGCTTCACGGTGGACGCTTGCTATTACTACTCTGATCTTTGTTGCATTTCTTATTGTGATGTTTGGTAATGTTGGAAGACAACTTGAGTAGAGGAAACCAAGAATTGTCAGCCTGATCCAATGGGACCATTTGCTCCTTGGTGGCTCAGTGTTAAGGAACACGCCTGCCAAAGCAGGAGATGCAGGTTCGATCCTTGGGTTGGGAAGATCCCCTGGAGAAGGAAATGGCAACCCACTCCAGTATTCTTGCCTGGGAAATCCCATGGACAGAGGAGCCTGTGGGCTACAGTTCATGGGGTTGCAAAAGAGTTGGAGACGACTTTGTGACTAAATAACAACAAAACAATTCAAATAAACATTATTTATGGCCTGCCCTCTGTTAAGTACTTTATATACCTTATCCCAATATTTCTAGCAACAACCCCCTGAGGTGGACCTTATTAGCCTCACAGAGGAAACAGAGGGTCAGAGGAGTTAAAAGCCTGGCCGATGTTCAACAGCTGCTGCAAAGTGACAAATCCAGGATTTGAGCCTTGTTCACATGACATCAGATGCCATGTTTGTCCCATGACACGAGCCCCAGACCCCCTGTTCTCTACACACCTTAGTTTTTAATCGGTCCTGGGGGTGGAAGGTCAGGGGTCCTGGCGCCCTAATCCAGTTCTTGCTCTGGTTTTCCCACGAGAGCTTTGATCACCTTGTGTGTCCGCCACATCCCAGCTCCAGTCGCTGGGAGGTCATCGTCCCCACTACCTGGGGACTCCAGGGGCCAGGAGCTGTGTGGGCTTTGCCTGTAAAGCAGTTTGATGATGTGTTAAGTGTCACTGCTTAATGAGCTGCAGGACCAAACACTCAGGGTAGAGGCGAGGGAGGTCGACACAGCCCCCAGACACATGCTCCTGCCCAAATTCAATCGTAAACGTCACAACCAGGGGCGGGTCTGGAGCCGCCCGCTCAGAGAACCCCGACTTCCGTTGCCCCATTGGCCTCTGACTAATCCACTCTCCACTCAACAGCTTGCCCCGACTTCCTCCCCAGTCCTCCAGCCGCCCCCCCCAACCCTCCAGCCCATCCTCAGGGTTGTCGCCATGGGAGGTCTCTTCTTACAACAGGGCAAAGCAATTAAGGCCAGACGGGGCGAATTAAACCAGAAAGAATGAGTTTCCTCCAGCACCAGAGAAATATTTGGGGCCTTGCTTTGGAGGAGAAGCCAGGAGGAGAGATGGACTGTGATTGAGTGGTGAGGATGGAGGCTGATGGGATAGGACCAGGCAACAACAGGAAGGAGAGAAGGGGTGAGTCTCTGGTGTGTCCTCAGTCATGTCTGACTCTTTGTGACCCCCTGGACTACAGCCTGCCAGGCTCCTCTGGCCATGGAATTTTCCAGGCAAGAATACTGGAGTGGGCTGCCATTTCCTACTCCAGGGTATCTCTGGATAGAAGGTTAAAGTGGAAAGACAAGTTGAAGGGAGAATGGCAGAGTCATTCATTCATCCATCCACCCATTCATTCATTCATTCATTCACTCATTCATCCATCCATCCATCCATACACTCATCCATTCTTCCATTCAGGTATCAAGCATTGACCTAGATGTTTTAAATCCAAGGACAAATTGTAGATCATAATGAATTGATTAGGAGCTAGGGCTTTGGAATGAACAGATATGGTGGATTCCATCATTTGTTACTGGGGTAACCCTTGGCAAGAGACCCAAGCTCCAATGCCACAGTTTCGATAAAATGTGTTTGTCCTGCCAGGGCTTTGGGGGAGAATTAAATAATATAATTGATGCAGAATGAACATTGCTTTGCCCTTAAGTAGATATTCAAGAAAATTAATACATCATGTATATGGTCCTCTATGTGTGTCTGTTGAATGATTAATTAAGTTTGTGCTTATGTTTCTAACTGTTTTATATACACTCATTTATATAGTTCTCAAAAATACACGAGGAAGTCGTTACTACCATCTTCCTTTCTTTCTAAATAGAAACCGAGGCACCAAAAGGTTGTATTATCTTCCAAAATCTCACAGGTGTTAAGTAGCAGAGGTAGCATTTGAGCCCAGGGAGCTTAACTCCAGAAATTATGCATCTGAAGGTCAATGACACTGCCTACAAGTGATGCTGGAGGAAAAAAAAAAAATTATGTTATACCTTGTGTGTTTAAGCAGTGGACGTTGGATCAGAGGATCCTTGGAGATCTCTTTAAAGAATTCTATTCAGTGACTCCCCCTGCCCATGGCCGGGTATCTCACACACACACACAAGGACACAAACACATGCTTGTGTGTGTGCCTGCTTTGGCCTCTGCTGACCTCCAGCTGCTCCTCTCCCCGTGCCCGCAGCGGTGGCTGCTTCCTGAGAAGGGTGGCTGGGGTTGCTGTGTGGATGCCTAAAGCAAAGGCTGCTGACCCCTGTGACCCCAATTCCATCCCATGGTGCCCTCCTCCTCCCCGCTTCCCCCTTTCCTTCCCTCCCTCCAGGGCCCGGTGCAAACATGGCATCCAATTTGTTACCTACACAGGAAGGTCAGGGCCCCGCTGGCCCCTGCGCTTTTCTCAGCGTGGGTCACGTGACTGCGGCTCGCTTGTTTTTCTCTCTGTTCTTTGAAAGCGTCAGTGGGAGTCAGGGAGGGAGCTGGGACCAAACGGTGACCTCTGACTATAAGAAATTCATGGAAGAGGAGGCTTTTCTGGAGTCCTACCTAGGTGTTAAAGCTGTTCAGGCAAGGCTGTGTGGGAGGATTTTGATGGAGAACTTGGGGTTCACCATAGACTGCACTGCCTATAAAGTAATTGAAGTTCGCAGACAAGATGTATGTGATATTGTGTCTCTCTGTGGGTGTGCGTGCATGGTGTGTGTGCCTACCCCTGTGTTTGCGTGTGCTCATGTGGGCGTTTTTCTGGCCAGAGGGTTCGCAGATATCCTTAGAATTTCAAAAGGATTTGAGTCTCCCTAAGGGTCAGAGTCCACTGGCTTATTGTCACGGGGAGTTGAAAGGGGAAGTTCTACAGTGATTTGGGACAATGTAGGACCCAGGGAAAAATCCCATGGACTCACAGAGTCCGAGCACCATATTAATTGATCCGGGGGCCCCAATCCAAGTATCTACATTCACCCACGGTGAATGTCAATACATGATGAGTCCAACCAAGTAGAAGACAAGTCTTGGTGTCTGGGAGACAAACTGTAGAAATCAGATAGTAAAGAACGATTGTCCCCAGTGAGGGGTCACAGCCATCCCATCCATTGTTGACATATTGGAGTGTTGCCCCAACTTTGCTGGGTCTTCCAACTCTTTTGAGCAAAATCAGAAACCCAGATTTCTATCTGAAATGTCCCAAGTGAAAACATGTAAAGATATGTTACATTCGAATATTGTGAAAGCCAAACACTGTGCAGGTCTGATCTGCACATCCGGCGTTTTGTCTCCAAACCATTTTCCTGGGAAAGAAAACTGGAGTTTCCTGCAAACCAGAAAGGAGAAGTCTGTTCTTTCAAGATCACATAAAATGAAGAATCAGGATTCAAAAGCTTAGTGGACCAGTGGCTAAGACTCCGAGCTCCCAACTCAGGGGACCCAGGTTAGACTTCCTGGTCAGGGAACTAAGACCCCTACATGCTGCGATTAAGAGTTTGCACGCTGCCACAAAAAAGATCCCACATGCCACAGCTAAGACTCGGTGCAGCCAAATAAATACTTAAAAAAAAATCTCAAAAAAATTAAAAAAGCTCTAAGTCGCAACCCTTGTTTCTCCCGAACATGCTGCTTGTTGTTGCTTTTCAGTCACTAACTTGTGTCCAATTCTTTGTCACCCCATGGACTACAGCACGCCAGGCTACCCTGTCCTTTGCTATCTCCTGGAGTTTGCTCAAATTCATGTGCATTGAGTTGGTGATGCTGTCTAATATGCTGCTTAAGGAATAACTTTTCTCTATTGTTCAGCTTCTCCAAGGAAGGTCAGCAGTTATTTAGGACTAGATAATAGACATCAGCACTTATTTACCCATCAGGGGATGTAGAGGAGGTCTATTGCCTGGGTGCCTTCACTTCTCCCATTTAGAATAAAGCCCTTTTGCTTTACACCTTGATCCTGGGCTTGGCCATGTAATTTGCTTTGGCTAATGAGACCTTAGCAGATGTGATACAAGCCAAGTTTTGAAAAGCGCTAACTAATTTCACCTTGCTTTGTTCACACTTGGAGCTCTGCCATCACCTTGCAAACTAACGTGGCGCAGTCTGCTGGAAGCATGTGAGAAACACAGGGAGGTGAACTGAGGCCATTCTAGATCAGCCAGTCCCCAGCCAACCCCCAACTGATTGTATTCACAGAAGCAAGTGCAACCTAAATCACTCAAACTCAGCTCACAACAGCAAGACCATCCAGCCTTCTCGTGGAATCACGAGAAATGAATACATGGTTGCCATTTTAAACCACAGTAAATTCATAACCCTCATTCTATGCCACTCAGGTCACTTTTAATTTTCTCTCTTGAGTTATTGGACTACCCTGCAGATATGGGGATGTACTGGTAAATGGGCAGGTATAACTGGGTTGTTGTTGTTCAGTCACTAAGTCACGTCTGACTCTTTGTAAGCCACCAGGCTCCTGTGTCCATGGGATTTACCTAGGAAAGCATACTGGAGTGGGTTGCTATTTCCTTCTCCAGGGGATCTTCCTAACCTAGGGATTAAACCTACATCTCCTCCATTGGCAGGCATATTCTTTACCACTGAGTCACCTGGGAAGCCCCATAACTGAATTACATGCAGGGTAAATCTTGCTGAAAAGATGGCCCATAATATTTCTGTAAATAGATCATATTTAATAATCCCAAGTGTAGGAGACAGTGTGGGGTAGGCTATGCTGCAATCACAAAACTCCAAATCTCAGTGGCTTAATGTACAAGAGTTTATTTCTCTCTCATGCTTCATGTACAATGATGCATGTTGGCCTGGGGGTGGGGGCAGGCATTCTACTCCTTGAAATCTTTTAGAGATCCAGACTAATAGAGAGTTTACCTTGACACATGCTTCCATGGCCACGACAGCAGTGGGAAATGAGCATGGAGACTCACTTATCACAGCTTTCAGAGCTTCAGAGTGACACATATTGAGTGACAAAGCGACACGTATCCGTCTGCTCATATTTCATTGGCTGAAGCAAGTCACACGACCATGGGCTGAAGCAAGTCAAAAGGGGCAGAGATGTACAATTCTTCCAAGTGCCTTAGAAAGTAGAGCATTAGAAACATTTGATGAGGAGCACAGCTGACTACTGAGCCTCCCTAGCGGCTTAGTGGTAAAGAATTCAGCTGCCAACGCAGGAGACACAGGTCCAGCCCCTGGGTCGGGAAGATCCCTGGAGGAAGAAATGGCAATGCACTCCAGTATTCTTGCCTGGA
Organism: Bos javanicus; assembly: GCF_032452875.1. Classification (NCBI taxonomy): domain Eukaryota; kingdom Metazoa; phylum Chordata; class Mammalia; order Artiodactyla; family Bovidae; genus Bos; species Bos javanicus. The sequence continues at coordinate 60,339,099 of NC_083884.1, read as the reverse complement.
AAATCCCATGGGTTTTCCAGAGGAGGAGGAGCCTTGTGGGCTACAGTCCATGGGGTCGCAAAAGAGTTGGACATGACTTAACAACTAAACAATAACAACAATTGGCTGCTGCATCAAGGGAATTCAACAATGTAAGAGAATCTTTTTTTAAAAAACAGAATATGTTGATTATCTAACATTGGCTTGGCATTTTGTTTACTTTATCTTACTTAATATGCACTCTGGAAGACAAACATGACTGTGCTTGTTTTTACAAAGTGGAAAACTGAAGATTGGAAAGATTATACAAATGCCCACAGTCACCTGGCCAGGAAGTGATGGATTTAACTTTGAAGCTGGCTGTCTCTCTCTCCCTCTCCAATGTTTTCACTCTTCACCACACTTAAAAAATGTTCAACGCTTCCTTTCAGAAGCACCATATATTTTTAAAACTCCAAGAGTAAAATAGTATTAAGAAAGACAAAGATTTTTCTTAGGGAATTCAGCGTCTGGCCATTAAAATGTTCATGATCTGTCTTTTGTTGGATGAAAATTTCCATATCAGGCTTTTCTTAAAGCAGGGGAATCAGAAAAAAAAAAAATAGTGAGCCAATATTAACACAATACATGATTTAGCTTTTGTGGGGATTAAGGGTGGTACGTGGAAGCTTATCAACTTTTTCTAGTGAGACCCTGGTATAATCTTGCTGTCAAACAAGGCTTTTGTTTATCCCAACCTTCACTGGAGGATTTCTTTATAATTTTGAAAGTAATTTTTTGTAGTTTATCTTATTGTGCAGCAAATTAACTCTTCTCCTTCTCTCACTATTGTTGGAGAATATTTCCCCCATGCTGTAGAGTTTGGGCTTGGTTACATGACATGTTGGTCACCAGTGTTGGTGGGGGGTAATGATGTAAGCTGAGTCCTTCAACATGCTTGTGTGTATTGGCCTGACTCTTGAGCTCTCTTAATCTACCATGAGAAGAGCATTTATTCAGGTAGTCATTGCCCTTGTATCCAGTACTCTGGTATAAACACATGTGGAGCAGACAAGGAACCATGCAGCCAAGCCAAGCCTATGCCAGCTTAACCCCAGTTGATTGCACATCCATTAGTGTAAGAAAAATGCTATTGCTCTAAGCCACTGGATTGTAGAGTTATTTGTTAGGCAGCATTACTATAGCAATAGCTGACCAATACACCATTTATCTTGCATACTGGTAAGAGATGAAAGTTGGCCACTGGAACATTACAGAGGTCATTTATTTAGTCCAATTTAATCTGGAGAGGTGGGGGTGGATCTATAGAGATGTCAAGGAGCATGATGAACTCTTGCCACAAAAGGGCATAGGACTAGGAATTGGGCATGCTTGAGTTCTGATCTCAGCTCTGACTCATGCATGCTATTTGAAGTTTGGTAGGACATTTCTATTCCCCTGGCTTTTGCTTTATTTTATGCAAAGGGGCTGCTTTTAAAGAAATAATTTTATCTATTTTTGGCTGTGCTGGGGTCTTTGTTGCTGCACGTGGGCTTTCTGCAGTCGCTGTGAGTGGGGGCTACTCTTCAGTTTTGGCGCTCATGCCTGGGCTTCTCATTGCAGGGATTTCTCTTGTTGTGCAGCACAGGCTCTAGGGCACTCAGGCTTCAGTAGTTGCAGTTCCCAGGCTCTCGAGTACAGAGCCACAACTACACGGTGGTGGTGGCACATGGGCTTAGTTGCTCCATGGCATGTGGGATTGGCCTGGATCAGGGATGGAAACTGTGTCTCTTGCATTGGCAGGCAGATTCTTTACCACTGAGTCACCAGGGAAGCCCCCAAGGGGATGCTTTAAATTTCAGTGACAAGTAGGTCTAAGGGGCCCCCTGAGATTTATTAGTGCTGGTTGTCTTGAGCACACTGGCAAACTGGGAGGATGGATTCTGACTTGGAACACATGTTCTGTGATTGATTATTGATGTCTGCCATGGGCACAGATTTCTGTGTGTGTGTGTGTGTGTGTGTGTGTGTGTGTGTGTGTCCTCCCTTGCCTACTGTGTACATCTGAGAGCCTAGGAGTCTCAGAAGCCAGTCGGTTGTCCTTGTGCCCTGATAAAGATAGTCAGAGAGAAATCTGATCTCCTGTGAAAGAAGAGAAGGGCCACGAGTTCACAGATTCTGTGAGGTTAGGGCGACTCTTGTGAAATTCCTTGCATTTCCTCAGCAAAGTATCTGTGGAGTGCTGCAGCTGTGATGGAGAAGCTGGCAAGCTGCTTGGAGCACACTCCCTCTTGCCCACCAAATGGTAGAGAATCTAAGCTGACAAAGGCTGGGGCTTTAAGAATGAAAGCTGATCAAGAGCCTTCAAAAGGGGGTGAGGGGAGCCGGTTGCTTTGGTCCCTTTAAGAGCAAGTGCAAGTCCTCGTAATGGGGTGATGGGTACCACTTGGTCAAGGAAACAAAACTGGTCCTGTGACCAATCTGAACTGAGCGAGAATCAAAGCAGAGGCACCCAGCCTTCCCTTTGCCCAAGCATTGTTCATTGGGAAATTTTACTGACTGCCCTGACGGATTAGTTTTCAAAGTACTCTCTCCTTTCAAAAAATTTGCTTCCACCTGGCATCAGAGCTCTTTCCACAGCTTTTGGATTAATGAATGAGCTTTCATATTTTAGAGGACATAGATTCAAAGAATTAGTTCGCACACAGGGCGGCTGTTTGAAAAGCAAGGGCATCGTTCTGCCAGGGTGGAAAAAAAGATCAGCCAGAAGTTTGCTTAAGGTGGAAATACTGGTTGGTCCCACTTTCCCAGAGCTCAGCTCAGCCACCTGCTTGTTCAGTGTCCTTGATGGTCTGGCCACACTGATGTCTGCCAGGTAGGTCAGTGGCCTGTCACTGGGCAGGTGTTCTGTCTTTTTTGTTTGTTTGTTTAAATTTATTTGGCTGTGCAGTGTCTTGGTTATGGCATGTGGAATCCTTGTTGCGCCATGTGGGATCTAGTTCTCTGACCAGGGACCGAACGCAGGGTCCCCTGCACTGGGAGTGCAGTCTTAGCCACTGGACCACCAGGGAAGTCCTGGTCTATCTTGTTTTATCTTGCAGGTCCAGATCTATCTCATGATTACGTAGCTCAAGGGTGGACCCCAGGAATCATTTGCTGATGGAATGTGTGCTTGGCATGGCAGCTGTGTACAGAGACTTGTGCAGGTCAGGGAATCACATTAAACAGAAGAGAGAAATAAAAAAATTCACTGTGCAGACTGAGGCCAAGATTGGGTTCTCAATTTGATAAATATTAATTAAAGTTTTCTGAGTGCTCACCACGTGTCTGAGGCTGTTCTAAGCTCTCCATGTAGATGGTCTCCTTTACACTCATGTCACAGCCCAGGACTTAGCTGCTGTTGTTATCTGCCCCTTGGCATCCACATTGTCATCATACTGAGATGCTAGGAAGTTGTGATGTAGAAGGTCACATAGCTTGTAAATGCCAGGGCCATAATCTAAAACCAGGAAACCAGATTCTAAAGCTGGGAGTCCCCAGAATCGGTTGGAAGGCTGATTAGAACAATGATTGCCATATGGCACCCCTAGAGTTTCTGCTTTAGTCTATCTGAAAAATTATAAATTCTTATAAAATCCCATCTTATAAGTCCATCTTATAAATTCCCAGGTGATGTTGATTCTGCTGGTTCAGGCACCACCCTTTGGGCACCAGTGATTTAGAACATTGCTAAATGTCGGAGGCTTAACACAATGTAAGTTTATATTTTGCTCGAAAAACTGATGTGAAGGTCCCTGGTTGGTGGGTAGTTTTCCTTCAAGTAGTGGCTCAGGAATTCTGGTGTCTTCCATCTTGTAATGTTGCCTCTCCAGAAGTTCAGCTGGCAGACATGAAACCCCAGCAAGGAGAACGCCTCTGAAAAGACTTGGTCTTGAAGCTGCATATAGATACATTATTTCTGCTCATATTTCATTGGTGAGAATGAGTCATGTGACGGTCCCAGGGAAGAGGTCTTCTGGGAACTGTAGTGTTTGTTAAGGGGGTGGCTTGGAAACCACAACTTTCTACTATGCTAAAGGAGATTCTAGTGGAGAACACAGCAGCCTCTGCCAGAGACAACAGGACAAACTGCTCCTATGTCTAACGATGCTGGCACCAACTATGGGGAGTTCAGACGATTGCTTTTCTAGATCAGAGAGGTAATGTGCTTTGGTGATCCCAATGAAAGCAACAGACTGAATATTTCTCACTTTTGTTTTGGCTACCACAATGTGACCATCAAAGACAGGGCTTAGATGAATACCTAGTACTGAAACGCATGAAAATCTAAGCAATGTGTGTGAGCTTTGAGTGTACCAATTTTGGGGGTGAGAGACAGCACAGAGAGGTCACTGGATTTTCAAAGGAGGTGATGGAGACCCAATAAACATTGAGAACCACAGCTCTAAGGAAACATAGACATTTTCCTTGCTGCTCAGTCACATTGTCTTATCACTGCTTATTCCACCTCCCTTTTTATTTTCTTAACAAATACTAGTAGCTGATATTTTCTTTTAAAAAATATTTATTTGTCTGTGCTGGATCTTATTTCCGGCACGTAGGATCTTCAATCTTCATTCCACTGTGGCATGTGGGATCTAGTTCCCTAACCAGGAATGGAACCCGGGCTCCCTGTGTTAGGAGCACAAGAGTCCTAGCCACTGGAGCACCGGGGAAGTCCCAGTAACTGATATTTTCTTGTCATCTTACTTGTTCTCTATCTGCTTCCCTGAATTGTATGTCAGCTGCATTGACTATCCTGTTTATTGATGTTTCTTCAGTATCCATAACAGGATCTGGTTCATTGTAAACACTCAGTAAGCAACTGATGGACAAATTTACAGAGTAACCAATGGGAATTAAAACATTCTAGTGTTGGGGACTTCCTGGTGGTCCAGTGGTTTAGAAGCCTCCTTGCAATGCAGAGGATATGGGTTCGATCCCTGTTTGGAGAACTGAGATCCTGCCTAACTTCTGAGCCTGCACACCACAACTAGAGAATCTGTGTGCTGCAATGAAGGATCCTGCAGGCTGCAACTAAGACCCAATGCAGCCAAATAAAAAATAAAGTAAGTAAATAAATATTGAAAACAACTCCAGTGTGATGCTTTCCATTGCCTGTACCCAAGATACTCCCCCCCAACCTTTATTGAGATATAATTGACATATTACATCGTGTTAGTTGAAGGTGTATGGTATGTTAATTTGATGGATTTATATATTGCAGAATGATGGCCACCATTGCATGAGCTAACACATCCATCCTGTCGAATTATTACCATTTATTTTTTTGTGGTGAGAACATTTTTAAGAGCTATTCTCTTAGCAAATCTCAAGTATATAAAGCAGTATTATTAGCTATAATCACCATGCTGTACATTAGATCCCCAGAACTTGTTAATTTTACAACTAGAAGTTGTATAAAGAATGAACAAGTCCATTGTTCAATATCTCCCCACTCCCCCCATCATCTTGGTAACCACCATTCTATTCTGTTTATCTGAGCCTGACTTTTTAAGATTCCATATGTATGTGAGATAACAAAGATATTTGTCTTTCTCTGTCTGACTTATTTCACTTAGCATAGTGTCCTCAGAGTCCATCGAAGTTGTTGCAAATGGCTCATACACACACAGACACCATATACCCTCATACTGACAAAAATAAAATACACCAAAATAACAGTGGCCATCTCTAAGGGATGTGGTTAGAGTTTATTTTAATTTTTTTCTCAGTTTGTTCTTTCAATTGCCAAAATTTTATAATAAACACTACCAGTTATTAACATATTAATTTATAGTTACCCAAAAATTATTTTCCATCAAGAAAGGTAAAGTTACCTTTATGGACTTACAGTCTATGAAGAGACAAAACACACACACACACACACACAAACAGTGTGTGCTGGTATAAATTAGACATTCAAAATCATCAAGAATCTTGTGACACATATCAATAATTCCTATTTATAATTTTATAAATGTCTCAACAGAGACATACAGAAACAATTTTGATTACATGACATAATTATAAATGCAGATTTTGGAAGGCTGAAATTGATCAACATTATCTGGATTGACAATAAGCCCATAATGTAGCATAATGGATTTTTAAAATGCGGCATAAATCTGCTTAAAAAAACTAGCTAGGCAGCCCAACATCAAGACACATTAAAAAGTGCCACCAGTTCCTCCTGGGCTGTGACTTCCATGCCAGCAGCTTGCAGACTCAGCAATGCAGGAAATTACACAGTGCGTGCCTTGCTGTGGTACAGAAGGTGGGTTCATGGGATCTTGCTAAAGTACATCTCTATTCAAGTTGTCTGAGTGAGATGATTTTCTATTCTTTAAACAAGAATGAAGGTGGAAATATTCAACCAGAATTTATCTCCCAATAGGTTGAACCATTTCATGGAAAAGGTACAAAAAGCCTGAGTTGAAGGAAGCACTTTTTAAAGCAAAGGCAGACAGATGGAGCTGCTGATGGACAGACAGACCTTGGTTACATCAATTAGTCAGAGCTATTCATTCTTGTGATTCTAAAGCTTCGTCCCTATGGAAAGTGGGCTGCTTTTTGAGGCTAAAGCAAATAAACTGGATGGATTAGCTGCTGAATTGAAGGCTCAAGAAATAATGAAGTCAACGAAGGAGGGTTTGGGGTGCATTGTTATTTAGCTCCCCCACCCCCTACTAAAAGCCAACTTGGAATTTTATTGAGTTACTCACCACTGCTGGTCTCCTGCTCCCAGCAACTGAAAACTGATGAGAAACAAAAATAGATATAGAAATTACAACGTCATTTAAAATCCTCCATTCATGTCTACACTGAATGTTTATGCTGCACACTTACTGTGTTTCAGGCCCAGGTGGAGGAAACTCCATTTATGCTTCATGTGGTATTCAGTTGTAAAATTCTCAAGATTCTCATTAGAAGTAGAACCCACAAGAAAAACTCAAGAACAGATAAAAGCAGAAAAAAACAAAAGTTAACAGAACCAAAGGTAGTTTAAAGACTCTGTGCTGGTGTTTTCAGCACATTCAATTTGACTCAGTTCAGCTCAGTTTAATTTATGGAAATAAAGTTGGAATAGTCCTAAAAGTTAACAAAGTCTACTCTTTAATCTAGTAGATATTTGTCAAGGAGTCCTACCAGATCAATATTTGCCTCTGCTGTTTGGAGAATTTAGGAGGAGGACCGTATCCTTGGTGAATATTTTCTGACTTGAGTGGATAAATGAAGGAATAACTAAAGGAAAAAACTTTTGATAAAGCCAAGTCTCTTAGTAAAGGGTCCAGACACATGGTAACCCATGATATGGACATAATCCTATAACAGCAAACAACAAGAAACATTTAATGAGTACTTAGTATGTGCTTAGGACTTCCCTGTACATCAGATAGTAAAGAATCTACCTGCAATACAGGAGATGCAGGTTCAATCCTGGGTTAGGAAGATCCTCTGGAGGAGGGAATAGCAACCCACTCTAGTATTCTTGCCTGGAGAATCCCATGGACAGAGGACCCTGGTAGGCTACAGACCATGGGGTTACAAAGAGTCAGACATGACTGAGCAACTAATACACTTCTTCCATCCTCATCTGATACACCTGTGAATATGGGATGTTATCACCACTACGGCTCTATCGTTAAAGAAAATGACACAAGAGGTTGGGGTATATTTCTTAAAGTCACAAAGTTAAATGTGGCCTTTGGTGCTTAAAACCATGACGACTATTACCACACTCCCTGGTCTTATCCACTATCCTCTGCTCCCTCTCTTTATTTCAGTTAATTATAATAATAACTACAGAAAGCTAAGGCACAGGGAGGTGACAAAGATGGGCTTTGAGGGGATTTAAGAATCTGCCTGCCAGTGTAGCAGACATGGGTTTGATCCTTGGTCTGGAAACTGGGATCCTACATGCCTCGGGGGCAACTAAACCCATGTACCTCAACTACTGAAACCCACGCAACCAGAGAGCCTGTGTTCTGCAATGAGAGAAGCCGCCAAAATGAGAAGCCTGTGCACCGCAACTAGAGAGTAGCCCCTGCTCTCTGAAACTAGAGATAGCCCGCAAGCAGCAATGAAGACCCAGCATAGCCAAAGATAAATATATTAAAAAGATGGGATTTGAATTCAGGACTAAATCAAATCTTACATTTCTCTTTAACAAGTTTATCTTCATACCCAAAGTCATCATCCTTTATGGAACTCTTGGCAGCCAATCTAAAATTGTCCCTTTAATAGAACTTTGTGCAAGAGATCACTGTCAGGCTTGGCCCTCTTTGTAGTTTTCAGAGTAGAAATCCACAACGCACCTGAAATCATCTAGAACCATGGACAGCACCCAGGTTTCCGGAGTAGGTGGTGGTGATTCATTCTATCATGAAATCAAACCAGCAATCACATACCAGGCTTTGTGGGTGAGAAAACAAGTTGGTCCATCTGGAGATTTTTGGAGAAGGAAATGGCACCCCACTCCAGCGTTCTTGCCTGGAGAGTCCCAGGGACGGGGGAGCCTGGTGGGCTGCCGTCTCTGGGGTCGCACAGAGTCGGACACGACTGAAGCGACTTAGCAGCAGCAAGCTGCTTTACATTACTAACCATGGAGTTCCAGATGGTCATTTGGTTTGTCAGCCTCATCACCAGACATCACCTAGCAAATTATCAGCTGTTTTCATGTCACCACATATTTTTTGTTTGCTAGAACCACACTGGGAGAAGGCACTGGCAACCCACTCCAGTATTCTTGCCTGGAAAACCCCATGGACGGAGAAGCCTGGTGGGCTGCAGTCCATGGGGTCGCGAAGAGTCAGACATGACTGAGTGACTTCCCTTTCACTTTTCACTTTCATGCATTGGAGAAGGAAATGGCAACCCACTCCAGTGTTCTTGCCAGGAGAATCCCAGGGACGGGGGAGCCTGGTGGGCTGCCATCTATGGGGTCGCACAGAGTTGGACACGACTGAAGCGACTTAGCAGCAGCAGCAGCAGCAGCAGCAGAATCACACTGAAGGCTAAACTAAGTGTACAGTTGTGGTCTCTCAAATAATTATTTCATTGATGACCTAAGTCCTCTTTCAAAATACACAAATGCCTGGGAGAAGTAATATAACAAGCCAATTCCTTATACTTAATGTTTATTCATTAAGAAGAGCTAGGCCAGCATACACCCATACAGAGGGTATACGAAGAAGAAACAGAGGGAATTCAGGGAGGAGCAACCCACACAACTTATAATCAGACCTAGGAACAGCCCTGAAGAGGCTCTTTGGGTTTCTGCTCCCAGAAAATACTTCAACATTTATTAATTTGATTATTTATTGAGCTTCAATGAGCTATCTGTAAAATTCAGTCCTCTCCCTTTATTCTTATTGTATTGGAAGCTCCCTTAATACAAACTAACCTGTGACTTATGGTTATATGTTCTTCATCCTTTTTTGAGTGAGAGCACTTCAGTGACAGGGACTATGTATGTTTTCTCATCCTTCAAACACACATGTCACGGTTTCAAGCTTGTGCCAGATAATACATAAACACTTTAAGTTCTAATGGATCTATTGGATATATCCAGTTATTAGTGACTATGCCTGACATTTTTTTTCATTTATTCATACACTCATCCTTGTGGCTTTCTGTCTGCCCATCAGTTAAAGTGTGCATCCATGCATCCACCCATCTGTCCATCCATTTGTCTGTCCATCCATACATCTTTCTATTCATCTATCCATTCATCTAGATACTCACTCGTCCCCTGATTTGACTCTGTTAACAATTCAGACAAAGCAATCAGACCAGTTCACCAGAAGAGGGGACAGTTGATGAGGATTTTCCCATCCATCCTTTTTTCTTTTATCCTGCCCTAATTTTCTTTCATCTACCATCTCTCCTCTGTGTTCTCCCTCAACTCTTTCTCTTCCCCCAGGAGAGTTAGAGGAACGAAAATGAGATGGCTCCTGGGGGCTGGAAAGGGGAGTAAATTGCTTGGTGACAGCTTGGGTCCAGGGACAGATGAAAGCCTTAGCCTTAAGCAAAGTTCAGGGAAGCCCAAGGAGCAAGCTGATGGACAGTCTGACTTGTCGAGGGTGAAATCAATTAAAGTACATCAAATCCAGAATTCATGCTTTCTCAGAGTGACAAATCTATGCTGGAAACTGAGAAAGACGAAGAGAGAAAAATGTCTTTGACCTCTTGGAGACCGGCTGTTCGTTCTGTCAGGGGAGCCAGGCCTAGAGTGAGATGCGTTCATGATGAATTATAACAGCCAGCCAGCCACCTTAAAAAAGAACGGGGTGAAAAGGTTACCAAAGAGACCCAAAATGTGAGGAATTCAACCAAACATCAAGATAAATCAACTCAGGGCCCGGAGTACTGGTGCCATGCCTGTTCAGAACTGCTACGGAGAAGCTCTAAAGTTTGTTAACCCAAATCTTTTAGACATGATATGCACCACACTTACAGCCGCACACACATTTACCAAGACACGGGAGGGTGACCTGGAGAGAAGGGCTCTACAACTGTCAATCTAACATCAGAATCCTGGAAGTATAACATTTCTGGGTAATGGTAGAACTCTCTGCAATGATGAAAATGTTCAACGGCTGGGCTGTCCAATATGGTAGACATTAGTCACGTGTGACTCCTGGGCCCTTGAAATGTGACTAGTGCAACTATATTTTTAAAAAATTTAATTATTTTAAACAGCCAGATGTATCTAGCAGCTACCATATTAGACAGTAAAACTCCAGGACAAATGATGTGAGTTTTTTGTTTGTTTGTTTGTTACTTTTTGGCCTACAATGATATTGTCAAAGAAGCAGGGAGAGATTTAATGTCAGATTGTTCAGTTAGCGTTTTGAAAGAAATTTTCTTACACACTTGGACTCTTCCCTCAGAAGAAAAGAAAGAGAAAGAAAGGAGGGAGGGAGGGAAGGAAGGAAGACATTTGTGCAGCTTGGCTAAGTGGCCCTTCAGGATTACCCTACTGCAAAAGATATTATATGGCCAATGATAATTTGCACATGCCTTTCGTGGAAATACAGAAACCAAACGATTTTATTTTACTTGTCCCATTATAATTTAATTTTGTTTTCTTTCCCTGAAGGTCACCTAGTCACTGATTTCCACCCTTACTTCGACATTATTGCCTCTGGAACACACTAGATAAGTGAATTATGTCTTTAGACAATGGCTTTTCAATGAACGGGGAACAAGTTGCCTGCCAGGGGACATTTGGCATTTTTGATCATCACAGCTTGGGGGAGGGCACTCCGGGCCTCTAATGAGTGGAGACCAGAGTTGCTGCTCAGGATGCTACGATGCCTCGGCCTCTACTGCCAAGAATCATCTGCCTAAATGTCAATGATGCTGACACTGAGCAACCAGGTTTAGGAGAATGAGTTGAAATGTATGATAGGGAATTCCAAAGCAGTCCAGTGGTTAAGACTCCACACTTTCACTGCAGGGGGCATGGGTTCTATCCCTGGTTGGGGAACTAAAGATCCATAAGCCCACAGGCATGGCCAAACACCAGAAAAAAAAAGAAAAGGAAACCTATGATAGAAATTAAATCACTGAGACAGTTAGAACAGACTTTTAAAAATGTCTGTGGAAATACTTTCCCTCATTTCAATTTTATTTTTAACGAGTTAATACGAGGTGAACTCTCTCCTCAAATATATTCTGGTCTGGGATTACAAAGTACATTTTTGGACTTCAGAAACTCAAGTTCCAGATACAGTGAAACCCAAACCACTGGCCACTTCTACTTTCCTCTCTTGCCAGGACACTCTGGTGCAACAGAAGGGTTAGAGACACACACCGTATGTTTTTCATTCATTTATGCTGAAATTGTCTCAAAGTTCCCTTTTTTTATGAGCCATTTGATGTCCAAAAAGCCTTTTGAGTCACATTTATAACCCTTTAAAAAGCTCATTCCTCTTCGAAACAGGAAGCCACTTTGTGAACAGAGTAAACACAGCCAAACCTTGGAAGAGGGGAGAAGAGAGGTGACTCCCTTTCAGGAGCCTCTGCCTTTGGGGGGATGTCTTCACCACCCCTGCAAGAACCCCTGTGTGGCCATGATGGCTAGTGGGGGTGAGATGACCAAATTGGAAAGCAGGGGCCGTAATGGGGCCCCCCGCTCTTTGGGTGGCCTGTTGCTGATGGAGCTGCTCTAGACAGACCAGCATCTGTGACGGGTAATCCTTTTTGTGAATCTATCACGTTATAGCAGAAAGGATGCTCAGCTGACTCTGGACAATCTCTCTGGATTTCTTTAAGGGCTCACCTTCTCTGGGTGGCCCCCCTCCACATGTGAGTGACGGGGATGGGCCAGGAGATCTCCAACAGCCTTTTTTTGTTCTTTGGAGCTACACTTTGGAGCTAAAATATAGTTAAATCAAACCAAGTAAAGTGCAGCAAAGAAAAGCAAAATGAAACAAAAAATAAATAATAGTAATAATAAAACTTGATTTGAGAGTCACTTGCTGTGGGACATAAGGCAGATGACTGACTTCTCTGAGCCTTCATTTCAGGACTCATAAAGGATGTGAGAAGAGGTGCACCTTCCCATTTTGGGTACTTTCTTTGCCCTCCTTAGTATTTTTTAGTAGTTGACAAAGTGCATTCCTGTTGATTGTGATAATAGCACTACTCCCTCTCCTGAATGCCAAGGCACACAACTTCTCATATTGTTTCTGAAACCAAAATGGGCCTTAGAGTTGTGCACAGGTAAGAAGGACACGTCTCCTATTTTCCTGAATGAATAAAAGAGGTTTTCAAAGCCATGAAGCCTTGGAATAAAGGCTGGGAATAGTTTCCATTTATTCAATACATAATATATTCTCAAGTGCCCTAAGTTGTGGCAAGTGCCCATAAAGCCAGTATTGCAGGGCAGGAATAGAAATGCAGGTGGAGAGAGCAGACCTGCAGATACAGCGGGGGAAGGTGAGGGTGGGACGAACTGAGAGAGCAGCGCTGACGTATATACACCACCACGCACTAGTGGTAAAGAGTCCACCTGCCAGAGCAGGGGACACAAGAGACATGGGTTCCATCCCTGGGTCAGGAAGATCCTCTGGAGGAGGGCGTGGCGCTCCAGTGTTCTTGCCTGGAGAATCCTATGGACAGAGGAGCCTGGCAAGTTACAGTCCAGAGGGTCGCAAAGAGTCAGACATGACTGAAGCGGCTTAGCACACGGGTAAAATAGCTAGCTAGTGGGAAGCTGCTGTATACCACAGGGAACCCAGCCTTGCACTATGTGATGACCTAGACGGGTGGGATGCCGGTGGGTGGGAGGCAGGCTGAAAAGCGAGGGGATAGATGTATATGTATATATAGTTATGGCTGATTCGCATTGTTGTACGGCAGAAACCAACACAACATTGCAAAGCAATTATCTTCCGATAAGAAAAACATTATATACATGAACATCTTAATGCTCACCTTATTAAGATACAGAAATGGACCCTCTGGAAGGTTCTCTAGTTCAAGGTCAAGAGGCAGGTCACGGACAGAGGTGGGATTTAACCGTGGCTCTCTGATACCAGGCTTACTCTTGTCACTAACTTTCTCCTTTTGGCCTCCCATGCCCCGGGAGGGAGACCAGGCAGGTGTTACTCTGCTCCTTTCCAGGTGCAAAGATGGAGCCCATGACCACGAAGTGACTCAGTCTCGGGGTCACGTCGAGAAAACATGGATCCTGGGGCTTTAAGTGGAATAGGAAAAGTCATCACAGCGTCTTGTAACTTATGGATGTTAATCTCCCATTGATTGTTGGCCCTGAGACAGAGATGAGGCTCCGAGGTCTGCTGCCTCCTCCCGAAGTTTTAGGAGGCCCAAGGGAGCCGGGGAGGAAAGACGCTTCAAGTCGTTAGAAAGTTGAAAAAGATGTATTTGCCCAGGGAGACTTCAGCAGATGGTCTGTGACATTTGTTCATTCATGCAGTAGGCAGTTATTGAAAGTCCTCTGTATGTCTGGTGAGGTCAAGGCACTTGGGTGAGTCCTGGGTTGCTGGGCGGGGGTGGCGGGTACACAGCACGTGAATTTACAAGGCAGGAGTCACTTGAGAGGTAATGAGGCAAATTGGAAGAGCACCAGTTTGGAAATCAGCCTCAGCCTGGGTTGAAGGCTGGCACAGCTGCTCTCTTGCTGTGAAACCATGGGTGTGTGGCTTGCCCTCTCTGAGACCCAACTTCCTTATTTACATATTTTGTGTTTACTGATAAAATTATAATATTGGGTGCATAGTATTTGTCAGACACACTTTGAAGAGCTTTACACATATTCTTACTTAACCCCCACTACCCTGTGAGGTAGATGTTAACTTCCTTTCTGTTTTACAGGCTCAGATGAAGAAGTACAAAGCTTAGTGGCTCATATGGTAAAGAATCTGCCTGCAATGTGGGAGACCCGGGTTCAATCCCTGGGTCGGGAAGATCGCCTGGAGAAGGGAATGGCTACCCACTCCAGTATTCTTGGTGGGAGAATTCCATGGACAGAGGAGCCTGGTGGCTACAATCCATGGAGTCACAAAGTGATGGACACGACTGAGTGACATGTAACTCAGCCATGGTCAGATTGTTGATTGGTCATGTACCTATGATCTGACTCCATAGCCTGCACTGTTCTTATTTTTATTTAAATTAAAAAAATTTTTTTCCTATGTTTTCCTCTCCCATCCCTTTTATTCTTTTGATTGTAAGTTTTAACTTTTATTGCAGTAAATCATTGATGTACAATGTTGTGTTAGTTTTAGGTGTACAGCAAAGTGAATAAATTATACATGTACCCACCCTAGATTCTTTTCCCATATAGGCCCCTAGAGTGTACTGAGTAGAGTTCCCTGTGCTATACAGTAGGTCCTTATCAATTATCTATTTTATTTATAGTAGTGTGTATATGTCAATCCCAATCTCCCAATTTATACCCGCCCTGCTTACCCCCTGATAACCACATTCTTATTTTTATTAAAAATATCTTATTAAAGAGGTTTTTGTTTTTCATGGAGACATAATGTATGATGCACAGCAATGTGCACACGTGCTAATGAACTGAAGTGGATATTTATGCCATTTGTATATGCACCACCACGTGTAGACGAGCTCGAGCTATTAACCCACTCACCCATGTCGAGCTAACTCCCAGTTTGATGTTGTTGGAATGATCTGATGCTGTTTCACACTTTCAGATTTTTCTTTTTAATTTTTGGCTGTGCTGAGTCTTAGTTGCCATGAGCAGGTGCTAGTCTTCCTTGTGGGGTGTGGGCTTCTCATTGCGGTGGCTTCTCTTGTTGCAAAGCATGGGCTCTTGGCACATGGGCTCAGTAGTCGTGGCTCGCAGGCTCTAGAGCACAAGCTCAGTAGTGGTGGTGCACAGGCTTAGTTGCCCTGTGGCACGTGGAATCTTCCGGGACCAGGGGTCGGACTCGTGTCCCCTGCATTGGCAGGTAGGTTCTTAACCACTGGGCCACCAGGAAAGTCTCACTTTCAGATTTATCTTCCACCCGTTTTATCTTCACTGTGTTCATCCTGACTGCAAGCCATAGGATATTTATTATGATCCAGATACTGTTCTAAGCCTCTTTCCTATACCAACTCACATTCGTCCTGTGAAGTTGGTATCATTCCCACTGTCCACGTGTGAACACCGAGGCACAGAGAGGTCAACTGTCCTACCTAAGGGTACACAGCTGGGGAGTCACAGTGCTGTGAATGACACCTGGCCAGTCTGGTTCTAAAGCCCGTTGTGGGCTTCATTTCCTTTAAAGCCGTCATGGGCTTCATTTCCTTACCTGCCCACACAGTTAGTCCAGTGCAGTTGCCAACCTCGGTTTACAGATAAGGAAAGTAGGAATCAGCCAGGTTCAAGTAACTTGCTTAAACATTCCTGCTAATAAGCCACAAAGTGAGGACTCTACCAATTTCCAAATACGTATGTTTCATTACTACCCCAAGAGAAGTTTAAAACATCTTTGCTTTGGATTGGAATTTTGGATGTAACTGTGTATCCCCTTTTCAGGAATCTCAAGTTTGGGGAACGCAGGAGCCCTGTCTTATTGGTGTTTTGCCACCTACAGTTGCTTAGTCCTGTGCCTCTCACTCTAGAGAAGCCAGTGAGAGGAGAGAAGACTCGAGCAGAAACATGCTTGCTGTCAGCAATGGCAGATCCCCAGGCCCCATCTGGATGAGGCTGTGACCAAACAAATGGCTGTCTCTCTAGCTCACCTCTGTATCCCTGCACCCACTCCCCCGCCCCACCCCCAGGCTCCTGGGTCCATGTCTTCCTAGCTTTTCCTAGGGGCATAGTAAATCTTGCATTTCCCATTTTCCTCCAGCTCGAAAGGATATGAATTCCGTAAATCTTGGCCTGAGTGACCATCGAGATGCATGAAATATGGCAGGAAAGAGGCCAGGGAGGCAGAGTTTATGCAGAACGCAGCATCCAGTGGCGGGGAATGGGCAGACTGAAGGGCCCTGGGGACCCTTTGGGCTGCAGAGAGAGGCTTTGGCCGTCTCGGCCATCATCATAGACAGTTATGGTCACTGCCGTGCCAAAGTCCTAAGAGCATCGTTGGGGCATGATGCAGAGGGGCCACAGCAGAAGCTCCACGGGATCCTGTCCCTGTCCCTGACTCCAGAGAGTGGGGAGGGAAAGGAGACACATCCATTAGGACTGACGGGGCAGCAGGAAGGACTCAGCTGTGATGAGAGGAAGAACTTCCTGCAAGGAAAGGATATTAAACCCTGGAATGAGTTATTGAGAGAGGTGGTGGAAGTGACTTCCTGACTCGGAGATCAAGATGGATAGTTATTGGTCTGTGAGAGTTCGGTCCTGCCGACTCGTCTGCGTGGATCCTTGACCCCTTTGGGGAGACGGGGACCAGCTTCGTCTGTCTCCGAGGTCATTCCCAGATGCTCAGCAATGATAAAACACACCTTTGACAGCAGGTTTCATGTTTTTGCTCCTTTTTTTTTTTTTTTTGTATTCTAGAATGACTCTATGTTCACTATAATTTTTTTTTTAATCCAAATGATTGAGATGAGAATGAAGTAGTAAAGGAAACTTCTGTCTTCTCTCTGCAAGCCTCACTCCCATTTTTGTAGATAACTTCTATCAACATTTGGGGTAAATCTTGATGGTCTTTTTTGAGGGTACATTCACACATATACACACCCACAGCAGTCCTTGAATGACTATTATTTTTCAAAATAGGCACACACTACACTCATTGTTCTGATATTTGCATTGTTTTCCTGTTAACATCATGGGCATCTTTCCATGTCAGTATGTATATTTCATTTTTATTTTTAGACAGTAACTTCATATTCACAGTATAGACATGCCATCATTTATTTAACCAATCCTCAACTGGTTTACTTTCAGGTTTTTTTTCTCCCCAAATTTTGTCAGTCTTCAGTAAATCATTAGTGCTTCTCTGTGTGTGTAAGGATCTTTCTTTCAGTCGCGCTAGGTCTTCATTGTTGCGTGTGGGCAAAACATAGACCACTTAATTCTATAAAGTTCTTTCAGAATAAGCTCTTCGAGGACTAAAAAACCAGGGCTATCCCTTGTAAAAACTGATGATCATTTTCCTTCAAAACTCAGGGGATCATGTTTGCCCTCATCTCGGCTCTGCTGAGCCTCAATCCCCCTTCCCTTCCTCTGCTCCATGGTCCCTCTCACCTCCTCTCCTGCTCTCAGAGGCCACCTTGTATGATGCTTCAGGGAGAAAATGAAAGCCATGACTTTCTGGGTCAATTTCCTCCTTTTTCACTTTGATCCTACCACTAACCATAACTAAAATTCTAAAATTTCCTCCTTCTGCCAAAACAAAAGAGATGTCCCTTCTTCGGTACAAAGTAGACTTCCTTTACTTGAGCATCTGTATCACTCTCTTTTAACTTTTTATATGAGTCTTGCAGCATCATTTACACCAGATTTTTCTCAAATTGTGTTCTGGAAACTACTAGTGGCCTGAACGTATCAAAGGAGGCTCTGAGGGGGGAAATGGTATCTATCTATCTATCTAGGCATCCCTGGTGGCTCAGCAGTTAAAAAAAAAAAAATTCCTGTGATGCAGGTGATGCGGGTTTGATCCCTGGGTTGGAAAGATCCCCTGAAGAAGGAAACGGCAGCCCACTCCGGTATTCTTGCCTGGGAAAATCCTATGGTCACAGAAGCCTGGTGGGCTTTGTCCATGGGGTCACAAAGAGTCAGACAGGACTGAGCATGCATGCATCTATCTGTCTATCCAACCATACATCTATCCATCCATCCATGTATCCATCCACCTGCCTCTTTATCTATCACCAATCTATCTATCTACCCATCCATCCATCCACCTGCCCCTCATCCAGGTATTACATACCCTTACCAATCCAGCCATTCACTAACTTTCTCTCATGTATCTTTCTATAGTCTTCTGTGATCAAATATGTCGGGAGCCTTCCTGCTTCCCCAGCCTACACACACCATCACATATCCCTCACCCTGGCCACAGAGTGCAGTAGCATATTACAGGCTGTGCAGTGAAAATATAACTAACCAAAGCCTGTTTACTTTTACATTAACCAAATATTTCCCTAACTGAACTGAAGACAGACCCTCTTTCCCATGTATTTTTCCTTCACAGAATATCTCCTGAAACCAAGGTGCCATGCATAAAATTTAGGGAAGTGCTGAGCTGTATACTTCCTGAATGGAATTCCAAAGAAGGCCATTGGCTGTTTCCTCCACTGTATTCCTGAGCCCTTGGAGCTTCAAATACAACCACAGTGCACATATTATGTGCCAGCCACATTATGCTCGTGATTACCCTAGATGTAACAACTTTGTGCACTCCCTATCTTACCAATGAAAGAAGGGAGGCTTGGAGATTAATTCATTTGTCCCTGGTTAAATTGACAGTGAGTGACAGAGTTTGGGTTCAAACCAAGGTCTTCCTGAATCTGGAGTCCATGATCTAAACCACACCATTTCTCCCCAAAAAGAACAGAAAACCAAAGGCTACATTTTTCCACTGAAGAGACCTTGCATCCTAGTCAATTTCTTCAGAGAGTGTCAGTTACCTAAAATCTTACCTGTCTTAGTTGATGAAGAGCTGAAAGTGTGCTTTAAGTCCAGAGGGTGAGATCAACAGCCCCTCTTCTTTGGTGGCACATTTATGAACAGATGCCAGACAGGAAATAGGTACCCTCCACCCCTGCCCCGGGGTGTCTGCAGACAGAACAAAGAGCAGGGTTTTGTGCCCGGCCAGCGTGCAGAGCCTATATAGCATGATTGCTGCCTGATGGTGCGAAATGGATTCAAGGCCCAGGTCCATCTGGTTTGTGTATCGTCAACGAGCTGTTAAAGTGTCAGGACTTAACTTCTCTGGATTCGAGGAAGTCTCATGAGGTTTTATTGAGCAGTTAAGATGGGTGTAAACCTCACTGGTCGGACCCGCTTCTTCCCTATGAACTAAGAGACATGAACGGTTCAGGGGATGGAGAAGTACAAGGTTAGAAATAAGAGGATGGAGCCCTCACCCCCCAAATTAAAATGCTGCGGATTGGGAATTCGGGCTTCATTGATTACGCACCATCACAGAAATTCATTCTCTCCGCCTCCACCTCAGTACCTCCCTCCTCTGAGTGGTGGGGACAATTACCTTGCCTAACTCCCAGAACTGTTTGGAAGTGACAGATAATGACAGTTGTCATGGCGTCTACAAATGGGAGCGGTAGCCACTCACTTCCTTTTGTTTTCTCTCTCAGAAAGAATCAGATAGAGTTACAGGGACCTCTTCTCTTGTTTCTGTTCACCCTTTCTCCTGGTCAGAATGAGGCAGTATTTCTATAGTTAGTGTTAGTTGCTCAGTTGTGCCCGACTCTTTGCGACCCCATGGACTGTAGCCCACCAGTGAGCTCGGTCCATGGGATACTCCAGGCAAGAATACTAGAGTGGGTGGCCATTGCCTTCTCCAGGGGATCTTCCTCACCCAGGGATCAAACCCAGATCTCCTGCATTGCAGGCAGAGTCACCAGGGAAGCCTACTATTTCTATACATAAGCTTCTCAAGAATGACTTGCAGGTCCTTTGGATTCTGTGTTGTTGGCTGGTTCTAAAAGTCCACCTGCCTTGGAAAGAATGTAAGAACATGGCCCCAGGCAGAGGAAAGGACAACAGGCAGTGTGCTGGTTTTAAAACACGTTCGAAAATTCCTTGGCACACCTCTCATCAAAGGATGGAGCCTAATTCCCTTTCACTTGGATATGAGCCAGGCTGGTGACTTGCTCCTAATGAACAGAATATGGCAAAGTGATGCCCTTTGACTTTTGAGGTAAGCTGGGCAGTCACTGCAGCTTCCTCCTGGTTCTCCTGCATGGGGCACTCGCCTTTGGACTTCTGAGACTTGACATATCTCTCCCTCTCCCTGCTCCATCACACCTTGGTTCTCCTATTCTCTTGTATAATGACCTCATTTCCTCCTCCTGAAAATGGATCTTCTGTGTGGGATTATAGGTAGGGAAGAAAATGGTCAAATAAATAATCACTCAAGCAGATAATTACAGATATGATAGCTGCTGACATGGATATCTGCTCTTTTTTTGTTGTTTAATATCTTCTTCCCCCTTCCACCCAAAGCTCCCTACTTTCTTTGGGGAGCTGCTCCTTCTCCATACCATGTGGTTCCTGCTAGGCCTGATGGTAATATCTGGCATACTTACATCCTTGGTCCCAAGGGTGGACATGTGACCCATTCTGGCCAATCACAGTTGTTTACCTATCTGGATGCACTGATTGGCTAAGGGATGGGCACATGACCCAAACAGAGCCAACTGGAGCTCTTTCTTGGAAACGCTGTAGCCAAAAGGAAATGGGAAGTATGTAAATATGGATGGAGCTGTCCCTCTGCACACATAATCTCTCCAGTTTATATGCCACATGGAGAAGAATAATTTTTTCAGGAGAAAAAAAATGTGGGTCAACATGTAAGAAATCAGCCAAACCAAGATTTGGGCACAGAGAGAGAATGAGAGTGATTTCAAGTCCCAAAGATCTGTGGGTAGCCCCATCTCTAGGACTCAGCTGTCACATGAGCTAATATAGCATCTTTTTAGATTGAGCTGGCTTAACTTGGGTCTCTGTTACTCACAAAGTAAGAACTAACTCAAGCAGGAAATTATATAGAGAGAGTTATGAGAGGGCATAAGAGGGAAAACTGATAATGTCCACAAGGATCAAGAAGGGTCCCCTGAGAAAGTGAATCTTGGCTGAAATGAGCAAGATATTCATCTTCAGTTAGACCAAGAGTAGGGTCATGGGTTGAGAAGAGTGTTTTCCAGATAGAGGATGTGACAAATGCTAGTGGCTGGAGTCAGGAGGAAGAGAAGTTGGGTCGAAGAAACAAAGAAGGTGAGTATGACTGGAAGGGAGAGGGCTTTCAGTGTCGGAGGGCTTTACTGAGAGTCCTAAGAGCTTGAAACAGGCAACACCTGAAGCTCAGTAACCAACATGCCTGCCCCAGGAAACTTCTTTCTAACTCTCTCTCCATTATCTCTTACATCCAACCATGTCCTCAGGGCCTCTTCTTTGCAACCTCTTCTCTCTTCTCATCTTTTCAATCTTGATACCTCACCTCTTGTCTCTGGTCCACCTGCAGGAACCAAAAGCCCTTTCTTTTATTATGTGGGGCAGAGGCTTTTAAACTTGAACATGAACTAGAATCAGAATCACTTGAAGGGCTTGCTAAGACACAGATCCCTGGGAATCCTCCCCAGGGCTCTTGATCAGTAGGTCCGGGGTTGGGTCTGAGGATTTGTATTTCAGATGAGTTCCCAGGGGATGCTGATGTTGTGGGTCTCAGGACCAAATTTGGGTACCACTGATGCGGAGCAATTTGTCTCTTTACTGCCCCTTCATCCCTTATAGTATGGCCTTCTCTTCTTCAAAGGATCATCCACTCCATCACAGATATATGGCATATCCTCAGTTTATTGATCTATAAAATGCAGATAAATAATGGCATCTAATTGGTAGGCTTATTTTATGTATTTAAATGGTTAGAGCCATGACTGATATTATTTAGGTGTTAGCGGTGATTGCTTTGGCATTTTGTATTTCTCAAAGATGGCCACAACAATACCTCCAATCTCCTGTGTTTGTCTCATAATGTTACCTTGATACACCTCCCACTGAGTGTGGGGACTACATCTTTTTGAAGCTGGTGAACCTTTGCGACTTCTTTGACCAATAGCGTAGAAGAAGTGATGCTTGGGAACCTCTGAGGTCAGCTCATAAGAGTATCATGCAATTTCTCCTTATTCTCTTGAATGACTCATTCTTGGAATGAGCTGCCATATTGTGAGGAAGCTCAAAAGCCCACAAGGAGATGCCTCATGTTGATGTTCTGGCCTATAGCCCAGTTGTGGTCCCAGCCAACAGCCAGTATCAATTGCCAGACATGTGAGTAAAAGCACCCCATGATTCCAGCCGCTAGCCACTGGATCACCCCCTAGTTGTCAAACCTTCCAGCTGAGGCCCCAGATGTGATGGGCAGAGACAAGCTGGTCCCACTATGTTGCTGTTGTTTAGTTGCTCAGTTGTGTCTGACTCTTTGCGACCCCATGGACTGTAGCCTGCCAGACGCCTCTGTCCATGGGATTCTCCAAGCAAGAATGCTGGAGTGGGTTGCCATTTCCTTCTCCAGGGGATTTCCCAATCCAGGGATGCCCTATCCAAATTCCTGACCCACAGAATGAGTGAACATAAATAAAATGGCATTTTATGTCCTTAAGTCTTGGTGTTGTTTGTGACACCTCAGTAGCAAGCGGAACAATTATTAATTGCTGTTATATATTACATATCCCAAGAGACAAATTGCCAAACGATCAGATCAGATCAGATCAGTCGCTCAGTCATGTCCGACTCTTTGCGACCCCATGAATCACAGCACGCCAGGCCTCCCTGTCCATCACCAACTCCCAGAGTTCACTCAGACTCACGTCCATCGAGTCAGTGATGCCATCCAGCCATCTCATCCTCTGTCGTCCCCTTCTCCTCTTGCCCCCAATCCCTCCCAGCATCAGAGTCTTTTCCAATGAGTCAACTCTTCGCATGAGGTGGCCAAAGTACTGGAGTTTCAGCTTTAGCATCATTCCTTCCAAAGAAATCCCAGGGCTGATCTCCTTCAGAATGGACTGGTTGGATCTCCTTGCAGTCCAAGGGACTCTCAAGAGTCTTCTCCAACACCCACAGTTCAAAAGCATCAATTCTTCGGTGCTCAGCCTTCTTCACAGTCCAACTCTCACATCCATACATGACCACAGGAAAAATCATAGCCTTGACTAGATGAACCTTCGTTGGCAAAGTAATGTCTCTGCTTTTGAATATGCTATCTAGGTTGGTCATAACTTTCCTTCCAAGGAGTAGGCGTCTTTTAATTTCATGGCTGCAGTCACCATCTGTAGTGATTTTGGAGCCCAGAAAAATAAAGTCTGACACTGTTTCCACTGTTTTCCCATCTATTTCCCATGAAGTGGTGGGACAAAAACACCCCCCAAGAAAGCAGAAAGGGTTATCATTGATTTTTGTTTTAAAAGATCTTTCCCCCTTTTCCCCATTTTATTTTGTTCATTGTGTTACCTTAGGTATGTCACACAACCTCTCTGTGCCCTGGATCCTAATATGTGAACGAAGAACAATACTCCATCTTAGGAAAGAAAGGACCACAGAGACAAGAGGCAGGAGGATGCTCTGGGTAAAACTTGCTCTCTTGACCTTTGGTACTGACGGCTCATGAAGGAGAAGCCCCAGCCCTCTCCCTTCCATGGTCCCCCCAAATCAAAGTTGCAGTAAGAGGCTAGAGTTAGCTCCTGTGCTGAAACTCAACAGCTGTCCCAGCTTACATAGGAACATTCTATGATGGGGTCAGGGTGGGGATGCAGCTGCTAACCTTGCCCCCTCCCTTCGTCCCCACCAGCCTGCTTGTTTGGGGGAATGAGAGCTCATCTGTTCCTCCTCCCTGGGCTTGTCTGAACTCTGTTTGCCTCCTTTACTGGACCTTTGTCCTCCATGCTTGAGCTAGCACCCAAAGAAACATGGCCAGCCTTGCTTTTGCCCTTAAGGCTCCCCTGGCTTCAGCTCAGCCCCCAGGGACAGGGGGCAGAGGACTGGGGCAGGTGGGCAAGAAGAGTTTGCATGCCTCTGCTTGGGGGTCTTGAGGTTTCTATCTGCCTGGAGTGACGAGACCAGCATCCCTGGTGTCCCCTGTCTGCCATGCCTGGCTCTCTTCCTTGTCATCTGCCGCCATGTGTCCAGCCAGCCTACCCAGTTCTCCCTGCCTGTCTCTGATTCTGATCCTTCCCCAGATTCTGGTCCAGAATTTCCTTGGTGAGAGTGACCGAGGATGGTGGCTGCTCAGTGCAGGACTGTGAAACCCAAACCAAATGCTTCACTTTTGAGCCAATGGACTCTGTTGCTCTGACCCTGGGACCAGCCAGCTTAAAACCTTTGAGGGCTCCTCATTCCTCTCAGGAACCCTCTCAGAGCCTACAAGGTCTTGGGGGACCCACCAACCCCCCGGCCCTCACCTCGTGCCTTGAGCCTCCATGCTATAAGGATTCCAGGCATCCTGACAGCCTTTCAGGTCCTTGAATACCACGTGACCCCAGACCCAGCACTTTGTTCATACCCTTCTTTCTTCTTTGGTTGCTTTTCCCTCCATGAGTTCACTCTTCTACTTCTTTTGGATCTCACTGCAAGTATCATTCCTGTTGGGAAGGCCCCAGGTCCCCACCTCCCCCCCAGCTCTGTCCTTGCACGTGCTCAGAGCACTGCAGGCCTCCCGTCTTGTCAAGTTCACAGTCACACACTGAGCATTGCATTGATGTCTGTTTGCACCGTTAGGTTTTTAGCCCTTTGGGAGCAGGACACTTACTCAGGCTTCCCCTCATCTCCCCAGTAAATACAGCAGAGTGCTCAGTGAATCAGAAGTACTCACTCCATATTTGTGGATAAATGAATGCACGAGCAGTCATAACCCTTTCTGGTGTGTGATCTTCCTTTCGGATTTTTGTTGGCATCAAAACCCTTCCAGAAAAGACCAGAACAAAACGTAGTTGTAAAGTAGGCATGTGGCTTTTTCCCTGCTGTCCTTTGCTCACTTTCATCCCAATAGGAGCCTGCAGCCCTCAGGAGAAGTTCAGGGCAACACGTCCTGGGCTCGTGTTTTGACTTTTCTCCTTATTATCTGCGTGACCTTGGACAAAGTACTTACCTCTTTATTTCTCATCTGTAAAATGGACTGATAACATGGTCGTGTTTCTTTTTAAAAATTTGTTTGTTTTTGGCTGCACTGGGTCCTTGTGCTGCACACAGGCTTTCTCTAGTTGCAGTGAGCAGCAGCTACTGTCTAGCTGTGGCACGTGGGCTTAGTTGCTCTGTGGCATGCGGAATCTTCCTGAACCAGGGAACCCATGTTGCCTGCATTGGCAGGTGGATTCTTAACCACTGGACCACCAGGAAAGTCCAACATAAGTGTTAATAGTTGCACAGCACTGAGGACTAAGTTGAGCCCAGAGTAAAGACCCTGAGTTTGATATTATTATTACTATATATTATTAGGAAAGACTGCCCTTTGCTAGCCTGAGCTGTCTCCATCTTCCTGCCGTGTCCACGAGCCATCACTGGCCCCCGTCCTGGTGTTCCCTCATCCCGGTTCCTCTGGATTTCAGAACTCCCTACACAGGAGCCTGGCCCTGGAGCATGACGGTGACCCGTGGACAATACATCATGCCTGTCAGGGTCCTATTGCTTCAGCGGCTGGGGAGGCAGTGTCCTGCTGGGAGAGATAACTTCCCATAAAGATGGATGGTCTTCCACTCCTTGACAGCACTCCAACTGAGAGAGATCAGGGACCCTGCTGTGGGAGGGGAGGGGGGTTACATATTAAGTGGCCACTGGACCCAGGGTGGGGGGACGAGGAGGGGCATAGAGGCTTGGTTCATTTTGTATTAATAACACCCAGTCTTGCAGACTGACAGGCCCTCTCTCATTGTAGAGGTAATTGCGCAGTTGCTTGAAGATTTCTTTGCACACTGATGAACCCCAGGGTTTACAGGCATGTGTTCTGGGGTCAATAGTCTTAAGAATGAGTCCATGCTTTGCCATTGTATTGATCACTAAACTTGGACCCAATGAACCTAAAGCAGCCACAGACCATAAGTAAAAGAATGGGTGTGCTCCAACAGAGCTCCAATAAAACTGCTCACAAGAGCATCATTGGGGTTTGGCCTGTAGGCCACAGTATTAACAACACCACAGATTGCTGGGAGGATTATATCAGATAATGTCTTAAAGTGTTTAAATGGTAGAGATGATAATGGTGACCTTAGTGATAACTATGTTGATGGTGATGATGATGATGCTAATAATGGTGTCCTGGTGATGATGATGATGGTGATAGTGATGGTTGTGCTGAAGATGGTGGCAGGGATGGTGATGGTGATGATGGCGGTAGTGATGGTGGTGATGATGATGGTGGTGGTGATGGTGGTGATAATGGTGGCAGTGATGGTGGTGATGATGGTAGTGATGATGGCGGTAGTGATGGTGGTGGTGATGATGTGGTGGTGATGATGGCGGTAGTGATGAAGGTGATGATGACGGTAGTGATGGTGGTGGTGATGATGGTGGTAGATTGTTGTGCTGAAGATGGTGGAAGGGATGGTGATGGTAATGATAATGGTAGCGATGATGGTGGTGATGATGGTGATGATGGCAGTAGTGATGGTGGTGGTGATGGTGGCGGTAGTGATGGTGGTGATGGTGATGATGGCGATAGTAATGGTGGTGGTGATGATGGTGGTGATGATGGTGATGGTGGTGGTGATGGTGGCGGTAGTGATGGTGGTGATGGTGATGATGGCGATAGTGATGGTGGCGGTGATGATGGTGGTGATGATGGTGATGATGGTAGTGATGGTGGTGGTGATGGTGGCGGTAGTGATGGTGGTGATGGTGATGATGGCGATAGTGATGGTGGTGGTGATGATGGTGATGATGGTGGTAGTGATGGTGGTGGTGATGATGGCGGTAGTGATGGTGGTGGTGATGATGGTGGTGGTAGTGATGGTGGTAGTGATGAAGGTGGTGATGATGGTAGTGATGGTGGTGGTGGTGATGGTGATGATGATGATGGTGATGGTCGTGATGATGGTGGTGGTGGTGATGGTGATGATGGTGGTGGTGGTGATGGTGATGATGGTGATGCTAATGATGGTGGTGATGATGGTGATGATGGTAGTGATGGTGGTGGTGATGATTGTGCTGAAGATGGTGGTGATGGTGATGATGGTAGTGATGGTGGTGGTGATGATTGTGCTGAAGATGGTGGCAGGGATGGTGATGGTGATGATAATGGTAGCGATGATGGTGGTGATGATGGTGATGATGGTTGTGGTGATGATGGCGGTAGTGATGGTGGTGGTGGTGATGATGGCGGTAGTGATGGTGGTGGTGGTAATGGTGGTGGTAGTGATGGTGATGATGGTGGTAGTGATGGTGGTAGTGATGAAGGTGGTGATGATGGTAGTGATGGTGGTGGTGGTGATGGTGGTAGTGATGGTAATGGTGATGATGGTAGTGATAGTGGTGGTGGTGATGATGATGGTGATGGTGGTGATGATGGTGGTGGTGGTGGTGGTGGTCATGGTGGTGGTGATGATGGTGGTGGTGGTGATGGTGATGATGATGGTGATGATGGCGGTAGTGATGAAGATGGTGATGATGGTGGTAGTGATGGTGATGGTGGTGATGATGATGATGGTGGTGATGATGGTGATGGTAGTGATGGTGGTAGTGATGGCGATGGTGATGATGGCAGTAGTGATGATGATGGTAGTGATGGTGGTGGTGATAATGGTGATGATGGCGGTAGTGATGGTGGTGGTGATGATGGTGATGATGGCGGTAGTGATGGTGGTGGTAGTGATGGTGGTGATAATGGTGATGATGGCGGTAGTGATGGTGGTGGTGATGATGGTGATGATGGCGGTAGTGATGGTGGTGGTGATGATGGTAGTGATGGTGGTGGTGGTGATGATGGTGGTGATGATGGTGATGATGGCAGTAGTGATGGTGGTGGTGATGGTGGCGGTAGTGATGGTGGTGGTGATGATGGGGGTAGTGATGAAGGTGGTGATGATGGTGGTGGTGATGATGGTAGTGATGGTGGTGGTAGTGATGGTGATGATGGTGGTGATGATGGAGGTAGTGATGGTGGTGGTGGTGATGGTGATGATGGTGGTAGTGATGGTGGTGGTGATAATGGCAGTAGTGATGAAGGGGGGGATGATGGTGATGGTGGTGATGGTGATGTTGGTGATGGTGGTAGTGATGGTGATGGTGATGATGGCAGTAGTGGTGGTGGTGGTGATGATGGTGGTAGTGATGAAGGTGGTGATGATGGTGGTGGTGATGATGATGGTAGTGATGGTGGTGGTAGTGATGGTGATGATGGTGGTGATGATGGAGGTAGTGATGGTGGTGGTGGTGATGGTGATGATGGTGGTGATGATGGTGGTGGTGATGACGGCAGTAGTGATGAAGGGGGGGATGATGGTGATGGTGGTGATGGTGGTGGTGATGGTGATGGTGGTGATGGTGGTGGTGATGGTGATGGTGGTGATGGTGATGGTGGTGATGGTGGTGGTGATGGTGATGATGGCAGTAGTGGTGGTGGTGGTGATGATGGTGGTAGTGATGAAGGTAGTGATGGTGGTGGTGATGATGGTGATGATGGTGGTAGTGGTGGTGGTGATGATGGCAGTAGTGATGGTGGTGATGATGGTAGTGATGGTGGTGGTAGTGATGGTGATGGTGTTGATGATGGTGGCAGTGATGGTGATGGTGGTGATGGTGATGGTGGTGGTGATGATGGTAGTGATGGTGGTGGTGATGATGATGGTGGTGGTGATGGTGGTGATGATGGTGATGTGATACCTTGGCAAAATTAATCCTCAGTCACTGTCATTGATTGCCAGAATATCAAGACCTATGTTGAAACATCATTTTCATCACAGCCATCCCTGGTAGGACATGAGAATAACTTGATTGGTTGTCTCAGCCTAGATAGGGCGTGGGGACCACACACTAGGAGAACAGGCCTGAAAATGAGAGGACCTGGTTCTCCTTTTGCACAACCAGCACTGATTCTTGCATGTCCCTGGACAAATCAACTTCTGCCCCCTCGTCCGACTCTGTACTTTCTTCTTCCTAAGCTGAACAGGGTAGACAAGGTGGAAGGGAACTCGGATTCAGTGAACTTGTAAATAATGTCTGTGAGCACACGTTTCCCTGAAGAGACTGTGACTACATTCTTGCTTCTTTAAGACACTGACTTCCTTGCATTCACACATTTACCTTTTACACGTTTGTGCATAGTGTGGTACCCAGCACATGGAAGGAGGCTAATGACTGTGTATTTTCCAAAATAACTAATAATTATTAGTAATTATTATTAGTAATAACTATTAGAAGCTAACAAGGCATTAAGACTTACTCTAAAGGGGCTTCCGTCACAGCTCAGATTGCTCAGGAAATAGACTCTGAGATGCAGATCAGCAAACAAGAAGCTTAAGAAGAGGCTTTCAAGGTGGCACAGTGGTAAAGAATCCACCTGCCTATGCAGGAGATGCAGAAGACGTGGGTTCGAACCCTGGGTCAGAAAGATCCCCTGGAGTAGGAAAAGGCAACCTACTCCACTATTCTTGCCTGGAAAATTCCATGGACAGAGGATCCTAGTGGGCTATAGTCCATGGGGTTGCAAAGAGTAGGGCACAACTGAGCGACTAAGCACACACA
Source organism: Bos javanicus (assembly GCF_032452875.1). Taxonomy (NCBI): domain Eukaryota; kingdom Metazoa; phylum Chordata; class Mammalia; order Artiodactyla; family Bovidae; genus Bos; species Bos javanicus. The sequence continues at coordinate 60,309,254 of NC_083884.1, read as the reverse complement.
CTCAGAATCAACACCTGGGGAAGTGACAGGAAGGATCCAGGAGTCAGCAGAGGGAGAACTTGGGTTGACAGTCTGAATGAAGTTGTCAGTCACCCTCACAGGGAGCCTAAAGCCAGGATAACCCTCCAGAGCTTCTCCCACTGGGGAGAAGGACACATCTGCCCTGGGAAGATGGGACATCCTTGGGTGAAGTAGCTCTTCTCTGAGCTGAGGCAGCTGCTAGAAAGATTGACAGCTGAGGTTGAGCCGATGACAGTGCTTCTAACAGTGAGGGAGCAGGTTCTTCCCTCCTGAAATGAGACCTGGGACAGCGCATATCGGCATCCAGCACAGACATTGCTATTGCTACTAACTCAGGGCGGCATCAGAAGCTGCTCAAGATCTCATAATTTGTAAGGGGAAGCACTAGGATTCAACTCTAAACCTGTTGGATGTCCAATCAGTTTTGTTCTTGTTATGCTCAGAACTCGCCAGAAGACAAACTTCGGGGAGGAGTACTTGCCCACTTTACTGAATAAAGGAGACAGCAGGGGAGGTTGCCCAGAGTCATGGAAGGGAGAGGAAACAGATAAAGAAATACATCAACCAGAGGAGACATTCTGTTGAACAACGGTTGTTTCTGCCATTAAAATAATTAGCTGGTTAGGAAGGGCTATTCCCCAGAGGAATGGTAATGCTATCACCTGCTTCTTCCTCGAGAACAGCTACTCTTTGTTTCCTTCAGAGAGGAAATTCAGAGTGAGTTGTGGTTAAGAACACTGACTCCGGACTATCAAAGACCTGGCTGGGAAGTTCCATGGCTCCCCTTTCTAGCTGTGTGACAACAGACAGATAACTTATCCTCTCTGAGCTTTGACAGACAGAGGTGGCATTGTTGTAGTGATCAAAAAGATCGAACAACAGACCTGTTTAAATTCCATGTACATTTTCAAGGAAATTGTTTCAGTTTCTGTATTTAAAAGGCACTCAGTGAAAGCAATGCCTCAACTTGAAATCACAAGGATAAAAAATTTTGTTTAATGCAATCATCTACCCTCATTTATGGCTGGAAGAGTTAGGGAATCTCTTGGCATTAACCCCATCAGCTTCCTACTTATCCACCAACCTGGTTCTTTCTTAATTCTTGGTTGGTGCATGGTACCCGACACTTGGCTCAGATCTCAACTCCCCCCAACGTGTAGATGTCTGCCAAAAAGGAGTTTCAAATGTTAACTGACTCATCATTATACCTATGGTCACTTCGTTCTACTTCCCTTGAGATCTACCAAGGGAAGTCTTTGAAGACTTCCTGTGTGAGGAAGGAAGAGAGAGAAAGAGGAGGGAAGTGGGGAGTAGGGATGAAGGAAGAAAGGAGAAGAGATGGGCACATGTTTTCTGGCTGGACAAGGGGTTTCATCTGGAGCCACCATTTCCCAGCTATGTGACCCTAAGCACCTGACTGAATTCTTCCAAACCTCAGTTCCCTTATGTATAAAATGAGAAGAAAATATCTGTTTTAGAAAACTGCCAACAGAGCTTAACTGAGATGCTACATGTCACACCAAGTGTGAGGGTCAACACACAGCAGGCACTCAGCAGTGACCCCACCTTCTTTATAATCAAGTTTGAAATATTAGCACAGCTCCTTTAAATAGAATAGCACCCAAGAGCGGTTTCTCTGTACAGAAGTGGCTGCAGAATTTGCCGTGCCTCATGCAAAATGAAAATGGTGGTGGGGGGGTCCCTTATTCAAAAAATAACCCTGCCCAATTATGCTAAGTGAAATAAGTCAGAGAAAGATGAATACTGTATGACATCACTCATATGCAGAATCTAAAATATATAACAAACCAGTGAATATAAAGAAAAAAAGGAAGCAGACTCACAGACAGAGAGCAAACTAGTGGTTACCAGGTGGGAGAGGGAAAGGGGAGGGGCAAGATAAGCATAAGAGATTAAGAGGTCCTAACTATTAGGCAGAAAATAAACGACAAGGACATATTGTACAACATAAGAAATGTAGCAAGTATTTTATAATAACTATAAATGGAGTATAACCTTTAAAGATTATGAATCACCATATCCTTTACTTGTAACCTATAATATTATGTATCAAATATACTCCAATAAAAAACCCAGCCCAGGTATTGCAAATGCTACAAATGTAGAACAAGAAACGATGGGAATTTCGTCGCTGTTTCTTCTGCTCATTGTCATATAAGACTGCCCTTAATGAAACACACCAAGTTATTAAGATTTTAAAGTGTTGACAGTAGCACATGAAGCCAGCCCCGACTCTGTAACACAACTGAGGTACAAACCCCTGGAATAGATGGCAGGGACGCCTTTTCCTGCGCTATTGCTTCCCTGGAAGCCAGTCTCTGACTTCTGAGATGCAGGAGCTGATGCCATCTTTATCTCCAGTCTCTGGCAAAACTTGGCACCCAACACCTACAGTCATTTGAACTCTCACAAGCCCCTCGTGAGTTACAATTACTATGTCCAATTTACAGAGCGGGAACAGGGAGGCAGAAGGAGGTGACAGGACTGAGCCCCCACACAAGCCGTGACTGAGAGTTCAAACTGAGAGTTCAAGAATTCGCACCCTTGTCTCTTCAGCTCTGACCTCTGGGCAACTCCCTTGTTCACTTGAGCACAGACCTGCACACACGTGTAACATGTCCAGACCCCACGTCCCCACCAGCCCCCTGTCTAGCCCCGTTCTGAACTTTTCAAAGACAATAAGCTCGAACAGCAATACGTTCAGTCGGTTCCCAAAATAACAAAGGATGCCCGTGGATACATCTGTGACTGACACAACATATTGGCTGGTTTCACTGTTAATTAATGCACAGAGGAATCATTAAATCAGATCAAATTCATTTTAAAAAGGTTCAGCTCTGCTCTCCTCTCCTTCCCATCGTGAGGGCTGTGTGGATGGTCGGGGGGGAAGGGAAAGGGGACAGACACCGCGATTTAATTTTTCAAGTAACACTGTTCAAATAAAAATACATTTGTTCGAATGAGATTGCCCTGAAACAGCGTTTGCATTGATGGCTCTGGGAGTAATTCTATTAAGTCTGAGCAGATTTTTCATCGAGAGGCAGGAAAAGAGGGTGAGAGAGTGAGGGAGGGAAAGGACCGAAAGCCGAGTGTAACCTTATGGAATTGCAAAAATCAAATATTTTAACCCATTTTTATCTCAGGCTTCTCCATGAAAGTTGTTCACTGTTCTGCTGCCTCATGTGGGAGTCAGACACGTCTAAGTCAGTCTTCCCTTTGGTGAGACTGGGCTCTGGGGTTCAGCTGGGCAGGGGGCCACAGCTGGGCTGGCACACCAAGGACTGTGCTGTGCCAGGTAAGCTGGAAATCAGAGTGGCCTGGGAATTTTTCTCTTCATTGCTCCTGGACAGAAAGGCAGCTTGAGAAACACTTGTGTGTGTGTATGTGTGTGTGTGTGTACATGCACACATATATGAGTAAACATATATATGCACGCATACCCACATGCACATGGTCAGTATGCATACATGTATACATACATACACACTCGCATGTATACAGTATGCTGCTGCTGAGTCCCTTCAGTCGTGTCCGACTCTGTGCGACCCCATAGACGGCAGCCCACCAGGCTCCCCCGTCCCTGGGATTCTCCAGGCAAGAACACTGGAGTGGGTTGCCATTTCCTTCTCCAATGTATGAAAGTGAAAAGTGAAAGTGAAGTCGCTCAGTCATGTCCGACTCTTAACAACCCCATGGACTGTGGCCTACCAGGCTCCTCCGTCCATGGGACTTTCCAGGCAAGAGTACTGGAGTGGGGTGCCATTGCCTTCTTCAATGTATACAGTATATACAGGCACATAAATACATGGATACATACACATGAACATACCTATACACACATAGATATATGTATCACCTTTGGATGAGACGATGTGTATATATACATATATATACATATTCAACATATATACACATTTACATACACATGTAATTTGCACTCAGTCATGTCTGACTCTGTGACCCCATGGACTGTAACCTGCTAGGCTCCTCTGTTCATGGGATTTCCCAGGCAAGAACACTGGAGTGGGTTGCCATTATGCATAAAACATACATACAGACATAGACATACACACGTGAATATACACACGTGTATGTACATGCTACTGTACACATGTATACAATAATCTTTGGAGGAGACGATGTACATGCTCACACATATATGCAATATGTACACATGTGTTTGTGTATATACAACGTAAGCAACATCAGGTAGGACTAATACATACACACACATCTTCGCGTAAACGCTGTCAGAGTCTGAAAAAGAAATTCAAGTGTCATGTGCAGAGTGCTTGTCACATACTGGATGCTGTGTCAGGGGCTACACAAACCTTAGCTCAGTCGGTCCTCACACTAACTTGTCAGGTATGTTACACAGAAGGCATTCAGTTCAGTTCAGTTCAGTTCAGTCGCTCAGTCGTGTCCGACTCTTTGCAACCCCATGAATCGCAGCACGCCAGGCCACCCTGCCCATCACCAATTCCCAGAGTTCACTCAGACTGACGTCCATTGAGTCAGTGATGCCATCCAGCCATCTCATCCTCTGTCGTCCCCTTCTCCTCCTGCCCCCAATCCCTCCCAGCATTAGAGTCTTTTCCAATGAGTTAACTCTTCACATGAGGTGGCCAAAGTACTGGAGTTTCAGCTTTAGCATCATTCCTTCCAAAGAAATCCCAGGGCTGATCTCCTTCAGAATGGACTGGTCCAAGGGACTCTCAAGAGTCTTCTCCAACACCCACAGTTCAAAAGCATCAATTCTTCGGTGCTCAGCCTTCTTCACAGTCCAACTCTCACATCCATACATGACCACAGGAAAAACCATAGCCTTGACTAAACGGACCTTTGTTGGCAAAGTAATGTCTCTGCTTTTGAATATGCTATCTAGGTTGGTTATAACTTTCCTTCCAAGGAGTAAGCGTCTTTTAATTTCATGGCTGCAGTCACCATCTGCAGTGATTTTGGAGCCCCCCAAAAATAAAGTCTGACACTGTTTCCCCATCTATTTCTCATGAAGTGATGGGACCAGATGCCATGATCTTCGTTTTCTGAATGTTGAGCTTTAAGCCAACTTTTTTACTCTCCACTTTCAGTTTCATCAAGAGGCTTTTGAGTTCCTCTTCACTTTCTGCCATAAGGGTGGTGTCATCTGCATATCTGAGGTTATTGATATTTCTCCTGGCAATCTTGATTCCAGCTTGTGTTTCTTACAGTCCAGCATTTCTCATGATGTACTCTGCATATAAGTTAAATAAGCAGGCATTATTAGCTCCATTTTACAGATGAGCAAACCGAGAGTCACACAGGGGAAGGGAATTTTCCCAAAGCTACAACTGAGTGACTTAACTCTGGTTCTTAATCTGTTATATTTCTGAATCAGTTTACAAAGTCTCAGGAGGTCTTTGAGGAAATCATGAAGTGCCTGTTTTCTCAGCTTTCCCAACTGTTCAATGGGAGGAAGGATTCCTGCTTGTCTCTAAATCAGGAAGCTGAGGGGGAAGCAGGCGGAACTCAGGAACGATCTCCTGATTTCTCCCCCAGCGAAGAGCTGTCCCCTTTTCCTTTGCTAAGTATTAATTTCCTAGGGGTCTGATAACAAATGGCCACCAACTACATGGCTTTAAAAAAAAAACAACAAAAACTGGACTTCCCTGGTGGTCCAGTGGTTAAGAATCTTTCTGACAATGCATTGGACATGAGTTTGATCTCTGGTCTGAGAAGATTTCACATGTTTCGGGGCAACTAAGCCCATGTGCTACAAATGCTGAGCCCTCGCTGTAGACCCCAGGAGCCTCAACTACTGAAGCCTGGGCCCTAGAGCCCGTGCTGTGCAGCAAGGGATGCCATTGCAATGAGAAGTCTGTGCACCTCAACTGGAGAGTAGCACCTGCTTGCCACGTCTAGAGAAAGGCTGCATGTAGCAATGGCCAAAAATAAATAAAGAAATAGATAAATTTTTCAAAATATATAATTAAGAGAACCCAAAATTTATTCTTCCACATTTCTGCAGGGCAGAAGTCTGAAATTAAGGCATCGGCAGGGTCACGTTCCCTCCAAAGACTCCGGGAGAGAATTCTTCCTCATCTCCTCCAGTTTCTGGTGGACCCAGGTGTCCCTTGACTTGTGGCTGCATCATTCCACTCCATGCTCCCGTCTTCACATGAGTGTCTTCCCTTTGCATCTTCCCCCCTCCCCTTCTCAGGATACTCGCTATTGGATTTCGGGCCCACCTGACTGACCCACGATGATCTCATCTCAAGACCCTTAACTTAATTTCATCTGCAGAGACCTTTGTTTCTAAATAAGGTCGCATTCACAGGTGGGTAGACACATCGTTGGAGAGCCTGCCATTCAACCCAGTGGATTCTCAGAGAATTCTCTTTCCTTTTTCAATCTTCCTTTCCCCATTGCCCATATTACCTTTTAACATACTGTATATATTTTATCTCTTTATTTTTCTTATTGAATGTCTATCACTCCCTACTAAAATATAAGCTCCTGGAAGACACAGAAGGTGGTCTGTGGTGCTCACTGGTGCATCTCAAGAGCTTATAATGGTGCTGGCACTCACTGGACTCTTAAAATGTATCAGCTGCCTTTTATCATTATTAGTTCTTTATGCATCTGTCTCCTTAACTCTAACACAAGGAAAACAAAGCCAAGGCCTCCATCTTCTTTCTCATCGTACCTGATGTTTGACATGCAGGAGACATCCAATTAAACTGTGTGAAACAGTTTCTATCTTCATGGAGCTCTAAGTATCAGACCTCATTGTAAGGACTTTTTGTGTGGTGCATCATTTAATCTTCACAACAGTTCTTTGTGAAGCGTATCATCAGTACACCCATTTTACAGAAGAACAAACTGAGGTCCAGAGAGGTAAAGTCACCTGCCCAAGTCTATCACTGTTGTTTAGTCACTAAGTCACGTCTGACTCTTTTGCGACCCCGTGGTCTGTAGCCCACCAGGCTCCTCTGTTCATGGGATTTCCCAGGCAAGAATACTGGAGTGGGTTGCTAGTTCCTTCTCCAGGGGAGTCTTCCCAACCCAGGGATCACTTCCATAAGTTCTAATATCTATTCTGTAAAAAACAGCACGCGTGGAACTACATATATGCGTACGACGTGAATATGTACCCACGCAATCACCTTTGGAGGAGATTATATACAGACACAAACACACATATACATACACAATGTATGCAGACATAAAAATATGTACCCAACATTTGGCCAGTGGGAGGGACAGATGGCTCGGTCATTTCATGGAAGGTTGATACCCAGGGTGGACTAGCTGATGGGAATCTCCAAGATGAGATAAATAAACTAGGAAGCCACGCCTTCGCTGTACTGGGCTGTCTGGAGCACGTGTACACTTATTTGTTACATGCCATTATTGTTTTCCCAGTGTGGTCCACTAAGCACATTTCTCCAGGTGCCCACCTAGTGGGTGGAAGGTACTTTCCTATGGCAGGGCTGCAGTGGCATGTGGCACCCAGAGTAAGTAGAAACTGGAGACCCCTGATGTCACAAGTGACGTTTGAAGTCAGCCACTTCTTTGGACTATGTCAAAAAATGATGCTGAAAAGGGACCTCAAAGAACAATGGAAAGGACTGGGGAGGAAGGGTCTTTGTGGAGGAAAGAGAAACTGGATCCCATGCAAAATTCACCAATAGCAGTCCTCAAGATTAAGATTATTGGGAACTCTCTTTATTGGATGGTTTGGAGACAGCTGCTCAATGTCACACCTCAGGTACTTCCCTTAAGGCAGGTACCAGAGAGGTTTAGAGATAACAGATGCCAGGGAGATGAAGGGAAGATGATCAGTCTTCATGAAGCCCCTACTGTGTGCCAGTCCTGTGGAGAGCTTAGCAACCATTTAACATCATTCACTCTGGTGAATTTTTTAAAGCTCTGCCTGCACGTGAGAACGGGCTTCCCAGGTGCCTCAGTGATAAATAATCCATCTACCAATGCAGGAGACGCAAGAGACATGGGTTTGATCCCTGGGTCAGGAAGATCCCCTGGAGAAGGAAATGGCAACTCACTCCAGTATTCTTGCCTGGAGAGTCCCATGGACAGAGGAGCCTGGCGGGCTATGATCCATGGGGCTGCAAAGAGTTGGACATGACTGAGAGCTCACGCACGCACATAAGAACCATCCAAGGAAGTTTTATAAAGGATACAGGACATCACAGAGCACCGAGCTGAGTCCTGTGATGACCTAGATGGATGGGATGGGGTGGGGTGTGAGGGAGGCTCACGAGGAAGGGGGTATAAGTAAACTTATAGCTGACTCACAATGTTGTCCAGTAGAAACTAACACAACACTGTAAAGCAACTATATTCCAAGAAAAAAAAAAAAAGATTCAGGATGCCCAAGACCCAGCGGCAGAGATGCTGGATCCGCTGGCCTTGACCATGCCTCGACAAAGGTCTATTTCAGAAGCACCTCAAATGATTAATATGAGACTGGAGTTAAGAATCAACTGGTTGATTCTTCGCAACAACCCTCCAAGGATGACACTATTTATACCTGCATTTTAGAGACGATGAACCGAGGTTCTGAATGGCTGAGAATCAAAGCCGGGGCCGCACAGCCAGCATGTAACAGAACTGGGATCCGTGCTTGCCTGGGGGTGTCCAACTGCAAAGCTGGTGCTCTTTCTACTGCCGAGGTGGCAGGGCGAGCTGACCCTCCAGACACCTTCTATTTCACTCCCAGTCACGTAGACCTGGAAGGATCAATGCCGTCAGAGTCCAGGTGGACTCTATCCAAACACTCCTGCCCAGAGGAACGAGCTTCAGGGACTCTGCCTTGCACAACCCAGGCTGGACTCCTAAACCCTGAAGTAATGATGGAGGTGGGCTGGATCAAAAGCAGGAGATGAACTCAGGGTCTGCAGTTCATCCTTGTCTTTTTTTTGATCCCAGCAATACTCTTTTCCAAGATCTTCAACTGTTGTTGTTGTGGTTTAGTCACTAAGTCGTGTCCGACTATTTTGCAACCCCCATGGACTGCCACCAGGCTCCTCTGTCCATGGGATTCCCCAGGCAAGGCTACTGGAGCGACTTGTCATTTCCTCCTCCAGGGGATCTTCCCAAACCAGGGACAAAAGCTGTGTCTCCTGCACTGGCAGGTGGATTCTTTGCCACCGCGCCACCAGGAAAGCCTTCTTCAACTTACTCCGAGAGAAAGAGGAAGCATGCAGGTTCCCACAAGGAGTCTCAGGCTCCTCATGGGGAAAGAGGCTGCTTCATTTTCCTGTCTCTTTACTGCCTTAATTAGCCATTTGGTGACCCGACGGTCTCTTTAATACGTATCCAGCATTGGTCCTGAAATATGGGGGGTGTCTGTTGAACAAGAGTCGGTCAGACTGCCAATACCGCTGTCCAGCAGGCTGATCCAGGCTGGGTGCTGACCTGCAATGAGATCATTGAGTCATCTGTCCTCTTCCCCCAGCCAAAGTGTTGGTGGCGTGTGGAGCACAGCTGAGGTGACAGTGTCGAGGCCGTTGGGCGGCTGACTTCAAACCAGAGGCCCAGCACAACAAACAACAGGGAGAAAACAGAGAAGCACTGTCCAAGTTAAACTACAGCAAAGCCAGAGGAAGACCGAAAGTCAACAGGTCAGGACAAGCGGAGGATCTCTGGGACGCTCAGTGGGTGACAGGACCTGGGGTTAACCCTATCTGCACGGTTGGCCTGTGGGAGCACAGAAATTTCCCGTTTACCAAATTATTAGGGTGTGCAACACACCCAGAGAAACAACTACCATAAGGTTTGAGACAGCTGAAAAATCACTGTACTCTAATGAGGTGACATGGCCAAAAAGGCATCAAAATGATCTGGTGGATGCATTAATAAAGGTATACTGACTGCAATAAAGGAGGGGATTCATTCATTTCCCAAGTATTAATTGAGCATTTATTATGTGCCATGGGTTATTCAAGTTGCTGGAGATAGTATAGGAAACAAACAAACAAAAAATACCGCCCCCCCCAACAAATCCTTGCTCTTGTGGAGCTTTCAAAGCACTGGAAACAGATATTAAAAGAACAATGACTAAACTGTATTGTATTTTAGAATGTGCAATAAAGAGACATAAACAAAAAGGAGGTGTTATGGAGTTGGGAAGTGTATGTGGTTTTAAATGGGGTTATAAGAAAAGACGTCTATGAGAAGGTGATATTTGAGTAAAAGTCCTGAAAGAGTTGAAAGAGTAAGAGAGAGCGTACACAGATATCAGTGGGAAGAGCCTTCCAGGCAGAGGGAACAGCCAGTGCAAAGGGCCTGAGGTGGGAGTACATGTGGGCTATTTGATGAATTGCAAGGAGGCTATTGAAACAGTTGAGTGAAATGAGGGAGGGGCCGGTGGGAGAAGAAGTTGGAGAAATAATGTAGGCCAGGGTCTGCAGGGCCTTGTGGACCAGGGAGCTGACTTTACCTTCCATTCTGAGGGATGCAGAGAGTTATAGGAGGGTTCTGGCCAGAGGAGTGACATGATCTGATGTAGGTTTCAACAGAATCCCTCTGGCCGCTTTTTGGAGAATAGAATGTAGGAGGCAGAGGCAGAAGTTGGGAGACCAGTTAGGAGATTTCTAGACGGACTTCCCTAAAGTGAGATGGCTGGAAGGATAGTAGTAGTGTCAGTCACTCAGTCGTGTCTGACTCTGCAATCCCATTGGCTGTAACCTGCCAGGCTCCTCTGTCCTTGGGACTCTCCAGGCAAGAATACTGGAATGGGTTGCCATGCCCTTCTCCAGGGGATCTTCCCAACCCAGGGATTGAACCTGGGTCTCTCGCATTGCAGGAAGATTCTTTACCATCGGAGCCACAAGGATATCTGTATCTATATCTGTACATCATCTATGTTTCTCTTTATATGCTCTCTCTATGTATAATTGTATATGAAAATCCAGTGGATAGATGAGATAGATGGATAGACTTCACATATATAGAGAAGTATTTAGATAGTATTTACTTGGAGATTCATCTGTCAGTCTATTATTAGGCCAATATATTGATAGATGGATAGATTGATAGATCGATAGTTCAATAGATTGATAGACTTGTGCTGGTGCTCATGCTCAGCTGCTAATTTGTGTCCGACTCTTTGCGACCCCATGGACTGTAGCCCACCAGGCCCCTCTGTCCATGGGGTTCTCCAGGCAAGAATACTGGAATGGGTTGCCATTTCTTTCTCCAGGGGATATTCCTGATCCAGGGATGTAACCTGCATCTCCTGCATTGGCAGGCGGATTCTTTACCACTGAGCCACCTGGGAAGCCCCGCTAGGCTCCATGTATCAGTATAATGATGTTCATAGGAAGAGTAGTGATAGACACATTTGCAGAAGGCTAACTCTGTTCCAAGCATCTGTTAAGCGCTAATTTCTCTGAATTTTCTCAGCCACATGATAACGTTAACATCTTCCTGTCGTAGCTACTCAGGGCCACCCAACAACGAGGCTGGATTTCTACATACTATCTGCATCATGTCCCGTGCAGATGCTCAGAACTTTCTAGAAAATGGACCGTTTGACTCAATGGCCTTACTTCCCTGAGGCCCCTCTTGGTCCCGAATTTCTTCCTCCCTGAACAGGCTGTGCCTTTGGACTCCACGGGTGCCTTTAATCTTATCGAGCCCTTTCCCCTCACTTTGCTAGCTGTCACGTTTGTTATGCTAGGATAAACTTTCGGCCGATGTAGCACATACTCTGGGGTCAATGCCCTGTGTTATCCCAGGGATAGTTCAAATATTTGTGGCCTTGTCAACCTCCATCTCACTGGACGTGTGTCGTGGTGGAGCGGGAGGGGCGCTTTACTCCTGAAGACCAGCATGAGCCAGTGCCCAGTGGGCAAGAGGCCCTTCACGGGAGAACATGGAAGGCATGTGATAAATACACCAGCTCTTGGCTCCAGGTTGAAAGAAGCTGGCTGTTGAGAAGAAAGAGGGTGCGAGTGTTGACTGACCATCTCCTTCGTGCTCACTTCTTTCGCACACGTTGCAAAATGTGATCTTCGCGAAGGCACTAAAACAAAGGGATTTTAATGACCATTTCATTGACTGGAAAACTGAGCCTGAGAGAGTTGAACGGCTATGACAAAGGTTCTTAAAATTACTTGTGTACATGACTCTTCAGCGGTATGGTGAAGTCTAGGAATGCCTTCTCAGAATCGTGCTTTAAAATCCTTGAAATAAAATGTCTAGGGAACTTCCCTGGTGGTCCAGTGGTTAGGACACTGTGCTTCTCCTGCAGGGGGCACAGGCTTGATCCCTGGTTGAGGAACTAAAATCTCTCATGTCATAGCTTGGCCAAAAAATAAAAATCTAAAAAAAAAAAAAATTAAAAAAGAAAAACATAAGATTACAAAGGACACTTACTGCAAACAGAAAAAGAGATATAGTCATACTTGTATTTCTTTATCAATTCTTGAAATAAATCATAGCAGCAGTTCTAATAACAACCCCTGTGGCAGAAGTGTCATAACACTAAGGAATGCTGAATTCACTGTGACTCCTGTAAGGTGACAAGCCAATATGGGTGACTGCTACTGGGGACCACGTGGTAGGGGCTGCTGATCCTGCCACGTGTCTGTTACCTGCAATCATGATGGAAAGGGATGCTCAATTGCAGTTCAAGGTCAGCGACAACAACAAAGACGTGATATACTTTCCTGCTGACCCAGTTCAGAGAAGCTTTGAATTCCAGCATGGGGCCCTTGAGGGTCTGGGGCCCCAGAGTGAGGACCCCCGAGCTGGTGAGGGGAGGTTTGGGGAGAGGGCAGCCAGTTGTGCCAGGCTCCAGAGACACACCCAACTACAGCGAGGTTCTCATCCCAAAACCCCCGTCTTCCCACATTGCGTCCTCTAGCTTTGTCCCCATGTGAGCCAGTTAGCCGTGACCGGTGGCCGGGAGGGCAGAAAGAGCGCCTGCCTTTGAAGCGCTGGGCTCCCTTTGATGTGCAGATTCCACCAAGGTCCTTCCTGGAGTTGGGCAAATCTCAGCTGCCTACTCTTATCCCTCCCTTCGTGAACATTCCCCCCGAACAGGTCAAAGACCTCTCTCGCACTGTTTCTGTAGCTTTTCTTGTTTTGGCTTCTTGGGCTGGCTAAACTGCTGGTCCAGTGGGCGGGACATGGACTTTCTCTCTCTCTCTCTCTTTTTTGGCTGCAGTGAGTCTTTGTTGCTTCAAGGAGGCTCCTCATTGCAGTGCGGGCTTCTCTAATTGTGGCGGGCAGGCTTAGTTGCCCCTTGAGAGGTGGGATCTTAGTTCCCCGAGGGATTGAACTCATGAGGGATGAGGGATTGAACTCATGTGTCCCCTGCATTGGAAAATGGATTCTTAACCACTGGACCTCCAGGGAAGCCCTGGATATGGACACAGACTTCTGGAGAGAACTTTAGAGTTTGAAGAAGGTATCATTGTCAGTTAGTTCTTATTGCAGGCCAGGTTGAAGAAACTAAGGGCCTTGTTCAAGGAAAATAGAAATATGATGAAAATGTAGCTGCTTACTGGTTAAGCCATCAGGGCTGTTGGACATATGCAGGGTTGAGCTGAAATTCCTTACTGGGTAGGTATAACTTTGGTGAAGTCACTTAAGCTTTCTAAACCTCTCTTTATTGATGGGGAAACTGAGGCAGGCTCAGAGAAGCTAAGTAACTTGATCAAGGCCACAGAGCCATAAGATGATGCTAGGATTAGAATACAGGTTTATCTGATTATAGAGACAATGAGCAACTTAGGAAAGAAGGGAGGCAGCCCCTTAGCCCCAGCAACAACAAGAATAATAACAATTACCAGAACAAAAGCAAAAGTTCGTTAGGAAGCATGGACTCCATGCCGGGTACAACACTGGGGATTTGCACGTGTTTTCTTGAATCTTCCTAAGGACACTGCAAGGTAGGGATGATCCCTCACTTTCTACAAATGAGAAGCCTAGAAGATCAGAGAGGTGATGTGACTTTTCCAAAGTCACACAGCTGCGGATGGCAGAACTCAGGTCTGGCTGAACCAGAGCCCTTTCTTCAACCAGTCTCCAGAAGCCAGGTCCCCAGGGTCCCTCTTGGAGTCAGGGAACTATTATTTCCACGACAGAACTCTAGAAACAGTTCCACTCTGAATGGACCGACAGTGGCAATTGGTCCCCTGAGACCAGAGTCAACACTGGCCACCCGGAGGGTACGGCATGAGGGAAGGGACTCTGAATTTTGGAACAGGCTGAAGGAAGAGAAAGCCATGAAGGGCCAGCAGTTCTTTTGGAAGAGGAAGCCACTCAGCAACCTAGCAGGCTTTCCAGGGCTGGCTGGGGCTGTAGGAATGACATGAGACTGACTTGTGTCCAAGCTGACCTGAAGGCTTCAAGATGGGATGGTTGCTGCCTGAAATATTCTCCAACTGAGAGCCATGAGCATCGCAGAAGCATGGCAGTATCTCTGCCACCCCTTTCCTATATCCAAAATGCCACAAACTTGAGCTCAGGACGACTCCAGCATCATGCTCCAGGGGCATCATGGGACCCGGGCTTAGGGGCTGACATTCCAGGCAAGGGGCCGAGTCCTGTCTATTTCCCTGGCCTCCCCCGCAACCCGGAGCTCACATCTGCAGCCCATCTGGCTGGGTTGAGAAGCCAGTCCACCGTCAGGGGAAAGGAAGTCTCTCTGTGGGTATTTCAGGCCTGACCTGGACAGCCTCACCCCCTCCTCCTCGGCCAAGATCAATGGAGAAACTCAGCCCAGTGGGCTGCTTGTCAGGGAGGCTGCTGGCCTTGACTTTCAGATTCCTGAGTCATCTCTCCTTGGGCCCATCCTCTGCCTGACTTCCTTGTAGGGGCCTTTGATGAACAGATGAGATAATGGACACGCTTTGAAAAAGATGAAACACCAAACGAAAGGTTGTGCTGGCCACGGCAGTGAGTGCAACAGATTGGTTAAACCTTGGACTTCCTTCCTGTCTGGGGCAAACACTGCTCCCAATTTCTGCATCTCTAGGACAGCCGGCTTGCACAGTAAGCCCTCCTCCCCCGACCCACCCACCACCCTTAGAGAGAGATGCAACTCACTAGCCATTAGAGCACATTACATCCATCAACTGGGAGAATCATCTCAACAGTCGTGAGCAAGCCTATGAATTCACCCACTTTACAGACAAGGAGACTGAGGCACAGAGAATTCAAACATGCCCTAGATCATATGGCTACTTGGGACTGACCCAGGATTTCAACCTAGATCTATTCATTCCAATGAAGACTTACAAAATGTAAGGGGTTTATGTACGATGTCTTCAGTTAGAATGAAATATAACACATCAATAGGAGCAAGAAACATGGGGTTTTGCAAAAAGATGTCCCTCCCAGCTCCTCCAAATCTGCAGAAAAGATGACTTTTTCCCCTCACTGCAGCTGGGGCTCTTGGCATGAGATGTATTGGGCGGTGGTCCCTCTGCAGGGAGATGAGAGATTATAGGATCGTGAAGTTGGAAGGGAACTTGATGGTCATTTAGGGACAGCATCCCCTCCACTATAGCCGTGCCAAGAGGCTATCTGGCCAATACTCAGACACTTGCAGAGATAGGGAACTTCTTCCTAAAAAGTGGCCTATTTCTGTTCTCATGCAGCTCACAGTCACCTAAGCAAATTAACCGACTCTGTTGAAATACCCAATATGTTCTTTCTACTACCCAGAGATGAACGAGGAAGTAGGTACACATGTATCCACAGTTACGTTGTGATAGCAAAATATTTGAACCAACCTATAAGGCCCCCAGTAGGCGAGTGGATGCATAAAATGTATTATATAGTCCCTTGATGGAACATTATAGAGTCATGAAAAAGAGTACACTCAGTCTAAATAAATCTCTATGGATAAATCTCAGAAACACAACTGTGAACCAACAGACTGGCTGTTGAGTGTTTCATACAGTTTGCAGAGTACTATGCGTATTTTAAAAAAGCAAACACAAATAAGCTATACATTTTCTATGTGAATATATGCATGCAAAGGTATTTGCAAAGGGCTATGGGCAGAGGAGCCTGGTAGGCTGCAGTCCATGGGGTCTCGAAGAATCGGACACGACTGAGTGACTTCACTTTCACTTTTCACTATCCTGCATTGGAGAAGGAAATGGCAACCCACTCCAGTGTTCTTGCGTGGAGAATCCCAGGGACGGGGGAGCGTGGTGGGCTGCCGTCTATGGGGTCGCACAGAGTTGGACACGACTGAAGCGACTTAGCAGCAGCAGCAGCAGCGGAAGCATGGAGGTAATTAACAAACTGAAAACAGTGGCTCTCTCTGCTGGGAGGGGAGAGAAAAAGGCTCTAAATTAATTTGCAGAGTTAAATGATGTTCTTAAGGACAGTATATTACCGTAGAGTTTAGGTAATTAACATTTACTTGAAAGTCTTTAAAGGGAAGTTCTTCTCATTATTACATTGTACTTCCCTATCTCAAGCTCCTCCAGTTTGTCCTATCTCCCCCTACGCAACCCCAAACATACGCGACGTTAGGGTTTGCATTTTTCCTCGATCAAAAAATACCATTCCTACAACCCTTGATCCTTTGCCCATTTCCAAGCTCCTTATTTCACCATGTTTTCTCTCCCTGTACATGTTTCTATTTCTCCTTCTCTCCTGCTTCCATCCTTCCTTACTCCTCTCCCTCCCTCCTATGCTATTTTTTTTAAAGATTTTTTTGATGTGGACCGTTTTTATAGTCTTTACTGAATCTGTTATAATATTGCTTCTGCTTTATGTTTTTGGTTTTTTGGCCCTGAGCTATGAGGGATCTTAGATCCCTGACCAGAGATCGAACTCGCACTCCCTGAATTGGAAGGTGAAGTCTTAACCACTGGACCTCCAGGAAAGTCCCCCTCCTAAGATCTCTAAAATTAAAGAATTTAAAACAGCAAGAAGGAAATAAGATCCAGCCATATTCCTACCATCCACAATGAACTGTTATCAATCTGTTGGTATCTTTTCCAAATATTTTTTTTTTTTTAATTTACAGTTTAAAATTACTTGATAATACATGAATTACTAGTTCTTAAATACAATTGGAGCATCTCAGTACAGCTACATCCCCCTTATGCTCCCAGTCCAACCTATACACACATATTATCATGAACTTAGAATATATACTCCCATCTAAATTTAATTTTTACATACTTATATATGAATGCTTAAAAATATAGAGGACTTCTTGGGCATGTAATTTCTTAAATGGGATATGAATCACTTCATGGCCAGAATTCTCTCTCCAAATCAAGTTTTTGAGAAAGCTCTCTGTGGATACTTATAGCTCAGGTTCATCTGCTTTGATTTCAGTCTTCAAACACATGCAAGTATGTTATCTGTATTCAGTCCCTAGTCAGTGGGCATCTAAGTTGACTCCAGTGTCTTCTATCACAAATGATTCCATAATGACGTTACATACCTGATATGTCTCCTTGTGCCCAAGTGTAATAGTTTCTCTGAGGGTGATACCACCCCTTCCTTGAGAAGTGACATGCACTCTTTTTCCTAACAAGGGTGTTCAGCACTGAATCCAGTCTGCTAAATGTGGTCCCATCAGAGCAGTCAGTCAATGATTTATTGGAGAACTCATTAGGTGCCACAGTTCTAGGCATAGAGAGAGAACACAAAACAAACATTACCCCCTACCTACTTAGAGTTTATCATCTCACCTCAGAGACCAACACTAAGCAAATATTCCAGGCTGTTAAGTAAACATAAATGTGCAATATTCTGTGAAGAAGAACAAGGCAACAGCAGCAATGACAGGGTACCCAGCCCTAGACCAAGATCAGGGAAGGCTTCCTGGAGGAGGTGATGCTTAACTGTGTTCCAAAGGAGGGATGAGTGGAGAACAGGACAGTGGACAAACATTTCAGCAAAGGAGCTTGTACTCATGCTAAGTTGCTTCAGTTGTGTCTGACTCTTCTCAATCCCATGGACTGTAGCCCACCAGGCTCCTCTGTCCATGGAATTTCCCAGGCAAGAATACTGGAGTGGGTTGACATGCCCTCTTCCAGGGGATCTTCCCAACCCAGGAATTGAACCTGCGTCTCTTATGTATCCTGCATTGACAGGCAGGTTCTTTACCACTAGTGCCACCTGGGAAGCCTCAGCAGAGGAGAACTAGAAGTAAATGTGAACAAGATGAGTCTGTTCCTACCTCAGGACCTTTGCACTGACTATGTTCTCTGGTTGACATACTTTTCAGCCAGTTCCTTTATGACATCCTGGAAGCTTTGTGACCCCCCCACATTTGTGGTTTGTGTGACTCTGGCTGTCCCCTTGTATTGATTCTTCCTGTAAGCCAACCACCCGATTTCCCCTTCCTGGGTCTTTGGAGGAAGAGAAAGGTGAGGAACTGCTCTGTCTTTGTTGCTAGGCTGGTCAAGAGAATCCCTATTAAAGCACATGAGGCTCACAGCTTCAAGCATGGACTCTGGAGCCAGACTACTTGGATGCAAAGCCCAGGTTTTTTTCACTTTCCAGCTGTGTGACCTCTGGCGAGCAAACTTCCATTTCGAGCAGGCTGTAAAAATAGGGATTTAAAAATGAACCTATCTATGAAACAGAAACAAAATCAGGGACATAGAGAATAGGCTGGTGGTTGTCAAGGAGGAAGGGGTGGGAGAGGATTGGAGTAGGGGTTTGGGGTTAGCAGATGCAAACTGTTATCTACAGAATGGGATAAGCAGCAAGGTCCGACTGTATAGCACAGGGAACTATATTCGGCACCGTGTGATAAACCATAATGGGAAAGAATATGAAAAAGAATGTGCATGTATGTATGACTGAGTCACTTTGTTACATAGCGGTAATTAACACAGCATTGTAATTCAACTATACTTCAATAAAAAATAAATTAAAAACAATAGGAATGAAGGGACTTTCTTGGCAGTTCAGTGGTTGGGACTCTGTGCTTCCAATGCAGGGGGCTTGGGTTCAGTTCCTAGTTGGAGAACTACAATCCTGCAAGCTACCTGGCTGCAGTCAAAAAAAAAAAAAAAAAAAAAAAGGATAAAAATACTCTCCACCACTCAGAGTTCTAGGGAGAATTAAATGAGAAAATGCATGTAAAGCACTGGACACTCAAAGAAAATGCATGGAGCCCTGAACACTCAATCAATAGTGACAAAGATAATAGTAATAGCCACAACGGGCAGCCACTGCTTGAGAAGAGAGCGAGAGGAAGCAGACAGGCTCCCCAGGAACGAGAAGGGGGAACGTCCCAAGCCGGAGCTCCAGACCGTCCCCAGAGACGAAGGGGGCAGTTACTGAATGACTGATGACTTCAAGCCCCGGCTGCGTTTCTTGGAAGCCTTTAGCCTTGAACCCGAGGGTGTCTCTCCAGCTGGACCGTGGGCGTGGAGTTGAGCAAATACGCCATCATTGATCAGCCCCTGTGGTCCAGAAGCTTCCCCAGAGGCTGGGATGTGAGTGAGTGGGAGGTCCCCTCGGAGGCCAGCAAAGGAGGATGGGGTTGTGGGGGGAAATGCCTCTCAGCCTGGTTCTGTGGGGCCTCTGACCTCTGTTGTCAGGAGCGGACCCTTCCTAACTTCTGATGGGTGCAGGCAGGGAGACTCAGTATGGTGGGTCCTTGGGATCTCGAAATCAATAGTAAAAAGTTTACTGTTATTGCACTTTACTTAAATAAACACAAATGCACTGTCCTAATCATGTATTTTCTTGCTAAAAACGTCCTGCGACTGTGACATGCGTCCTATTCTATTCCCATTTTCTTTTTTAATGATTATTAGCTCAACTCTTTGAGTGCATTCACTTCCCCCCACCCCCGTGGGTGTTTTTCTTTTTTTGGCTCGGGATCTTAGTTCCTCCACCAGCGATTGAACCTGTGCCCCTGCAATAGGAGCATGGAGTCTTAACCACCAGACTACCAGGGAAGTCGCAATCCTCATTTTCTAGAGCAGGGAAACAGGCTCAGAGAGGTGAAATCACCCCTGCAAGGCCAGTTTTGTCAGCTGCAAACTCGGCCTGTTATCAATTCGTCAGTCGGCACCATCCCCTTTCTTCCTCTGTCTGCCACTTAGCAGCAAGGATCTTGGACCAGGAACTTAACCCTTGTGAGCCTTGGTTTCCTGGACTGTGCTGTGACGTGGAGAAACTGCCTCTGAGAGTTGTCAGAAGGACTGAAACAAGTTGGTGGATGCCCAATGCTTGTGGCAGCGGCTGGTTTGCCACCACAGGGCAGTTGCAGGTTATTTGAATGATGAGGATAATTTTTTCCCTTGGTGTTTGCTGCTCATTTGTATTTCTTCATTTTGCCAATGGAAGGGACTTCCTTCCCTCGATTTTCATTTTGATAAAGAGTCTTTTGGAAATGGAAGAAACCGTGTGTTTCTCTACAGGGACAAGGGGCATTCTGGTACTCAGGAGCATGGGATGGGAATTGATCACAGGGGCTCAGTCAGTCAGTCTCGACTTTAACTTCCTGCAGCCTTCAAGAGGGTTTCCTTGGTGGCTCAGCAGTAAAGAATCCGTCTGCCAATGCAGGAGATACAGGTTCGATCCTCAGGTCAGGAAGATCCCCTGGAGAAAGAAATGACAACCCACTCCAGTATTCTTGCCTGGAGAATTCCACAGAGGACCCTGGTGGGCTACAGTCCTTGGGAGTCATGAAAGAGTTAGACATGACTTAGTGACTAAACAACAACAAAACTTCAAGGGCGAGATGGAGCTGCAGGGTGGCCCTTCAGAGAAGGCCAGCATGGTGGCCTTCAAACTGGGAGACCAGCAGAAAGACCCTGCAGCAGGGCAAGGCGGAGGTCAGAGAACTGAGAGTTCCCATAAGAAAGTTAAATGAGGTCCTCTTTGGGACCACCCAGAAACACACCAGCCTCGTCGCAAAGATGCAGGGCCTTGGAAGAGAAGATCTATCTTCCTCCCGCCACTGAAGAGACCTGAACTCCCCAGGGGCCTCTTGCTGGGCTGACTTCCTGCCTGGGACCCTTCCAAACTTTGTCGCCTCCGACCCTGGCTGCCCGGCTCCCCCTTTCCAATATCCGTTCCCTCCTTGCCCCGCTGCCCTCAGCCCTGCCCCGGATCCTGGCAACATCCTGTTCTTCCCCTGAACTGAACTCCCCCTCCAGCTTCCCGGTGTGATAGGAATCTTAAATAAATGCTTCCTGTCTCTCGTCCACCTTATCTCCCGTTCCTCCCCAATGGCTGAGGTTCAAGAACCACAGGCAGCCTTGTGCTCCCTTCTAATTTTAAACCTGCCCTCCGAGCCACTCTCCCCTTCCTCCTTAAGGTTTCTGGAAAGGCCAGGGGGTGTCAGAGGTCCCTGTTGACCCGCTGAGTCAGCAGAGGCTGAAGGCATCCTTCTAAAGTTCCCAGGGAGGGAGTCTGGAGCTGGGGAGCCTGGGTGAGGCCATTTTGCAGAGCCTGCTCCCACGAGAACTGAGTACTGTGTGGAATAGATGTGTGTGTGTGCTGTGCTCAGTCTCTCAGTCGTGTCAGACTCTTTGGGACCCCATGGAATGTAGCCCTCCAGGCCCCTCTGTCTATGGGGTTCTCCAGGCAAGAATACTGGGGAAGGTTGCCATTTCCTCCTCCAGAGGATCTTCTCAACCCAGGGATTGAACCCGCAGCTCTTGCGTCTCCTGCCTTGGCAGGCGGGTTCTTGACTACTGAGCCACCTGGGAAGTAGATGCCTAGATTTCAATCCTTAGGTCAGCCTAAGTCCAAATCCTGAGTTTTTGCAAAACGTTGAGCTATCTTTGGAAAAAGATCAAAGAAGTCTTCTAGCCTAGATTACGGAAGGGACCTTGGTCGCTATAATTAACTACAAAGCTCCTGAAGTCTTCTATGTACCATGCCATTATAGACACTCATTATATTAATAGACACACCGTTCTAGACGTCCGCTTCTTCCTCTTCTTAATCATGCCACCCTTCTGTGAAGCCGTCATCCCCCATTTTTCCTGCCTTGTCTGATTTTTCACTCCTCTTCCTCAGCTCTCCTCCTCAGCTTGAGAATGTCCCAGGCTTGACCTCAGTTCATCCATCAGCTTTGAATGTGCCTCCTCCCTACGTCTCAAAGCCATCAGCACCCCTATGAGTCCGTTCACCCCAGCACCTCAAGGTGGGGACGTCCAAAAGGGAGCTTATCACCTTGCCCCAAACCTGCTCTTGCCTCTCAGTTCTCTGGCTCATCCATGGTGTGATCAGCCATGCTCTCAATCAAACTAGAAAAATCTTGGGGTCCTGCTCAACTTCATCTCCTTCCACACTCGCCCCACCTAACCAGTCATTCATCCGGTGACTTCTACTTCCCAGGGAATCCCCAAGCCCATTGTCGCCGTGCATCCCTGTGAACACAGCACGTGCAAGTGAATGAGCAGGAAAATGACCGTGTGCACACGTGGCTTTTGGAAACTAGCCCAGGCTGCACCTTCAGTGTCTTTGGTCTCTGTGCTCATGGAGACACAATACACAAAGCCATGTGTTCTAGTTTATATAGCTGTCTTCTAGCGCTAGGGATATCTTAGAATCAAAATTGTGACAAGCTCATGGATTTTTCTGGTCATCGTTCAGTTGCTAAGTCGTGCCCAAATCTTTGCAACCCCATGGACTGCACCACAGCAGGCTTTCCTGTCCCTCACTATCTCCCAGAGTTCGCTTAGATTTCATATCCATTGAGTCAGTGACGCTATCTAATCATCTCATCCTCTGCCAGCCACTTCTCCTTTTGCTTTCAATCTTTCTCAGCATCGGGGCTTTTCCCAATGAGTCGGCTCTTCCCATCAGGTGGCCAGAGTATTGGAGCTTCAGCTTCAGTAATATCCTTCCAATGAATATTCAGGGCTGTTTTCCTTTAGGATGGACTGGTTTGATCTCCTTGCCGTCCAAGGGGGTTTCAAGAGTCTTCTCCAGCAGCGCAATTCGAAAGCATCAATTCTTCGGCACTAAGCCTTTCTTAAATTCAAACTTTTTTTTTCAGCTCTGATTCTCCAGAGGGCATTGGACTATCACACTGTCTGTTTCTTCTTGCACTAAATTTGGCATTCTTTATTTTTCAAGAAATGTTTCTGTCGTACTTAGGTTCTTGAATTTATTGGTGTTTAGTTGATAATACTCCCTTTCTTTGTTTTCTTGTCTACACAGTTGGCATAGATTGAGTCTATTATTTATTTACTTAACAATTCTGAGTGAATACTGTCTCCATATGGTTTAATACATATAGAGAAAGGCATAGAGTGGAAATTATCCACCCCCTCACCCCCTTGCTTATTTTCCCAGTTCCATTCCTTCTAGGGGTGATGAGGTGAGGTACTTTTTTGCGCATGCTTTTATAGTTTTTTTTTTAAATAACATTAAAAAAATATTATACAAGAAAACGCAAACCTGCAGACCACCCTGAAACAAACTCTTTCTTGACCATACCATTATACACTTGTGTGTGCATATATGTAAGTTTCCTTTTCATCTTTATTCACAAGATGTGGCGAATTCCACGAGATGGTTTCTTTCTCCCAAACCCCTAACTTGCTTCCTTAACTAGGTCATGCTTAGTGTTATTTCCACACCCCGTCACTCGTTTGCTGGAAGACTAGTTACTTCATTTGAAAGTTGAACAAACACAGCTATTAACAGGAGAGGACCACTGGGAGGATTAAATGAAGATATGTCTGCAAAGCACTTAACCTGTACCTGGCCCTTAGAAGCATCTAGTACATTTCAGTATTATTGTTATCATTATTACTATTATTATAAGGAAAAAGGTTTTCTTTTATTATCATGTTCTTTCTGGGTCATGTCCTGAAAATTTCACTTCTTGATAAATTATTACAGACAGCTAAGACAGAGCAGTTCCCTTCTCAGCCTGAGAATGAGCAGCACTGCCTTAATTAGCAGCCACTGGGAACATCAGAGTGTCTGTCCTCTCACTGTTTATATTAACAGCTTTCATTAATCACACATAAGATAATAGACATCGCCATCCACCACACCATGTGTTAAAAAAATACTCAAGTTAATTGTGTCTGAATAGATGTCTGTGCCCTTGGAGAAAATGTTCAGAACTGAGAACATATGAGCATCCTTTTCTCTAGATTCTGTTTTAGTTGAATAGCTCCTCTTTGAAAAAAGTTCAAGAGATGGGGGACTAATTTCATTGTGTTTCCATCATGTGATAGTGACTTAACCGACATCACGAACATGCTTTATACAAACGGCAACAGGCCTTTATTCATTTATCTTTGCCCTGCCATGCATCATGTGGGGTCTTATTAATAGTTCCCTGACCAGGGGCCGAACCTGTGTCACCTGCATTGGAAGCATGGAGTCTTAACTGCTGCACCACCAGGGAAATGCCAACAGTCCGTTTTTGAGTCTGTTTAACATTTGGGAAATTGAGGCACAGGGAGACCAACACACCTGCCCAAGTTCACGGAGCTGGTCACTCTCAGTACCAAGCAATAGATGTAGTGGTTAAGTGATGGTATATGAAGATTTAAAAAAAATATCCCAGGTCAGTTGCTTAAAAGAGAACCGATCACACAGGACATGCTGGGTATATGCTGGTGAGTAATATTGCTCAGGAAATTTTAACAATTTTGGACATTTTCACAAATATATATATATATATATATATTTTTTTTTTTAACAGCCATATATTAATACTACTCTAAGGCAGGGGTTGGGCTTCCCTGGTGGCTCAGAAGGTAAAGAGTCTGCCTGCAATGCGGGAGGCCCTGGTTCCATCCCTGGCTCAGGAAGAGCCCCTGGAGAAGGGAATGGCTACCCACTCTAGTATTCTTGCCTGGGAAATCTCATGGACAGTGGAGCCTGGTAGGCTACAGTCCACAGGGTTGCAAAGAGTTGGACATGACTGAGCAACTAACACTTTTCACTTTTCAAGGCAGGGGTGAGCAAATTGTGATTTGCTGGCTAAATCCAGTCCCCTGCCTGATTTTGTAAATAAAAGTTTATTGGTACACAGTCCTGCCCATTCATTTACATATTGCCTATGACTGTTTTGAGAAAACAATGGCAGAGGTGAGGAGTTACAGTCACACCAGACAAGCTTTAAGTCCCACAAAGCCTAAAATACTTACTACCTAGCTTTTCACAACTCTTTGCTGGCCTTTCTTTTAATGGATAATAGCACCTATTGCTATACATCAGATTGAGTCAATTTATTCTATTTTTTAAATTGAAGTACACTTGATTTACATTATTATTTAAGCTTTGGGTGTACAAAATTGACTCACAGTTTTTAAAGGTGATAGCTTATAGTTATTATAAAATATTGGCTATATTTCCTGTGCTATACAATATATCCCTATAGCTTTATTTATTTTGCTGTTGTCTCTGTATCCATGTATTTTTGTACACTGATGCTGATTTGTCTGTACGATACATTGTTAGGTGCTGGATTGCTCAGGCAACTAAAACGTAGGGAGCTTCTGAGAGCAAGGGCTAAGAACAGTCACTTCCATAGAGTAGGCTCCTGACCCCCATTGTTTAGAGAGGAGAGTTAGCTATGAGTCAAATTCAGAGCTTTCTAAGTCCTTCACTCAGAGCTGCAACGATTCCAGCACAAAATCAGAGCAATTCAGAATCCACCTGACTATAATTCCATCAAAGTTGTACGCAGTGATCTGGTAACAGGTATTTTTCATGGGACTGTTGTGGGTCAGGTGCTATACCAGGCAATAGGGATAAGAAATTCAGAGAATTCAAATTTTATTTTATTTTTTAATTGGGGTATTTACAATATTGTGTTAGTTTCTGCTGTACAATGAAGTGAATCAGCCATACGAATACATATGACCCCTCCCTCTTGGACCTCCCTCCATCCCAACCCTCTAGGTCATCACAGAACACTGAGTTGAACTCCCTGTGCTGTGCAAAAGCCTCCCACTAGCCATCTATTTCACACACAGCAGTGCATGTATGTCGATCCCAATCTCTCAGTTCATCCGATTCCCCTCTTCCTCACCCCCTTCCCTGCGTCCACACGTCTGTTCCCTGTGTCTGCATCTGTATTTCTGCTCTGCAAATAGATTCATCTGCACCATCTTTCTAGTGCAGGGAGTTTTAAAGGTGTTTAAATCTAGAAGTCATTTGAAAACTCACAAAAGCTATGGAGTCCCTATCCCTTAAGTTGCCCATTCATGTAAAGTTTTGCAAAAGGTTTTCAGGGTTGATAACTTCCCCTGAAACACTTTCACTGACTTTCCTCCAGCTTTGGGGTTAAGAATCCCTCATCTACAAGGAGAGACTGACCTGTAAAGGATAAAATCATATAAAGGATCTTAATGGTGTCTCTGTAGTGTGTCCACACTAGAATGTGTGTCCACAGAGTGAGAGACTCCGCACTGCTGTGTGACGGAGCACAGAGTAGGGAATATCAGGGAAGGGCTCTCTTGGGAAATGGGACTCGGAGGGTGTGTAGGAGTCTTCCGGATTGTCTAGAAAAAGGAGAGGCAGTTTCACTGTGGAAAAATCAATTAGGGTGAGAGGAACTCTGAGAAGATCCTAATGTTGATGCCCAGAAGTCTGGACTATTTCTAGTTTGTCAACTGACTCCGGAAAACGAGAGCAAGTATCTTAACCTCAGTGTTCCCTCTCGTCTCCCTAGTACCCACATGGCTGCATCAGATGAGGGCCAGCACAACACTCACTGACTTTTTAAAGCTGTCTGAAATCCACAGATTAAAGGCTCCATGTTAATAAAACACCATCATGAATGCCAAAAAGGGCCAGTTCCTTGGTTTCACATGTCATGGCTAAAGTTTTATTTTTTCCTCTCCACAGTCACAGTCTGCTTCATCAGAGTTACAAGAGCCATTTGGATGTCCTTCTTTTTGCTCTGTCGTTGACAGTTAGTATTTGAGTTAGGAAAATGGTTAGAAGGCTTCTTGCTACCTTCTCTTTGAAGTGTGTGTGTGTCTGCTCGTGTGTATGTGTGCGTGTACACTTTTTCTGAAAACTCAAGTGCTCTGGATTACTGAATTTGGGAACATGAAGACCTTGAGGTGTTGCTGGGTAGTCACTCAGTTGCAACTGACTCTTTGTGACCCCATGGACTGTAGCCCTCCAGGCTCCTTCGTTCATCGGATATCCCAGGCAAGAATACTGGAATGGGTTGTCATTTCTTTTTCCAGGGGATCTTCTCCACCCAGGGATCAAATCCACATCTCCTGCATTGGCAGGTGAGTTCTCTACCACTGAGTCACTAGGGAAGCCCAAAGACATGGAGAGCTGATTCCAAATGTTTGACTTCTAGGTTACTGGTAAAGAGTTTGGGCTGATGTTCTGGTTCAAATCCTATCTCAACCTATCTCCCAGTGGTTTCCTGGGACTTCTGGAACAAAAGACCACAGGCCAGGTTGCTTCATACAACAAAAAGTCTCTAGAAGTTCTGGAGTGCAGGAGGATGAAGCCAGGTGTTGGTGAGTGTTGGTTACTTTTGAAGGCTCTGGGGCAGATCTCTTTCATGCCTCTTTTCTATCTCCTGGTGGTGCCAACAATCCTTGGTGTTCCTTGGCCTATAGACACACCCCTCCAATTTCTGCTTCCATCTGTGTTCCCCTCTGCTTATCTCTTTGAAATGACACTATTCATTGGATTTAGGGCCCGCCTAAATCCATAGGAATTCCATCCTGGGATTCTTACTTACACTCGAAAAAATCTTATTTCTCCATAAAGTCTCATTCACAGGTTCTGAGTGCACATGTCTTTTGGGAGGCACTACTAACCCCAGCAGAGACATCACTTTGCCAACAAAGATCTGTCTAGTCAAAGCTACAGTTTTTCCAGTAGTCCTGCATGGATGTGAGAGTTGGACCATAAAGAAGGCTGAGCACCAAAGAATTGATGCTTTCAAATTGTGCTAGAGAAGATTCTTGAAAGTCTGTTGGACAGTAAGGAGATCAAACTTGTCAATCCTAAAGGAAATCAACCCTGAATACTCACTGGAAGGACTGATGCTAAAGCTGAAGCTGCAATAGTTTGGCCACCTGATTCGAAGAGCTGACTCATTGGAAAAGACTCTGATGCTGGGAAAGATTGAAGGCAAAAGGAGAAGGGGGTGGCAAAAGATGAGATGGTTAGATAGCATCACTGACTCAGTGAACATGAATCTGAGCAAACTCTGGGACATAGTAAAGGACAGGAGAGCCTGGCCAGCTACACTCCACGATGTTGCAAAGAGTAGTCATGACTTAGTGACTAAACAATAACATTCACCCCCACTACAACCACATCCTCTGCATCTTTGGGTATGTTCCTTACCCAATGCTGAGCCTTAGCAGTGCCCTCATCTGGAACTCGTGGTCACTCATAGAAGCTCAATTCATAAAATAAGATAATGCACATAACACTCTGCACCAAGCTTAGCACGCTCAGTGCACACACATGAAAGGGTGGGGCTGTTATCCGCAGTAGCAGGAATGATATCAGTGTCGCTGTCTCTCAGCCAGGAGCTCTGACATATGGAGGGTGGGGCAATGCAACCTCAAACATCTGGACAACAAGATCATGGTGCTTTCCAACTCAGGCTGTTTGGCATCCTGTAGACCCCAGAAACAGACGACAGAATGTCAACATGATTGACTACCCTCTCCCCTTTCCCCCAGACACTGGCGGGTTGACTGAGCCTAAATGTCATGGATGTTTTCCACTTAAGACACACATGCTTATTTTCCTGGTCAGATGCCAGCGGTTCCCATGGACCATAGGATTCAGTGGCTGTCCCAGAATGGTGTCAGATCATACATAGTCTAGAGGTCCATCAAGGTCTATTACTCAGATGGAATGAGTGAGAAGTGTCATGAACTTCAGAGGTCACACAGTACTGTGGGTTCGAATCTCAGCAGAGCTACCTGGGAGCTGAGTGACATTGAACAAATTATTTTCTGCCTTTGAGCCTCGCCTTTCTCACCCTTCAACTGGAACCAGTCCCAGCGTGATTCTGATGATTAAAATCACATGTATAATTTCTATACACTGCAAGAGCCCATTAAGGCTTGCCATTTTTTGTTGTTATCATTATTCATAATAAATCATAAAGTGTATTGGTTCAGATGACTCACATGAAAGGATCATTGATTCAGTATCACCCGACAGTGTTTTGCTTGGCAAGTGAATTTGATGATTCCAGATCACTCATTCCTGGAAAACAGGCTCAGATCTTAATCCCTTCTTTTTCCACTTAAGTGACTTCCTGTCTTTGGAGTCTTGGTTACTGCTTTTACAGAAGGGGAATGTTCTTGTTATGAAACAGGGTTACTCTGGAGGCTCAAACAAAAGCCTAGGTGCTTATTTATTGAGTCAGCAATCATTTATTGAGTCTTGACAATGTTTCAGGCTATGGAATGACATGGGCAATATGATGGTGAACAAGACACAAATTGTTCTTGCTTTCAAGAAGCTTAGTAGAAGAGAGTGTGAGTAATCATGAAATGTACAAATGTAACAGCATCTTATTCTTGTCGATCATTATTATGCCTTTCCCTCTCACAGCTGACACATGTTGGTGGAAAAAATTCAACAAAGCTTACTCAAATTTGTCGATTTTGGGATGTCAGTCCTTGTGCTCCACTGGATAATGTGGTAGGTTGATACATTCTTCTGCATCCTAGACCTCCTTGCCCACCATCTCTCATCCAATGGCAGCATTTGTGGGGCATTTTACAGATGCTATAAAATAGTTTTTTAACTCAGAACTTTTGCTTTGTAGGAATCTGGGTTTCTGGCTTTCAAAAATCTAATCCCTCTGAATTGCACACTCAGAAAATGGTTAAAATGGTTACATGTTGAGGCATGTATCAGAATTTCATTTATTTTTACAGCTGAATAATATTCCACTATGTGCATACACCACATTTTCTTTATCCAATCATCTTTTGATGGACACTTAGGTTATCACCACCTTTCGACTACTTTGAATAATGCTTCCGTGGACATGGGTTCATAAGTATCTGTTGGAGTCTCTATTTTCAGTTCTTCTGGGTGTGGAATGATGTGGAAGTACCTAGTCATATGCTAATTCTGTATTTAGCTTTTTGGGGAACTGGCGAGCTGTTTTCCATAGCACCTGCCCTAGTTGGTATTCCCACCAGCAATGTGCAAGGGTTCCAATTTCCCCACATCCTCTCTAACACTTGTTATTCTCCTGGTATTTGTTTGTTTGTTTTTGCAACATTATAGCCATTCTGGTAGGTGTGAAGTGGCATTTCTCTGTGGTTTTGATTTGCTTTCCCTGTGTGCCACGGCTACTGAACCAGCACACTCTACAGCCCGCAGGCTGCAACAGGAGAAGCTTCGCCCCTGCTCACCACAACTGGAGAAAGCCTGCACAGCAACAAAGACCCAGCAGAGCCGAAAATAGATACATAATACAAAGGCATGGAAATTAAATAAGAACGCTCTCAATCCTGGGGTCATGCAGACAAGAAGATAAGAATTAGTATCTGAGAGTGAGTTTCTCCTTTAATTTGTCACCCTAGCTGCCTCTTGTCCCTTCCTCAGTGGAGCCCAGGTAGGTGGCAAGTCCCCTACAGGGAGCTGAAGGGGAGAAGTCTAACTGGGTTGCCTTGACTAATGGGCCCAAGATAATAGTCCAGTGAAGCTGAGCCTGGGGAGTGCCAAAGCCCTCTCATGGTCTCAAGAGGGGCATGGAAGTAACTAAGGAATGTGGCAGGGCTCAGATAAGCCCTGACAATGGGACTATGTGGAAGTGAATTTTAGGGGCTGGTCCAGAAGACAAGCACTGAGAACACCGCACATGTGCTAGGCTGGAGAATGGCAATGGGGCTGAGGAGCCAGTGTGGCTCCACAATCAGATCTTGGCCCAAAGAACCTGTGGATCTTAGCCATCATCCCAGAGAAGTATAGGGATGGAAAGGATCCACGTAGCCTAAGAAAACCCTGAATTGACTACAACGGCCTCAGTGAACTGACAAAGCTCTTGTGAGATCTACGTTAAGGTCAGTGGGATCTACATTAAGTGATGCCGCAGACAAAGAAAGAACCATTGTGGTGTGAGATTCACACCATTTCCAAAGATGATCTCCATATGTGAGCAGAACACAGGAAGGTGATATGTTTTACCTCAACTTCATCTCATATTCCATGTCACTCACCTCCCCAGCAAGAGGGAACTGTTTTCTAACCTATGTTTCCATTTCAGGGCAACCACAGGCAAGCAAAACAGTGACAAAGAGGCAGAAATCTCTACAGCGGTGGTTTCTCCCTGGGGATGACTTTTATCATATTGGGGGGACATTTGACAATGTCTGAAGATGGCTTTTGGTTGTCAGAACTGGGGATGGGGCACTTCTGGCATCTAGCGACAGGGACCAGGGACACTGCAAAGCATCCTGTAAGATATAGGGCAGCCCTCTGTGACGAAATCCACTCCCAAATGTCAATAGTGGAGAGGTGGAGGAGCCCTGGTGTGCCGTGATGTATGTCATGCTGTCTCTGCAGACAGAACGTAACACATCATCACACTTTTCCTGCAGCACATCATCAGGTTGCAGAAAGAGCACCAGGTTATGAGATGTTAGGCTCAGATGTCTCTGACTAGCTAGAAGCCTAGGGTAGACCCCTCCAACACCAAGAGATTCATTTCCACAGTGTAAAATGTGCATTGTGAGTCCTGCCCTGCCTTCCTCTCAGAGGTGGAAATGAAAGCTGTAAACTGTGAAATTTCAAAAAGCATCTTTATAATCGATAGCAATGGTGAGAATGAGCTAGCTGTCGGAAAAAACAGTGCAAAATTCTCCAAATTCTTCCAGACACTCCAGCAGAAGTCTAAATCCCAGCCCAAACTGACTTTCTTCTGGATGTTTATGTACTTCAGGAAGTGTAACACTATCTGGGGTAACAAACAGCATCAAATGTTAGTGGCTTAACACCATAGCAGCTTATATCTTGTTGATGCAATAATCCAACTTGATTGGTTAGCTCTCCTAGATGACTTTTCATGAGTAGCAACTCAGAGCCTCGAGAGCCCATTTGCCTTCCTTTTTCCCTTTCTTTACGTCTTCCATCTCAAGATTTGTGAAGTACCTTGCTTCTACTTTCATGGATGGTGAGAGAGAGTATGGAGGTTTGTCAGGGAACTTTTCTTGGGGGGCAGACCTAGGAGTGGCAGGTTATCATTTCTTCCTGTTTTCCATTGGCCAGACCTGAAGTCATATGAACTCAGTTGACCAAAGAGGAGGCTGGAAAATGTAATCAAACTACATGTGTGCTGAGGACAAAAGGGCAATGGATTTGGTGAGCACAGAGTACCTTCTGCCTCAGCATCTTTTTTTTTCCTCCCCACCAACACAATATATTAAACATATACAAATTCAGTCTGGATAGGGTTCTGAATCATGGAGATATGGGAGTTTATCTTTCATAAGCAACATACACTCCTCTTGAGGATGTTCCACCTCCCCCAAGTCTGAGTAGAAACAGCATCGACCCTGGATCTTGCTTTGCCTGAGTGCAATTCTCTTCTTTCATTCAGCAGGGGTCTATGTAGTCCACGCTGTGTGCCAGAACCAATGCTAGATGCTGTGAATACAACGGTGAACAGGCAGGGGGAAAACAATCCTGTCTTTATGGCACTTTCCAATAAAAAAAAAAAAAGCCTGTCTTTATGGCACTTGCAGCTCCCAGGTGATGCAGTGGTAAAGAATCTATATGCCAGTGCAGGAGATGCAGCTTCAGTCCCTGGGTGGGGAAGATCTCCTGGAGAAGGGAATGGCAACCCACTCCAGTATTCTTGTCAGGAAAATTCCATGGACAGAGGAGTCTCGTGGGCTACAGTCCATGGGGTCACAAGAGTCAGGCATGACTGAGTGACTGAGCACTCCGCATGCACGGCATGGCACTTGCCTTCTAACTGGGGGAGACAGTGAATAAGCACATTATAAACAAACAAATCAGTGGACCATTGTTAAATGCGTTCAGCAGACATCGGCCTGCCCTTGTTTTAAGAGGGTTTGGACCAAGTATCCTTGTCTAAACCAACTGATGAGGGCCAGTCGGATTTTTCCCTTGGGAATCAGAAGTGGGAATTAAGAGATGCTACAATGTTGACAGGGAGGCCTGGCGCTGTGATTCATGGAGTCACAAAGGGTCGGACACGACTGAGCGACTGGACTGAACTGAACTGAACTGAACATGTTGACAGTTCTGGAGGCCAGAAATCCAGTGTCAAGGTGTCCACAGGTTCAGTTTCTTCTGAGGATTCTCCATGGGCATGCCCAGCACCGTTCTCCTGTTGTGTCTTCAAATGCTCATGTCTTCACGCATATGTATCTCCGGGGGCCTTTTCTCTTCTTGGAAGGACACCAGTCAAACTGGACTAGGGCCCTGTCTTAACAGTCTTAACTTAATTACCTCTTTCAAGGTCTTATTCCCAAATATTGCGACATTCTGAGGTTTGGGGGCTTGGACTTCAGTATCTGATTTTGGGGAGAGATAACACATTTCAGTCCATAACACCTGGCCAGGGCCAGATTTTCTGTCCTTCCGTTCTGTGAGAATGCTTTTTTTCATTATACCAAGTCTTTGCTTTTTTTTTTTTTAAGATTTTTTTTTTTCTGATGGGTACGATTTTTAAAGTCTTTATTGAATTTGTTACAATATTGCTTCTATTTTATGGGTTTTTTTTTTTAGCCCTGAGGCATGTGGGACCTTAACTCTCCAACCAAGGATCGAACTTGCACCCCTTGCTTTGGAAGGCGAAGTCCTAACCACTGGACCACCAGGGAAGTCCCAGGTCTTTGTATTTGGTTACTCTTTGTTCCTCTCCATTGCAAAATCCCTGCCTATTTCTTCCTCTACCTGTCTTGTACTTATCACTCATTTATTCTGCCACAAACGTGCCTGGTCATATACTTTGGGACACGCCCAGGGACACAACAACGAACAGAACTTGGTTGACGTCTCCAAGGAGTTGGCGCTGCAAGCTTCTGTCAACTGCAATCCCAGAATTCCCAGTAATAATTAATTTTGATGGCTTAGGCATATATGGTCTTAGACTGTATCATCTGTTAACTTGGTCTCCCCAGAGAGTGTTTTTCTTGACTTAGGAACAGACACCACGGCACTGGGTAAGTCTATGGTTTGTTCACTGAGTAAGAATCACATACACACAGAGTTTGGAAAGGTGCAATTTCACAAAGAGAGATTTCAGTTTGCTATGTACAGTCTGTGGGGTTGCAAAGAGACAGGCACTACTGAGCGACTGAGCATGCACGCACTGCTCATATTAAATTGATGAGCCTTGCGCTGCCTAACCTTTACCCTGACATGCATTATTACTACTATATTAGGAGGCCAGTCTAACTATTAAAATTACAGATCTCAAACAGTCAAATCAGAGGCATGATGAAATATTCAACTTCCCCAGCACCAAAATGAAAACAATGCAATGACTTATCATGTTTCACCTAGCAAAGTAGCAATTTTTGTTTCTTTGTTTTTAATGAATTAAAATTTCCAGTTTGGGGCCAGAGTTTGGGAAAATGGACCACATGTTAAGCTGTGATGGAAGGAGAATATTGCTCAACCTTTAATTACCCAACAAATCCAGCTTTGCAAGAGCTTCAAAGTGGCAAATTTACAGCAAGGAATTTTTTTAAGGATAGAACACAAAAGTTCAACTATGAAGACGTTTATTGCCATAATATTTGCATTTGTAAACATGGGAAAAGCCAAACGTCTAATTCAATCCTAATTACTGAGTACATTTTGGTATCTCCAAAAAGTGGAATGTTCAACCATCACTGACTGATGCTGTAAAAGGCTCTTTAATGACATGGAATATGTTCAGATGCATATTTGAGTAAGGAAATGAGATCATAATGCATGAGAGTATGATCCCATTCTGGGAAAAAAATGAACGCATAGAAAAAACACACAAAGAATGGACACTAAAATAGAAACAGTGATTATCGTCAGGTGGCACGCATATAATTGGTTTTCATTTTATTCTTTTGTACTTCAGTGAGATAATGTACCATGCTTAGCACCGTCTGACATGGAAAAAAATCACTAAATAGATGATTACTTTTGATATTATTATTCATACAATGACTTGAGTAAATACCAACTTCTCAGCTTTGCTGTTAGATGTGAGCAAGATTGGAAAGTACCTGGTACACAGTTGGCCTTCAATAGATAATTTTTTTTTTTTTTTCCTGGCAGAGAGGGTTTTGTACCACAGTTCAGTTCAGTTCAGTCACTCAGTCGTGTCTGACTCTTTGCGACCCCATGGGCTGCAGCATGCCAGTCCTCCCTGTCCATCATCAACTCCCAGAGCTTACCCAAACTCATGTCCATTGAGTTGGTGATGCCATCCAACCATCTCATCCTCTGTTGTCCCCTTCTCCTCCTGCCCTCAATTCTTTCCCAGCATCAGGGTCTTTTCAAATGAGTCAGCTTTTTGCATCATGTGGCCAAACTACTGGAGTTTCAGTTTCAACATCAGTCCTTCCAATGAACACCCGAGACTGATCTCCTTTAGGATGGACTGATTGGATCTCCTTGCTGTCCAAGGGACTCTTAAGAGTCTTCTCCAATACCACAGTTTAAAAGCATCAATTCTTCAATGCTCAGCTTTCTTTGCAGTCCAACTCTCACATCCATACATGACCACTGGAAAAACCATAGCCTTAACTAGGCAGGCCTTCTTTCCCTGATAGCTCAGTTGGTAAAGGATCTGCCTGCAATGCAGGAGACCCCAGTTTGTACCACATGAGTTGAGAATAAGGATTCTTTAGGCAGATGGACTTAGATTCAAATCCCTCTCTTCGGCCCTTTTTTAAGCTGATCAAGAATGTAGGCAAATTAATTATGTCTTCTGAGCCTCAGTCTCTCCATTTGAAGACAGAGACAACAACATCTGTAGCCCAGGGATCCCCCAACCTCAGGGATCTAATGCCTGATGATCTGAGGTGGAGCTGATGTAATAATACTAGCAATTAAGTGTACAATAGATGTAATGCACTTGAACCATCCCTCCACCCCCATGTATATGGAAAAATTGTCTTCCATGAGACTGGTCCCTGGTGCCCAAAAGATTGGAGACCACTGCTATAGACTAAGATTATTGTGAGCCTGAAAGATTATGGACAAACATCATGCAGCCCACAGGCAGTTTAGTCTCTGATTTCTACCATATTGTATGAAAATAATAAGCATTCTATCTGTCAAACCAAAATGTGCAATTTTAAACATAAGAAATACATAGATCTTGAGGACTAAACCTTTTGCCTACATCTTGTTGCTATT
Organism: Bos javanicus; assembly: GCF_032452875.1. NCBI lineage: Eukaryota > Metazoa > Chordata > Mammalia > Artiodactyla > Bovidae > Bos > Bos javanicus. Next base: position 60,272,936 of record NC_083884.1, on the reverse strand, counting down.
CAGTACAGTGAAAATGCATTTGGCAAAGAGCTAGGACATTACCAGTTTCAGGAAAGGAAAAGAGTGTCAAAAGAGCTTATGAGAGCCAAGAGGTGATTTCAGGAGAGAGAAAAAAGGGAAGAAGCTCTTGTGACCTGAAAGGAGTCTAACTCAAAGCTTCCCCTCCCTGCCGACCCCGCAAGGCTTCCTTTAAGCTTTAAGCTAGATAGGAAAGGTGTTGGCCACACGAGTCTCACCAAGTTTACTAGAATCATCTGCTTTCGATACCGCACAAATCCCCTGTGAGCTCCGAAACAAGGTCCGCTCAGTTAGCAAGCTGCCTTCATTTGACTAGTAAAGAAGTGATTTGCAAGCAAAATGCACAGATAAAGATATACTGTTAAGATGGGCATCATATATTATGGGTACATATACATGTGTATCTCCAAACTATCATCATTCCTTTTTCCCCTACTTAATAGGTTTCTTTATTTTTCAGCTTTATAGGGATATAATTGGCAAATAACATTGTGTAGGTTTAAAGTATACAATGTGATGATTTCATAAACATATATATTGCAAAGTGATTACCACAACAAGATTAGTTAACACATTCATTATCTCAAATAGTTAAAATGCTTTTTTTAAATCTTTTTTTTTAACTTTTTATTTTGTAGAGTATAGCTGATTAACAGTGTTGTGGTAGTTTCAGGTGGACAGCAAAGGGACTCAGCCATACATACACATGCATCCATTCTTCCCCAAACTCGCCTCTCATCCAGGCTGCCACATAACCCTGAGCCAAGTTCAATGTGCTGTACAGTAGGACCTCGTTGGTTAGCATTTGATTTTTTAACATAGTGTGTGTAAGTCCATCCCAAACTCCCTAACCAGCCATTCCTACCATCCTTCCCCCAGAAACCATAAGTTCATTCTCTAAGTCTGTTAAAATGCTTTTTTTTTTTTTTTAAATGAGACCTTTTAAGATCCACTCTCTTGCTGTTTAGTCGCTCAATTGTGTCCAACATTTTTGCGACCTCATGGACTGTAGCCTGCCAGGCTTCTCTGTCCATGGGATTTCCCAGGCAAGAATACCAGAGTGGGTTGTCATTTCCTTCTCCAGGGGATCTTCCCGACTGGGGGATCAAACCCGAATCTGCTAAAGTAGCAGGCCAATTCTTTACCACTGAGCCACCAGGGAAGCCCTTCTACTCTGCACTGGGAACGCAGAGTCTTAGCCACTGGACAACCAGTGTAGTCCCCGTAACTCCTCTCCTGTTGTAGGGTAAATGTGGGCTGATACCACAAGTGTATTCCAGAGCAGGCGCAGGACCTAGTCCCAGCCATTCAAAGCATTCCCTCTTCCTGGTAAGTGATTGGCTCAGGAATGAACATGTAACTCTAATTAGACCAATGAGAGTCATTCCTGGGAAGAATTACTCTTGCTACTCTCTTAGCAACTTTCCAGTTTCCCATGTTATATGTTAAATTCCTCAGAACTTATTCATTTAGTAACTAAGTTTGTATCTTTTGACAAGCTTTACCCATTCCCTGCCTTATCCCCCTGTCCCTGGCAACCACCAATCTACTCTCCTTTTCTAAGAGTCAGGATTTTTTAAATTGCAAGGTATAAATGCTATCCTCAGTATCTGTCTTTGTCTGTCTGATTTATTTCACTTAGCATAATACCCTTAAGTTTCATCCATGTTATACCAAATGTCCTTCTTTTTATGGCTGAATAATATTTCATTACACATAATTATATTAATTACATATGTTATATATAATAATTAGCAATATGTCATATTCCAGCACATTTATATACATATGTATATAAACAATATACGTGTATATACACTCTGTAATGTAACATGCTGCTAAGTTGCTTCAGTCATGTTCGACTCTGTGTGACCCCGTAGATGGCAGCTCACCAGGCTCCGCCATCCCTGGGAAAGTATTTTTTATTTTCTTTATCCATTTATCTACTGGCAGACATAGGTGTTTCTACGTCATAGCCATTGTAAATAATGCTGTAGCTCCTACACTAACCCTAAAGCTTGGGGAAGTGAAAAGGTAGGGACCCACAGCAGCTGACTTTGACCCAGACAAGCCCAGGAGAGTGCCAGAGGAGGGCAGACTTCCCAAAATGAGGACATTTATTATTTAAACATTGATTGTTCTGTTTAAGTCACAGAGACGGAAAAGGCTTTCCATTTGTAAAAGTCATTTTTTAATGGCAGATCAAAATTGGCCCACATTTTGCTGGATCATGAGTGCTTAGGGATGCCAAAGAGGTGTGTGTCCCGCCTGCCAGAGCAGGATTACTAAGAACAGTGCTGAACCCCACGCACCCATCTGGCGTAGATATAACAAGCTTCGTCAGGTCCTTGTTTCAGTCAGTGTCCTGCCAGGAAATAAAAACCGTTCTGATCTTTAACATGGAGAGAATTTAATATAGAGAATGAATTACCTAGGTAACAGAAGAGTGAAGAAGCCGAACGGTCCATGGCAAAGCGACAGATCAACAATAAAATGAGATGCTAATATCCCAAGGCTGGAGGCACAACTAAGAGAGTCAGGGCTGGCTGGCAGGAATTCAGTGCACGGCAAGGGCTGCTCTGAAAGAACTGGAGCCAAGAAGAGACACTTGGTCAAAGTATGTCACAGGGCATACTTTCATGGGAAAGAGACACAGACTCCACCTCTTGATGTGTGGAATGGTATTCACATATAAGGAAAGAAGGGACTGATGGTGTCCATCTTTAGGGACTGTACCACAATAGGCATTTAGGATTATTATGCTGTCTTGATGAACTGACATTTTTGACCCTTTTATCATCAGCTCCAGGTGGCGCAGACGGTAAAGTATCTGCTTGCAATGCAGGAGACCTGGGTTCGCTCCCTGGGTCAGGAAGATCCCCTGGAGAATAGCATGGCAACCCACTCCAGTATTCTTGCCTGGAGAATCCCATGGACAGAGAAGCCTGGTAGGCTATAGGTAATGGGATCGCGAAGAGTAGGACACGACTGAGCGACTAACACTTTACTAGGTGTTCCTCATGGCTTGAATTCTACCTCACCTGCTATTAATATAGCCACCCCAGCTTTTTTATGGTACATGCATGGTATATCTTTTCCGCCTTTTTAATCTATCTGTGACTTTACATTTATGGTATATCCCTTATAACACAATATAGTTGGTTCTTGCTTTTTCAGCCAATCAAATGTTCTCTGTCTTATAATCAGAGTATTTATTTCATTTATCTTCAATACAAATATACATAGCTGGATTTGTCTACCACCTTGGTTCTTTTTTTATTCTATTTATCCTAGCTCTTTATCCCCCTTTTTCCTATATTCTTTTGTACCAACTGAATATTTTTAGCACATTTTAATTTCTTCTATTGTATTTTTAGCACATGCATTGAAGATTATAATATGCTTCCCTAACACAGTGTAATCTGAATTAATATTTTACTTATCACCATATAACCTGAATTAATTTTATACCTCTCATTTTATACAATACCCTTGAATTCATCTCTGCTGTCCTTAATGCTATTGGTATTATTTATTTTACTTATATAAAGTTTATAAGCCCCACAATATATTACTTTACAACATATTAGTATATTTTGCTGTAATCAATTGTCTCCTAAAGAAATTAAGAAATACATATTTTTAAAGTCATTTGTATTTACCCATATATTTACCGTTTCTGACATGCTTAATTCTTTTGTGTTGATCTAATTTTCTGTCTAAAGAACTTCCTTTAACATTTCTTGCAGACAGGATTGCTGGTGATGAATTATTTCGATTTGTTTATCTTTGTCTTTACTTTTAAAAATTCTGTGCAGCAAAGTGATTGACTTTGGTCTTCTCATATGTATTTACTTACTTTTACCTGAAGGTACTGCCCCAAAAATATAAAAGGGAGAATGAGAAAGCTGGAAAAATCCAGGAGAGAAAGGTTCTGGTGGCATAAGTGTCTACTAATGAATCCGTTTGTATCTGACACTTACAATCAAATCTCTGATTCCCTATGGGGGTGATCCTAGCTTACATTTACCTCTTTCCTGGGTTCCTATCTCAAAACAGGGTTATAAAATTCAGTAGGGCAAAGTTGATGTTTAGAGTCATCAGAAGCCACTGCCTGCTTTCTCACTGGTCCTGCATAAGCGCTTTTCATGGTCATATTTTTCCTCACAATGTACAAAATCAGGGTGAAGTCCCCACGGTCTTAATCCTGAACAATTTTCCTTGAATACCAAGCCATGGTTTGCTGTTAAGCTCTAAGCCTCCTAACCTGTTACTTGTTTTCTTGTCTTGATCTTCCTTGACCTTCTTCTTAGGTTCCCTTCCTTATACCAATTCAGTCTTCCTCTGTCAGTGTCCTGTCAGGAAACTCTATTAATCTCCCAGTGGAATGCTATCTTTCAGTATAACGTTAACCAACATATTCTAATCACAGCATAAACCCTCAGACAGTAGGTTTCCATTTCTCTCTATCCCCTTTCCACTTTGTCTCAGATCTATAAGTCAGATCCAGCTCATTTCCTTCAGTGAGGCAAGAGAATACTCTGGTTAAAACCATGGGTTTCAGAGTTAGACCTGGATTTAAATCTTGGCTCTGAAATTTTTGTAGATGAGTGATCTTGTCTAATAAACTTCACTTCTCTCAGCCTCAGCTCTGAATCTGAAAGGTGGGGAAATAAACTCTTACGAGGATTAAATGAGATGTGAAATATAAAACATCTAAGTCAGGACAAAGTCAATGTTGTCAATCTTTAAAAACTCTTCCTGGGACTTCCCTGGTGATCCAGTGGTTAAGACTCTGCATGGACAGTGCAGGGGGCATAGGTTTGATCCCTGGTCAGGGAAGTAAGATCCCACACGCTGCACTGTGTGGCCTAATGATAGTAATAATAGTAATCAAGTAACTAAAAAACAACCCTTCTCCTTCCTTTTGTGTCTTCAGAATGAGAATAACAATGTTGGAAAGGTCAAATACCCACTGCCATATTCAAAACGGATAACCAAGAAGGACCTGTTGTATAGCACATAGAACTCTACTCAACGTTATGTACCAGCCTGGACGGGAGTAGGGTTTGGGGGGAGAATGGATACGTGTATATGTATGGCTGAATCCCTTTGCTGTTCACCTGAAACTACCACAATATTGTTAATTGGCTATACTGCAATAACGAAAAAAAAAAAAAAAGTTTAAAGTTTGAAAGAAAATAAAATCCAAAGTCTTCACTTAAAAGAAAAAATAGAACAATGTTAGCTGCACCTTTTGCTTAGATTTGGGGGATTTTTAATCAATATTGAAAAAATCTAGACATGGTATCTGTTAGTTTACCCACTGTCCAAACAAATGGTTTATTACTGAACTTCTCTCATTTAAGTTTCTTAAGACCTCATTCCCTCCCCTTAGGTCTCTAGTTCCAGTTGGTAGAAGTCAAAATGAACCACAAAAACAACAGAATCCTTTTCCAGGATTGCTCAATAAAATCCGATTATACCCGAGGCCCCGGGGGGTGTCACTGATGCAGCAGACATGAAACGTATCTTCTTTGAGGGGAGGATGATTTACAGGAATTCTCTGGACCTTTCTGGTTGCTTTCATGAAATGGTTCCCTTAATCCACTATCCTCTAGATGAATTGCCAACGTTTCCAAAACCACCTCCCATAAATTATCTATATGGTAGAGAGTTAGCATTCGTAAGGGATAAAATTCATGCCAGACATTGGACAAAGTCCCTCAGGTAGATTATCTCTTTTTGACTCTTCAGCCCTGTAAGGTTTGTCCTTAGCTTCATTTTCCAGACGAGGAAACGGAAATTCAGAAAATGTAGGTTATTTGCCCAAGGTCAAATGTTAGTAAGTAGGTGGATCTAACCAGATTCAAACACAGTTCTGTTTGTTTCAACCCAACTCTGCTGCCTCCTTGCAGAAACCTTCAGCTTCCAAATCCTCATTGCACCAGGAACGAATCTATCACACCGTAATATTTTTCTGTTTCAAGTGTTAGTTTTCCTAGCCTCTTCCCCCATCCTACCCCCTACATTCATTCTATTGTAAAACATTCAATACCTGCAGCCTTTGAAAGGAGAAAAGAACCTGAAAGCTCCAGTGGAATGAAAATGCGAAGGCTTCTTCAAACTTAAGTGGCATTAGAAGCAATTACATTTGTGCAAATGTAGAAAAGCCTGTTGCTATTTTTGATCACCCCACACCCCAAGGCAGTAAACTAGGAGGAAAGCTGTTAACCATTTCAGATCACAGACTTCTAGCAGCAAAGACCCAGTGCTTTATTTTTCCACCCTCTATTGTCAGTATTAATAGGATGGTACCTCCTTTTTTTTTTAAGTGAAACCAGTATCTGCTTACTCAAATAAATTAATGTTTTTATTTTTCCTGAGAATAGTTTTACATGGCAATTCTGGTACACGTCTGTATGACTCATCTGTTGGAAACAAGACACACTCATAAAACATAACCTTAAATCTTTGCATTTAGTGATAGTTTTTATACCTTTTCCTTTCTTTTTCTTTCATAATGGCATCTATGGACCTACACCCAGTATTGTTTTTACAGACACAAGTGTACACCTAAAAGAAGAATCTAAGAGGATGACGAAAAATAAGGCAAAGCCAAATGTATTTAAAAATGTACGAAGATGTAAATAAGGTCACTCGAAAAGTGCGAAGATGTAAGTAAGGCTTGCAAAGACATGGACTGTTAAGTCTGAGAGAGAGGAAAAAAATTCTGCCCACTTGAGTTCAGAACAGGAACAGTTGCTCTTAGTTATCTATTGTTGTGTTATAAACCACTCCAAAATGGAGGAGCTTTAAAAGGACAGTTTATTTTTGCTGACAGCTCCGCCATCTGGGCTGGGCTCAGCTGTGCAGTTCTTCTGATCCATGTCTGCTCCAGTCTGCTGCGGCTGGAATGTCTAAGATAGATGTGAAAACTTGAACAACTGGGGCTTTGGCAGGAATGGGTAGAATAGCTGGGGTCTACTTAGCCATCATGCTCTCTCCCCACATGGCCTTTCTCTTGAGTTCCTCAGGCTCTCTCACAGCGTGGTGAGCTTGAGGTCACTGGACTTCAGAAAGGTAGAAGCTACCTGGACTCAAAAGCCCCAGGACTCCATTTTTTCTGTAAATGGCAGCCCACTCCAGTATTCTTGCCTGGAAAATCCCATGGATTGCAAAGCCTGGTAGGCTACTGTCCATGGAGTCTCAAAGAGTCGGACAGGACTGAGTGACTTCACTCACTCACTCATCCGTCAAGCTAAGTCAAAAAGGCCAACAGAGGTTTAAGGGGAGGAAAAACACTCCACCTTTGGAGGAGATGCCCAACCCATAGAGACAGGGAGGATTCATTCGATAGTGATCATTGTTGGACACATTCTATCACTTAGGAGCTAGCAGGCTGCTTGATAACAACTCTGTCGAACACAAGTTAAAATTAGTGGAATATACCACAGCAATGAAAACGAATAAATTGTAGCTACATGCAAATGCACTGGCAAATCTTCCAAACCTCACAACCCTACAAAAAAACAAAAACAAAATAATGCATAACCTATGATTCATTTTGTGAATTTTAAAGGCAAGCATAGTAAACTACATTGTTCAATGATACATATATAGGTGGCAAAACTATGAAGAAAAGCAAGAGAAAAATATCATAAAAGATTCATGGTCAATTCTAGATAGGATGTAGGTAGTTATAATCAGGAGGTGACATTGGAGGCTTCTGGGTGCTAGCAATATTTTTTTTTCCTTGCCCTGGGTGATGGTCATATGCATATTTGATTTCATTGTTAAATTGATCGTGTATGCATATTTTCTGTGTGTATGTTATACTTCTAAATTTAAAAAAAAAAAAGCAAAAAGTTAAATTTTGGCTAAAATATAAATTTGTCAGATGTACATTTGCTGTGTGCAGCTCAAAATTCTGACTAGCAAAGAGTGTGATAAAACAGAGAAAAGAGTGCGGACCTGCTTCTCTGCCTAAAACCTCAGGTTCACTCATGAGAATGATAGTTGACGATTTTGGAATTGCTGATATGTCCCAGGTTATCATTAGATGCTTTTTGTTGTTGTTGTGTTCATTCATTCATCTGTTCTTTATTTTTAAAACTTTTTATTTTGTATTAGGGTATAGCTGATAAAAAACATTGTGATAGTTTCAGGAGAACAGTGAAGGGACTCAGCGATTCCTATACAACTATCCATTCTCCCCCAATCCCCTCTCCCATCCAGGCTGCCTCATAACATTGAGTAGAGTTCGGTTATCCACTTTAAATATAGCAGTGTGTGCATGTCCACCCCAAACTCCCTAACTAGCCCTTCCCCTTGGACTAGGTGCTTTAATACACTCTTGTACATAAGCCAGAGAAAACCCCAAGTGGGTATGATGTCCATTTTCCGGACAAAGACACAATGGCTGGTTAAGTGCAGCTCCAAGGTCACACAACATTTGAGCCCAGTCTGTTTGACTTTGAACTTCCTCCACAGAAAAGCCCTTGGCACGGGGATCCTGAACATCAACAAGTTTCACCCATCTCCTGTGCTCTGGCTCCTCAGATCAAGAATGGGCAGCACCCAGGTCACCACCAGCACAAAAGCACCATTGTCCAGGCCTCGTTCTCACTGGGGAAGTGCCCACCGCAACCACTGGGGGACTTGGATAGGTGTCAGGCCCCCTGATGGAAGGCTCTCTGCTTGGCTGCTGGCTGTTGACAGGCTGAGTGGCTGCCTTGGCTGTGCCAGGTTGTAATAAAGCTGCCTGGCACCCAAGATCTGCCGACCAAGGGAGTGCAAGGACAGTGGAGACTGCCTCCGAATTCCAGAAATCACAGGGTGTTTATTCTGAGGCCAGCCTCCCATCGCCCACTGCACTGGACGCTGCCGCTGTCTGGAAGGGCTGAGTCTGGACAGAATCCAGGTTAAATAATAGTGTAATAAGGAGCAGGTCTCTGTTTTGAGTTTTGCAGATTAGGCCATTTCAAAGGGACAAGAGGGGTTTTAGGACCCTTATTGGGGTCTATTATAACATGACCTACTAAAATGTACTGGAGAAAAAATCTCTTGTTGAAAAAGAAAGAGGAGGAGTTTTGCAATGTTTCTTTTGAGAAATTATTTAGCCTTATGACGGTACTTCTTTTTTCTGGGTACTAGAAAAACAGAATACTATGTTGTCATTAGTAACTTTGGGGGGTGGGGAACAAAGGGGGATGTTCTCAGTAATGACAATGCTTACATTGTCAAAACTCAAATCCATTACTGTCTTCCCACTGCTCTGCAAGGGAAGTGGGTCAGATATCATTAAATTAAAAGATGAAATTAGGCATTAAAGGGGATCTTTTCTAGAATTCATGTTTAGAGAGTAAATTATTTTCTCTTTGCTTCACATTCAAAATTGAGGAAGAACTTTTTAGGGAATCATGATTATGGTAAAACTAACATGTATACCACTGATATTAACATTAAGATGATGAAGATGGAGAACGGGAAAGGGACAGGGAGAGACAGAGAAGGAGGAGGAGAAGGAGGAGGAGGAGGAGCAGGATCGGGGGAGAGTGAGCGTAAGTAATTGTGTGTCTTAAGCACCAACTATCTCATGGACAGAGGAGCCTGGCAGCCTACAGTCCATGGGGTCACAAGAGTCCGACACGACTTAGCAACTAAACCACCACCACCATGCATGGTTTATTATTCAAGGCTCTTTCTTACCTAGTCTTCCCTTGGAGGAGTTGCCCTCCACAGTTCCAGAAGGGAATGCCATATTGTATATTGGCATATGTTGGCAAGGTGATTATATGTTGGACACCCAGCCCAGGTTGGGTCAGTCCAACTTCTCTGTCCTAGGAATTTGGAATCGGCGACTCTGAGATAACTGACTTGGCTCTGCTGAGACTTGAAAGCTGGGGGAGACTGTTAACAGCAAAGAATCGCCCTCTACAAAGAGAGAAAAGAAAGTAAGAGTTGTGATTGGAGATGTCCTGAGCACCCAGAGGAAAGGACAGTGGAAATCAGGCTTTGTGAGTCCCAATTATATTACTATGTGCAATTTGAGGGCTTTCTAGATCCTTCTCCTTTCTCCTCAGTTAATTTCAACGGATTTCTACTTCTTGTAACCAAATGATCATGGTATCATCTCTGAGTCTTTCACCACCTTATCCAAGTTTTACTAGTTGATTGAAAAAGTACCTGAAGCACAGAGTGGGTAAACTATTTGCTCAGCCACATCATCAGTACTGCAACTCTGAGGCAAGAATCAAGGTCCCCTACAGCCTGAAATCTTTTCCTGACTAAAGGTGAAGCTGAGGAAATCCATAGTCATCTGTGCTCATAACCTGGCCACTCTATTCAGGGCTCCTTTGGTTGCCAGAAAAAAAAAAAAATCATATTCAGGGTCATGTGAAAATTTTTTAAGGAACATTTTCTCATATAAGCTAAGTCTATTAGTTCCAGCCATGATTGCATCCATAGGCATAAGCCATGTTGGCTGAATCTATTTGTCTCCCCCTCAGCTCTACTTCCTGCTAGCTGGCTTCATTCTGAAACAGACTGTCTTCACTGTGAGACAGATGGCTGCATATAAGCTATCTTTTCTATCTTTTCTATCTTTTCAGTTTATCAATTCAGGCTGGACCAAGAAAGAGGCTTTGCTCATTTTTTCAACACTCTTCCCAGGAATGACTCTCATTGGCCTAATTTGAGTCACATGTCCATTCCTGAGCCAATCACTAGCCAGGAGGAGGGCATGCTTTGATTGGCTGGGACTAGGTCATGCCCCTACTCGAGAATACAGTGGTGGTAGTCCACCCACATTTACCATACAACAGGAGAGGGGTGATAGGGACTATCCTGGTTGTCCAGTGGCTAAGATTCTGCACTCCCAGTGCAGGGGACCCAGGTTCAGTCCCTAATCAGGGAATTAGATCCCACATGCTGCAACTAAAGATTCTGCATGCCACAAGGAAGACCCGAAGCAGCCAAATAAATAGATATTTTAAAAAGAGAGAGAGAGAGATGCTAAGAGAAAAACTGCTGGGTCTTGTTATGCAAAGAAAGGAGAATGGATAGTGAGTGGATCAAAGTGATAGACATCTAATACCTATGTGATCAATTAGTCCTGTGGTGGACCTATCATTATACAACATTATCTGGAATTCTCCTTTGGGTCAGTGGGCTTGGAGGGGGATTTTAGGAATTAGGCAATGGTAGATGTTTTGATGTTTTGAAATAGGTTAGCTCATAGTTGCCTTTTACAGCTAAGAAGTGAAGAGACCTGCCCCAGGCACACATCTGTTGGGAAAGAGGCAGGCTTGTTCCTGATACCCAGGCTGGGACACCCAACTTGGCCTCGTACCCTGGCGTCTTCCTTCCCAGGGCCACTTTGGCTCACCCAGCAACAAAGCATCTGGCAGTTTCAAGATTTCTCACCATTTCCCAGCAAGACTTCTGGCATTGCCTTGACCAAAAAGGATATTCCAGACACTACAACGAGATGATATCAGAAATCTAAATGCAAAACAGGCATTCCCATGTTCCCATTAGTCAATGTGACTGCATGTTACAAATCACTGCTTTCACATTTCACTGTTACCAACTAGTTCTCTTTTTAAAAAAACATACAAAGAAGGGAAGGGACGGATGTAGTATCGATGAAACTGTTCTTTTGGATGTTAAAGGAAGAGAAGTCACCTAGACGTGTCATGAAACGAAATCTTGAAATTTTTTCTAAAGACCTTTGAAAAAAATCAACTATTATTTGCTTTTGACAGTTGAATCTTAGATGAAACAAAGATCTAGGGACAGAAAATCACTACATTTAGTAACATTGGCAAGAATTGGGCAGTGGGTCCACCTTTTCTGACAAGAAATAGTTGGTGTATTTTTCCACAGTTTCTACCTCTCCCTTCTTCATCATTACGCAGCTGAGTCTTAGTAGTCACGAATCATTACACATGTACTCTCAAAATCCAGAGACATTCATCATGGTAAATAAATGTAAAATGGTAAATAAAGGTAAAATAAAACATTGTATATGTATGGCTGAGCCCCTTTGCTGTCCATCTGAAATTATCACAACATGGTTAATTGACTATACTTCAATATGAAATAAAAAGTTTTTTAAAAATAAAAGTAAAAAGGTCATATAAAAAAAGTAAACATTGCCTCAAATTGTTGCATGTTTTATGAAAAAATGATAGAGGCCATAATTTCACTAACAGTGAAGAATGTTTTTTACAAGTTGGATAGGCAGACCTATAGTCTTTTCTCACTCACTGTATTTGAGGAAGGTAAGTTCATGACCCAGTGATGACATGAGAAAACTGAGGCTCAGGGAGTAAGCAAGGCTTGATCAAGATTGTACAGTAAGCTAGTGTTGGCCACGAATGAGAACCTGGGCTTATTAACCCTGGGTTCCACATGCTTCATTATCTGGCAGTACGGGCCCTCATCCAGGAGATTTCCTATCAGATCAAAATTAATGGCACCTTTTGTAATGAACGTTCTGTAACCTCCCTTTACTAGGCTGGAATGAAAATGATAGATTATAAAAACTATGTATATAATTTAGAGATAACGTAACCTACATACACACATAATTCATACACACACATACATGACTGCAGTATAAATGAGAAATAGGACACAGAGGATGAATGACAAATAATCCTCTATGTAGAAGTGCTGTGAATGCAGTAACTACTGTGGCTGATTGCTATGAGTGTGTGATGCTGCGCTGTGCAGGCAACTCAATTCCTATTAATGGCATTTCCATCTTGTCCTGAACGTAGCCAAGTTCAGTTTTTCCTTGGATTACATGGTAGTGGCAAGTTCAGAAAAATTCAGGATACATCGAAACTGAGAAAAAAAAAGATATGCGATTATATTTATAAAACAGAGTTAGGCTTTGGGCTCAGATAATTATTGACATGTTTTCACCTATGAAAATGTCTAGTGGTGGATTTGAAAGTTCTGTGAGACACAGAGTAATCTTTTATAGGGTTCTGTTTATTGCAGAACATCTCAAATCCCTGACCCTTGCCCATTAAATGCCAGTAGTGTACCCTGCAATCACTGAGACAGTTAAAGAATACCCCCACAAACTTCTGGCACTCTTCTTAATTGGTAACATTACTATCAATGGAAACCACTGTTGTAGACCTTTCTCAGCTCCATTCTGGACTACTTGGTTGGATCTATACAGCTGAAGGGGCTTCCCAGGTGGCACAGCAGTAAAGAACCCACCTGTCAACGCAGGAGACTCAGGTTCGATCCCTGGGTCAGGAAGATGCCCTGGAGAAGGAAATGGCAACCCCCTCCACTATTCTTGCCTGGGAAATCCCATAGACAGAGGAGCCTGGCAGGCTACAGTCCATGGGGTCGCAAAAGAATCAGACATGACTTGGCGACTAAACCACCACCACCATACAGCTGCAGAGACGCCCCAAAGGATCATGAGATATTTTGGATCACTGGAAGCTATGCCTAATGACCCCAGTTCCTGGGGATTTGCCCAATCTGTTCAAATAAGGAGCATCCTACAGAGATTACTTGGGAATGGATTCAGAGGAAATTCTGGGACGACCTGGGAATAATATTTCAAATGCCCACATATGTACTCTCAAGCAAAAGCAAACCTCCCAATGGAAACCAGTAAGAATGGGTGGGAATTGGGGGCCAGCCCTCAAAGCCTTTAGCATGGTGAGAAAAGATGAATCCAGAGGAATGCCAGGGCCCAAGAAACAGGTAAAACAGAGCAGAAGTCCTTTGCAACCAGAAGACAGCCAGGAAGCTGGGCCTGAGGCTATTGTTATGCAAATGAATGCACAGAAAAACCCCACGCTCCAAGTATTCCCTTGAACAGTGGCTTAAGAGAGCCCTCAAAGATGTTTTTACCACATGTGCAAGAAATTAAAATTAGGCTTAAGCTCATCTGAAGAGCCACTTTGACATTGCCATATGGTGGGAGCAAAGCTGCGTTTTGGATTTAGCAAACATCTTAAACTATTTTTCAAATGATTTAGGTTCAGCAAGACCCAAAATGTATTTTTTTTTTCCTTCAAGTACCTTTCCCCCTGATTTTAAACCCTAGGGTATTTTGAAGAAAATTCAAGCCACATGGTTGTGTTTCATTTACACTTAACTCATCAACATATTGTTTTGCAGGAGTCATTTGATGTCCAAAAGGACTTTGTAAATTATATGCTAAATGTATGTGTACACACACACACTTAACAATACTCTCCCGAGGAATAAGGAACTATGTTTTGCTAAGAATTAACACCAAAGAAACAAAGTCAGATGAATCCCTTCAAGTTCTCAACTTGGCAAAAGAAAGTCCCCCCATCCAGCTAAAGGCAAACACCAAATGTTTGTGTGGCAGAACAGCCAAGTCCCCAGGGGCTGAGGAGAGTCCCATGACTGTAGGGTGCATGCATGCTCTGACTCTTGGCAACCCCACGGACTGAAGCCCACCAGGCTCCTCTGTCCATGGGATTTCCCAGGCAAGAATACTGGAGGGGGTTGCCATTCCCTCCTCCAGGGGATCTTCCCGACCCAGGGATGGAACCTGTGTCTCCTGCATTGCAGGCGGATTCTTTACCTTCTGAGCCATTGGGAAATCTGTAACTATAGGACCAGGACAAAAAGATGCAGGGAGACTCCTTGAGCATGGGAAGCCAGAGACTTTCCAGACTCTGGGAAGACTGTGAATGGTCTCAGCTTTGCAAAGAAGTGTTAATGAAGGACTTAGATCTATACCTTTATGGAAATCTATCCTGCCCATGCTGGTGGGTTGCTTTGAGATAGATGGATGGATGGACAGACAGACAGGAAGAAAGAAAGAATAGGTAGAGAAAATAGATAGAGAGATAAATACATATAGGAAAGTGAAAGTGTTAGTCATTCAGTTGTATCCAACTCTTCACGACCCCATGGACTGTAGCCCACCAGGCTCCTCCGTCCATGGGATTCTCCAAGCAAGAATACTGGAGTGGGTTGCCATGCCCTTCTCCAGGGGATCTTCCCAACCTAGGGACTGAACTCAGGTTTCTGGCATTGTAGGCAGATTCTTTACCATTTGAGCTATCTGGGAACACATATGCATATATATTTATGTGTGATGTATATATTTATATATATTCACCATCATTATTGTCATTATCTAGGAGGGAAAAAAATCCTTCAAAAAATAAACAAACAAATCTTACAAGTTGCATCAATATAGAAAGTAGATGAAATCAGTATTTTTCATAGATTAAATTTACGGCATTCAAAGGTTTATATGTCAAACATAAAATCAGACACTGGGAAAATGAGACTGTTGTGATGAACCTATACAGTGAAATCAGTTATTAACTCTGACATTTGGAGTCTTGTACAAATTCATTCAACTTCTTACTGTATAGTTCTTAGTTATCACAAAGTTACCAGCACACTATGGATTGAGAGACTGGGCTTCCCAGGTGGTGCTAGTGGTAAAGCGCCAGTGCAGGCAACCTAAGAGATGCAGGGTCGATACCCACGCCAGTGTTCTTGCCTTGTGAATGCCAGGGACAGGAGAACCTGCTGGGCTACGCTCCATAGGGTCGCAGAGTAGGACGCGACTAAAGCGACTTAACACACACACACAGTAACTGCAAATGCTAACATTTAATAAAAAAAGAATAGAATCTCAGGATGTCAAAGGACAGCAAGAAATTCACGCTTTAGGACTGCATCCCTAAAATGCTTAATGAGCATTTCTTGTATAATACATACAAGTTAGCTAAGAAGTAACTTAATTTACTTCTAGAGCAGTAAGCACCCATAATAAAATGCTGCCCCAATGTCATATGGTCCACATTCAATTTTTACTGCAACCCAGCATCTTAAGGCAAATCCTAGCCACAAGGATATCTCTACCCTCATGACAAAAACCAAATCAAACCAAACCGAACTCAAATGAACTAATATTATCACTGATTCATAAGGACGTGTTTCATAGAAGTAGCTGAAAAGTGGATCAATGGCAGCATAAGCAATTAAGATATTTAATTATCTCATGTGTTATTAATAAAGGCAAACACAAGAAAGATCACAGGATTGTTGTCTTTAAAAGAAGCACCATATATGCCTTCTACATTGTGAATGAGTTTATGTTTGTCTTGCTCACATGAAACCTTCCTCCAAAGTGTGGATGGATTTGATTTGACAAGAAGATGACCAGGTATTACAACAGAGAGACAGAAAGGCAAGAAAACATTATCCTAACTGCCAACATGCCCCATGATCTGGCATTTGCAATTTAAATCTCGCTTCCCTTGCCACTCCACTCACCTGAGTCAGAGGCTTCACCCTCTGCGCCACCACCAACAGAGAGCATTCAGCTGCACCAACCAGGCTCCAAGTCTTTGCCTGAGCTGTTCTGTATGACACTCTTCTTGCAGATCCTGAAATCCAGCCTATCTTTCTGTGTGCTAAGAACTGGCTCAAAGGCCTAATTCTCAGGAAGCTTTCCCCAATCCTCTACACTAGAATTAATCACTCTTTGAGTCTCTCCTTGTAACTCTACCATAATTACTATTACTCTTATTAATCATTGCCTTAGGTGATTTGATGACTTGTGCCAAAACCTGTGCGGGGAACCTCACAAACATTATGTCATTTAATACCCACAACAATCCACCGAAATCATTTCTTCTTCCTCCTCCCTGTTCTTCTCCTTCTTTCTCCTCCTCTCCCTCCCCTTTCCCATCTTCTTTCTCTTTTTTCCTCTTCTCCTCCTCTTTCCCTTCCTCTCCTCCCCCCTCCTCCTTCTCTTCCTTTTCTCCAACATCATCAGCATCATTTTCTCTCCCATCTCCTCTTTATTCTCCTTCTCCTTCCCATTCTTATTTATCATTATAATTCTAATTTTGTAAGCAAGAAAAGAGAGGTTCAGAGAGGCTTAGCAACTAATTTAAGCTCGCACATCAAGCTAAGTGAATGAACCAGGCTTTGAATCCTAGCTGGACGTGAACTGCTTCTGTCAACTTCTGCTGACCATTGTACTCTATAGCATCTCCATACTCCATGCTTTAGCCAGGCTTCACAGCTAACCATACACCTGCCATCTCCCTGCCAGCCTATCAGATATTTATGGGCAGTGATCTTTGTACTCTTCATCTTTAAGTCTCAGTAAATATTAACTCTTATTTTAAAAACTAGTTTTGAAGGGGAAAATCATTCCTGTGGCTAAATACACACACACACAGGGTAAAATGGGAAATAGAGTGAAAAGTCTTTCATCCCTGACCACCCCCTCCCCCAGGCACCTGGTTCCCCCTGCTCTGACCCAATTAGTTACATTGACTTCTTATTCATCCTTGTAGAAATACAAGAAAGTATGTAAATACACCTCCTTCCTCTTTTCTATTTTTCAAATTTTATTATGATTATGCCACACCATGAGGCTTGTAGGATTTTAATTCCCGGATAGAACCCAAACCCTTGGCAGTGGGAGTGCAGAGTCGTAACCACGGGACCACCATGGAACTCCTTCTTCCCTCTTTTTTAAAACATAAATTGCAGTAAGCTGTAAACAGGGCTTCCCAGGTGACTCAGTGGTAAATAATTCACCTGCCAATGCAGGAGACGCAGGTTCAATCCCTGGGTTGGGAAGATCCCCTCGAGAAGGAAATGGCAACCCACTCTAGGATTCTCGCTTGGGAAATCCCATGCACAGAGGAGCCTCGTGGCCTACAGTCCATTGCTCTTGCAAAAGAGCTGGACATGACGTAATGACTGAACAACAACAGTGTAAATATCGTTCTGTGCTTTCTTGTTAACTACTTATTCTTGCTGTTATTATTAGTTATATTTCATCTTATTGACAAGGCTATCTAAAAAGAAAAAAAAAACTTGTTAATCTTTCCTTCTATACTGAGCATAAATATTTACTGAGGTCTGATTCAATTTGGAAGGAAAAGAAGAACGCTTTCTTCTAGTATCTTGGTGTGTTCATTACTATCCTCCCAATTAGACAGGAGCCCCTCTGGGCAGCCCTGGGATCTAGTTCACAGTCCTTTCTACCCTCTACCCAATTTGGAAACCCTCGTGTTTGCTGGGCTTCCCTGGTGGCTCAGAGGTTAAAGCGTCTACCTGGAATGAGGGAGACCCAGGTTCGATCCCTGGGTCAGGAAGATCCCCTGGAGAAGGAAATGGCAACCCACTCCAGTACTCTTGCCTGGAGAATCCCATGGAGGGAGGAGCCTGGTAGGCTACAGTCCATGGTGTCGCAGAGTCGGACACGAGTTTGTTAGTCTGGCCTAAACCCCAGAGGGAGGGACTGAAGGTCCAGGCTCCAACATTCTGAACGCGGCCAGAAGCACTAACTCACGATGTTCATGCCTTTCAGCAGGTAGGTCCGGGTAGCATGCAGTGGATTTGGAAGCTTGAAACTACACAGAGGCTCTTGGTCAATGCACAGCGGCTGCCCAGCTTCCGTATGGAGCTCTAACGCACCCTATCTTTAATCTTGTAAGTTCTCTCTGGTTTTATCTTTGATTGGCAGTCTCACTTCTACTTTCTGTTCCTATTGTGAGAAAGCCAGAGGGTCTCTGAGCAAATTGATGGCTTTCCCTTCCATTAGGTGGTCCCATCAACACCACTTAAGTTGAGGAAAGAAGCAAATGATGTGGCACCATTTTCTGCTTCTGGTAGAATATGCCTTCATCCTGTTCCCATGGTGGTTTTTCCAAATCCTTAGAATGTAGTGAGGTTGACAGCAAGGGAGGGGCAGGGGGCAGCTGAAGTACACAGGTTTCCAGCAACCGGAGAATAGTTTCCTTACACTTCTCTCCTTTCACCAAACCTCTTCTCTGTGTCTCCTCCAATTTTTAGACCTTATGCCCCTGTTCTACCACCCAAGATGCCTGGCATGGGACTGGCAGTCTCTGACTCAAGAGTTCATTTTTTACACTCTTTCTACCTCCCGAGTCCTAGCCTATTGCCCACACTAAAAACTGATTTTACCATCAGCCGCCTACTCAAGGTTACATTTTCCGGTGCAATTTCCTTGAAATAATCCCTCTCTCCCCCAAGCAATCCTCACAACTGGAGTTTACACCTCTTCTTTTCCCACCCCTGCCCGCTGGATCCCTCTCCACATAATTCCCCATTTCCCCTCCCCACGATGACCCTACTTTTCCTATGAAGATTTGCAATCTGTAAGTGTTTGGGAGAGCTGATGTCTAAGCTAGCAGCTTCTGTTAAGTAGGTTTTAAGGGCCCAGACATTTTTATATGAATTCAGATGGCTGGAACACCCAGCCACGAAGGGTTTTATGTACTGTTGGCATAGACTTCTTTGCCAACTAAACTTCAAGACGTTTATAGGTTTGGTAGAGTTACGCGGCCAGTCTTGGAAGGCTTTCTTGCAGTTATGTAATCATTGGAAGAAAAAAGAATGGTGTGGGGTGTGTGTGTTTCCTGCCTCCTTGCTTTTCGTCTTTAAGAGAAAAAAAAATCTTAATACAAAGGAATGTGTGAAAGGCCCAAATGTAAAAGCTTCAGGGCCTTTGGATGACGACTGAGGAGAGAAAGGCCAGAATGTGTTCAGCGCAATTGTCTACGTTCAAGCGCTGACAAGATGGAACAAGTCTTAAGGCTCCCCGGGGATTCTGGCAGAACAGCCTGCTAGATCATTCTCTCTCCTCGACTGTTTTAGAACATGCATCCCCACGTGCATTAATGAATTGATTCTGTAATGACTTTTTCAAGAGCTGCCTTTCCTGGAAAAACAAAAGCTTCATGAGGCTAAGATGTTTGTTGTTGTTCTTTGGTGCTGTTCAGTTGCTAAGTCGTGTCCGACTCTTGTGAGACCCCATGGACTGGAGCCTGGGTTTTCCCAGGCAAGAGTACTGGAGTGGGTTGTCATTTCTTCCTCCAGAGGCTCTTCCTGACCCAGGGATCAAACCCTAGACTCTGACATTGGCAGGCAGATTCTTTACCGCTGAGCCACCTGGGAAGCTTGATCTCATGTTTAATCACTATACAGGCAGACCTCAGAGATACTGTGGGTTTGGTTCCAGAACATCACAATAAAGTGAGTCCCACAAAGTTTTTGGTTTCCTAGTACACATAAAAATTACGTTTACACTATACTATAGCCTATTAAGTGTGCAATAGAATTATGGCTGGAAAAAAAACCGTTTCCATATGTTAATTAAAAACTCTTTATGGTTAAAAAATGCTAATCATCACTTGAGCCTTTACCAGGTCATAATCATTTTGCAACAGTAACACCAAAAGTCGCTGACGGCAGATCACTGTGACAAACATAATATGAATGAAAAAGCTTGAAAATTGTGAGAATTATCAAAATGTGACATGAAGACAGGAAGTGAGCAAAGGCAGTTGTAAATGGTGCCGACAGACTTGCTCAACACAGGGTTGCTACAAACCTTTCATTTATATAAAAAAAGCAGTATCTTCAAAACGCTGTAAATCAAGGTGTGCCTGGATAGCAGTCCAGTAGCGTATGTGACATGCAGTAGGAGTCCCCCAAAATATCTGTCTGATGAGTGAACACATTTGGATCCATAATTACATTCCTAGCATCCAGCATGCTTGGCACATAGGAGAAGCCAATAATATTTGTGAAATAAATGAGTGACTGAAGGCTTTTTTTCAGGTCAAACTGTTTTGTCTTTTGAAGGATTCTGTACTGTTGTCCTGAGCATTGTGACTGGCACATTCTGGAATTTCTGAACTCTTATTGTCCACTGAACTGTCCTATTAACTATAAAGCTCACACTTGCACAGTGGTGGATAGCTACAAAGAATTTTCACAATTTAAGAACTGTATTTTATTAAATTCCCACAGTGACACCATAGAGTAGGTTTTATTGTCATCTCTTTTATATGGGTCAAAAAACAATTGTTCAGAAAGTTAAAGGGAACTATCAAAAAATCAAAACGGCACATAGATTGCTAAGCATTAGGCTGGATGTTTGACCTTTTAAGTGCAGAATTTTTCATTTATAGTAGTTTGGTTAATCTGCAGCTATACCAGGTTAACCAAAAGATCTCTGAGGCTTATCAGAATACAAGCTTATTTCTTGCCCATTTAAGTGACCAACTTCTCCCAGGTTTCCCAAAAGCTATCAGTTCCCAGAACTAAAAATCTTTGCACTCATAACTCCTTGAAGTTCAGGCAAACCAGGATGTTGGCCACCCTGTTCACTCAGTAATAATGCAAATTGGGACAGTTTCCCACCATTTTTAGGTATGCCTTGTGGAACATATGGCTTCTGAGATCCTAACAGGAGAAGAAAGGACTAGGGAACCACATGGAATATTTTTATGGGCTAGGTGTACAAATAGCTTATATGACTTCTACTCAGTTTCCATTGGCTAAAACTCAGTCATGTGATAGCAGTCTAGCTGCAAGGGATTCTGGGAAATGTCATTTTCCTGTATGTATAGGAAATGTTTTTACTTTACCATACACTGTTGTGTCTCTCATTTGGCATTTTCTACAAGGTTCAATATGGTCTCTAGTAATCTGAGGAAGGTGGAGAAGAAAATGGCAACCTACTCCAGTATTCTTGCCTAGAGAATCTCGTGGACAGAGGAGCCTGGCGGGCTGCTGTCCATGGGGTCGCAGAGTCGGACACAACTGAAGTGACTTAGCATGCATGCAAGCAATCTGGGGAAGCACAAACTGTATGTTTTAAAATATAACTTTTATTGTATTTTGTGCTCTCTAATAATCAAGCAATTCATGTTATTATGTGAAACATAGAAAATACAGCTAAAGAGAATAAAAACAAAATCACCCCAAATGTCATCATTGCCATAATATATTAACATTTTTAAATATCATTTTTATACTTTTTTCTATATATGCAACCACACTTTTTCCCCACCAAAGTATCATAGCATATTTACATTTTATATTGTTTTCTCACCATCTGTAACATTTTCTGGATTATCTTTTCATAGCTATATACATACTTTTTAATGACAGAACAGTATTTTATTTTATAGATGGACCATAATTTATTAAGAGAATCTCATTTTTAGGGACACTTTAGCCAAGTGGACAAGCTCTGGAGCCAGGGTCCCTAGATCCAAATGCTGGCTCTAATATCATTGTTACACTTGAGTAAAAGAAACCCATACTCTTACAAATATTATATGACTTACATGTAAAATCTAAAAAATAATACAAATGAATCTATATACAAAACAAAAGCAGAACTGTAGACATAGAAGACAAATTTGTGATTACCAAAAGGGAGAGGAAGGGAGGGACATTCCTAGGAGTATGGGATTAACAGATACAAATTACTATACAAAAAGAGACAAGCAACAAAGATTTACTGTACAGCACAAGGAATTAAACTCAATATCTTATAATAACCTATAATGGAAAATAATCTGAAATATATATATGTAAATATATATAAAACAATAATATATAAGTGTATTGGTCACTCAGTCAAGCCTTACTCTTTGTGACTCCATGGACTATGGCCCACCAGGCTCCTCTGTCCATGGAATTCTCCAAGCAAGAATACTGGAGTGGTAGCCTTTCCCTTCTCCAGGGGATCTTCTCAACCCAGAGATTGAACCCGGGTCTCCTGAATTGCAGGCAGACTCTTTACCATCTGAGCTACTGACTAAACAATAATTCAGTGAGCAGCTTTTTAACTGAATATCTGTTCAAATCCATAATTATTTCTTTAGGGCCAAAAAGAAAAAAAAACCACATTTGCTAGGCAGGAAATTTTAGGGTCAAAGAGGGTGCACATTTGAAAGTCTTTTGATATGTTAATGAGCCGCTTCTAGAATTAAATTGGTTGAACATATTATTCCTTAGTTATAATTCCCTGACCATTGAGGGTTTGGACACTAAATTACCTAGGTTGTTAGTGACATTTCGAACTTAAAACTCTTAGCGGGAGAAAATAAGTCCATGAATGAAAAGCTGGATTAACCTACACAACAACTAATTAATAGCAGTCTGCTGGCCCAGGAAATCAAAAAGCATATAATGAAGGCAAAGGGAAAGCCCAGAACTTCTTTGGTTGACTGTGGACTGTGTTCAGTAAAGAGAACATTCTTTAGATCGCTTCCTGTTCTTGGAAAAGGCTGTGGCTGCAAGGCTTTATTTTACTCTCTCCTACCCCCTTCCCAGCTTTCCTCATCTGCCTTCCCACACAGGGGTTTTCATCCCGTGTGTGGAGGAATTCTGCATTCACTTTGCTCATCTTTCCCTTGAGAAATCACTACGCTTCTGTGACTTACCGTCAGCCCCCGGCAGCTGGAGGTTCAGAGAGGTGGCCTTGGCAGGTGGAGCTTTGGGGCAGGTGTTATTTCCTTTTGGAAATGAGCTCTGGGAAGGTGACAGAAGCCTATGGAGTGGCGTTTGGGGTTTAGGTTTACTCCAGAAACCCCAGGAGGACAATATATCTCATGCATTTTCATCTGACTTTTGGAATGGCTCATTTCCACCTGTACCAAGTGTGGGAAATAGGGAACACGTGAATAGAGCTATGCTGTTTGCCCAGGTCTGATCCATTCCTTCTCCAAGAAACTAATCTGCATGAGCTGCCTCAGTGGGCCCCTTGCCCTCTGGCTTCCATTTGGGTTTAGCCAGAGGGAGGCTCCAGCTGGAGAGGTGGAGGGAGTGGGGAAGAGGTTGATGTGTTTAACCCTATGACTTCCTCCTCCTTTCTAGGGGCAGGTTTGCCGTGGTTGCTTTTCTTCTCATAGCTCTCCTGCAGCTTTAGCTCTCACCAAGTTTTGATAACCTTGCACATGCAAGTTGAGTAGATAGCATCTTCCTGATTTTCCAGAGGGTTCTGCATCATTGCTGGTTCATTTTTCTTAACATTGTCCACAGGGTTATGAAGAAACACTCCCCTTCAGGGTATGGTGAGTCCTGCCAAGGCTCTGTTTGAGGCAAAAACTCTGTGGATTCCAGAAAGGGGCCAACTTGATGCTTTTTGCAGCACAGTCAAGGGACAAGAGAATTTAATGGTTAAGAGACTGGGCTCTGGAATCCAAGAGGTTAAAGTCCTGCTTCTATTACATTCCAGTTGTGTGGCCTTGTACATGTGAATTCATCTCCCTGATCCTCAGTTTCCTCATTGCTAAAATAGACACAATAATAATACCTACCTCCTTGGGTTGCTTTCATGAACCAATGAGATAGTGCCTCTTAAGTACATGGCATTTTATTGCTGTTGCTACTTGTTCCATTCCATTGATCCATGGTCAGGGAACTAGATCCCATGTCACAACTAAGACCCAGCACCATCAAATAAATAAATAAATATGAAAAGTAAGTCCGGTTCAAAGTTTCACCCTTCTAATTGTCTTTCTGGTCAACCTGTCCCTATTCTGAGTCAATGCTTAGCACAAACTCAGGTGTGATTCAGGGGCCCCATGTATAACAAAGACACCCCTATAATTAAGGAAATTCCAAAGATTTAGAGTCTCCAAACCAGGGACAAAGGTCAATCAAATTATTGTACAACACACACATTATTTCATATAATGTAGAACATTTCTATAAGAAATACCATTTTGTGTACTTAAAAATGAAGGCATTATGAATATCCTAAAATATACAGGATATGAGCCTGAGCTTTCTTGAGCCCATGTTTTAATTTTTTTCTTACTATCCCCCAGTGCCTGCCTTTAATGAGAAAGCTACTTTGCCCAATTAAGTGCCTCAGTGTTCCTCATCTCCAACGGGACAGTCGTGATTTTTCCATGCCAGGCGAATAGTACAGTTTAATGAGAGAATTTGATTTAATCCTTCTCTCTCTCTCTCTTTTTTTTTTTTTTTGCAAAGGATTCTGGGCATTAAAAGACTTGAGTTCTTGTCCCAATTCTGCCCATTAAGTACAGTTTGATGAATGGCTTTATCTCTCCAGGCTCAGTTTCCCCCAGAAAAACAAAGAGACTGGACTAGCTGTCTCAGAGAATCTTACAAGCTCTAACAGTTTCAGAACTCACTGTTATAAAACTCTCCAAAGTGGAGGTATCATTTACAGTTGGTGTGACCTAAGATAATAAATAATACCTTCCAACAGGAGAAGTACACTTTTGGACATTCCCTCTTTTCTTCATCTTTGCACAAATACTTTTGAGTACTCGTATGTGCCAGGGAGCCCATTAGATGTTGGGGATATAGCAAAAGAAAGGCAGGTATGGAGCTTACCCTCAAGGAATTAAAGACTGTTGGAGCCAAACATTAAACCAACCATTCAAAATGTGATAGACAAAGTGTGGTGTTTGGGGCACACAATAGGAGACCTAACTTCATCCAGAATTGGCGATGGCTTTCAAGAAGAAGTGGTGTTTAAACTGAGACCTAAAGGATTTGAAAACCTTAGCAGGTTTCTTTTAAAAAGAAGGTCAATCACTTGTGTTCCAGGATATTCCAGGCATAGAAAGGAATCTCCATGAAGGCCAAAGGATGGCATATCAAAGTTTTTGCTATAATAGAGTAAGTGCCCAGCCTATAGTTGGCCCTCGGATTTTCTGATTGAATGAGTGACTTCATGAATATATATTAATTCCTTAATTAAAATGTAATCTTAATTACAGTGCCAGGCCAATGAATGCTTTTAAAATCCTACAACCCAATGCTGGGAACACTTCAGTTTTTCAATAAATTTCATTTAACAAATAGATATTGGTGTCTATAAAAGCTAGTGGAGGGAGGAGGCAGAGCTTGAAACTGATACTCACTGAACACTTCCTATATTCCTAGCATTGTTCTAATTTCTAATATGATAACTCATTACGTTCTAATAATCAACATCTATAAAATACCCAGGCACAGGGAAGCTCAGTAACTTCCCAATGTTCACAAAGTTATGAAATGCTAAAGCTAGGATTTAAATGCTGGCAGTATGCTCTTGGCTATGACATCATGCTGATCATGTTGGAAAAGAAGACAAGTGAGATCTCATTCTTCAGCTCAGAAGAATACCACATCCTCAGATATTTTGACTCTAAAGACCACCTGGACCAGATGCATTGAGCCAGACGGTAAAGAAAAATATCAGCTAACATTTTAAAAATGTGCTTATGTACCGGATATTAAGGAAAGGAAATGGTTAGTTTGCATAGTCTCACTTCATTCCCAAATTAACCCTAGATATAGGGGTTATTATTGTAAATCCCACTGAAATTGAGGTTCAGAGAGGGTGAGTAACTTGCCCACGCTCGCCCAGCAGAAGGGACAAGATCTAACTAGTCCACGTGAGTATAAGAGTCTAGCCACTCAACCGTTGTTAACGCTAAAGCCAGTGTAGACACAACCCTAAATGGGACACCATTGGAAACACGGCAGTGTGGCTCAGCGTTTCATATATTTTTAAGGACTGATGCTCACAGGAGATCTTTGGCTGGGTCCAGACACAGCCTGGAGCCACGAAGGTGTCTGCCTTCACTGATAAGTTCCTCCCAGCTCTTGTACAGACAGCCAAATGCCTCACACCCTCCCCTGGCTCCTGGAGGAATCACTTTCACACTCGAGGGAGGTGGAGATGGTTCTTATCTTGACACTTCAAAGAAAACCTTCCCCCTTGACATCTTCCTGCCCTAAACAGTGCTGATGTGGAAGCCGGGTGATGAAGGGTTTGCCTCGTTCCTTTGATCCTGGGGCAAGTTGGGTGACTCCTGCTCTTCCAGGCCTGAGGAATGCTGGGCCCCACTGACTTTGCTTTTTGTTTCCTCTAATATTTACAGCTTCCAGTGGCTCCGTGATTATTCAGTTTTGGCTAAAGAAAACAGGAGTTTTCTTTAGCCAAAACAGGAGTTAAGGACCAGATCTCAAAAACGAAGAGAAGTATGTATCCAGTGGTAGAGTATGGACTGGTTTCACCAGTGGGAGAGTTCGGATGTTGCTCGATGCTTCTTAATACTCACGTTCCCATCCATTCTGCTTCTGCTCTAGCCAATGGTTTGTAATTTGGGTATCATGCATCCCCATGGTAATCTATTGAGAGCTATGAAGTCTCTTTCAGAAAAACCTGTAGGCAAACAGGGAAGTGTGTGAATGTTATTTCAAAGGGCTCACAAGCTCCCCGACACAATCAATGGCTGGTTTCCTTGTGGGGTTGGGGGCGGAGCAGGTCGATGGAGTCAAGTTAAGAACTTTTATTATTTATTTATTTATTTTCAAGATTTTTTTTTTTTTTTTTGACCTGGACCATTTTCAAAGTCTTTACTCAGCTTGTTACAACATTGCTTCTTTTTTGTAATGTTTTGGTTTATGGCCCTGAGGCACGTGGGGGCTTAGCTCCTTGACCAGGGATTGAACCTGTACCCACCGCACTGGAAGGTAAAGTCCCATACTGGATCACCAGGGAAATCCCTAGTTAAGGACTTAACAAAACAAAACAAAACACCACTGCCACTCTGAACAGGGCAGTGGCTGAGCAGTCTATCCTGGAGTTAGGCGAATCTGAGTTGAAATCCATGTTGTGACCAGTTCTTCCCACTTCAGTCAAATTATCTAATCACTTTGACCCTTGGTTTCTCTGTCAGTATCTTCTGGCCCACATCTTGTATAGTTGTGAGGATTACAGGAGTATGGTGGAGAAGAGGGCAGCAGAGAAAGAGATGGTTAGATAGCATCACCAACTCAATGGACATGAATCTGAGCAAACTCCAGGAGATAGTGAAGGACAAGGGAGCCAGGCATCCCACAGTCCATGGGGTCACAGAGAATCAGACGTGACTTACCGACTGAACAACAATAATTAATATTCACAAAATTCATCAAGTGAAACCCATATTCAAGGATTCTTTCCCTTGATTTCTTGGATTAAGAGGATAACACAGATATAAAGGAATTCCTTTAAATTTCAAAGGTAAGAGAGACAAGGACTCGAATATTCATTGAGCCAATACATGTATCTGACCCCAATTCAGCACACCTAAACAGCTCAAGAGAGGGTTACAAAGAGAAGACACTGATGAAGAAAGAAAAAGTGATCCATAGAAGGAAGACACTTTGATTCCCAGAATGCCCCTAGCATCCATCCATTCCCCAGTGGATTGATGGTGTTTTGAATGACAAGCCCTATCGCAGACCCTGGAGAAACCAGGATAGTTTCTTTAAGACCAGGCTGTCCTTAAGGCTAAGACTCTGGCTTGACCTTAAGGAACTGCCAGGATAATGAGAACACCAACAACCATCAAAGTCAACATCGTGTCCCGCTCTTTACGTGCATCCGTTCACTCAACAAATATGTACCGAACACCTCTTATGGGTTGGGTGCTGATGTCAACCCTTCTTTCCCTGGCTTCCTTGATGGAGTCCTTTTATCTTTGGCATGAACACATGAGGGACGATAAAGATGAAACCAGACAGAGAGGCACTGAAAAGCCAGCCAGGTGAGGGGGAGAGAGGGAGCTGTCAGCCAACAAAATTTAGAGGACTCTTGTCCAGCCAGTTCCATGAAGACGTAGTTTCGCCATCCGCATCATTAGCAGACAGTTGCATGCGGTTGTGGGCTAATTTATGACCTGAAGATTGCTGCCTGTGGCATAATTTACTCAGGGAAGTAAGGCCTAGGTCAATATATGTCTAAGTAAAAAGGTTCTGGAAAACCCCCAGGGTTCAAGCTGGGAAAGAGCCTCCGATTGCCAAGAAAGAAGCATAGGTGGAAAGGACAGCAGGCAGGCAGGCAGGGAGGGAGGTGAGAAGCACTGAGGCTCAGTAAATACAACTATTTTA
The DNA here is from genome assembly GCF_032452875.1 of Bos javanicus. NCBI lineage: Eukaryota > Metazoa > Chordata > Mammalia > Artiodactyla > Bovidae > Bos > Bos javanicus. The sequence continues at coordinate 60,244,190 of NC_083884.1, read as the reverse complement.
TGCCCAACTGCTAGTTCTGTAGCCACGTCAAAAACTAGAGAAGCCGAGGAAATGAACTTGGACTTCATCTGCATCCTTCCTTTTGTTTAATCTATTTAATGCCCTAATCTATTCAACATGTTTCCACATAATAGATTTAATATACTTAAGAAATTGTGTATCTAAAAGAAGAGACAATGTCACGCGTGCATACTGTGTGCCAAGTTGCTTCAGTCGTCTTTGACTCTGTGACCCCATGGACTGTAGCCCTCCAGGCTCCTCTGTCCATGGGATTCTCCAGGCAGGAATACTGGAGTGGGTTGCCATGCCCTCCTTCAAGGGATCTTTCTGACTCAGGGATTGAACTCGTGTCTCTTATGTCTCCTGCATTGGCAGGCGGCTTCTTTACCACTAGCGCCACCTGGGACACTCCAAAAATATCATATATATAGATATATGCAAATATATGTATATACATCCTTATCTATCTATCTACAAACAGATACACACTACATTTACAGGATCAACAGTATGACAGAGATTCTGTATTTACTATTTTATTTGACATTCTTTTAGTTTTTATTTTAAATTTATTTCTAATTGTAGTATAACTACTTCACAATGTTGTATTAGTTTCTGCTGTACAACAATGTGAATCAGCCATATGTATACATACATCCCCTCCTTCTTGAGCTTCCCTCCAACCTATTTCCCCACCATGCCACCACTCTAAGACATCACAGGGTGCCAGGCTGGGCTCCCTGTGTTATGCGGCAACTTCCCACTAGCCATCTATTTCACACATGGTCGTGTATGTGTGTCTCTCAATTCATCTCCCCCTCTCCTTCCCTGACTGTGTCCATAAGTCCATGCTCTATATCTGCATCTCTATTCCTGCTGTGCAAATAGATTCATAGGTACCATTTTTCTAGATTCCATATATATGCATTAATATACGATATTTGTTTTTCTCTTTCTGACTTACTTCACTCTTGACAGATTCTTTAATGGCTAGGTTTCAAAGGGATCTGAAAACGTTACAATATTTATTTACATTTATACACTACTTATGGCAATTAAGGCAGTTATGCATTGCATGGTGGCTCAGATGGTAAAGAATCTGACTGCAATGCAGGAGACCCGGGTTCAATCCCTGGGTCAGGAAGATCCCCTGGAATAGGAGACGGCAACTAACTCCAGTATTCTTGCCTGGAGAATTTCATGGACAGAGGAGTCTGGTGGGCTACAGTCCATGGGGTTGCAGAGAGTCAGACATGACTGAGCGACTAACACTTCCACTTTTCACTCCTTATGGCAATTAAAGCAGTTGCGCATTGCATTAAGAGGTGTATCTGTATTACAACATCTCATCCAAGTGCTGAGGATAACCCTGCAAAGGTGTAGAGTTAGCCCCATTCTATAAATGAGGAGTGAAGATAATGGCGACCTCCTTCAAAAGGTCCCACGTACACACTGCTGCACTCAGTGCCCCTGACCCTGCACTAGGCCACTGCTGACCCACGCCTCCGCCGCAGGTGAGCACTCACCTGGAGCCAGACATCCTGGAGTGTGAAGTCAAGTGGGCCTTAGGAAGCATCACTACGAACAAAGCTAGTGGAGGTGATGGAATTCCAGTTGAGCTATTTCAAATCCTGAAAGATGATGCTGTGAAAGTGCTGCACTCAATATGCCAGCAAATTTGGAAAACTCAGCAGTGGCCACAGGACTGGAAAAGGTCAGTTTTCATTCCAATCCCAAAGAAAGGCAATGCCAAAGAATGCTCAAACTACTGTACAACTACTCTCATCTCACACACTAGCAAAGTAATGCTCAAAATTCTCCAAGCCAGGCTTCAACAGTATGTGAACCAAGAACTTTCAGATGTTCAAGCTGGTTTTAGAAAAGGCAGAGGAACCAGAGATCAAATTGCCAACATCCATTGGATCATAGAAAAAGCAAGAGAGTTCTAGAAAAAACATCTACTTCTGCTTTATTGACTACGCCAAAGCCTTTAACTGTGTGGATCACAACAAACTGTGGAAAATTCTTCAAGAGATGGGAATACCAGACCACATGATCTGCCTCCTAAGAAATCTGTAGGCAGGTCAGGAAGCAACAGTCAGAACTGGACCTGGAACAACAGACTGGTTCCAAAGGAGTACGTCAAGGCTGTATATTGTCACCCTGCTTATTTAACTTATATGCAGAGTACATCATGCAAAATGCCAGGCTGGATGAAGCACAAGCTTGAATCAAGATTGCCGGGAGAAATATCAATAACCTCAGATATGCAGATGACACCACACTTCTGGCAGAAAGTGAAGAAGAACTAAAGAGCCTCTTGATGAAAGTGAAAGAGAAGAGTAAAAGTTGGCTTAAAACTCAACATTCAAAAAACTAAGATCATGGCAACTGGTCCCATCACTTCATGGAAAATAGATGGGGAAACAATGGAAACAGTGAGAGACTTTTATTTTTCTGGGCTCCAAAATCACTGCAGATGGTGACTGCAGCCATGAAATTAAAAGATGCTTGCTCCTTGGAAGAAAAGCTATGACCAACCTTGACAGCATATTAAAAAGCAGAGACATTACTTTGCCAACAAAGGTCCATCTAGTCAAAGCTATGGTTTTTCCAGTAGTCATGTATGGATGTGAGAAGTGGACTATAAAGAAAGCTGAGTGCTGAAGAGTTGATGCTTTTGAACTGTGGTGTTGGAGAAGATTCTTGAGAGTCCCTTGGACTGCAAGGAGATCAACCCAGTCAATCCTAAAGAAAAACAGTCCTGAATATTCATTGCAAGGACTGATGATGAAGCTAAAACTCCAGTACTTTGGCCACCTGATGCAAAGAACTGACTCACTTATCAGGAAAAGACCCTGAAGCTGGGCAACATTGAAGGCAGGAGGAGAAGGGGATGTCAGAGGACAAGATGGTTGGATGGCATCACTGACTCAATTGACATGAGTTTGAGCAAGCTCTGGGAGTTGGTGATGAACAGGGGAGCCTGGCGTGCCGCAGTCCATGGGGTCACAAAGAGTTGGACACAACTGAGCAACTGAACTGAACTGATAGATGAGGAAACTGAGGCTCAGAGAGGGGATTTTTTCCACTTACACCCCTTGCCTCTTCATTTTTCCCCATGAAATATGGGTTTAACCCTGTCTGCCCTCATGTATATTGCAGCTCCTTTTAGATTCATAGCCTCATCTTCTCTAAAATCAGAGTTTGAATGGTGCTAATCAGTTCAGTCAGTTCAGTCACTCAGTTGTGTCCCACTCTTTGTGACCTCATGAATCGCAGCATGCCAGGCCTCCCTGTCCATCACCAACTCCCGGAGTTCACTCAAACTCAGGTCCATGGAGTCGGTGATGCCATCTAGCCATCTCATCCTCTGTCGTCCCCTTTTCCTCCTGCCCCCAATCCCTCCCAGCATCAGAGTCTTTTCCAATGAGTCAACTCTTCGCATGAGGTGGCCAAAGTATTGGAGTTTCAGCTTTAGTATCAGTCCTTCCAAAGAACACCCAGGGCTGATCTCCTTTAGAATGGACTGGTTGGATCTCCTTGCAGTCCAAGGGACTCTCAGGAGTCTTCTCCAACACCACAGTTCAAAAGCATCAATTCTTTGGAGCTCAGCTTTCTTCACAGTCTAACTCTCACATCCATACATGACCACTGGAAAAACCATAGCCTTGACTAGACAGACCTTTGTTGGCAAAGTAATGTCTCTGCTTTTGAATATGCTATCTAGGTTGGTTATAACTTTCCTTCCAAGGAGTAAGCATCTTTTAATTTCATGGCTGCAATCACCATCTGCAGTGATTTTGGAGTCCAAAAAAATAAAGTCTGACACTGTTTCCACTGCTTCCCCATCTATTTCCCATGAAGTGATGGGACCAGATGTCGTGATCTTCGTTTTCTGAATGTTGAGCTTTAAGCCAACTTTTTCACTCTCCTCTTTCACTTTCATCAAGAGGCTTTTGAGTTCCTCTTCACTTTCTGCCATAAGGGTGGTGTCATCTGCATATCTGAGGTTATTGATATTTCTCCCAGCAATGAATGGTGCTAAGAAATGAGCAAGTACAGCCAGGCTCTACACTTGGTTGAGGAGTAAGTGAATTTTGCAAGAACTCACTGCCCTTCGTTCAAAGAGCCATATGATGCAACTAAACATTTGACTTTGGGACACTGCCAGGCATTTATCTATTGGGGGGTGTTAACCTGGTATAATGGCAGCAAAAGTTATCATGTGTCTACTGCTATCCAGAACCAGAAAACAGTCCTTTTAACTCCCAGTCTGGAGACCTATTTTTCAAAGGTTAAGTAGAGAGGTTGGGGAGATAAGGAGGAAGTGTGCAGGTATTATTACCCCACTTGACAGGACAATATATTGATGTAGAAAAGTTTCAGCATTTTGAATTCACAAGCTGGCATGCCCTCCAGATCTGGCTACTTAGCTGCATCCCTTGGAACTTAAACACCTACAGATCTTCTTTCCATCTATCTTATCTACATGAATCTTAATGCCCTTATAATTATGGGTGGTTCTGGCTTCACATTTTTGATGCTCTGTATCTGGGTTCTTTTTTCCAGGAGTTTCTGGAATTAGGCTCCAACATAACGCCTATCAACCAAAGTCAACGTTTATGTATAAATACCCTTCCTCCTTTAATTCTAACCTATTGTCCCGGTAAATTTTGGAAAACTGAACTTCAGCATGGCTGAGCTACTGTGAGAGGATGTTGCGGGCTTCGTGTTCACTACATGAAAAAATGAAATCCTAACTGCCTTAGCTCTGCAAAGGAAGCCTGGAAGATGGGCCAAATGTTTTTCCAGATCCACAATTGGAGACACAAATCTGGCACAGTGCTAGGACTGAATGATGTAACACGTAAAACTACAAGATGCTGGGTAAATTTAAATGCAGAGAAATGATGACAAATATTAGTATATCTCTTGTAATACTGGGGATATACTTGCATTAAATCACTTTTTTATTTATCTAAAATCCAAATTTAGTTGCATATTCTGTAGTTTCTCTGGCATTCCCAGTTGGATCCAAAGCTTGAATGTTGGTGTGAATTTAGAAGAAATTATGAAAGAATGGTAAATTATAGCAAATGGGTAGGCCCAGCCCAAATAGTTCATGTTAGAATGTTTGTGGCTATCTTGAATATGAAACCAACACTGATTGAGTAATTCTAGGCAGGAGTCTCTAAAATAAGCATGTTACATGCAGGCGCTCGGCAGCTGACCACAACTCCACGAGAGGGGAACAAACGGGGCCCCCATTTTGCAGAATGGAAGACCGAGGTCTGCATAGCTTACAACCAATAAGTGGATTTTTACTAAAGCTAGAGCACTTTAGGGATCCAGAGGCCCAGACCCCTTGGCATGTCTTATAGATCACAGAGGCACAGAGACTGAAGGTCACTTGTCCCTGGTCCCGCAGTAGTCTGCAACAGAATCAGGGTTCTGAGTCTGTCTGTGTACTTTACCAGTTCTCTCTTAATTCCTTCCAAATCCATACCAGCTTTGATCCAACTCAAGTTCCATTCAGCCAGCTTTAGAGAAATTGAATTTCCTTAATAGGTTTTCCTAGACAAATCGCTTGAGAGCCAGGAAAACTCCAGGAGAGAATCAGGGAGATGTTAGGAGTCCTCCATTCTATTTCTGGCTCTGCCACAAACAGGCCGTGCAGACTTGGGACAATTGCTTGCTCTCTCAGAGGCCGTGTAGGGTCTGGCAAACAAAGGGGGTCCTACCCAGGGACCCACAAAGTCCCTTCTGCAGTGGCAGGCTGCAGTTCTAAGATGCCCAATCCCTGGCAAGCTTCTGCACTGGAGCCCAGCCATCTCACGCCCAGCATCTCAGGCTGATACAACAGACAGCGGACAAATCCCATTACAGACCACTCTGCGAGTCTCCACTTTGTCACTGACTGTTATGTGACCTTAAATAGGCATTCTCTCCTAATCTCCCTGGGCCTGGCCTCTCCTATTAGCAGCTGGAGACAAGGATATTTACCTGTAATAAAGCTCTTTGAGCTCCTCAGATAAAGAGCTTTGCATTAACAAAGCTCAAATCGGATTTTTTTTTTTTTTTTAATGGACCAGCACACTGGCTTTGTTTGTGTTTTTGTGTTTCTTTCCCCCCTTACACTCTACAGAAGTGCAAAGTCGTGTTTGCCTTCCAAATTCTCTCCGGTTTAATTCATCTGTCTGCTTCTAGGTTTGAATAGGTCTTTTTTCCTAGACCAGATGTTCCCAAACTTTCTTGGTTCATAGTATCTTGGTAATTTTTTCATTATGTCCTTCACAATTGTGTTTATGAAGTTATTCACTTCAGAAAAGTTAGTATGTACGCCCTAACAAGTTAGTATCTTTTAAAAAAAATAACACTCATGAATTTAAAGAAAAAAAGTATTATTTCATGCTTAAGTAAACCCAATTACTTACTAATGGGATATGTATGCCCGTTGCACCCTACTACAATTTCTCAAACCTTGGAAATTGATAACTGTCAATTTCATCTTCCACATTGATTATCTGTGAGGTACCTGTTTGTTTGGTTTTGTCTTTTAACATGGTCAGTCTCAAAAACCCAGCTTCTCAAAGACATGGAATTGTTGAAATTAATATAGTGAGTGAGACAAGAAAGGGTAAGCTCGTCCTCCACTCTATTACCAAGCACACCTAATTTTAAAAAATATTGCCAAAGAAAATTCTTCACATACAAAAGAAATGACAACAGAAAGAAACTTGGAGAATCAGCAATAAAGAAATAGCAATAGAAATGGTAAAAATCTGGGTATATATAATAGATTATTCTCCTCTTGGTTTTCAAAACTGTGTTCAATGATTGAAATATGGTTTACTGTGGTCCTCAACGTACGTATCGGTTATATTTACAAAAACTACTACTACTACTACTACTACTACTACTACTACTACTATTAAGTCGCTTCGGTCGTGTCCGACTCTGTGCGACTCCACAGACGGCAGCCTACCAGACTCCCCCATCCCTGGGATTCTCCAGGCAAGAACACTGGAGTGGGTTGCCATCTCCCTCTCCAATGCATGAAAGGGAAAAGTGAAAGTGAAGTCGCTCAGTCGTGTCCAACTCTTCTCGACCCCATGGACTGCAACCTACCAGGCTCCTCTGCCCATGGGATTTTCCAGGCAAGAGTACTGGAGTGGGTTGCCATTGCCTTCTCCAACAAAAACTATATTATAAAGAGAAAAAGGTAAAGGGACATAACTGGTAAGATTTGTAGGTTGTGTTTACTGGTAGTCATAAACTGTTGATACTAGTAGACTATTATATACATATACATTATATAAATGCTGAATATATAAGATAATATATTCACTTAAAATATGAGTATGATGTAACATATTAATATATTTCATAAGTATAGTATCAATATTAATATATAACATATTCAAGATTATAACATATTCTATGAATATTGAATATTACATATATAAAAATTCATAGAGCAAACACTAAAAATTAACACAAAGAGATACAAACAAATACTATAGATAAAAGTAGAATACAAAAACATGTTCAAGTCCTGCAGGGAGATAAGCAAAGGGAAACAAAGGAGTCAAAGATGAAACTAAGCACTCAGTGAACATCATTTGAGTGGATGAATAAATGAATGATCGCAGGTTTTGGTTTATCAGGAGACTGCTCTTAAATAAGAAAGGTGTTTTATATGCTACATTATTAACCGCATTCCTATAACATCTTCTATCTAAAAAGGTGCTTTTACCACCACTTACATTTCTATGTGGATACGATGCCAACCTCGGATGTATTCATCATCAACACATCTTCTGGATAAAAGAACTGAAACAAAAGAAGACATATAAACAACAAGATTTTGAAACATCTTAAGTGAGAGATTCTGGAACTTATTCTAGCAAGACATTTCATTTTAACAGAAAACACAGCGTATTTTAAATATTTACATCTAACGCATGAAAATATTTATACAAATAAGCAACACAAAACAATCATGCTATATACAAAATAACCAATCCTTACGTACAGCCAATGTTTAGAAAGGGCATCCTTGTTTTAAGGTTATATGGAATTATATGAGGTGTATATACGTGAGTCTACGTTCAACCTCATGTGCAGATAATGTCAAAGCCCCAACTGGAGACCTCTGTTTTTCTAACTGAAGTATAATTACATCTAATAAAATGCACATATCCTAGGTTTATAGTCTGATGAGTTCTGACAAATTTATATATACATATAACTAACATCCCAATCAAAATGTAGTCATTACCGTGACCCTACAAAGTTTCTTCACAACTCTGTTCTGCCCATCCACTCACTCCCTGCTTCCAAAAAGCAATTGCTATTCTGGTTTCTGTGCCCAGAGACCAGTTTGCCTGATCTCAAACTTCATACAAAACTTCAGTACAAAAGTACTGTTTTGTGCTGATTTCTTATATACTGTGCTCAATATGTCAGTTCAGTTCAGTTCAGTCACTCAGTCGTGTCCGACTCTTTGCGACCCCGTGAATCACAGCACACCAGGCCTCCTTGTCCATCACCAACTCCCGGAGTTCACTCAGACTCACATCCATCGAGTCAGTGATGCCATCCAGCCATCTCATCCTCTGTCGTCCCCTTCTCCTCCTGCCCTCAATCCCTCCCAGCATCAGAGTCTTTTCCAATGAGTCAACTCTTTGCATGAGGTGGCCAAAGTTTCAGCTTCAGCATCAGTCCTTCCAATGAATATTCAGGACTGATTTCCTTTAGGATGGATTGGTTGGATCTCCTTGCAGTCCAAGGGACTTTCAAGAGCCTTCTCCGACACCACAGTTCAAAAGCATCAATTCTTCGGCACTCAGCCTTCTTCACAGTCCAACTCTCACATCCATACATGACCACAGGAAAAACCATAGCCTTGACTAGTACATATATATAAGGGCTTCCCTGGTGGCTCAGAAGAATCCACTTGCAATCCGGTTTCCATCCTTGGGTCAGGAAGAGCCCCTGGAGAAGGGAATGGCTACCCACTTCAGTATTCTTGCCTGGGAAGTCTTATGGACAGAGGAGCCTGGTGGGCTACAGTCCATGGGGTCGCAAAGAGTCAAACAGAATTGAGATACTAAGCACAACTTTTTTGAGTCTTCCCTGGTGGTTCAAATAGTAAAGAATATGCCTGCAATGTAGGAGACCCACATTCAATGCCTGGTTCTAGAATGGTCCCTGGGTTGAGAAGATCTCCTGGAGAAGGGAATGGCAACCCACTCCAGTACTCTTGCCTGGAGAATCCCATAAACAGAGGAGCCTGGTGGGCTACAGTCCATAGGGTCACAAAGAGTTGGACACAACTGAAGTGACAGCACACACTCATTCTGTTTTCACGTTTACAAATTTCTGGGATATGAGTCAACATGGACTTAATTTAAAATAATGTGAAGTAAATTATAGGATAGGTGGTGTACACATGATGGGTTGTTGTTTGGGAAATGTTAAATTCTGGTGTGGTAGTTAAGAGTGCAGAGGCTACGGTCACAGTTCCCTGGGTCCCTGGGTCTCACCCATTCACTAGATGAATGGGTAGTAATCTAAAAGCCTCAGTTTTCTCATTTGTAAAATGGATATGATTTTACTAATCCTCAATGGATTGTGGTGTGAATAAAGCAATATTTTAAAAACTTAACTCAATGCTTGGCACAGATCAGTGACTCAATATGTGGCAGATCTTATTAGATTCATGATGATTAGGAGGTTAAATTTTAAGATTTTCTTTTTAGCCTTAGGGCTAGAACCATTTGTAGAACAACTACAGACTACAAATTTCTTGGCTACCTCTTCTTGCTTTCCTTTAGGATGAGCTCCTAGCACCTTCAACTGGAAAATCAGAGCAGCAGTGGTTGCTCCAGTATTGGCGGCTGCTCCAGCGCTTCTCAGGGGTATAGAAATTCCCATTTCCTCAATGACAGGCATCAGTTTCACACTCGAGCTGTGAATTAAGAAGATATTTGGGCATAATGTGCTTTTCTAGTGTTTTACTGTGCAGGTCAAATTTCTCACTCTGGCTGGAAGCTGGAAATCCAGCCTCTATTCTCCTTTATATCAGAAGATTCTCTCTCAGCATTTCTCTTGTGCACATGCTCACCCTTACTGTTTCAAATCCGAGTCTTGACATTTGGAATAATGTAGAAGCCCATCTCGATGTTAATTTTGCCTTCTGATCTTCCCCACTACGATGGTATGAACTGGGTCCACATGCAAAGCTCATTGGTTCCTTCTTCTACTGAGCCTCATTTTAGGGTCCCAGAAAGAGCCACACCCTCATGTGGTACCCAGAACCTGTCTGGGGCTGTCTTTCTGGGCTCATCTCCCATCACTCTGCCCTTTGAATTTCTTTCTTTTTTTTTTTTTTAACTTAAATTTATTTATTTTAATTAGAGGCTAATTATTTTACAATATTGTATTGGTTTTGCCATACATCAACATGAATCCCCCAAGGGTGTACACATGTTCCCAATCCTGAACCCCCCTCCCACCTCCTTCCCCATACCATCCCTCTGGGTCATCCCAGTGCACTAGTCCCAAGTATCCTGTATCCTGCATTGAACCCGGACTGGCGATTCGTTTTTTATATGATATTATACATGTTTCAATGCCATTCTCCCAAATCATCCCACCCTCTCCCTCTCCCATAGAGTCCAAAAGACTGTTCTATACATCTGTGTCTCTTTTGCTGTCTCGCATACAGCATTGTCATTACCATCTTTCTAAATTCCATATATATGTGTTAGTATACTTATTGGGTGTTTTTCTTTCTGGCTTACGTCATTCTGTATAATCGGCTCCAGTTTCATCCACCTCATTAGAAGTGATTCAAATGTATTCTTTTTAATGGCTGAGTAATACTCCATTGTGTATATGTACCACAGCTTTCTTATCCATTCATCTGCTGATGGACATCTAGGTTGCTTCCATGTCCTGGCTATTATAAACAGTGCTGCAATGAACATTGGGGTACACGTGTCTCTTTCAGTTCTGGTTTCCTCGGTGTGTATGCCCAGCAGTAGGATTGCTAGGTCATAAGGCAGTTCTATTTCCAGTTTTTTAAAGAATCTCCACACTGTTCTCCACAGTGGCTGTACTAGTTTGCATTCCCACCAACAGTGTAAGAGGGTTCCCTTTTCTCAACACCCTCTCCAGCAATTATTGCTTGTAGACTTTTGGATCGCAGCCATTCTGACTGGCGTGAAATGGTACCTCATTGTGGTTTTGATTTGCATTTCTCTGATAATGAGTGACGTTGAGCATCTTTTCATGTGTTTGTTAGCCATCTGTATGTCTTCTTTGGAGAAATGTCTATTTAGTTCTTTGGCCCATTTTTTGATTTGGTCGTTTATTTTTCTGGAATTGAGCTGCAGGAGTTGCTTGTATATTTTTGAGATTAGTTGTTTGTCAGTTGCTTCATTTGCTATTAACTCCATTTCACTCTACATCAGTATTGAGCTACGTAGAGCTCCTTTTACATTTTATTTTTTTTCTTTATCTCCTTACATATGCTGATTCCTCTGCATAGGAGCCTTTCCTTCTTGTCTGTTCGGCAAAGGCCACTTCATCTATCACAACTCTTTTCAGGTGTAACTTCTGCGAAGCTTCCCCCCACTCTCTCTCTCCTTCATTGCTGACTGCTTCTATTAATACTTCTATGGGTTCAGCTATTGCAGCATTTGGAATGTCTGCCTCTCCACTGATATTAATAAAAATTAACATTGAGCGGTTACCAAGGATTAGGAACTGCGCTAACCACTTTATCATTTTGCCTTATTTATTTCTCACAATATCGATCTGGATTGAATTGGTATTACTATCACTCCCATTTCACAGATGAGAAAACTGAGTGAAGCCACTTCTCCAGGGCTCCGTGACTTGACAGTGAGCTCCGTGACTGGAGAAATATAATAAATACTGAACCCCCACCCTTACAGATGGGATCAAGATGGTTGGAATGTTGGCAAGCCTTTTGACTTCTGTTTTCTTTCTCTTCTGCTTCTTTTTTGGTATGATTGGAGGAAAGACAGCTACATGTCTGGACAAACCATGTATGGCTCCTAATTCAAATTTCACATTCAGTCTTCCTGGGCCCTGAGGTCAGAGGCTAAAATGAGAGTTCTTGGTCTCAGCTCTTCTAGCTATAAGCTGGTAGGATTGCTAGATTTAGCAAATAAAAAATAGGATGCCCAATTAAATTTGAATTTTAGATAAGCAACAAATACTTTTTTAGTATAAGTGCTTGTGTACATGCTAAGTAGCTTCAGTTGTGTCCGACTCTTTTCGGCCCTATGGACTATAACCTGCCAGGCTCCTCTGTCCATGTGATTCTTCAAGCAAGAATACTGGAGTGGGTTACCATCCGCTCCTCCAGGGGATCTTCCTGATGAAGGGATTGAACCGGTATCTCTTATGTCTCCTGAATTGGCAGATGGGTTCTTTACCACTAGCACTACCTGGGAATCCCCTTTAGTGTAGGTATGTCTCCAATATTGTATGAAACATACTTATACTAAAATTAGTCATCATTTGTCTGAAACACAAATTTAACTGGATGTGTTGTAATTTATCTGACACCCCTACACTTGAGATAACATTACCTCCCTGGCTGGTGGGGTGGGGGGTGGGGTGTGTCCCAGTAGTCACTAGAGGGAGGGAACCTAGTCTCATTCTGTACCTGCTTTTTGCCAAGTATCTGGCACTAAACTCTACATTCATGAAATTAATCCTCCTAATAAATCCACCCTCTTGGGTGGGTGGGTTGGTAGCTATTAACTGCTCTATTTTATAGATGTTTTTTCTAAGTAAGAGTTATCATTTACTGGCTTCTTATATATCTATAGGGCTTCCCTTGTAGCTCAGCTGGTAAAGATCTGCCTGCAATATGGGAGACCTGGGTTTGATCCCTGGGTTGGGAAGATCCCCTGGAGTATGGAAAGGCAACCCACTCCAGTATTCTGGCCTAGAGAATTCCATGGATTGTATAGTCCATGGGGTGGCAAAGAGTCGGACATGACTGAGTGACTTTCACTTATATATCAATGAGACAGATTAAAACGAATACAAATTCTTTGACATTCCTTCTATTGAGAGGTGGGGGCTTATGACTATTTCCATTGAATCCAGAGAGTGTAGTAGTATGTTACTGCTTTGACCAATGGATTATAGTTCAAAGGACACTTCCACTTCTCATCTCTTGGAACATTCATTTTGAGGCAAACCAACTATCCTGGTAAGGAGTCCAGTGACTCTACACCACTGTGTTGTGAGGAAACCCAAGACAAATGCTGAGGATCTGGAGGATGAGATACCATATGGAGAAGGTGAAGTGTATGGGAGTATAAAAAAGGCATCTTGAAAGTGGATCCCCAGCTAATTCCACATGGATCATAGGTGAACCACCCAGCTGAACCTTTCCCAAATTCTTGCCTATAATATCATGTGCAAAATGAGGCGGCTGCTTTAAACCACTGAATTCTGAAGTTGTTCATCATGCACCAATAAACAATAGGACTGAACCCAAGATCACTGAATGAGTTCTGGACATACCATTTATTAGCTCTGTGACCTGGGTCTCTATTTCCTTGCCTATAACATGGGGATACTTTCCAGTCTGTAAAAGAAGCAGTTGAGGCTCTGAAAAGCTTAGTAACTTGCTGGAGGTCACAGAGCTACCAAAAAGATCTGGAAAAGTCCTCATGTACCCAGATTCAAAGTTTGGCTAATATGTCTCCATTTCTTCCCCCTTCACACTAGCTTTGAAATCTATGCCTCAGTTTCCCCATCTGTAAAACAGGGATGCTAATAATACCTTCTTTACAAAGTGTATTAAAAAAAAAAAAAGTCAAGTGCTTAGCTTAGGGCCTGGCACATAGTAAGCAGCCAGTAAACATTCACAGTGATTATTATTTTATTATCTCCTCTGCCGAGGCTGACAGCAAACATCTATTCTGTGCCTGCCTGCTTCCTCCAGGTCTCTAACTTGTGGGAAGCCTCATCAGAGGGCATCTTTAACTGAACAATCCAGAGTGCTACCTCTTAATATTTAATGAATTCCTGAGACTCTCGGAAAGCAATGTGAGAAATATCCTGTAAAAATCTATTCATGTTAATAAAATACCACCCAACAGGTTGGCCATTACCAAGCAATTCAAATTTTCAAGCAGGTCAAATAACTCCTTGCAATGATTTGTGCGACTCCCTTCCCCACTCACCTTTCTTCATTTTGGGGGACGCGTGTATTATTTCCATAGTTAAGGTGCTGGACCTTGGGCTGTCCTCCTTCTTGATTCCAACCAGTGGTTTCAGACACTAACGAGGTGTTAGTGTTCCCTGCTCATCCATCACAGATGTGTGAACTTTGAGCTCCAAATAATAGCTGAGAAATTCAAAGTTGGCTGCCAAAAGACAGACCTTTCCAAAAGGAGCTCTCTTACCTTTTCTGGGATTTTTTTTAAAAATATGTATTTATATGGCTGTGTTCAGTCTTAGTTAGGGCATGTGGGCTTAGTTGCCCTATGGCATTGGGATCTTAGCTCTGGACCAGGGATCGAACTTGCATCTCTTGCACTAGAAGGCTGATTCTTAACCACTGGACCACCAGGAAAGTCCCTTTTCTGGACTTCTTAAGGTTGAGGGAGGCAGAGGAGGAGGAAACAAAGTACTGTTCCCTGATGAGAGGAGAGAAGAAAATTCATGTTTCTCTGGTGGTTAATACATGCCGGGACCCACAGTAGGTACCATCACATGCATCCCTTATAATATCTTCAGAATAAGACAGAATGGCTTTATGGACTCATTTGCCAAATGGAAAAATAGAGGTTCAGAGAAGTGAAGCTCCTTACCCTAAGGTCACACAGCTAAGCAAGGGTTATGTCAAAACTGGAACCTGGGTTTTTAAGACCCTGAAGCCTCCGACAGTCATTAACTACAGGCGCTTTTCATAATCATCTGGGGAGCATTTTTGACATTTGTGTTTTCAAGCTTTTTCTCTCTCTCCTCTCTTTCTTCTTCTCTATCTCCCTGACTTTCCCTCTCCTCTCTTGTTGCCTCTCACATATCATTTTTCATCACATTGCATTAACTGAAGTCCTACTATGTGCCCACATTAGCATCCAGGTAAGGTCCTTTGGGCTTCCCTGGTGGCTCAGATGGTAAAAAATCCACCTGCAATGCAGGAGACCTGGGTTCAATCCCTGGGTTGGGAAGATCCCCGGAGAAGGGAAAGGCTACCTACTCCAGTATTCTGGCCTGGAGAATTCCATGGACAGAGGAGCCTGGCAGGCTATAGTCCATGGGGTTGCAACGAGTCAGATATGACAGGGAAACTTTTACTTTCAGGGTCCTTTGGTCAAAAACTACATAAATCAATTTCAGCTAGCTAAGGAAAAATAAAAGACATTTGTTAGGATGACATGGAGGCATCTCAGGATGTCAGCATATAGCTGGACAATAAAGATCCAGGAAAGGAAGGGAAAAGGGTAGCTCTTGGGTCTTCATGGAGGCTCATGGACCTTTACCCCACCATGCCACCGCTGTCATGCCTTGCCTCTCACCAGTTACTGGTTTCCAGGAAAGACTCTTATTGGTGACTGCCCCTGGACCTGATGAGCAAGGTCATGTGATGCCTCACCTAGGGTATATCTGGAAGGAAGGCAAGATGTTTGCTCCAAGGAGAGAATCACCAAGAAGCTGGCATTCACTTCAAAAGGTGCCCACAGGCATATACTGGGCTGCTGGGATGGAAGTGAAAGTCTGCCTTCAGGGTGATGAGTATCTGGCATAAAGGCAGCCACAGGTTGGGTCTTAAGCATCCATGGTCACTCTTCATTCATTCAAGCAAGAGCATATGCAGTCCCCAAAATGCAAGCTCCTTTAAGTCCATGAATATGACTCTGACTCAAGACTGTGACTGCTGGGCCTGACTTAGAGCCTGGAGTATAGCTGGTACTTATATTAGTTAAAGCATGCTAGGTTCTTCTGGATTTTTACACATACCACTTAACGTTTGTATCTTTTCTTTTTCTTTTTCACCCACGCATCATGTGGGATCTTAGTTCTCCAACCAGGGATCAAACCCATGCCCCCTGCACTGGGAATGTGGAGTCTTAACCACCGGACCACCAGGGAAGTCCCTAACCTCTGTGTCTTAAGTTAACAATATTCATTTCTCACACATATTTCCTGTCTGTTGCAGTCGCTCAGGGGTCCATACTGTCACTCAGGGATCCAAGTTGAAGGAAGTTCACCACGTGGAGTTCCTTGGTTTCTGCAGCAGGACAAAATAAACTATATAGTATTAATTCTAGAGAAGTTTCCTTGCAGTAACATAGGTCACCTTTGTCAATATTTGTTTGGTCGCAACTAATCACATGACTCTTTCTAATTGCAAAGAGGCTGGGAAGTATAGACGACTACAGGCACACCAGTGGTAAGAGAAATATCTGTCACAGTAATCAATTAGTATTTTCTCAACACCAATAAAAGGCTAAAAATAGCTGACATTTTTGAGCCTTTACTATGCCCACACATTGTGCGGAATGCATGACTTATCAACTGTCTCCTTTAATTCTCACATACAACCCTGGGAGTTAGTGTGGTTATGGTTCCTATTTACAGATGAGCAACTGGAGACATAGAGAACTAGGTCAATTACCCAAGTTTACACAGACAGAAGTAGAGGAATGAGGCTTCAAACCCAGGCCATCAGACCCCAGAGCCTGCTCTCAATAGCAAGTTACCCATTTTAATGACTGGGCAGGCATACTGGCTATTCACAATACTGGGAGGCAGAATGTTGCAAGTATGAAAGAGGCCAGGGAAGAAAGGGTGAAGAAGAATGGGGTTGGCTTTTCCCCAAGGAGAATGGTCATGGAATGAACTGGATGTGTGGGGAGTCAAGGTCTTTGAGCTGGATTTCGGTTCTTACAGGAAGAACTCACCAAGCAGATAAATGAGAGAAGTATATCTAGTGTGAGAATGTCCACTCCACTGGGTCAAGGTTTTGCCATGTTCACTGCAGCATCCCCAGTGCCTAGACAGTGTCGGTCTAACACAGAGACAGGACTCTGGCAATACAGAATCTGAACTTAGTACACACTCATCAAACACTTGCCCTTGGTGAGCCATGAATGGAATGAAATACAGCATAAGCTCTTCCGAGTTCCAGGTTGCAACTGTCAGGGAGAGAAGGGGGAGCTCGAGCCATGGCTAAGCAGGGTGCAAGAAGCTGTCTTTCTGGAAGAGGTGTGGAGACTTCCCTGGGGGTCCGGTGGCTAAGACTCCACACTCCCAATGCAGGGGGCCTGGATTTTCTCCCTGGTCGGGGAACTAGATCCCACATGGCTCATGTTCGCATGCTGCAACTAAAGATCCCACATGCCCCTACTAAAAACATCCAGCATGCTGCGACTGGGGTCTGGTACAGCCAAACAAACAAAACAATTTTTTAAAAGCCTCTGGAAGAGGTGCAATTTACATGAACGGCAATCTCAGATTCCTGGGCGGGTGTCTTTCTGAGCTGGAAGAAAGCAAGTCAGACAGGTCCTAGGGGCATCCTGCTCTGAAGGCGCAGGGTTTGGGAAGCACCCAGATGTTTCTGATCACGACTGAGCTGGGGATCTGCCCCGTCAGTGTCCTCCTGTTTGGGAGACAAGAACAGATGAACGGAATGCGGAGGATGGACGTGAGCAAATGTCATGCTTGCAAAGCAACTGCTGGAGGGTCACTGAGATGGGAGACTGGAACTTCATCTCAGTTAAAATCCCACTGAGTTTTTCCCAGATTAGAAAAGGGGCTTTCTTTTCTTTAGAGGCTTGTTTTGCTAAAGTTTGCCTTCTCGGCTGGTGACATTCTATAATAATGGTAATAAAAAAGGGAGTGGTGGTGGCTATCTCCCATCCTCTTTTTTAATAAAGGAATTTTTATGACATCATTTTAAAATATGATCTAGTCATTGGGTCACTGGACTTTGAAAGTCTTCCCAGGAAAATTAGTTGTTCTCATGTTGGTGTCTTGATTCACAGTCCTCTTTTGGCAGGTCTCTTATGGGTAATGTAACAGATTAAAAAATGTGTTCAAAGCCCACACATGCCATCTTCTGAACCTGATTTCTCAGACTCACAAACCTTTTAGATCTGTGGTCCTTGATGATCTGCTTCCAACTGGGCCCTACCCAACCCCATGAGCTGGACACTAAACTTTTGTTTAAGCTGTTCTTTTTATTTTATGTCTGAAATCTTCCTCTCTCCATCTTTATATATGTTGCCTAGCAAAATCATTACTAATCTTTCATGTGTGCCTCAGTTACCATCTCCTCTGAGCAGGTGCATATCTAAAGCTGAAGCGACAGAACCAAGAACCTTGAAGCCAAGCTCTTTCTGTCACTCCACATCGCAGAAGAGTAAGAGAGAGAGAGAGCAAAGCAGAAATTTGGCTGTGGTTTTCTCATGATGTCACCTAACAGTATGGAACTCTATGTGCCAGGCACTGTGGACGAGGTTAGTTGGCGTGGGGTGACCAGACAGCCTGGTGACTCGGGACATCTTATACTCGATGTCCCAGGGCGATTATTTATAGTTCCACCTTTCCCTCTCAAAATTTCCCTGGTTTACAAGAAAAACTGCAGGTTCTCCTGATTTTTCAACAATAGCTTTGTGAGGCAGATGTTATTATTAGTCCCATGTTACAAAAGAAGAAACTAGGACTCAGAGAGGTGACGTGACTAGCCTAAAGTCACACGGCTAGGAAGAGCTAGAACCCAAACTGGAATCCTGACAGATTCAGCCCCTATCACGGGAGGTAGAATACTCTTCATCTCCAAGAATTAAAGACGAGACGGCGATGTGTCATCAGAAGCCTGGGAAACATTTGGACACTGTGAATGGCTCTACAGAAGTCAGGGTTGGATGTGATCCTTTCATCTATTCATTTAATATGTGGTTATTGGGCATGAGTATGTGTTAGCACGCACGTGCAGAGTAGTGAGTCTGCACACACACACACACACACACACACCCCCTCTCTGCCCCTAGCAAGTATGAATTCTGGAGGGGAAAACAGATGAGTGACCACACTCATTACCCTACCAGAGCTTTCTCCCATAGTCCCATTTAATTTTTAAAAAGAGGCCAAAGAACTTCCCTGGTGGTCTAATGGTTAGAACTTCACTTCCAATGGTGTGGGTTCAATCCCTGGTCTGGGAGCTAAGATCCCACATGCCTCATGTCCAAAAAACCAGAACATAAACAATATCACAACTAATTCAGTAAAGATTTTAAAAATGGTCCACATCAAAAATAAATCTTGAAAAATATTATGAAAAAAAAAAAACAAACAACAACAACAACAAAGGCCCAAACAGGTGTCTTTCCAGACAATTTTTTTCAGTGGCTGTGCTAATATACAGCCCAGGTTCTTCCATGGTAGGAACTGGTTGAGGGCAGTAGCAATCCTTTAAATGAGAATTATACTTTAGAGCTTAGCAGAAGCCCCATCTGGGTCACAAGAATCTTTATGTCACCTTCCTGGTAGTTTACAATTAGTTTACAATTTCCGTTTACATGTAGCTTCTTCCCTACGTTTTCTTGTGGACTTTTTTCCACTTAGGTTTTAAATATACTTGTTTAATGAATTTCCTATTTATTCTTAATATGTTGAATTCTAGGTATTTCTTTTTTAATAGCTCTGCTTTTTAAATACCTCTGAATTCTTGGCATTTTTTTTAATAGCTCTGGTATTTCTTTTTAAAAAAATACCTCTGTTTATGCTGCTACACCTTACATGATGTCCAAGGCAGACATCGCTAATCAATCAGGACCCTCCTGCCCATAGAGCCTGAAGAGGCTCCAGTGCTCATTGCTTTTCCCGCAAAGCTCCAGGCAGCCACTACAATCAATCAGGAATGGAATATACAATGAAACCCATTTATTTTTACTATCTTTGCATCTACTCAAATGCCTTAAAGGCTGAGATGTATATTTGATTCTTCTTTACTTATCCCCTGTCCCTCAAGGCAGGTCTAAGGCTGAGACTTTCCTCGTGCAGTAGGGGAATTAACTGTTCTGTGGGAGGCCAAGTCTGAGCCCATCTGTCTGCCCACAGGGCTCTACTTATTGGGCTTTGGAAAAGGGGCCAAGACTCCTGAAGCGAGGAGAAGAGAAAGAAGAAAACAGCTCCAGTTAAGTGTCCCTTTCTCCTTTTCTTCTCTCTCCTCTTGCAAAAAGAAAAGAACAATACCAGCCAGCTGAAAGCTCATTAATGCACTTGACCTTCCGAAAGAAAATTAATTCCAACTTCACACCTACCGGCTGTGTTGCTCAGCTTTGTCAAAACGTTGGCATCATTAGAGAGGAGATGACATGGCTGGAGGGCTCCGAGAGTCTGCCACCTCCCTACGCTGGGCTGAGTGAGTAGGAGCTGGCAGGAAGCACGCGGAGGCGCCGGCCCTGTCAGCTTTTCACTGTGGATTAAGCTCTCTGCTGTTGGCTCTGGAAATTGTTATCACTGTCGAGCTGCCCCAGTGATTCTTACCAGGCTCCCTGACAGCACAGGCCCACAGAGCAGCAGCCTTGAGGGCCTTCTGTTGGAGGGAAGGCAGACTGTGTGTGTGTGGGGCTGGGGGGGGGCGGGTTGTAGGAGAATGTGTGTCTGCATGTATCAGTGTCAGCGTGTATGAACATGGGTGCGTGTGTGTGCACATGAGGATATGGGCATCTGTGTGTGTGAATGTGCATGCATGTGCATGTATGTGTACAGCTACACTCAAGTGGGGACCTAGAAGAGCGTGCTCGGGTATCTGTGTCTGTGTGTGTACATCTGTTGTTGTTTAGTCGCTAAGTCATGTCCAACTCTTTTGTGATCCCACAGACTGTAGCCCGCCAGGCTTCTCTGTCCATGGAATTTCTCAGGCACAAATACTGGAGTGGGTTGCCATTACCTTCTCCTGGGGATCTTCCCGACCCAGGGATCAAACCCACATCTCTCCCATCTCCTGCACTGGCAGGCAGATTCTTTAGCAATGAGCCACCTGGGAAACTTGCATGTACATTTAGGTGGATACAAATGTCATCCTATGCATTGCGAGTACATGTGCCTTGCCAAGTGCATACATACATGTGCATAAGGGGACACATGTGCAAACATGTTCAGAATGTGTGTGCTCACGGATATGTATATGTATATGAACAAAGCAGAGAGACTGGGTGCAAGTTTAAGGGTGAAACTGTGAACATGTGTGAACATGTGATGGGGTGTATGTTTCTACGTGGACATGTGCACATTCACGTGTACAGGAGACTGTTTTCAGTGCTACAAGATCACCTACAAGTGTCAAGGCATGTCTGAGTATGAGCAAATCATAGACACCAAATCCCTCTCTCATTTTTTAATGACGCTATTTGATATTGAAAAAAGTTAAGGGAATTATGGTGACAAGTGCCAGAACTTCTTAGATTCTTAGACTCATTTTGATTTTAAACGATTATTTTGAAGTTTAGGAGAGCTGGAGAGAACATGTCTTTTCATTGTTTGGAGCCTAATCTGGCCCCAATGAACACATGGGCTGTGACACTGTACATGAAAGTGTGTACGTGTGTGTGTGTGTGTGTGTCCGCACGCATGCAAATCCATATTTGTGTGAGTATTCATATAAGAAGTAACTGTTGCCTGTGTAGGTAGTTCTCCATCATGTTCTGGTTCAAGTTTCAGCTGAATTTATGTATGAATTGGAAATATATGCACTGTTTCATCTGTATCAGGTACCATTTCAGGTGCAGGAGAGAGAGACTGAGAGAGGGAGACTGAGAGAGAGAGAGGTAAAACCCTGTTTGTGTCCTTGAGAAGTTTCCTCTTATTTTCCAATTCTAAATATTTACCAGGAGATCCTCGTGGCTCTAGATGGAGTTGGATTCTGAGGACATGTCCAGGCTCATCAAGAAGCTGTTATTGATTAGTGATGTCTGCCACAGACGTGGGATGTGAGGTTTGTAGCAAGTATGTCATTTGCCAGAGAATCAGAATATCACACCTAATATGGCTCTCTGTAATCCCGGGTTCAATGTCTTCATTTTATAGCTGGGTAAGCCACGGCAGAAAAGGAGAGGGAGTTGCTTAAGCAGCGCTTATAGTGAAGGAAGCGAGGCGCCTAGGCTGCAGAATTTAAGGAGACACTCAGGTCTGTGCAAATGCTCCCCTCACCTGCCTGACCCTGACAGTGAGTGCCTCCTTAAATGTGTGCCCTAGATGTCTCATTTGTTTCACCTTAATCCCAGCCCCGGCTCAAAGTCACATTGAAAGAATCACCACGTGCTCTATTTGGAGACAAAGTTCAGTGACTCTACTTACAAGCACTTGTCTGACTGAAAGTAATAGAAATCAACTGAAGCTTAAGAAAAATGGGAATGGAGTGTCTCAAAGAACCCAAGAGCAGAGGTTTAAGTAGGGTGAAGAAAGGTCTAGAACCGGGACCCTGGACAGAATTCAATCTCTGTTTCTTACACTAGTTTCCATTATTCTTTCTGGGCTGAGTGGCTTTCCCTGCTCCACCAGTTAGCAATTCTGTGCATGTGGGAAATTTTCTTGCTTTTTTCATCTATATAATGAGAATATTATTCATCACTTCCTTACCTCCTTACCTGATAGCACTGTAAGGTGTAATATATGTAAATCATCCAAGTGGCTGACAGACTAAGTGATATCAGTCCTCCTCACCCACCTCATCACCTCCACCATTACCACTTTGTCTCTTCCTCCTCACCATCACCACCATCATTGTCATCACGTCATCATTACTAACACAATCATCATCATCATCATCATTGCTTCGTGGAAAAGCACTCTGATTTGTCCACACTGGGCTAATTCTGATCCAGTTAATTATGGCCACGTTATATATGGAACTTCTGGGAGCCAATCCCTGTTGAGTGTTGGCAGCTGGTGGTTAAGGGTATGAACAAGGCAAATGCTCCCAAGTTCTGGGGTAGTCTCTGGTTTGGTTTTGTTAGAACAGCACAGTAGGGGGTTCTCTGCTGTTCCATTTGGATCTGTTGTTCAACCCTTCCCCTTACCTGCTGAAGATCCCAATAATGGTTCAATCTGCTCTACAATCATTCCTGCCTAGCTGCAGGTTTTGAGGTTTAAGTCCATTAATTAGTCCATAATTGATTCTAATCTAGGGGATGCCACTGAGTCTGCTGGATCCAGGGCAGGTAGGATTTTGTGATGCAGGGGTGGCAGGGGTGAAAGGACAGTAGAACCAGGGAAGGTCTGAAGCTCTGGGTATTGCTGAATCTTGATGGAGGTGGGGGAGAGGAGAAATCCCAAGTAGAATGAGGACCCAGAAAAGGAAGATGGCAACAGAATGTGGAAGGGAGTCTTGAGTACAGTGGCTCTGTCTGATAGAAAAGAAGAAGAAAAAGAAGGGGGGGGGGGTGGAAAGAAAGGGGAGGAAAAAGAAGAGGAGGAAGAGGACGAAGGAGAGGAGTGAACAAAAGCAGCAGCAGGTGTAGCTGATGAGAAAAATTAAAGCTGCTGCTGTTGATACATCAATGAAACTGATAATGATGAACATGAAGATAAGATGTTTCTGAGTGACACTCAGCCTCGGGGAAGCCAAATTCTAATTAACACAGACTTCTGGAAATGGCCTCTTTCTCCCTCATTATGCTCGGATCTGTAATGCACACCTGCCCTCTGCGCCATCCCCCAGGTCCCCCTCACCCAAGAAGAAAAGAAAGAACCCTGAGGGCTCCCCTCAACAATTTCAGAGTTCTGGTTCAAAGGAGGGTGCTCGGGCTTGGAGAGCTCTGCCCTGTGGTGGAAAGGGGGCTTTGAGGGCAGCTAGTAAATCATTTACCCAAGTGGCTGGACAGAGGAAATTGCTGATCCCATATCACCAACCCCTGGAGGCGGAGACGAGGCCCCCGTAACACAGGCTTGTCCAGGGGTGGAAAACAGGGTAGTGGCCTTGCTTCCAATGCTGATATGAATAGATTTCATTTCTTTTATCCAAAAAAGCCGTGGAGACAGTAACTAAACCAACTTCCATGTATTGAGGGATCATCATTTACTGGGTGCTGTCTTCCGCTTTTACATATCCTTTGATCTTCACATGAGCACTATGAGAGTGTTGTTTTTTTATTCAGTTGAAGCTTATGAAATTGCTGACATTCAAACATTGCTGAAGTATAAAACTGTCAATTTCATATGATTCAATCTATTATTGTTGTTGCTACTGGAGTCTCAGAGGGGTGAAATAATTTACCCAACGTTACCCAGCTCCAGTGTTAGGCTAAGCTCCTTACCCTGATTAGGAAGTTCACATGTCCTGGATACTATTACTTCCCCAGCCTCCATTCATAGCTGCTTCCCTCTCTCCGCTTCTTCAAGTCTCCATTTCCTCACTTGTAACTGAGGCTGTGACAAAGAAACGGCCATTTGCTAAGCATTTAGTAGGTTCCAGCACTGTGCTGAGTACACTACCCTTGTCACCTGATTTTCTGCTCCTAGCCCCTCTGTGATACAGGAATTGCTCAGAGCCGATGCATGCATAGGCCTGAGCTCTGTGTCTGCAGATAGTAGAAGCCCAGCTAATGTCCATATTCTTATGACCCCTCTTTCAGGAGCCACAGCATCAGAGCAGGAGGGAAGAGTACACCCTGTGACCAGGAATTAAGCCACCTTCCTCCTGGAAGCCACACCCTCCTGGCCAGGTGAACACATGCCAGGCATGCAGAGGTCCCTCCTGTGGGTTCATTCCTGGGAAGTGAGAGGTGGGAGAGGAAGGCAAGTCTTCCAGATATCTTATCATGAAACACTGACACATCTCAGTGGATGTGTCATGTAGATGACCCCTCACAGTGGGTGAGTTTGATGAGATGTTATGCCAGATCCCCTTCCTACAGCACCTGTCTAGGAATGAAAGGAGGGGTCAGAAGGAGGCAGACACTTGTCTTGCACTTTTGGGTTATTCGGAGCCCTTTGTTCTATTGTTGGTTCTTTGATCAAGCCATTCATTTGCTAACCATACAAATGAATGTTGTACCACTGTTCTAGGCATGTTCACGAGCTTCTGATCTCGCCGCTTGCAGATTTGTGTGTGTTTGGCTCCCTGAAGGCTGTAGCTTTAAACAGTCCCCCGGCAGCCACTCTGCCAGCAGCTTGGTCCAGCTCCCTGTATGCTGTGCTTTGACGCTGACGGGTGAATTAGATTGTGTTACACTAAGGAAGGAATGGAGTAATACGCCTGACAATGCAGGAGACACGGGTTTGATCCCTGGGTCAGGAAGATCGCTGGGGAAGGAAATGGCAACCCACTCTAGTATTCTTGCCTGAAAAATCCCATGGACAGAGGAGCCTGCTGAATTACAGTACATGGGGTGGCAAAGAGTTGGACACAACTGAGCGACTTGCACACATGCAAGGAAGGAATGACTACTCGCTCCAGTACTTTTGCCTGGGAGATCCCATGGACAGAGGAGCCTGGTGGGCTACAGTCCAGGGGGTCACAAAGAGTCAGACACGACTGAGTGACTAACATGCACACACTAAGGAGCACGGTACTGACCTCTGTGTGTTTTAATCCACGCACATCATAGGCACACTGAAATATCCAGATGAATATTTGTCAGATGGAAGTGAATTGGAGCATAGATGTTCACATTTCTTCCCCAGTCTGGCGGGGGTTTGGGAAGAGGTGGGGTAGGGCCTGTTTTTATTTGCTGTCGCTTTGGTTTGATTTTCACCATATCGACTTCCCTGGAAGGGAAGGGGCCCCTCAGGTGAATGGCGAGGAACCCCAGATCAGGCCTGGCTTATATTCTCATAACTTTCTCATATTACCAGCTCTGGATACCACCACACAGGCCACCTCATTGTGTAAAAAAGTCCCCCCAGATTCCTGCTGGACCGTGCGACCATCCTAACTTCCCCCAAAACAAATCCCCTAAGCATAACCGCCAGGAATTCCCTAAAGTGAGTGACCCTCAGGCACACAAGAGGTGCACCAGAAGCAAAAAATAATAGACGGCCTTCATTCGCCTGAGGCCCGTGATGCAACGCCATAAAGCATATGATTTAGGATATTAAATGCCGTTGGTGATGAGAACGTCGTGTAAGATTTGCTTTGCGACGTCTTTCTTCTCAAAGTGTCATTAAAAATGATTTATAGGGGAGCCTGAGTCTAAGAAACAACACGATTAGAACTGAGGGTTGGGGAGATCGGGTTTCCCAGGCAGTCCTGCCATGCTGTCCCAGGGAAGAAAAGCCTGTGAGCGACTGCAACCAAATGCTTCAAAGTCGAGTGCATGCGTGCAGAAGGAACACGGGTTCCCTGCTGAGGGGAAAACAATGAAGCCTTGTGGGACACTGTAAAGTGCTTGTTTCAAAAGGTGAATTCCAGAGGGCCAGCCTGGAGGAGGCTTCTTTGCAGAAGCCCGGGGAAGTGAGGTTTCACCCAAGACCACACTGGCCGCTCTCCAACCTGGACTTGGAATGCTGCTGTCAGCTTTTTACATAATAAGGACATAAAGGTCGCATGTGTAGTTTATCTTTATTACGTGCCTGGCACTTGACTCAGCAACCCTAGGAAATCAAATGTTATTATCATTCCTATTTCACAGATGAGAAAACTGAGGCCCAGAGAGGTGATGTTTCTTGCTCACAGTTGCCCAGTTGGCATGAGAGGATTTTAACACAGGCAGCCACACTCCAGAACCCAGAGGCTTAACCCTCCATATCCACAGAGTCGTAACTTCTAAAGTTATGCCAAATATCCCTTTTGCTTCACTCTGTCCATATCTCTGTCTCCCCAAAAGTTGCCATTAACTAAGCACCAACTATGGGCTGTTCCCCTGGGTGCTTGCTCTATGTTATGCTTGATCTTCATTACAACTCTGCCAAACTGGAGGTGTGCTTGACCCTGTTCCACAAAAACTTGAGGAGTAAAGTCCCATATCGAATAAGTAGCTAAGCAGGGAATAAAATCAAGTTAGCCTGATTTCAAAGGAAACTGGTTTGCCTGGAGGCTGTGTTATGCAGAACGTCACAAGGCGTCATTTTGGGGTCTGAGGGTTAGTATGCTTCTTATAGAACGGAGCCTTCTGACCTGTAAGAAATCTCTAAGAAATCACGGCAGGGTTTAGAAGAGTGGGTTTGGGGCTGGGAGGCCTTCTGCCGCCTGTCTGCTTTGAGGTCTGCATTGCCTCTGCCTGGTGGACCAAAAAGGTTGTGCTCCTCTGGTTGGGCTAGTTGTCTGAGGACAACCTCCACTACCTTACAATTATGGCTTCACTGCTGTTGCTACTGTGGTATGTTAGAGCAGCTTTCCCTTACAGAAGTCTCCATAAATGTTTGCTGGATGTACCAAATGAAGAGAGCTTATGACAGAAGGAAACGTTTGAAGCAAGGAAAGAGAAAAAGAGGAGAAAAACACTTCATCCAAAACTGCAAATCAGAGAAATGGCCACAGACTTGTTTTGTGTCATCCGTTTGGTGTTTGCATCAGTCATGGTAAGTTTGATTATACTGCAGCAACAAATAGCCCCCACATTTTCGGAGCAAAATAACATTTACTTCTTGCTCTTGTAACATGTTCATTGTGTTTCTGCTGGTGGTGGGGTCAGTGGTGGTTCCTTTGCTGGTTTATTATAGTAACTCAAGAATGGAGGCAGACTTCTCAGCACTCAAGTGCTCCCATTGTAACTGAGGCAATGAGAAGAATCTGGAGGGGATGCTGCACTGGCTTTTATAGTTTCCACCCGGCAGTCATGGGAGATTTCATTGGCCACAGTGAGTCACATGACCGTGCCCAACTTCAAGGGCACGTCCATCTTGTTCCTGGGCAGGGCCACCTCCAGAAATATCTGCAAATGGCACCAGTGAGAACCCCAACATTTATGCAATTTTTGGTGGTGGTGGTGTAGTCGCTAAGCCGTGTCCAACTCTTGCAACCCCCTGGACTGTAGCCTGCCAGGCTCCTCTGTCCATGAATTCTCCAGGCAAGAATACTGGAGTGGGTTGTCATTTCCTTCTCCAGGGGATCTTCCCAACCCAGGGATCAAACCCAGGTCTCCTGCATTGCAGGCAGTTTCTTTACCAATGGAGCTACAAGGGAAGCAGTGAAGGGCATTTGTAACCAGATATTTCTATGAGCTCAGAGATCTAAGAACTGGGGAGTTTGGCAGCAGTGACCCAAGCTGTGGTGACCCTTAGAAGAGGCATACATGCTCCATGTTGCTGCTGGCCCCACGTGGCCCACTTCACTCATCTTGGTTAGGTGCCTGGCTCCTGGGAGCATTTGCCGTGCAGACGTCTGGTTTGGAAGGATGAAAGGTGCCGCTCCAAACTCGCTCTGCATTTCATTCCCATCACCAGATGCGCTTGTAATCTATTCCCACCCCAGAGATGAATAACGCTAATACCCTGGAGGTGCTTTGCACAGTCCAGGGATAAGACCTGCTGGCTGTAGCCCTCAGGTTTGTTGGCAACAGTGGGATTGCCTAAGCCCATGAAGGGTGTGTCTAGGGGATTCATGAAGTTGGGGGAGGGAGTATGAGGAACTGCAGAGCCCATGCCCCTGGTGAGGTCATATCCAGCCAGTGGGAGCTAAAGGGGGCAGCTGCTTCTCCTGGAAATCTCCTGTTTCCTTTGAGCTTCTGCTGCCCATACAACTCCTCTGGGTTCCCTGCAGCCCCATATGAAAGAGGTGCAAGAACCTTTCTGTGCAGTCAGCAGCGTGGGGTTGAGCCAAGTGTTGTGTTCTCACCCAGTAGGGGTAGAGGTAGAGGGACTACAGTGGGAAGATGTAAGGTTGTACTCAGCAAAAGAGAGGACATTAGTCAGGGGTGGTGTTGTTGCTCAGTCACTCAGTCATGTCTCACTCTTTGTGACCCCATGGACTGCAGCCTGCCAGGCTTCCCTGTCCTTCACCATCTCCAGGAGCTTGCTCAATCTCATGTCCATCGAGTTGGTGATGCCATCCAACCATCTCATTCTCTGTCATCCCCCTCTTCTCCCACCTTCAATCTTTCCCAGCATCAGAGTCTTTTCCAATGAGTCAGCTCTTCACATCAGGTGGCCAAAGTACTGGAGGTACAGCTTCATCATCAGTCCTTCCAATGAATATTCACAATTGATTTCCTTCAGGATTGACTGGTTTGATCTCCTTGCAGTGCAAAGGACTCTCAAGAGTCTTCTCTAGCACCACAGTTCAAAAGCATCAATTCTTTGGCGCTCAGCCTTCTTTATGGTCCAACTCACACATCCATACCTGACCACTGGAAAAACCATAGCTTTGACTAGATGGAACATTGTTAGCAAAGTAAAGTCTCTGCTTTTTAATATGCTGTATAGGTTGATCACTACTTTTCATCCAAGGAGCAAGTGTCTCTTAATTTCATGGCTGCAGTCACCATCTGCGGTGATTTGTAGGTTAGATTATGTTGCAGTAACAAACCACCTCAGAATCTCAGTGACTGAAAACAACTAGAGATTATTCTCACACACTACTTTCACTTCACCTGACATATGGATCTTGGGTCAGCAGGACCCAAGCCACCTTGGCTCCATTTCTGGTAGCCACTTATAGTAGGATAATGAATTAGCCACCATCTTCAAAACTGTCAGTCTCCCTCCTAAAGTCAGAGAGCGCTGGAGGGTGCCAGTTAATCAAATCTCCTGTCCAGAAGTGGACAGGGAAATCTCCTCTTCCCCGCTTCATATGCCCCACTCAGGTACTAGGGGGCCAGGAAATACAGAGATTCAGATATATTTGCTTAACAAATTTGTGAATGACCACCACATTGGGAGGAGAGGCTATTGCTTTAATAACCACTACTACTAAAAAGACAGTATTAGACAAGGTTTTAAGTGTCATCAACAATTCAATGCATCCATCATCAAGGCCACCAGACCTCTGTACTCGCGGGTCCAACTGCGTAGACCACCACTCCCTCTCCTCTTTGATGTGCTGCTTCTCATCATGCAGGCTAACTGCCATCATCTTGTAGAAGGCCTTCCTGATCACTCTGTCTCAACTGACTCCTCTTTGCAACCGCCCCCCACCCCACCCCATCCCACACATCATGTTTGAAAATTTTTCTTTATAGTCCTCATCACTCTCTGGGCTGATCTTTCAAAAAATACATGTGTTTGTATATATTTATTGTCTTTGTTCGTTCTCTCTCATGAGAATGCAAACACCATCAAGGCAGAAACGGGTGGTCTTCATGGCTATATTCCCATCATCTTGGGTAATGGCCAGAACATGGCAGGTGCTCAATAAAGCCCTGTGAAATAAATTAGAAAAAAATACATGCCCCCTAAATATGCATGGATGAATGTAGGAACGACTGTGACTCACAGAACGCGTACTTTTCTACTCTCCTCATTCACCTCACCAGGCAAGCATTAGGATCAGTCCCATTCTGCAGAGGACTGAAACTCAAAGAAGCAAAGTGATTTACATGAAACCAGAACTAGAACATGAGAGAGTCTATATTTAAACCAGGGCTTGCTGAAGCTTCTGCCATTTCTGTTGGGCTGCCCTGGCCCTCAAAAGGCAGCTATTTATGAAGCCTCCAGGCCTGGGGCTAACTGCCAAGGGGAGGGGATAAATTCTAACCCATGGTCTTTGCCTTCTTTTCAACAGAATTCCTCTTTACTCGCCTAAGGTTTCAGTGATTCCCTTTATTTAATATTTGCTATATGGGTAGTAGAAGGTTGAAAGGTGGACCTCTAGAAAGATACATCCACATCCTAACCCTCTTACAACCCATGAGTGTGGCTTTACTAGGAAAAAAGGGTCTTTTTTATTTTTCTGGTGGAGAAAGAGAAAACTAGGGAAGGGCAAAAATTTAGAAACTAAATGAAGAAAGGAAAAAGTGATCAACTGGAACAAATGCTGAGAGGTTTGATTAAGATGAGGCAATGAGAACTGACGATGGGTCTGATAGGATGTGGATGTTGGTAGCGAGGGGTGGGGGGAAAGGGTCTTTATCAATATGAGTAGGGCTTCCCAGTAGCTCAGTTGGTAAAGAATCTGTCTGCAGTGCAGGAGAGCCAGGTTCGATTCCTGGGTTGGGAAGAGCCCCCGGAGAAGGAAATGGCAACCCACTCCAATATTCTTGTCTGGAGAATCCCATGGCTGGAAGAGCCTGGCAGGCTACAGTCCATGGGGTCTCAAGAGTTGGACATGACTTAGCGATTAAAGCACCACCGCCACCAATGAAAGAAGGTTCAAGATCTCAAGGTGTGGACTTTGCTGGTGGTGCAGAGGTTAAGACCCAGCACTTCCACTGCAAGGGAGTGGGTTCAATC
Organism: Bos javanicus; assembly: GCF_032452875.1. NCBI lineage: Eukaryota > Metazoa > Chordata > Mammalia > Artiodactyla > Bovidae > Bos > Bos javanicus. The sequence continues at coordinate 60,212,846 of NC_083884.1, read as the reverse complement.
CCTGGTTGGGCAACTAAGGTCCCACATGCCATGTGGCATGGCCAAAAAATAAAATCTAAAATAAAATAATAAATGCTTTTTAAAAAAGTAAAAAAAAGAAAAAATAATTAACAAAATAATATCTCAAGGTGGACTCATCCTGGATTACCCAGGTGGACTCTAACCTCAAGGACAAGTATCCTTAGAAGAGAAGGATGAGAAGAAGATGAAGACACAGACACAGAGGAAGCTGGAGGCAGAGGTTAGGGTTACGTAGCCATGAGCTAAGAAAGCCAGCAGCCACCAGGAGCTGGAGGAGGCCAGCAAGGCTTCTCCTCTAGAGCCTCTGGAGGGAATCCAGCCCTGCTGCCACCTTGATTTTTGGACTTCTGGCCTCCAGACTAAGAGAGAATAAATTTCTATTAGTTTAAATTAAAGCCACCAAATTTGTGGTTATTTGTTACAGCAGTCACAGGAAATTAATACAGTTTCATATCTCAGACACGATAAAGCTGTATAATTTGGACACTGGCTTGTATTCATTAGAAACATCAGCGCTCCAGCCCTTTGCCCATGTCCTCAGGTGCCCCTTGCCCCACGCTCACTCATGTTTCCATGTCCCACGCCTCCATCCAAGACCATGGTCCGGCAACCTCATAACAGACCTGGTACTATGACAAAGCCCTCTGTAACCTTCCCTGGCAGTTCGCATTACTCCCTCCCAGGTATCTGTGCTCTGTTGGAGTCCACACCGTACTCACAGTATAAGATAGAAGCAAAGTGCAGAGAACTTAGAATACAGTGACTGTTTTAAATCCCGGCTCTGCTGTTCACTGAGTCTTGGTTTCCTTTTCTGTAAAATGGACTCAATCTTAACTTCATGGAGTTGAGATTAGGCTTCAGTGGGCAAGTGTCTTTAAAGCGCTAAGCAGAGTGCTGGCATTCAATGCATGCTTGCAATTATTGCTATTATGGGACCAATTTGAGAAATATAATTATTGGAGAGCTATGTGAACTCATCCGGCTCAATTGAGTTTAATAAACTCTGCTGAGATGCTGTGGGGATGCACAGTGAGGTAGGATGCTGCATGTGCTTCGGAAGAAATGGCTGAGGTGCTCATCATAAAGTAATTACACTGGGCTAAACGGTTCGGCTTAAGGAAGGGCAAGAGCCCTGCCAAAATAGCCAAAGAGCCTGTCTAAGGGGAAAAATGTGAGTTAGAGTCCAGTTTAGTAAAAAGGAAAAGACCACATCTTAGATAAAACCCTGTAAGAAGCATATAGAGAGTAAAAGTACTTCCATATTTCTGTTCAACAAACCAGATGGCAAGAAATGTAAAATCAAGCTTATTAGGAGAAGACAGAAGAAACACATTTAAATGACTGTTTTCATCTACGCACAGCATGACATTGATGAAAATGCGAATTACAGTTGTTAAAAGGAGGATCTTTCACCAAGAGATGTCTTTGGTTACATGGTTCAACATTCTTTTTTTGGTCTAACACTAGAAGCAGGTCCATGTGACATGTCAGTGTCTCGATCAGTCTTTGAAAATTAATGGTCGAATCAAAGGCTGTCAGAAGGCCCTCTTCTCCTCTTGGCCTTTAAAAGAAATATATTAATTTGCACATCACGTTGTTCCCCAGCATTCCAGCTGCCATCTACCATTCTCCCATGGAAAAAGAATTCTCCAGAATGCCCACAAGTGTGAGCGTCACTGTCATTTCTCGTTGGGTTTTGTTTGTTTCAGGCCGTACATGTCCAGGCTGTGTAATATGGCTTCAGTGCCTTCTCATTAATAAACCCAGCCTTCAGCATGTGGCAGCTTCCATTCTTGCCATCCTCGGCACTATTCAAAGATGCTTTCCACTCCTCTGATTGGTTCACATCGACCCTCCAACCTCATTAACCTGAATCCCGTCTCTCTTCTCCCCAGGGGGAGGAGAAGCACGCCAGCCCTTCATCTTCCCCATTCCTCTTCCTCTCCACAGGCTGGGACAAACTCTCTGGAGAAATTCTCTTGTGTCAGGCATTGCAATCACCGGTTTCCTCAAGCAGAGTTCTGCCTGAGATGATGGGGGTGTGTTTTTCATTTGAAATGAGTCCACATCTGGGACTCACTTAACTTGATTTGGGAAGACCTGTGTTTCTGATCCAAAAAAACAAAACAAAATTTTCTTTTGGTGAAAATAAGCCTGATTTTTTTTTTTTTTCCTTTTGGTGTGGATTGATTTGTCTTCCATTAGATTTAGCTTAGAAGGAAAGAAAGAAGAGAAGGAGAGAGAGAGAGAGAGAGAACAATGAACACTGAATCGACTTAGCTTAAGGACTGCCTTTCCTTGCTGGCTGATGAGGCCTTACGTCTGTGGACTGATTGAATTATCCACTTCCATTGAAAGGGAGAAGGCAAGGATGGAATCCTCTTCCTGATTGCTGTCCCTTTGCGTTTCCTGCCCAGAAAAAAGTGGTGCAGGATGAAGGGAAGGCTATTAGAAACCACAAAGAAGAAAAATCAACTTGTGTATTGGCTAGCCTGAATTACCAGGGTATATATTCTGAACTTTATTCCATAGTAACTGCAGAGCCCTAGAGGATATCTGGATATCAAAAAGTGTAATAAGCCCCACCCCCTAATGCATCTCTTTACTAAGACATATAGAGGATGCACCCAATATGAGAGAATCCAAGTGTGAAAATCAGATGCATGTGGGGGATGTGAAATGACATACCGAGATGATGATTTAACATAATAAAAAAATCATTTTCCCCCACGAGAATAACTGTAATTTAAAAAGTTAGCTAAACCCTCTACTTAAATTTTTATCTAATTTACAAAGAATGAGTGCTATGTATTTTTTCACTATAGTGTCTAATACCTACATCCTCTACTTAAATTTTCATTTAAATTTCCAAAGAAATGGGGCTTCCCAGGTGTCTCAGTGGTAAAGAATCTGCCTGCCAATGCAAGAAACATGGGTTCTATCCCTGGGTTGAGAAGATCCCACATACCAGGGAGCAACTAAGCCTGTGTGCCACAACTATTGAGCTTGTGCCGGACAGACCGTGCTCTGCAACAAAACAAGCCACAGCAATGAGAAGCCTGCACACCGCAACCAGACAGCAACTGCTGCCTGCCACAACTAGACAAAAGCCTGAGCAGCAATAAGACCCAGCACAGCCCCAAAATACATAAATATTTTTTAAAAAATTTCCAAAAAATGAGTGACACATATTCTTTTAATGTAAGTAGTTCAGCTGGTAAAGAATCTGCCTGCAATGCGGGAGACCTGGGTTCAATCCCTGGGTTGGGAAGATCCCCTTGAGAAGGGAACAGCTACCCACTCCAGTATTCTGGCCTGAAGAATTCCATGGACTCTATAGTCCACGGGGTCCCAAACAGTCAGATAGGACTGAGCGATTTTCAAAAAGCCTCTACTTAAAATTTTAATTTCCCAAAATTATGCATAGTTTTTAAAGAAATTCACCTAAAGTGGACATGTACCTATAACTCTCAGCAACTAACTTTTGATTAAAAACAACAACACAGAAATATCATACATGTGAGAAAAAGATACACACACACACACACAGGCACACATACACATTTTAGGTATAATCTGCCAAAACCATGCTTGTCAAACTTCCCACTACCCAAAAAATCACGGATAACTTTGAGTATGATATTTATGTATTACTGTAGCACACAATAATTGTTTAATTAAGATTGTATAAGCACAGTGGAGGGGGGAAGTCTGGAAATACACTACAAGCTCTGGCATCAGCCAAATCTGTGTTCAAATCACTGTTGTATCAATGACTACCTCTATAATCTTGAAAAAGTTAATCAATCTCATACAGATAATAACATCTACTCTATGGGCTTTTCCAAGGGTGAAATGAGCTAAGATCCTTAACACAATAACTGCTTCTTGATACATTTTTAAAAATGGTTATTTCAGAATCAGAATTATGATTAAACATTATTAAATAATGTATTGAAGCATTTAGTAGAATTCCTGGAACTCAACAAATATTCAATAATTTTTAAGGACCTGGCCAAAGAAATAATCAACCCAGACATTCTTGAGTATGTTTAATGGAAAACAAGGATGACATCAGCTGAAGCCTATAATTAGGACAGGAAATAGCAGTCTTTAAGCTTCTTCACCAAGAGAACTGAATTTGACTTTTGTGGCAGAACCAAAAATTCAAACTGAGTTAAATCAGCTTTGGGAAGAAAATCAACCAGTTACCATGTCATAAAGACTCTCCAAACGCTTTTAGCTAACATTTGTTAAATGCTTAACGTATATCTGGCTGTGGTTCCAAGCTCTTGATTGGTATTAACTCAGTTAATGCTCACAAAAGCCCTATGACGCAGATACTGTTATTAGCCAATTTTACTGGTGAGGATGCCAGAAAACACAAAAAAGTCAGTTACTTTTCTGAGACCACACTTAGCAACTGTGCTACAATGGGCCCAGGAGACTGAGTTTAAACATGACCTTTACTTCCTCTCACAGATCTTCTCTATGACAGATTCCACCCAAAGAAAGCCCTCTATCTAAAGATAAAAGATGCAAATACGGTAAATCGGCATTCTAAGTAACTGAAAGGAAGAAAAAGAGATGAGAACTTACCTGGGAAGCCATTGTGGAAACGCTGGTTGGAAGCACCGGCGTAAGCATCTGTCAGAGTGGCCAACAGGAATGCTGCATACTGAATGGTGGTCAAAAGGTCCAATAGGAATCCTCCATACTGAAATGGTAATCTAAAAAGTCCAATAGGAGTGCTGCATACTACCTGGGTCAAATCAAACCAATTGAATGATCTCTTGTAGAACTTTGTTTGAAAATCCTTAGTGACTGAAAAGAAGGCTGCTTATTTGAGCTCAAATAGCTGTTGTTATGGAGAAGGAAATGGCAAACCCACTCCAGTATTCTTGCCTGGAGAATTCCGTGGACAGAGGAGCCTGGTGGGCTGCTGTCCATGGGGTCGCACAGAGTTGGACATGACTGAAGTGACTTAGCATTGGCATCTGTTGTTAAAATGGCCTCCCTGGCTCAGTGGGAAAGAATCTGCCTGCAGTGTGAATGGGGCGGGGGGAGGGGGGGGCAGCAGGTGCTTCAATCCTTGGGTGAGGAAGATCCCCTCTAAAAGGAAATGGCAACCTGCTCCAATATTCTTTCCTTGGGTGAGGAAGATCCCCTCTAAAAGGAAATGGCAACCTGCTCCAATATTCTTTCCCGGGAAAAGCTCATGGAGTTTGTAATTTGAAAACTTTTTCAACTATGTAATTGAATTTTGACAAGTGCGTTTGAAAGAGAAGTCTACGTTACCATAAGAGTGTAAATATCTGGATGTGATATTCAAAATATTTAACAACCAGTATAGGCTACCAACAGCTTCCTTGGTGGCTCAGTGGTAAAGAATCTGCCTGCTAATGCAGGAGACATGGTTTCAGATCCCTGGGTCAGGACGATCCCCTGGAGAAGGAAATGACAACCCATCCCAGTGTTCTTGCCTGGGAAATCCTATGGACTTACAGAGGAGCCTGGAGGGCTACAGTCCATGGCGGGGCGGGGGGGTGGGGGGTGTCTCAAAAGAGTCAGACACCACTTAGCACACAACTTAGCGACTAAACAACTACATAGCCTACCAACGGTTCTGACTGATATAGGGCTTAAATAACTCATATGCCGGGTCAGAGTGGGTCCCTTTTAGGTAGGACTACGCTGGGCAGCAGAGGACACAGAGAAATCTCTTGAGGAAGTGAGTTCAATTTTTGTTTGTTTGTTTAGTCCCAAAGTTGTTTCTGACTCTTCATAACCCCACAGACTATAGCCTACCAGGTTCGTCTGTCCATGGGATTTCCCAGGCAAGAATACTGGAGTGGGGTACCATTTCCTTCTCCAGGGGATCTTCCCAACCCAGGGATCAAACCTGTGTCTCTTGCCGGTGATTCCTGCACTGCAGGTAGATTCTTTACCTCTGAGGCACCAGGGAAGCCTTTTATTTTGACCTAATTGTAGAGTCACATATGGTTGGAAGAAATAAGACAGAAAAAGCCTGTGTACACGTCACCTGGTTTTCCTCAATGGTGACATCTTTCAAAACTACAGTACAGATCACCACAAGGGAGTTTAAATATTTTTTAAAACATTAACCTGAATTTTGAGTAAGTTCTGCATGATCACAGAATGGAAGTTAGAGTTTACAAAACGGGGGGAAAGCGAGTCTTCTTTCCTCTGTCTTCACACACACATTTCTTCCTGGAGTCAGATATTTCACAGTGGCTTGCATGTCCTTTCTCAAAAATTTGATAAATTTGAAAACATTATAATCTTGCCTGTGTATTTTTCCATTGTACAGTGTACTATATCTACATTTTGTGCACCATGCTTGTTTTGTGTAATATCTTGGTGAACTCTATCATTAAGAAATGAACCTCAGCGACTTCCCCAGTTGGCCAGTGGCTAAGAATTCACCTTGCAATGCAGGGGATATGGGTTCGATCCTTGGTCAGGGAACTAAAACCCCATAGCTGCGGGGCAACTAAGCCCCTGTGGCATAACTAGATAGCCCAGGTGCCATCAAGAAAGATCATGATAGCCATAACTAAGAGCCAACATAGACAAATATTAACAGAAAAAAAAAAAAGAAGTGGACCTTCTAGAATTTGAGAAATCTAAAAAGTGTGAAAAAGGCTTTCCTGCTAGAGGAACAGCCTTTAGCCAAGGATAAAACAACACAGATGCTTCAAGAAAGAGGAAGGAGGCCACTGTGGGTGGAGGAAAGAGAAGAGGGAGGGTGGTGGCCAGATGGAACTCTGATTCTCAGACCATGGTCTGAAGAACTTTGACCTAGTGTGTACTTTCTCCACGTGGTCTGTATTCTGAGGACCAAAGTCACCTTACGGCTAATGAGGATGTTTCCCATCTCCTATGACAAACTCCCATGGCTGCACATCGACTCCTTACTGCATGGACCTGCCTGATGGAGCGAGGCTAGTTTCCTCCCAAGGTCTAGAGAAGTCACCATGGGACCTACTGATGTTCTCAAAATCCTACATTCATTCTCCAGTCCCTCTTCAGGACTTTCCCCAGCCCCTGCAGGTCTTCTCAAACAGCCAAGACAAGGCAAAAAAGGAGGGATAGGAGACAGCTATTCTTGATTTTTTTTTTTTTTTGCTCCAATTTGCAAGAGACAGAAAGATGGAAAAATGTGCCTCTGATTATGACCCCTCTGTGCTTCCTAAAAGCTTCTTTCTGAACTTTTAAGTCTCCTCAAATTTCAAGTCCTCTCTTTTTCTTTCCTCTGTTCGTTTTTCCTCTATTTAAACTAATCTAAAAAGCTATAAAAAGCCTCCGACACTATAAATTCCCCTGTAAACCTTGGTTTTATAGGTTTAATTGCCCCTTTTTACAACACTGCGTGCCTGGGTCCTGAAACACTTCAGTTTTGCAAGACAAGTTCAAATTCATAGCAAGAGTCTGGGCCACCCTATGATGGGGTTTTGAACTCTGGGAGCCCACGAGGCACCTGGTTCTGGCCTTGGCTGAACAGTTTCTTTGCAGGCAGCTCCAAGTTGCCCCAGTTACCCAAAGGAGGCTTGTTCTTAAGTGAGAAAGTTGCCCCCTCCGTAGAGAATGCCAGGTCCTCTGAAGTCCCCTGAGGGCCCAGAATTGGTTCTCGTTGGAGAGAACTCTTATAAAAGCAACATCAATAAACAGAATATTTACTATAGCCACACAAGCAATCACTATTAATCGAGTGCCAGTAACTGCGCGAATGTCTTTTACGAGGGTAACCCTCACTACAGCTCTGGAGGTTGGGACCACCATTACTGCATGTACTACATGAGAAGACATCGAGGATCAGAGATGGAAGTTATTTGCCTGAGCTCACACCACAGGCAATGGCAAATTGCCATTCTTGTACAGTCTCTAAGTCATGTCTGACTCTCTGTGTCCCCATGGACTATAGCACACCAGCTTCCTCTGTCTTCCACTATCTCCTGGAGTTTGCTCAATTTCATGTCCATTGAAGAGGGAGGCACTGATCTTAGACACAAAATTTAAGGGGCACCAAAAACCTCAGTAAGCAAATAAGAGTTTAGTGTGATATTTTAACAAAATGAAACTGACAAACTACGTCCTGTAGACTGCCTGCCAGATTTTGTAAATAAAGTTTTATTGGAACCAGGGCCAGGATTATGGTGAGTCAAATGAGGCTGAGTTGTACATGAGTAGGGTTGGATCTGGTCTTTACTTAAACTTTTGAAATATTTTTCACTGTGGGTCCTTGGCATTCATTTTGATTTTTGAAATACTGCACTAAAATATTATTTATCTCCATGATGGCTTTTTGGACACTACCTTAAATTTCACACCCAAGGTGAGTGCCTTGCTGTCCTTACTCTAGTCCCAGCCCTGTTACACAGTGAGAAGCACTGATCCCAGCGTGGCAGTCTGTTCATCCAGGTAACCTTCAAGGTGATTAGGTGTTGTGGCCAGGATGTTACAGTTTCTCTCTAGTGTAGTCACTGCTGCTTTGAGCAGTGGCACTAAGTTGGAGCAAGTCTTCCCTGTAGACTTCACCTGCTCAGGCCAGAGAGGGCCAGTCAGGAATACCCAGAGGCCTTCAATGTCAACTGCCCTAATTTTCCCTTGTAACACTGTGTACTCATCAATACCTTCAATCCTGAAGGGGGAGGTGGGAAGACCTTCAAAATACACTTTCCCATCTCTTACATTGGCAGGGTCCACATTTTAGATCTGTTTGCATTTTTCCCCTCTGTCATTTATTATATTCCACGGAGGAGCCAGGAGCCCTGGATTTCAGTTCTAGAGTGGCTGTTGATTTCTCCTGGCCTCATCTGTCAGCTTCCCTTGTCCAGCCCATGCAGGTCCTGTTCTGGGCCCTCATACATTCTGCCCCTTCCTGCCCCTCAATCTTTACATAGACCATTCCCTTGACCTTGAATGCCTCCACTCCATCACCTGGCTCCCTCCCTTGCACACTTCTGTTCATGCATCTCCCCCCTCAGGAAGGCCTTCCTGAAAGGATCCCCACTATACCCCAGACAGGGCACCCCTGGGCACTTGAACTTCTTCTTTGCTGCCCTGTGCACCCTGATACAAGTTTACTTCATTCTTTATTATAGTTGATTTAATCTCTGCATTTCCTACTGGCCAGTAAGCTCCAAGGGGGCAGGTCCAGGGTCAGATCTGTTTATCACCTCCTCACCACTGCCTATCACAGACCTGGAGCCCAGCTGGAACTCAATAAACACTTGTTAACTGAACAGGTGACTCTATGGCCTGTGATACTGCTCTTAACCTCCCTGAGCTATAGGATCCCACATATAGAATGAGTGTCATTTGATTTTAAAGGGCTTCTGTCATTCTACTGGAAGTCTGTGATACCATCGGGGGCCTAGTTAGGGAGGACACAGTACACTGGAGTCTGCCCAAGGCCTGGGGCTCCCATGGTTCGTGTGAGATGAGATGCATTCTTACTGACCACTGAGCCAGGGAAATGGGTCTCTTGGTCTGGTCTTTTCATCTCAGTTAAGAGATAGGAATCTCTGACAATACCAGAGATTATCCACCCTCCCTGATTAGTCTGCCTCAGACTTGGGGCCCAAGGAAACAGCTTGAATATTACCCCAATCCATGGAGGCTTCCCTGGGAGTCACTTTCCAACTCAGAGCTTCATTCTGCTTTGGGAAAGAGGATGATGTCATTGTTAGGAATTAAAGGCATTGAATGATAAGCACTGATATACATGAATGGCTGGAAATAAACTCTGTTCACGTTTAACAATATTTCAGTATGGAGTCACCTAGACTGGTAGGCTGAAGGCTCACAAACACTTATGAGCAAAGCTAGTTTGTGAGGGGTAGAACATAGGACCCTGGATGAAAGGCTTTGATGTTGGGCCTGGGTCCCCCACCACTGTTTTCCTGCCCTGTCTGTATTTCAGTGGGAAAGAACAAACATACAGGGATTTCCCTGGTGGTCCACTGGCTAAAGACTCTGAGCTGCCAATGCGGGGGGCCCAGGCTCAATCCCTGGTCAGGGAACTAGATCTCACATGCTGCAACTAAGACCCAATGCAACCAAATAAATAAATAAATATTAAAAAACAAACATACACCCTCAAACACTCTGGTTTAGTGTGTAAGGAGGCAAATGGCTACTGGGAACCCAAGTCTCACTCAGGCCTTCTTAAAGACTTTGGTTAAGACTTTTATCTTCTCCTGACCTCCCACCTGGCACCATTTGTGAAGTGCTTTGGAAAGTCTATGGGCTTCCCTGATAGCTCAGTTGGTAAAGAATCCACCTGCAATGCAGGAGACCCCGGTTCGAATCCTGGGTCAGGAAGATGCCGCTGGAAAAGGCATAGGCTACCCACTCCAGTATTCTTGGGCTTTCCTTGTGGCTCAGCTGGTAAAGAATCCACCCGCAATGCGAGAGACTTGGGTTTGATCCCTGGGTTGGAAAGATCCCCTGGAGAAGGGAAACGCTACCCAATCCAGTATTCTGGCCTGGAGCATTCCATGGACTGGATAGTCCATGGGGTTGCAAAGACTTGGACACGACTAACTTTCACTTTGGAAGGTCTATGGGAGAAACTCTGTAGTGTTTCTCTGCAAGCTTAACCAAGATGCCAATTCTTATTTTACCTTTTGAGCTGAGGTATCATTCTAATCAGACACCTAGACTTGTTCTCATGCCAGAATACAGACCTGGGGGTATCTCTTTTCTTAATTTATTTTTTAATTGGAGCATAATTGCTTTACAATGTTGTGTTAGTTTCTGCTGAACAGCAACGTGAATCAGCTGGATGTATACATATATCCCCTTTCTCTTGAACCTCCCTCTACTCTCCCTGCCCACCCTTCCAGGTCATCACAGAATGAGGATACCTTTTAAATACCATTTGGGAGTTCCCCATTTCCTCTTCTACAGAAGAAGGCCAACATGGCTCATGCTAGGGTCCTGTGACTCATAAATGGGTGAAAATAAGCAGCCTTGGGTTGAATTCTGGTTGTGCTGCTTACTGACCCACAACCGGTTCCTTATGTCTCAGAGTCTGTTTCTTCAACTACCCGCAAGCATGATGATGACAACTGCGCCTGCATCCCAACGTCTGCTGTGAGAGTTAGGGCAGTTGCTGGGCATTGGGACCTGGCCCCTGATTAACATATATCAGCCCTTATAATTGCTATTTTCCACTGTCTGTTTCTTATTTCCATGCTCTGCTACTATTTTCTTCCCTTCCTTCCCGAGACCCCCATGCCCATCCCATGTGCCTTTATCCGTGACGACTCCATTCCTACACAAGAGCCGAAATCTCCCCCCAGAGTGCCTCTCCTTATTCTGTAAACCCTTCCTGATGTCTCAAAGCCCAGGTCTGAGACTGCAGTGAGGAATAAGCAACATGGCACTTGTTCAAGCACCTGGCGTGTATTAGGAGCTTAATAAATGGTTTGCTGAAACTTCTGCCTCTGAATTAAATGCCTTAAAAGAAATCTGTAGCTATAAAAGGTTGCATTTCCTGTGTCTTCCCGCAGCACAAAACTCGATTTTTGGAAATTCTGCAGTTAAAGATTCGTTTCTTTGGGAGGAGCAAATACAGGATTAAACACAAATGCTGGTTTACGCTCAACTCCTAAAGTTGCAAAGTGTGTTAAGCTGTCTTTTGTCATCTGCACCCTCATTAGTTTCTCCATTTCTCCTTAGAAGGAGCTGAGGTTCAACTTTTACACTGTGGAATGTGGGGAAGGGGGAGGGAGGGCAATAGAGAATTGAGAAGTTGGTGAGGTGAAAGGGAGAGAAATCAGGAGGCTATAAAAATGTGCTGAAACACGAGGTAGGAAAGCCTTAAGAACAAATTTTCCCATTTCACAATATGGTGAAAATTTAACTCATCTGTTTGTTGAATGAATAACCAATTGCTTTTAAACTTATGTCTGTATTTTCAGATCAGCTTCCAACCTGGTGGTTAGACTTTTTTGTTTTCCTTTGATTATGTCAACCTGCACTCCTAGGTTTACTGTAAGTTTGTCTGAGTTCCATTTAAATTTCCCCATCTGATATAAGCCCCCGAGAGCAAGGGAGAAAGTATGTCCTGTTCACTTTCGTGAACTCAGCCTGTCACAGGGTGACTGTCGTGTATATAATTCAACTCAATATTTGCTGAATTCAACATTCAACTCATTATGCCACCAACTTACGTTGGAGACCTCCACTTTAAAACTCAGGTCTTCTCCTGTATTGTTGTGCCAGCTCTTCCAAATCAGCTCTCCTTACCTACTGCATCTCAAGTCTAGCATCTGCTGGCTTAAAAGTGAATGATGCTTCTCAGCATATGTTTTCTGCCATGTCTTCAAAAACTTCTGCTTGCTCTTACAACTATCTTTCTGGTTCTGCAAAGAATTTCATGAGTTAGGGCACCT